>NC_083283.1:78142071-78742071 GCF_963506605.1 Zootoca vivipara
GCAACCATAAAGGAGGTGTCGTTTTCCAATAAAACACACAACATCTGGAGCAGATATCCCTCCACTCCATTCCATCCTTCCACCCAGCAGTGACGAGGTAAGGGAGAGGTGTGCACAAACCTAAAACTCCTGCATCACTGAGAGGCCATCATTTAAATACACACCAAGCAATAAATTGTTTTGTTACCATACCACCATTAATGTGCATGGTGCTTTAACAGAGTAATAACCAAAAGGGCAGGGGCCTGTCCCAACGCACTTGCAACCTAACATTCAACACATAGGAGACAATAGAAAGAAGGGAGGAAGGTGAAGACAAACAGAGGGAGAATATTAATCATTTATGCAATTTTTACTTGCATTTACAGTATTCTCAAAACACTGAATAGAAAGCTGAAAGTGGAAAAGTAACATTCACTATCTCCCTTTGATACGTTTACCAATAAATGTGGTGCACACAAGGGGGGGAAATTCCCTCTAAACATATTGAGCAACATAGCAAAGAAAGTAGTACTGAAGCCAAATGAGTGTCAAGTCACACTGGTGTAAGTGGGTATGAAAATGGGAACTCATAGGAGCAGATATTAGGAGCCCAGTACTGCACTTTTGAAATATACTTTAAAACAGAATGTTTGAGTCAGTCTTTGAAATTTGCTATCCATCAACTACATTGACTAAAATGTTTAAGACACCAGTTAAGCATCCCTTTAAATGATTAAACAGTTTCACAGACACACTTACTGTTGCTGTCTGGCAAGAAGGACAAAGAAACATCCATAACAAATCCATTTCCAAATAGCAGCGTCTGAAGACATTTAACTGAGAGGGAGAGAGAGAGAGAATAGTTTTGCACACCAGCAGTCAACTATGACAGACAGCCAATGTAGAACCAAAGAGATAAGCTGCTAATTACAGCTACAAAGAATTAAATCTGACCCAAGATTAACCTAAAGGATTATACATCATAAAGAAATGCAACAGAGAAACTGACTCAGGTATAGAAAAACTGATAAGGACAGGTTACAGTAGATCAAAATGAAAGAACGACTTGGCAATGTCTCCTTTAAACTCACACTGACCTTGGCACATTGAGAGGTGGTTCCTCATCTCAGGGGCACAAAATTCCTCTACTTCCCTTATTATAGGAAACAATTTGAAGGGCTCGTGCCAAGTAGCAAGGCAAGTGACGTAAAGGTTCAGCATAACACAACATAGCAATTGCCTTTGCCCTTTCTTTGTCAAGATGTATAGCTTGTGGGAATCCCTTGCAGATGACTACAGTGCCTGGAGACAGTCAGGTCATGGACCCCACAGCAGTGACTAGAGGAGGAATGACTGCTGGGAGGAGCACAGAGGGAAGAAATGCCATGGTGCATCTGCAGCAGCACAACCAGACACCTTCATCTTCCCCAGCTGCAACAAAACATGTCACTCCCATATTGGTCTTTACAGTGACAGCAGGCACTGTAACATTTCAATCGTTTGACTTCGCCCCCAATAGCACACTCTTCCACTGTCACCCAGGACAGATGAATGTAAATAACATCAGATATCAAGTGTTCAGTACTGAGTGTCCTGAATGCTTGAAGAGGCTCTCTAGAATATACAAGCCAGCCTCTCTCCTAATGCTGATGATTCCACACCAGCCATGATTCCTAACTTGACATGCCCTCGTATTTACAGGACCGCCTCTCCTGGTATGCCCCACAAAGGACCTTAAGGTCCGTGAATAACCATAGTTTAGAGGTCCCAGGCCCTAAGGAAGTCAGACTATCCTCCACCAGGGCCAGGGCCTTTTCAGTGATGGCTCCGACCTGGTAGAATGCTCTGTCCCCTGAGACTAGGGCCCTACAGGATTTAACCTTCTTCCGCAGGGCCTGTAAGACAGAGCTATTCCGCCTGGCCTTCAATTTAAATTTAGCCTGTTCTTTTATTCCCCTTCTCTTCCTTACTTCCCCCTCCCCTTTTTATGAAGATCACCCGCTCTGGGACCCCACAGCTAACTCTCCCCTGGCCTCCTCGCTGGCCCAAGTAGGACTAATTTAGCCAGCTAGCCCTGGTGACCATGTAATGTTTATTGGATGGTTTTTCCCCAAAATTGATTTTTGAACTTTGAATTTTATTGTTATTCATGCTTTTATACTGTATTTTATGCTGTTTTTATGTTGTATCATAATTAAGTGTTTTAAATTTGTTGTTAGCCGCCCTGAGCCCGGTTTCTGAACCGGGAAGGGTGGGGTATAAATAAATAATTTTTTATTATTAATTATTATTATTATTATTATTAATTATTATTATCATGTGGGGCATTCATGTATGGATGTGTACACACACACACACACACACACACACACACACACACACACACACAGCTCCAGGAGGGATCTGGGGTTATTGTTGTTTCTTGTTCAGGCTATGGGTCCAGGATTCCATTTTAATATCAGCTACCCAGATGCCTTGGAAGCTCACAGGTACAGCACAAAAGTAATTGCCATCCCCTGTGGCTTATCCTCAATCTCTAGCACTTAAAGGTATACTGTTTCCATTAGCTATCATGGCTAATAATCATTAACAGACCTATCCCCCCCCCCCAGGAATTGGTACAACATTAATTTGTCCTCCAAATACTTTGATGAAAGTATGACTATGGTTTGTGTTTGTTCAGCAAGCCTAATTATAATATTGAGAACTTCTGTTCTAACATATCCTGAATACTTTCCAAACTTTGACTGTATCACTCTTCAGTTATATTCCCAGCTAACTTTACTTAAAGAAAATAGACACACCAAAAACTGTTTTAAAAAACCTATTTTTGCTAGCTAGACAACTGATGGCTATTCTAAACCAGTGTATTCCAACTGGAAGAAATCCAGATTTTCCTAAAGATATGGATACATGTCACTAAACTTTGCTGCATGAACATGAAGAACAAAGCACAATAGAGAAAGTTACCTTCTGTTTCTTGTTTGGACCAGATTCTCACAGTAGAGTCAGAAGCTGCAGAAGCTAAAAGTATATTTAACTCTCCTGTAGACTCATTCATCACGTAAACAGCATCCAAAGAGCAAACTGCTTCAGAGTGGCCTTCAAGACGAGTGCAGTTCACAAGCTAAACAGAACATTATAAGATTACACAAAGGAAGGGCAAGAAGCTTGAAATCCAAACCAAGCTGCCATGCAAAGTGTGCAGTTTTCAGAACTGTCCAACTATGGAAGTGCTAAAAACTGTAACAGAAGTGAAACACAAAAGCTTTAGTTGAGAACATTGGTAAGCAAATTACATTGCTCTCATTTTTGTCCAGGGCATTAGAAAATATGCACTTTATACAACATTCTATTTGTAATCTATGCTGTTCTGTGCTCTTATAAAAAATTTGTCAAGTTCACAAAAAGCAACATCATTGGGTTTTTCAATCCATTTTCTAAATCTACTTTAAGTGGCTTGGTATATGACAAAAATAATATTAATTAAGGTTTAAACTGAATTGAACACAATGGAAAAGCTTTCAGGCAGAACAGAAAACAACTGAAGGGTAATATTGATTAAAATAATTTTATTCCAAATGCTATCAGAAGGGTCATTTAATTTCACCTCCTGTATAGCACAGGGCAAATCCAATTTGTTTTCTGTGGAGTCTTCCAGGTTCCATTTAGTTTAAGCATTTCTTTTTATAAGAGAGTCTAATCTCAATTTAAAAAACTATAAGCACTTGACTATACCAGTTCACTTAGCCTTCTGTTTCACCAGCTAATAACACTTTTACAGTTAAGTACATGAAGTGCTTTGCAATCATTGGGATTGTGGATATACCAGCCGTTTTTCCTGGAATATATCCTCAAAACAGCAGGCACAGCTTACACCTCATCCTAATAGTATTTCTGATTAGGGATCTACTTCTAGGTGCTTTTCCAGGCAAGGTGGGACCTCATTAAAGAGGGATTTACTGCCACTGCCAGAACATTGCCTCCTTCAGTCTGTAGATCGGCTCAAGATACGGTAGTGGAAGGAGAAAGACTTTGGGGTGCCATTTCATATTCAAGCTACAGTCACAAGAACATTCATGGTTGTGGAAGAGATTCAATACCTCACTGCCTTCAGATTTGCAAGGAAGCATCCCAGCAAATTGTTAGCTCACAAAGAATTCGTGCATTTCAGCAAAGGAATTTACCATGCCAGGCAGATCAAAAGTTAAGTTTGTTTGTCTGCTACAAAGAAATAAGACTCATGTAGATACAGCCTTGATTATTCCTCAGCCCTCACTGTTACAGAGAACCAAAACTGAACGTCACTGCCATGTGCACGTACATCAGACAGCTGATCCATGGTGATATATGGCTGGATAGAAACTCTCTCAAGCTCTCTAGTAATATCACTGGTTTCTTATTCTGTGTTGTCATGAAAAGCTATTTCTTTCTTTCTTTATACTGTATAGGTAAATTACAGTGACAAAGGAAATCATTCACAATGAAGTAACACTGTAACATGTCTTCTTTGCCATATCAGGTACTAGATTCAGGAGAGAATGAGGAATCATCTCATCATAAAGAAAAAGAGCACCACAAGTATTCCAAATTTATGTTGGGTCAAAACGTAGCATTGGTATGTCAAGACAGAAATCAGGAGTGGGGAACCTTTGGATCTCCAGATGTTGCTGAACTACAACTCCCATCATACCTGGCCACTGGTCATACTTACTAGGGCTGATGGGATTTATAGTTCAGGAAAATCCGGGGAGCCAGAGGTTCCCCACTCCTGATATAAAGTCTCAGCTTGAAGTATTTCTGGGTGGCACTAATTGTCCAGTCTGTGGCAGGTGAAAAACTTGAAAAAACAGGGCAAATTGGATTGGTGAATTTGTGAAGTGTATGTAATTAAATATGATACAGCAAACAGGACGGGAGCAAATCTTTTCTTACAAGATGATGTAAGACCTGAGTCTTGGCAGAAGCGGGCAGAGGATGAGGAAAGAAACACCAGCTGCAGCTCACTGGCTAACTTTCAACCCAGAAATCACTATTTAAAGAGCACTGCTGCTGCAGCCGTTTTGCTCAAAGATGCTCACTGGTGTTTTTCCTCAGTCAGTCAGGAGCAGAGAGATGAGTGAGCCCTCCGTAATCCTCCCTAGTAGCCCTATCAGCTTTAAAGCCCGTGTTTGGACAAGAGGGCAAGCCAGACTCCAGCATGTTTTGTCTGTAGTGTGGCAGAAGCAGAGGAGCACTGCAGAAACTTTTAAGCAGCATGTGTGGCTCGTTTATGTCAAGCCATAATTTATTTTAAACTATGGTTTAATTGGCATGTGAACCAGGCCCCTGAGTTAAACAGAGCTGCAGCATTAAGGCCGAGTACTAGGCATGTATCATGCCTAAATAACCACAATTTCTTCTCTGCAATTTCTTCTCTGCTAGGGCAGTGTATTTCTGAGTTTCCTTGTTAAGCACAAAATGTGCCATTGACTGCAAAATTCAGCTTCCTCGGAATCTCTGGTATCATTTTAGTAAACACAAGTTTACAGGCCTTAATTTAGCAAATATAAGCATTTAAGTGTGTATTGTAGACGATGGATGACAAAACCTAAGAATCCAGAGAGATAACTAAATATGATTCTCAGTGGGATGGGCTTCCAGAATTGATATACCTTCAATCTTCCAAAAGACAGCATACATGGAAAATGTTACATAATACAAGCACATTTGTTCAATTAGGCATAATGTAAACAGGCCACAGAATTCCGTTTTGTTTACAGTGCAATCCAAAGCAAGTTTCTTTGGAAGCAAGTCCCACTGTCCCCAGTAGCACTTACTGCTTAGGAAGTGAATATAGTATTGCAGCCTTAGTATAGATTTTCCCCCTTTACACCAAGTACAGTACTACACAACAGGTACAATGGCAGATTCTTGAACAGATCTTCCATGTTCATTGTGATGCTCTTTAATTTTGAATCCAGATTACTAGCAATGAATTTGTTGCAGTACATAATTGGTTAGTACAATAGTTAGAGTGAAAAGAATGGAAAGATTCAGAAGTAGTTCTAATTTTCATTTTTTAAGGGGGAAATCATGGTTACAATTGTTTTATTCTCACATATCACAATCACTCTACATACCTTCTCATTTTGTGTTTCCCAAAGAATAAGTAGTTTGTCAGACCCTCCAGAAATTAATTCAGTTTCATAAGCTGTGAATGGGGAGGAGAGAGGGAGAGAAAGGTTGAACAAAGGTAAAGTTGAATAATTCAGATTCAATATGACTTTTGGTTTGTTTCAGTGGCAATTCTTCCCAAAGGTCAAAATCTGCAAATAGATTTTTTAAAAAGCACACACACTGAAGTCTGTAATAATAGTTTCATTTTCTTCCTAGGTCCCATCTTTCCAACAGAGAAGAAAGTAGGGACACTTGCAACTCCACAAACAGACTCTCCTTTACTTTACTAGGAATTGACCAGAATTTGTGGTTATCATCAAGCGCCAGGTCTCATGTAATTGAAAATTCTCAATTCCCTACACTTACATTATACATAACTTTTCATTTTCAGAGTGATCCTCATGTTTTAAAGACTATAATCTTTAAAGAACCTCTTTCATTTCAGGAGTGTTTAGCTCTACACCTTAGGACTCTTTTAAGCTGCATTTTTCTTTTGCAAATAGCAATATGTACAATGGAACTAGAACTGTAAAATGATAAAGAGGCCTCACTTTAGACACCATTATACATTATACTTTGTGCCTTTCCTCCTCAACTTGAAAACTGGGTGCACAGGTTAAGCTGATGTTTTAACTTGAAATACAGAATTGTGTTCTGAACACATTTAAAATTCTCTTGGGAGATCTCTATGATCAAGCAATCCCAAAAAACAAACAAACTAAAGTGCTCACTTTGTTTGGTCACCTAGGACTACATGGTCTTAAGATATTAAAAATGAAATAACATAAAAGACCACTGGCCATGCTAGCAGACAGCTGGACTCCTTGCCCTCTACTGTATACTGGACAGTCATGCCTCGGTTTACATCCACTGCGGTTTGAGTACTCTCGGTTTGAGTACTCCGCGGACCCGGAAGTGTTTATTTCCGGGTTCCACGGCATGCACATGCGCAGAAACAATCTACGCAGCGCATGCATGCGCAGAAGTGCTCTATCAGCGCTTCGCGCACACGTGGAAGCACCACTCCATTCAAGTGCATTTCGGAGAGCAAATGGCTCCCCATTTGTGTACTTAAACCGAGGTACCACTGTATCATGAAAAAGTACAGGGAGGAATAAATTTCAAATGTAGAACATGCCCACCAGAGGGCACTGCAACAACAACAGTCATAACCCAGGTAATTATTCTGGCTACCTAGCAGTGCAGAAAATGCAGATCTATGGCCTGGATTCAAAGAAATGTGTAACTATTTCTTTGTATCTAATAAAGTATTTGACTTGCCCTTCTCACACATCCTCCATGACATAAAACAAGTCACATTTGAAATGGAGTTTCAAAAACTGTGGTTCATAAGGCACAGGAGTCCACTGTTCAAAGGAGCAGGAAGAGTCAAATATCCCACCTGGTGGGTCCAAGCCTGGTGGGCCAAGCATGTTGATGCTCTTTGCACCCTGACTTGTGTAACCAAGCAGGCAGGGCACAACAGTTTTTCCTTTTCTCCCCTTCATGCTTCCCATTGCCATGTATTATTTCACAAATAAACTAACTGCATCCCCAAACATATTAATTACAACAATAATTTAAAACATTTGATTTTATATATATAGAGAGAGAGAGAGAGAGAGAACTGTGGCATGCAAGGGCAGGTAGGAATACACAAATCCAAAGGTCACTAAAGGCTGATTTACACAGCATAAAGCATTAGTTTGTCATTGTGAGGTCTCTCGGTTTAAGTGCAATACTGTCCACTCTAGAATTATAGTATCTACTGATTGCATTTCAAACCTGCTTCCAACTCCAACATCCCTATCCCATACATTTAAAACGGATTGTAAGTTCTGAGGTAAAAAATATCTTAACAGTATTCTGTACCAATCCAGGTGCATATCCATGGCATTAAAAAAAAAACCAAAACACTCAGTAGAAATAGACCGCTTACTCCAATTATACTTACATCCATCTTTTCTGCGAATCCATTGAACACAATTAACTCTTCCAGTGTGTCCATTCAGTGTGCCAACTACTTTTCCTCTCTGAAAAAAAAATACACAACCAAAATTGTCTTAAGTCATGAAAGCTTGGGGTGGGGTTGAGCAGAATTATGTTAAAGAAAAGTTATTTATGCAGAGGTACTCTCAAAGAGGCTATTGCAACATTCTTTCAGTAACGGCATTAAAAGGGCAAAATATTTCAGAAGTATGTTAGAAAAATTTAACCATTCAGTAACTGTAGTCAGAATGCTCCCCAACTGGCTGACACTAGCAAATCACAGGCCATATTCACCAGTGGAAACCCATTATTTGTTAAATAGTTACACCTTTCTATTACATGGTGGGGTTGATGACTCACACCTGAATCTGAATCCAGGTGAGGCAAGTATTTTTGTAATTTGGAGCCCTTAGGGAGGACAAAATTTGGAGTCCCCACACCATAAATAGTTCTTATTTTCACAATAATTCATTTTGGTACAGTTGCTGTTTATGGAACTTCTCGGCAGGTTGAATAAATATAGATTTATCATCATCATTATTTAGCACCCGTTTTTGGCTCAGCGCCCTGAGCGAGGGCAAAATTAGCCCCCCCCCGCCCCACCCTCAGTATTTATTTCCACAACAATTCCGTTTGGCACAGCTATTTTTTTAAATGGATTTACTCAGTAGCCGCCCGTATAAATATAGGCTTTATTTTATTTTTTGCGCCTCCTGTGTTTTAAACTTGGGCTTCTCCAGCTGCTGTCGGACTACAACTCCCGCCATCCGTGACCGCCGGCCCTGCTAGCTAAGCATGATGGGAGTTGTAGTCCAACGGCAGCCGGGCCTCCCGAGTACCACCCTAGCAGAGCAAGAGCGAGGGGGAAGCCTGTGGGGGAAAGCCCGCTGCCTCACCTGCGGGTCGTAGAGGACGACCGAGCGGCACGAGCCGAAAGCCACGAGGCCGCCTCTCCCCCAGGAAACCGCTCCGGGACCGGCTCGGTTGGCGCAGCAGGCGACATGGCACACTTCGAAGGGCGCCGCCATCTTGTTCGCTACGGTAGGTTTTTTGCCTCAAAGCGGCTGCCGTAGGGAAGAAAACACGCGAGGAGGGCGAGGAAGGCAAAGCAGAAAGGGAGGGGGCAGCGGGGAGTTGCAGAAACTGTTTGCAACTGGCAGAGCCAGACCTACTCTGTCTCTGGGAACAGCGAGGGCGTGGAAATTAGTATCAGCTGATATTGCTGGGTGTTTTTTTTAATGTGCATACTGTATATTAAAATAATAAAATGAAACAAAACAAAAAGCTGGGTAGGGTCCCTAGAAGCTTCCTTTCCTTGCAGTATCTGGGGAACTGCAAAAGAAACCAGTTTGAATATCTACTTTTTTGCTTTTTGTGTTTGTGTTGGTCTGGCAGAGTTGGAGTGATAATATTTTTTTGGGGGGGTGCAAACTAATATGAGATGTTGCTGTTTTTTATACACATATTAAGATAAAATAATAAGATAAAATCAAGCAGGGTAGGGGCGCTAGAGGCTTCCTTTCCTTGCAGGGTTTTAACGTTTGGGGTAAGTATTCCAAAAGCTGCAAAAGAAGCCAGCTTAAATAGCTCATTTCTTGTTTGCTTCTTGTTGGTTTTGTGTTTTTTTTTTGTCTGGCAGAGTTGGAATGATGGGGGGGGCTGGCTCACAATTTTAAACCTCTCGTGAGAGGCAAAAAAATAATAACACATGGAGATGATGGTGTGGTGAGAAACGCTGTACCGGTTGAATTCCTGTCTCTTTTTTTGTTACGCAGTCTTCTGGAAGGTACAACGGATTTTTCTCCCCCGCTAAGAAGTACGGCGCCTAAGTTGTAAAGAGGGCTGGGCTCCTCTCTTCACCTTTAATAATTGGCACCTGAAATTCCCTTTCCCTGCACTTTTAAGGGTGCAGAAGCCTCACTTGAGGGTGCTCTGGTAGGAAAGTAATGATGTGTGTGTGTGTGTGTTTTGTTTGTGAGAAGATAGTCTTGCAGAGGCTTTAAAGACTAAAAAATATGTTACAGCATAAACTTTTGTGGTTATATTACAGATTTGAAAGGAAGCTTTGTATGTCGCTATGCATTTCTGGGTTTTTTTTAAGGTTGCACTATTTTCTGTCTACACAATATTTGCCTCACATATTGAGGATCGCAATCGGAGCTGGTGATGGACAGCAACTGAAACCCAGTGTGGTCTTTCCATTTCTCTTTCAGGTACAGGCACCAATTTGTGGGAGAGGTTAACTAAGGGTCAGGGCCTCCGCCTTATTGTCACACTTTCCCCAGTTTCCTGTGCCTCCAGGCCCTCCCTCTTTGTGAATCCATAACTTCTCTGTGTGTGCAGGGAGCTAAGCAACAGGCATTGCTTGGCAACATCTACTATTGTGCTGAAAGGGTTTGTTGGCATGACAAGGAGGTGTACAAAGAAGTAACGTGCTTCGTGTAAATGACAAGCTCCCCATTTTAAAAGGACTCCCAATCCCATTATAAAGTATTGTGCACATTCTTTGTATCTGTTATCTGCCCAAATCGGATACCTTTCTAGAGGACGCTGTGCAAACAGAATCGCTGCTCTTTTCAACTGGCTCTTCTACTATGGCGTAGCCAGACACAGGATTTTCGTAGCTGAGCTTTTTCCTACCTTCTAATGGTCAGGGGTCACTTTACCTTTTATGCTTCACTTGCTAAATTTAGTCAGGCTTTTGTTGCAGGAACAGAACCAGGGCTAATAAAACTGAAGTCAGAAGCCCTAAACCAGTCCAAGGCAATACAGAATAGACTGATGTTAAGAACACTCTACCCATGATGCCACATTTGTGATTTCTCTCCTGCAGGATCAAGCAGCATAGTGTACTTCCCCCCATGTTGATAAAAACATCTTGCACAGTTTGTTCCCAGATGTATACAGTACGTTGCTAATATAAGCTAAAAAGTGGAAGATACGTAGAGTGCTTTGTTATGTTATGCAACATTTATTCTCTTGTGTTTTAATGAAAAGTTATACTGTATACAGTTTTTTGTTTGAAAGGCTTGCGTTTTGTCCTCTTTAGGGTATCACAGAACAGGGGTGCAACTTTTTTTCTGGCATATCAACACTTTAACCTAGTTTCCTGTAAAAAGAAAAAAAGGTCCAGGTATTTATTTATTTGAGGGCCAGGTAAATTACTCCAATTTTCTCGCAAATAAAAATGCAACCCCAATTTTAAAAGTCCCACGACTTCTAAGAGATTCTTGGAGTGTATCTGGCATGTGTGGAAGGGAGGAAAGTTCTGCCAATAATCTCCACAAATGCCTGTCAAAGTAATAGATGGTTATGGTCATCTCTAGGATTTGCAAAAAGAAATTGTATGATGATGATGATGTCACTGCCATTTCACTTTGGCACATGGGAAGAATAGAGCTTGCCTTGCTAGGGTTCCTCTCCACCGTACAGACAGGTGAAGGGAACATCAAGGGATCAGCTTGGTGGTGTGTGTCCTGTACAGACACACCCTTTGACTTTCTACAGCCAAGTAAGTATCATCAGTGAAAATAACACAGAACTAATGACAAGCATCTGCTAATTATGGCTGCCTGTAGTACATTAAAACATGTTCTCAAAATCTCATGCTGGCAGGGCACAGATTACCCTCCTGAAATAGAACATGTCAGCTCAGTCAACAAGTTTAGTTTATTGTTAGCTGCATCTGTAACCAAATACTTTTTTCTAAACAATTTCTTGTGTTGGCACTGCAATTTGAAGGATGTCTGCTGCTATTAATTGCAGGACATTGCAAATCAAGCTTTGGGTGCTGGGTTTTTTTTGGCCCTGGTTGTGTCATTACCGTGTAACAGGCCAAACCTTGAGAAGGAAGTTATTTCTCGAGTTAGATGATAGTCCTCATATACACTGGATGAAATAAAGAGTTTTATGATGCCACAAATAATTTATACTAAGAAACATCTTGTTCCCGAATACCACCAGTGCTTTATCTCCTGGGGTTTGTGTATCCCAGACATCTTACTTTGTAATGCAAAGCAATCAATCAGATTACCAGTTCAAATGTGGTCATCTCAAGCTGCTTGTTTCTCCCATATAAAGCTATAAGACACCATACTATAAAATCTAAGAGTTGTCATTAGCGGGCCAATAAAATCTAATGTTAGAGATCAGGCCACAGTTGTAAAATAGGAAATAAAGCAAATTATTTGTAAGTTATTTTTGGTCATCCTTGTCTCTTCCCCCACCCCATAGAATAAAATTTAGGCAACCAGTTAATCAGGACAGAAAACTCCCTGTTTTGTGCTTATTTTTCTAATATTGTGGTGTTGGTGTTCTGCATGTTACAGTTTCTGATTCTTTATTGTATCCACTGAATATGTGAATACTTGTGCATAAAAGTAACTTGTGACAGCAGAAGGATGTTTAGTCTCTGTTTCCCTGACATGGTTAAAATCTTGCAGTTATTTTTATTGCATGCATGCAACTTTGCAAAGTATTGTATCCCAAGTTTTGCAGATGCTCTGTGACAAAACATCATCAGTGTAGATGAGCTCAGAAGTAGTCATATGTTCATAATACAGTGCTCTCAGATACCTGATACAATGCTGTACAGTATCTGTTCAGGGTTACAGTATTTACAAACTATTTAGGGCACAATCTAGCAAAGCTTATTAGTTATGACCACACCTCGATTTTCAGTGGCAGAATGGGAAATTATTGTGATTGATTAATTAATCATTCATTGATGCAATAATTTTAATGGAAGTTTTGTTGTGGCTCACTTTGCTAGTTTGTGAATGTGGTGATTTGTTTGGAATCTTACGGAAGCTGATAAAATTATACCACTGTATAAGGCCATTAAATTATAATGACTATTACTACAACTACAACAATTGCATTTATATCTCACGTTTGAGCCGCAGCCCTTGTAGCCCAATGCCAGATTGACCAATGATTTGACTTGGTATAAATTGGAGTTCTTGGTAGGTAAGAGAAACAAAATGCGAACAATTCCGAGAGCTCGGGCCAAAAAGATGATTAGCTATTCAGTCTTTAAATGATTTTATTTCTTTATGTTGTGGATAAGTTCCAGTTGAAATAAACTCCAGGACAAGGCCCTGTTTCGTTATTCTTCGTCAGCTAGGTTTTCACGGTCAATGTGTACCAATTCTATGTCAGCCTTTAAAATCGTTTAAAGACTGAATAGCTAATCATCTTTTTGGCCCAAGCTCTTGGAATTTTTCGCATTTTGTTTGACTTGGTATAAGGCAACTTTCTGTGGTCCTTTCCTCCAAGAAACTCATGTTGGCATACATGTATTTCCCTCCTCCATTTTATCCCCACAATGCCCCTTCTCTGGTGATAGAGGTAAGGATTTGAACCCAGATCTCTCAGGTCCTGCTTTCACTGCAACGTCACACTAGCCTCTTACCTTGCCACTTGCTTGAATTCTGTTTCAGTATGTCATATTTCCAGTAAGTGAAAAGAGACTTCCCCACACCCCATTTCCCCTTATATTTATGTAACACATTCCAAGCTAAAAAGCTGACCATTTTAAAGGGCTCTATTTAGCCCCCAGAAGGGCATTTATATTTGGCAGAAACTTTCAAGAGGCAGGCTGAAATGTGACCTTTCCTTTACAGCTTGTTTTTACTTCTCCAGAATGACAGCCATGTTTATTATTGATTTATTTAGATTTGTAGCCCAACTATCCTGAACACTCGAGGTGCAGTAATAGTACTGCAATTTCCAAATTAGGAACATACTAAGCGTCATAACTCAAGCTTAGGGAAGCAAAGTTCTTTAAACACAGGACATATAAGTGTCTCTCATGCACCTATCTTTTTACCATTACAGTGGTACCTCTACTTACAATTTTTTTCGACTTACGAATGTGTGTTCGGAACGCATTAAATTTGTAAGTCGAATCCCATAGGAATGCATTGGGAGAAAAAATTCATAAGTTGAAGCAACCCTATCTAAAAATTCGTAAGTAGAAAAAATCCTATCTAAACCGCATCCAAGATGGCGGGCGGAGCTCCATTCATAAGTAGAAACATTCGTAAGTAGAGGTACCACTGTACAACATTTTTAAATTGTGCAACTTCAAAATGTTCATAATAATCATTTTCAAATTAAACACTTGTCATCAAACAACGATAAAAAAATAAGAACCTGAATTCCTCTTAAAACCAAGAGGAGTTTCCCGAAGAGCAGTGCTTATGGCCATATATTTTTAAAATCTTATTGCATGAAAGACACATTTGACCACCTCTCTTGCTAACTGCAACTTGTGGATGTTAGTGCAGGACAGTGGTAAGGGGTGTTTTTAAATAAAGTATGCATACCAGTTAACAGATTTAAGTATCAGGTGTGGAAATTGTTCAGAGCCATGGTTTTGGTTTCTGAACATCACCATTTAAAAAAAAATACCTGAGAGTTTCTTCAATTAGTGTTAAGGGAGAGAGATAATCAGTTTGGTTCATCTTCTTTCAGCTAGTACTAGGAGCAACTGCTAATAGAAGCAAGGAATGGAAAACTAATAATAAAATGCCAAAATCAATATAAAGACATTTTATGGGTGAGTGTTTTTTTTCCATAACAGCCTAACTATGAAGCTGTGGATCATCCTATATAATAATGTCCATGTTGTCCCTGCGTCCAGATGTCCCGTGTGTCCCTGGGTCACTGCGCATGTGCCCCAGGGATACAGGGATTGGACAGCAGAGACTGCGCGCGCGCACTCTCCCCCCACTCTGCCTCCTCCAACCGCCGCTCCCGCCGGGGTGGAGGCCGGCGAAGGCCTCCTCACAACCCTCCCTGGCCGTGAGGAGCGGCGGTTGGAGGAGGCGGGGGGGGGGGAGAGTGCGCGCGTCCTTCCTGTCGGCGGCTGGGGGAGAGGAAGGAAGGAGGAGAAAGCGCCGCTTTCTCCTCCTCCGTTCCTGTCCCCCTGCCGCCGACAGCAAGGACGGGTCCCAGGGTTCGGAGAAGCGCTGCGCAAGCGCTTCTCCGAACCCTGGGATGTCTGCTTCCTGTCGGCGGCTGCGGGAGAGGAACGGAGAAGGAGAAAGCAGCGCTTTCTCCTCCTCCGTTCCTGTCCCCCTGCCGCCGACAGCAAGGACGGGTCCCAGGGTTCGGAGAAGCGCTGCGCAAGCGCTTCTCCGAACCCTGGGATGTCTGCTTCCTGTCGGCGGCTGCGGGAGAGGAACGGAGAAGGAGAAAGCAGCGCTTTCTCCTCCGTTCCTGTCCCCCTGCCGCCGACAGCAAGGACGGGTCCCAGGGTTCGGAGAAGCGCTGCGCAAGCGCTTCTCCGAACCCTGGGATATCTGCTTCCTGTCGGCGGCTGCGGGAGAGGAACGGAGAAGGAAAAAGCAGCGCTTTCTCCTCCGTTCCTGTCCCCCTGCCGCCGACAGCAAGGACAGGTCCCAGGGTTCGGAGAAGCGCTGCGCAAGCGCTTCTCCGAACCCCAGGATTCTAGCGCCCGTTATTGAACGGGCTGAAAACCACTAGTTAAAATAATAATTGAGAAGCCACTAGTGCAGATATTCTTTTAGAACAACATGTGCCAGACAAATCCTGTTGCTCTGCAACCCAGAGACGCCTGCTCTCATTCATAATTATATGAATTATATTCATAATCATATTTTCTCAGCATAATGGCAATTCATGTTTCCACTGTGAATGGAAAGGTAAGGGCCCATTAATGTGCAGGCAGCTTGCCACTTTCTTATTCTGGTTTTAGACTGCACTTCTGGCAATCAATTTGTGCAATGCAGTCATGCTTCAGGCAAACCAGTCATTAGAAACAGGAAGAATATATATATATATAAATTTAATGCTCCGGTGCCAGTGCTTTTAGATTGAAAATACTCACCACCTGACCGGAAGATCATAGATACTGTGGATTCCTGCATTGCATGGGGTTGGACTAGAAGACTCTTGGGGTCCCTTGCAACTCTATAGGGCTTTGATTCAATGTGGACATAATCGAACATAGGAAACTGCCTTGTAATGAGTCAAACCATTGGTCTACCTAGCTTCTCATTCTCAACACTGACTGGCAGGATATCTCTCCCCGCCAGGAGTCTCTACCAGCCCTACCTAGACACACAACCCAAGACCCTGTGTAGTGTGTATGCAAAGCACATGCTCTGCATATATTATTGTGTACAGTTTGAATAACACACAACCTCCATTCTGTAGCACAGGGCAGTTTTGAATCTTTTAAAAACAAATTCCTACATGAAAACATGAACACAAACAAGCTGTATTCCTACTGTGAGTAGGAAAAATTACTTAGACCAGAAGTAGGTAGTGACCCAAGCAAAGTTTTGGCACTTAGAAGGTCAGGAAAGAAAATTTTATATGAATACAAATCAATCAATAAAGATTTAGTCTGCTAGACTTTGCCACTCTGCTCATTTGCAGGGGGATTTGGAGAATTTGGGCGAAACAGGCCATTTGCATCACACTGTGATCCCGTTCCTTTCCTTTCCTATGAAGTTTGTACATATGTTAAGATAATGCAAGAGACTAAAGTAACGTTTTGCTTCAGGGGAAACATAATTCATGTACAGGAGCAGCCTCCAGTGCATGGATAACTTGGCTCCTTTATTCTGGCATTGAAAAGTCACTCCCAACCTTGAATAACTGTTTTGTTGTTCAAGCAACATCTTAAAACCTATCTCTTTCTTCAGCCTTTGCCACATAGCTGGAGATTTGTTTTTTAAGTGGTCTAACTATTAGCCTTCTAGTTACAGGTAGGTAGCCTTGTTGGTCTTGCGTAGTCGAAACTAAATTAAAAAAATCCTTCCAGTAGCACCTTAAAGGTAAAGGGGCCCCTGACCATCAGGTCCAGTCGTGTCCGATTCTGGGGTTGCGGCGCTCATCTTGCTCTATAAGCCGAGGGAGCCGGCGTTTGTCTGCAGACAGCTTCCGGGTCATGTGGCCAGCATGACAAAGCTGCTTCTGGTGAACCAGAGCAGCGCACGGAAACGCCATTTACCTTCCCGCCGGAGTGGTCCCTATTTATCTACTTGCACTTTGATGTGCTTTCGAACTGCTAGGTGGGCAGGAGCTGGGACCAAGCAACGGGAGCTCACCCCGTTGCAGGGATTCGAACCGCCAACCTTCTGATCAGCAAGCCCTAGACTCTGTGGTTTAACCCACAGCGCCACCTGGCTTAGAGACCAACTAAGTTTGTCATTGGTATGAGCTTTCATATGCATGCACACTTCTTCACATACACTGAAACAGAAGTCACCAGATCCTTTTATATAGTGAGAGGTAGCTGCCTGCAGTTTTTAAAAAATGTTATTGTTGCATTATCATTGTAGGCCTATATTGGTTTTAACTGCTGGGTTAGATTGTCTTTTATGTGATAATAGTTGGACAATCTGGGCTCCCTTTGGAGAAAGGTTGAGATACCAGAACATATAATCAGAATACAATGAGTTTTCCATAACTCACTAGCACTAGTGTACCTCCATTCTGGCAGAAAATGGTGGGGTGCACTTGAAACAGAGGACTTTGCCCCCCTTGTATTATAAAAAATCCCACTTTAGCTCATGTAATGCAAAAAATTTGCACCACCACATTTATAATCCCAGATAATATAAGCAGGATTGTCAGACTGTGGACCACAGTTCCCATCATCCCTGGCAATTATGTGTGTGTATGTGTATAGATATCAGTGTGACTGTCTCCTACTTTATTTTTTACACAGCTATGATATTCCTAAATGTGTATTTGTTTACAAAATATTTTGATAAATCTAGAAATCCACAAGTTTTCCATCTCTAATAATAAGAGACATCTTTGACATCCTCCCATCAGATGTCAAAAAGGAAAACAGCTACCAGATTTTTAGAAGACATCTGAAGGCAGCCCTGTTTAGGGAGGCTTTTAATGTTTAAGAAATTAGTGTATTTTAATGTTTCTGTTGTAAGCCGCCCAGAGTGGCTGGGGAAACCCAGCCAGATGGGCGGGGTATAAATATTATTATTATTATTATTATTATTATTATTATTATTATTATTATTATGATTAAGGGTCACTTGTATCCTGCACAGAAGACACAGTTGCCAAGTCAGTGTTCAATTCCCATTTTACTCATCTACCTATTCTCATGCGTACCCATCTCTAAATCAGTTACTTAACTGAAAACGCTGGTAAGTCAACTGATTTTAATTCTGTAAAATACTTTATTCAATTAAAAAGAATACCCTTTGGAAGGCCACTGCTCCAGTAACACGTGTCCCTCGTTCCTCTAGCCTTGTGCGATAGGCAAGGTAATCCCAAGTGTGTTGTGGTTTCCATCACTCTGCAGTTCTCAAGGCTGCACAGTTCTCCCAACTACACTTTGGACCTTCTCCAACCTGAGGAATCCTGATGCTTGCCTTGCTCCTGGATTCAACTATTGCATGTTCTATAATGACCTTAGTCTTTCCCTCCAGTGGAAGGCTGGAGAGCTCCCAGGTTCACTGAGATGCTAGATCTGGTGGTGGCGTTGCTAGAGCTGCTTGAAGTCAGAGAAGTTGATGTCAGAAACCTTGGTATTTTAGGAGCCTGGAGTGGAACAGATGGGATATATAATAAAAGGGGGACTGGTCCCTACCCTCTACCTCTACCCAACACTGTATAAATGAAGCTGCCTTTCATCAAAACAGACTGTTCATTTGGTCAAGAGACTTGCCTGAGTTCCTCCAGGTGTTATTGGTCTGCCAAACACTCATCAGCCCCAGCCAACGGGGCCAAGAGATAGGGATGATGGAGGCTGTCAGTATCTGGAGTGCCACAGGTTAGTCACCCTAGCTAGCCCAATAGTGCCTACTCTAGCCTATTCTGACTGGCAGTGTCTTGGCAGAGGTCTTTCCCAGCCTTGCTTCCTTGACATCTTTTTAACCACAGGCACTGGGGATTAAATCGGAGCCCTTCTGCATGCAACAGTCACTGATGGTCCCTCCTCAAGAAGGTACTGCAGCAAAACCGCTGCCTGCACACCCTGCAAACTCTACATAGGGCACAGCCAAATGGGCCACTGGTTGCCTGGCAGGCAGGCAGGCAGGTAAAGGAGCAAGACCAAGTCAATTTGGCCCCAGTGCAAGTGGAACGCCAGCCTGACCTCAGCCATCAGATTTGGCCAGGGGACCAAATGAGAATCACTGCTGTCCTTTATCCTTCCTCTCCATTTGTCAGTACTGTGTTTTGTTTCATTGTTATTATTTTATCTGCTTTTTAATGGGTTTGTTTTCAGGTGTTTTATTATTGTAAGCTGCCCCAAAGACATTTTAGGTGCCAGCTGCTCTCTGGATCACTCCCAAAGGGCACAGGCTATTTTGAGAGCTTTGTTAGCCAGTTGTCCTTCCTGTACATGCTGCTTAATTCCTGTATTTGCATTTGATTTCTTGTTGCTACAAAAAAGGACCTTTTATAGGTAATAATGTCTTAAAACAATGTAAATATTTATGCAGGTGGCTTACAACTGTAACAACAGCATGAACAAAACCAATGATTTCAAAGCAGATAAAAATAATAAAATGTGCCAGCTGGCGATGTTTAATTTGACTGTGATTCTGTTGCCTTTTTTAAGAAGTTGAGATCCTGGAGCCAAACTTGTAGCTAAACGGATAAATTCCATAGGTGATCTAATTGCAACCATACCAAAGCTGCACTATTTCCTAGAAAGTATGCATTATGTCTCAACCCACCCTAAATGTCCATTTCAGCCTCTTCTACAGCTGTTGACCATGTACATGGTGGTTGGCGGGGGGGGGGATAAATATGGAAAGGAGAATTCACTGGATGACAAGATCAAAGTATGGGGCAAGTAATCATAGAACTATAGAGTTCGAAGGGACCATGAGGGTAATATAGTTCAACCTTGTGCAATGCATCTTTTCCCCAATGTGGGGCTCAAACCCACAACCCTGAGATTAAGAGTCTCATGCTCTACCAACTGAGATATGCCAGTAAGAGAGCCCCAGCAGATATTTAAGATCACAAAACATGCAGCAAAGTAAATATAGACTATGAAAATATAGACTATACTAGACCTTTAGAATATGCTCTTCTAAGTTCCTACCAAAGTTCCCCTCTTCCCCTAGCATAGAAAAAGATCACACATTTTAAAAGTTAAAAATAGGTTTACTTACAAACTCTTCAATGGTCAGGTTCATATGCTTTTCCATACATCAGTCAGAAAACACGAAGTAAAACTTAGCTGAGGAACTTTCATCACTGTAACTAAGCCAAGTCCAGTAATTCTAGCAACCATTCCTCCACGGTAGGTAATGATGAATCTTTCCATCTCTGTGCATATAAAAGTCTTGCCGCTGAGTTCGTATATTGAAATAACGTTCCATGGTCCTTCTGATTGTCCAGCCACTCTGCAATTCCTCCACCACCACTATCAAATGCCTTCACGTCTCCCAATAGAAGTTAAGGCTTTTCGAATGTGACATAATGTGGGGGCCCCTCCAACTCATCTTCAATCTAAAAGAGCACCTTTGTGTACCACCGCTTTCCACTTGAGTCCTTGAAGGCTGCCTGCCACCAGTGACTGGGGTTGCAGGGTGGGATTCAGCATTAAAGAAATAGCTGTGGGCAGTGCTTTTTTTCTAGAAAAGGTGCAGGAACTCCCTAAGTTGTTAAGCTTTTCTTAGTGGGGAGCCAAAGTTGTTGAGCTTTAGGGGGACAAACAATGCATTTTTAGGGGGTACTGCGGCCACAAGGGACGCGGGTGGTGCTGTTGGTTAAACCACTGTGCCACTTGGGCTTGCCAATCGAAAGGTCGGCGGTTTGAATCCCCACGACGAGGTGAGCTCCCATTGTTCGGTCCCTGCTCCTGCCAACCTAGCAGTTCGAAAGCACATAGTGTAAGTAGATAAATAGGTACTGCTCTGGCGGGAAGGTAAACGGCGTTTTTGTGCGCTGCTCTGGTTTCGCCAGAAGCGGCTTAGTCATGCTGGCCACATGACCCAGAAGCTGTCTGTGGACAAATGTCGGCTCCTTTGGCCGGTAAAGCGAGATGAGCGCCGCAACCCCAGAGTCGTTCGCGACTGGACCTAATGGTCAGGGGTACCTTTACCTTTACCTTTAAGGAGCAAAAATGTGTAGCAGCATGAAAATGAGACAGTACATCCTCCCCTTAAATGAACATTCACATAACTTCATGTATTTTACTAGTCTTCAATATCTATGCTTCTCTCACAATTGTACCCCACACTTTCTTCAAAGAGCTCAAATTGGCATACATGGCGTTGCTCTATTTTATCCTCACAACCACCCTGTGCAAAATGTTGCTTGACCAAAGTCACCCAGGTCAGCACCTGACATATCACGCCTAGTCAGGGCCTACTGCTGACAAAGTTCTTGGGACTCCCTTTTGGGAAAACAAATCTGGCTCAGCACTCTAAGCAGTGCAGTTAGGACTACCTACCATTCTAATTTCCCACAATGCCCTGCACCAATCTATTTTAATGGTAGCAAGACCCAAAGGTATTTTAATGGTAGCGAGACCCAGTTGCCCAACACTGTTTGCAGAACTGCTACATGCGATTCATTCATTGGTGGTAACACATTTTAGGGGAGTGTTCAGTGGCGTACCAAACAGCTTATCTTTTTGAAATAATCATAATCATATTTATTTCAATTTATATCTTGCCCTTCTTCTCAAAGGAGTCCAGAGTGACCAACACAGCAATGGAAAAACTTTTTTTTTTCAAACACACAACTAAAAACAGTTTTAAAGCATCATTTTAAAAAACCCCAGCTAAAAACATTCCAAAACAGTTTAAAACATTCTTAACCAAACCATTTGGCATTGAGCAGAGCATATCAAGAATTAACCAGGATTGTCAACTGCTTTAAGATGTGAAGGACTTCCGTGAAATGCAATGCAATGCAATGCAATAAAACCTGACATTTCTATAGAATTAACTAAAACATCTTTATAAACCGCTTAATGTTTGAAAATCTCTAGGTAGTGTACGACAGAAAAAAACAAACAATATCATTAATGCAGAAATACAAACTAAAAGCAACAAAACAGCAGTATAAGAGCCATCTAAAAACAAATAAAGCAGGACTCTGGGCGATTCACTACGTATGTGCAGAATGCTGTATTTTATCATTCTTAACAGTGTTGTGTATGATAGTTTGACAGAAACTAGAGGAGTTTGATCAAGGTTCCTAAAGGAAAAGACAACAACATTTGAAATATTATCACTCATATAAAATCACCTAATATCAGAGAGTGCAGATGAGTCTCTGAGCTCAGCAGAGTCTGCATTCGTTTATACTAGAGGAGATCTAATCACTAATGAAAAACCATCAGTCTGACCTGGAAACAACAATGATGTCGTCATAGCTAGCAGTGTCTGTGACTTTAATAACGTTGGTGTCTGCAAGCCCTGCCTGAACTGATATTGATAACAAGAGAGAATGCATTCTGAACTGACTCCAAAAGCAAATGGAAGAGGAGAGATGGTTTCAAGACAAACATGCCACATTGTGTGCCAGTTCTTTATAGACTGGGTTTCAGGAGTTATCCATGCTGTGAGATTATAGATACTATCAATAAAGGTTGCAGGCCCTTCTCCTCACTAGAGCCCACTGCCTCTCTCAATGGAGTGCACCTCTAGGGGTGAAGCCAAACCGCTGCCTTGGCAGCACCGAAGTGACCCCAGGCCAAAAGCCGTGCCTAGACAACAAGACCCTCCTTTTGGCCTTGCTGATGTGTTTCAAAGGAAAACAGAGCAATACCTTTGGCACCAGCTTGGGTGCAGGAATTGCCAGAAGGATGTGTACAAGGCGACTTCCAACCATTTTAGGTAATCCACTCCAGATTTGTGTAGGGTTTAATCCTTATCCTTTTCTTCTCCCACAGATGTCCCACAAGGCAGCAGTGGGACACAAGGTTTAGGATCAGAGTTTTCCTTCTCCTAGATGGTCTACCTTCTCAGGCTGACAAGCCCCAACAGCCCCCTCGACAGCACGTGCAGAAACCAGCTTCTTGACTGTTGGACCCACTACTGGTCTCGTCCTTGCAATCCACCATTGCATGGCCTGTCTTCACACACAGGGGAAGTCCCTAACACACCGAGGGTTTGAGACCCATCAGCTACCTTCACCTGGTTTAGGTGACCAGTCAAAGCCATATGTGAGAGCTGAGTGCAGGTTAGGGACCAAAGGTGGAAAAAGTACCCCAGAAGGAGCATGATGTGTCCCCCAACCATAGGTACTACCCCTCCCCGAACACCCCATACACCTTTAAGGTGTTATTAGTCCCTGAGTAATCAAAGGAACAGAGAAATCAGTGTGAAGAGAGGCGCTTCTGCTTTCCCCACTTAGCAGGAATGCCATTTAGAAAGCCTTGCAAGACAATGTGATTATATGTTTTGCAAGGCATTAAAATGCAAGTGCTCTTGAAATACACCATTTTCCGTCCAAGTGCAGGACTCTCGACAGAAACTTGAAATGGTGTTTCTGCCAGGGAGAGAAAATATCATAGACAGAAACAGGTGCTCGGGGCCCCTTCACACATGCTTGCATATAATTTAATCTCTTTCACCATTTGATTACCGGCATCTGAATGTGTGAATGGACTCTGTTCAAAAGCACTGAATAAGAGTTCTAGGCATGCTGTTTGATATGGTAAAGTTCGTTCAGTCCTACAAAGTGACCACAATGGTCCAGTCTCCAAGTGGCGAACTTGCGTACCTGTTTGAGCTACCTTAGTTACGAGTCCCTGGTTTACTTCTGGTGCAAGCACCCACTTCCTCTCCCAGTCGCCCTTAAAAAATACCTGACACCACATAACTGTAAGCATCTCAAGCCATCCTATTCTAACTAGCGGTACTTCGAAATAATTGGCTTTTAGTTTACCAGGCATTTATATAAAAAGTCCTCCCCACCCCAAGTGCCGGGAACAATAAACCCTCTTGAGTCATTTCCCTGCAACAGCTTTCTAGCACACCGAATAAAAATTTAATAGTAGCTGTAGCAGCTGTTATTATTTCAGAACAATTCGCCCCCATAAAATGTTCTCAGAGAACCTGATCCTAAGGCTGCTGTCCTATGCACACTTACCTGTGAGAAAGGCCCATTGAATAATCAGATCAGGGTGGGTAATTTTTGGTGCCACCAAGGTTGTTGCTCTGTTAGATGTGGTTGACACGATTGCTTCCAACATCCCTCCCCACTAGTTCATCTTGCAGAGCTGTTCTATGTAGTCCAGCTTTTCTTCGTGTTGGGGAGATGTTCAGGAAATCTTGGTCCTGTAGGTGGGGTTGCACTCCCCAGAATTAAGGACGATGATGGGTATGACCTTGCCCTTGGAAGCCCAAGTAGTCCCTGTAACACAATACACTTTTCACCCTGGTAGCATCTTGTTTGGATTACTCAATGCTTTATACTTGCAGCTACCTCTGAAATCTGCCTTGGAAGTCAGCACCTGAATTCCAGACTAGGACAAGGAATAGGGAACACATTTCACCAATTTTTAAAGAACTACACTAGATACCTGTCCATTTCTAAATACATTTCAAACATCTGGTTTTAACCTTTCAAGACCTGAAAGGGAGCCAGCTGATTGAAAGGACCATTGTTTCCCATTGTGAATCAAGCCTCAGCTATTAAGATTATCCTCAGTGGCCCTTCTTTGCAGCAGTGGCTGCAAAGAACTGACAGTACAGTAGAGAGCTTTCCCACTTTATACGAAGGTGTACCTGCCACTGACTGACTGTCATTTGTTGTTGTTTTAGTACCTGGTGAAAGCTTTTATATTTATCCATTTCATTGAAAATTTACCTGCTCTACTGCTGTCTTCTGTTCTGCTCTGTAATTTGATTGTAGAATCGTGGCTTTACTTTTTTATGTTATCTGCGTTGGGAGCCGCACTGGTCGAAAAGAAAAAGAACACACAGCCCATCACAGATGAACAACCACACCCTAGGCCAACCCCAACCTCTCTCACCACCAAAGGAACACAAGTGAATAGCAGAGAACCTACACAAGCGACAATGACACAAAACCCCACATATATTAAGTAAAATAGAAACATCGCCACCCAAATGTTTCCACCTAAACATTAGGAAGAACTTTCTGACAGTAAGAGCTGTTCGGCAGTGGAATTTGCTACCAAGGAGTGTGGTGGAGTCTCCTTCCATGAAGGTCTCTAAGCAGAGGCTTGACAGGCATATGTCAAGAATGCTTTGATGGTGTTTCCTGCTTGGCAGGGTGTTGGACTGGATGGCCCTTGTGGTCTCTTCCAACTCTATGATTCTATGACCCCAATCCCACTCACCTTTCCCCCTTCCACCTCTTTCCCCCTTTTCTTCTTAATGTCTCAACAAATGAAACTGATCTGTAAAAAAATGTTACTGGGGGGGGAGACATCGCACATACTTTTGTAAACCAAGAAAATATTTAATAAAAATACATTTTAAAAAAGAGAGCAAATATATTCAATGAATGAATGAATCCATGTGCATGAATATTAAGATGCCAAGTAGCACACAGCCTGCCATTTTCAGCGGCTGCATTGATGAGGCTCGTGTTGAACTCTTAAGTGTCATACCATGTTATAGGACAGCTATGTTTTTCTAATCAGTCTGTGACAAAAGGCAAACAAATGCTCTCTGTATTAAATCAGCACAGGCCAGGCCATTGGAGAGGAAATTAATGCAGCAAATAGCAGGTGGGAAAGAACCATCAGCACTAGGTTTTGCTTTGGCAATTGCTTTGGCAATTTTCCTTGGTATGAAAATAGGAATGTCACAAGCAGTGTTTGAAACTCCCATTGTTCTAGGTGCGTTTTGCGACAAGGAATTTCATTAGCGCGAGCCGTTTCTGAGCTCTGGGTGCAGTACTGTGCCTAGATTTCAGACTAAAACTGCAGAGTGGAAGGAAAGGAGGACCCTTTTCTGCCTTCCCACTTCCAGCTCCTCTCTGAAGACTGGAGAAGAGACCCTCTTAAGAATATTGGGGGAGTAGGGGTGGGTCTTTTCTTTTTCAGTCTTCAGATGAGGACTAGACCATGTGAAAAATGAATATAGGAGTTTAGCTGCAGTTCATTCATTTTCAACTTTGTATTCTTGCTATTAAAAAAGCATACCTAGACATTCTGTTGTTGCACCCATAACCTAGGTTTAAGGTGCCATTTAGCTCCCAGGGTATGATACCATTACTTAGAATCCACCACATAGTTCAGGATGATTAAGCCCACTAGATTGGGGCCACTATAAACTTAACAAAGAGAACTTGCTGAAAGTAAAAGCTGTTTGACAGTGGAACAGACTCCCTCAGAAAGTAGTGGACTCTCCTTCCTTGGAAGTTATTAAGCAGTGGTTTGATGGTCATCTCCCATGTATGATTTAGTTGAGTTTCCTGCATTGCAGAGGGTTGGACTACCGGTAGAACCCTCCCAACACTACAATTCTAGGATTTTGTGATTGTGAGGGAAAGACAGGAGAGAGACCTTGTGTGTCACCCAGCTCTCATTGGAAGAAGGTGGGATAAAAATGCTGATTTATCTTCCATCTCAATCGTACATACAGAAATACTCAACACTAGTTGTTGTTTTTACAACAAAACTGCAGAGTCCTTGGAGGACATTTAATCCACTAATTAAGTGGATTGTAATCCACTTCATTAAATGCATAGTGTTAATCCTGAGTTGCAGGTAAGTGGTACCTCTACTTACGAATTTAATGCGTTCCAAACGCACATTTGTAAGTAGAAAAAATTTGTAAGTCGAATCCCATAGAAATGCATTGGGAGAAAAAAATCGTTAAGTAGAACAAATCCTATCTAAAGCGCATCCAAGATGGCGGACGGAGCTCCATTCGTAAGTAGAAACATTCGTAAGTAGAGTTATTCGTAAGTAGAGGTACCACTGTACATGGTCTGACAAGGAAGTTTTGGGTGGATCATACTGGCCTTGCCAGATTTCCCCCTTTTCTTCTCATGGACCAACACGACTGGCTTGCTTTGCTTTTGGGTGTGCCCAAAGGAGGAGGAGGAGGAAGAAGAAGAAGAAGAAGAAGAAGAAGAAGAAGAAGAAGAAGAAGAAGAAGAAGAAGAAGAAGAAGAAGAAGAAGAAGAAGAAGAAGAAGAAGAAGAAGAAGAAGAAGAAGAAGAAGAAGAAACTGAATGTAATGCCATCTTGACGACTCGCCAGTGTGCGAACTAACTGAAAAGAATATGAGTAATGCAAGAAGAAGCCCTCGCCCGTGGCGACGACTGGATAGCTCGCACGCGCACACGCGCGCGCGCAAGGAACCAGGCCGCCGCTTGGGGAACCAGCACTACCAGTCGTCGGGATGCGAAGACACGCGTGTGTGGCCGAAAACTGGGCGGGCCGGAGGGCGGGGGCACCGAGGCTTTTCGGCCGGAGAGGAGTTATATGCGCTGCGAGGAGGAGGTGGGGGGAAACCTCAAGCTCGGCGGCTGCCATTTCCCAGGGCAGAAGGCGGGAAGGCGATGAGGAGGAGACAGGGGAGGAGCGCGCCGGAGCCGGAGAGCTCCAGCCGCCGCCGACACCTCCTGCTCCTCCTCTCCCAGGCTGGAGAGCCGACGAGTAGCGAGCTGCGCGGCTCCGGAGCAATGGCCGCGTTCCCCGGCGGCAGCGGAGTGTCGTGGCCGCGCTCGCCGCCCGGCGCGGCTCTCGCCACGGCTTTGGGATGGGAGCCGCTGCCGGGGCTGCAGATCCGCTCGCGCTCCGTGGAGCAGACGCTGGTGCCGCTCGTGGCGCAGGTAGCGAGCTACCCGCGGTCGGTCCGTCCTTTCTGTCGGGATGCCCTCTCCCTGCTTTCGTCCTCACCCCCCCCCATCCTGATTCTATACAAATGCAATCCGGAGCCGCTCCGAATCGGGGCCGCCTTCCCCCAGGGCGGGCTTTGCGCGCGCAGAAGTCCCCGTTTCTACTTTCGCCCGCCGCTTAGCCATCGCTTTCCCGGGTAGAGTTTTAAGGTGCTGGGGGTATGGTGGTGTTGGGGTTTTTTTTGGAGGCTAGGGTGTTTGCATAAAGCATGCCGAAGCCGCCGGGAGTATGCATGCCTTGCTTGCAAAAACCCTCCCGATTTGACGACCTCCCCCCCGCCGCCACCCCCGACCTCCCCCTTTCCCCCTCCCGGCCATGAAACTGCAAGGAGAGCGATTCGGAACATCGGTTTGTCCGCACGGGAGCCGGGCGGCTAAATCGAGACTTTTTTAAAATAAATGAAGCCCCCCCCTTTTTAAACAACAACAACATCCGACTAAAAGAGTTTTGTGCTCAGAGGGGGAAACCTTTTGGAATCCCAGCCCGGCCTTTGTTGTGCTTTGCTTTGTATTTTCCGCTTTCCTCGGGCCCAGGACTTCGTTAGATCCATCGCTAGCTGTGCGGGACTTTGGGGGGTGGGGAGAGAGAGAGAGTTTCGACTAACTTCCGGAGGATTAGCAGCGGCGTTCAGCGCAGCCTTGCACTTCGTAGCGAAGTTTTTGCACGACCGGTTTTGTGTGTGTATGTGTGTGTGTTTAGAGTTAATATTGCATGGCTGTGTTACCTTATCCGAGAACGATGTGCAGCACGTATCCCTTGTAGGCTGCCTGCAAGGCTGCAGGGCAGGAATTTCAGCAAGGACAAATGCAGTGCACTAGCCACTTCAGCGCCCAAGTGCTCCACAAATAGTGCCATAGAACTTCCGTAGGTGTCTTTACTCCCATGATCGCCCCATGCGCTTTACCGCAATGGCTCCACCAGATTAAGGAATGTCGTGCTTTATTTTAAGTTAGGACCAAGTTCTTCAACAGAGGGAGGGTGTACGAGCAAGCCGTTACCCACTACTTAAACAAGTGCATCTGAAAAGAACGAAACTTATTCCCGAGTAAAAGTATGCACTAAGAAATTCACTTGCACAACAATGGAAATGAAGGGAGAGCTGCGCAAAAGGCATCATCTTGTTCTTGTGCTGCTCCTGTTCATTTCAGTGGAAATGTTCTGTTGAGCACCCTGGTGGGTTGTGTCCAGTGGTATCAACCTTAGAAAACAGCTAGGTCTGCTCACAGCGGACCATTGCCTTTCCTGCTAGTCCACTTGAGCAGGAGAGGATTGTTAAACCGCAACATTAATTTTGTAGAATGTTACCGGTATGTCTGTGGGTGTGCAGGGAATTTCAAACATCTCACTTCGGCAGCCAGAAAGAGTGGGAAATCGGAGCAAAACAGAAAAAAAAAACCATACTTGGAAACATCATTTTTGACATTCTTAGTGAATGTATTGTTTTTAAAAGCTGTGCAGAATTGTGTGTGCATAAGAGACTGCTGACAATGTTGTAACTCATCAATGCTTATGATATTGAACGGTATAGGATTACATTGTACATGGTTTGTTGTGAACAAAGTTACTCAGAGTGACGCTTCCTCTGCTGCTTTGTAAACTGGAGTGTTATCAAGTACAATGCTGTCTAAATTTGCTTACTGTAACCTGGTTCCCTCCAGATTTTCCTTGATTACAATTCCCAAAGTTCTGACCATTGGCCTTCATGGCTGAGGTCAAAAATATCTGCGGGGCAACCAGTTTGGTAAATACAGGTTTATTGTTTAGAAAAGAAGCCCACAAAATTACTAGCCCATATATTTTTTAACTGTCCTCTCTGCCCATACAAATTCCCTTTAGTAATTTGTGGCTCATTACCACCAGAATTACCATACCAACTTGCTTTGAAAAGCTACTTTGCTTGATCATCTGACGGTGAGTCTCAATTTCCATAGGCAACCATGCGGCAAGAATATTGGGTGCTATCCAATCAGCCCTTTAGTGCAAATATTTCTGCTTGCACAATGGCATTTCCCTGTGTCCTCTTCCTACACGCACCCTAAATCTGCTCTGGCGGGGGGGGGGGCAGAAAACCAGAACAGATGTGTGTGTGGGGGGGAATTCCCCAGTGGAAGCAGAAATCCTTGCGCTGACAGAACTGGTCAGTTGGATACCAGCTATTGAAACAATTTACATTGTGCAACGCGGTCTGCAGCGTGAAGTTACAGCCTAAGTTGGTGAGAATGGAGGGAAAATCTCCAATAGTTTTGAGGTTGGCCTAAAAAAAAAGGTAGGATAACTGGAAATAACAGAAACAAAGTATATGCAAAAACCAACTTTAGGAAAGAATCCATTTAGTCTTGTTTCTAAGTATTACCTTAGTTTGTAAGCTGTAAACAGCTAGAAGCTGTAATTCTAAGTATTTCTGAGTAAATAAGCACAGGATTGAGTTTCATGCACACCTTTCCCAGTAATTCCCATGAAGTTAAATTTAGTTTAAATTGGGGTGGTAAACTTATTACCCTCTGGAAGTTGTTGGGCTCCTACTTCCCTCAGCCCCAACCATCATGGCTCATGATCAGGGGCGATGAGAACTGCTGTTCAGCGACCTCTTTCCATCCCTGGCTTAAAGTATACACTAGTTAGATGTGTATTGATGCACAGATAGTCACTCACAGAATTCCAGACCCAATAATGGGCCAAATAGATCTTTTACCATCCATTGGACCAAAACTTTTTGTTCTGAAAACTTTGGAATTCTTAGCCAAGGTTAAATGAGTAGCATATACAGGTGGCGGCCAATTGTTCAGGCGCGTCCAATTGATACGTGACAGCCTCCCTGTGGAAATGCTTGTACACCATGCTTGCTGGGCTAAACTGAAATGCTCCCTCTTTCCCAGATGTGCCTATCTTTTTTGTCACCACGAAGCCAAATAGGAGTGAGGACAATGCTTCTTACACATAGCTTGCTATCTTGTGGGGAGGAAATGGTGTCTTGTGACAGCGCGAGACACCATGCCTTTGAACCAAATTAGTCTTGTGGCACCCTAAAGTCTTAACAAATGTATTATGGCATTAGTTTTCATGGACACAAGGCCACTTCCTCGATGAGGGGAGCAAATGGAGGTGGCAGTAACAAAAGATGATTGGGGAGTTTTGAAGCTTCATTAATGTTTGAAAAGTTGACCTGGGAATTTTTGACTCAGCCCTACTTAGAGGTCAGGCACTTTGGTGGAACAGTAGAGCAAACTCTTGTGGGTCTATGAATTTATCGCCATTATTATGTATATCCCTCCTTTCTCCTGGTACAGGATCTAAGATGGCTCACAGCATGAATGAAAACAGACACAACTAAACCACACTAATCAATGTACTGTAAATATTTTTAAAGCTCTATCAGACAATGTTTCTCTGTCTTCCTGTTCCAGCTACTCCGTTCTGTTCCACTAGTTGTCATGTTTTTGTCGTCTCTCACTCACTTAACATTTCGTGCCATTGAGTAATTATGGGCTACCTTGAGTCTCTCTGTATTTCTCTTGGGTATTGGTAGTGCAGTTTGGCTACATAAAAATAGAAGAAGACTCTAGTTTGCATTAGTACATAGAGTGGCAAAGCACAGTCTAGATTACCGGGAGTTAGTTCCATTGAATTTAGTTGGATTCACTTCTGAGGAAACGTGCAGGATCAGGTGGTTCTTGCTGAGCTTTATATGGTAGTGATGAATAATATTTATATGAGATTTCTCCTGCTAGGCTATTGATTTTTGTTAGTGTCCTGTTTAAACTGGCTTGGTCACATTCATTCCTCTTGGGGGGAAACTGCCTAAATGCAGGATGTCTTAAGTGAGTTGTGGGTTGTGGTGCAATTGTGGCATCCCCAAATCACTTACTCTAGAGAAGAACCCACAGAAATATGCTTAGTGACTGAGCCAAGAATAGGCAAGAGCGATGATCTGTAGCTGCAATGCAGAGTCAACTTTCTATCATCCCTGATTGCAGCTCCGCAGGGTCCCAGGAAGAGAGAAGATTTTCCATGACCTACGGTAGTACTGGATCCTTTTTTAAAAACTGATGATTGAATCTGAGACTATGTCAGCCTTCCTGCCTGTTTTATCTGCTCCTAGATCTTTTCACAATATCACCGTTGTCATATTACTTCCCCTCCTCCTGTTGCTGTGATCCTATCTCGTGCTTTGACTCCTGTTGTTGGCTGCATCAGCTTCAAGTTTCTAGTCTTACCTTTAAGAATTTCCATTAGTACCGTAGATCTCTTCTCCCATCTCCCCTTATTCCAAGATACAGCATTTCCTCTAGAAATGACATAACTGTGGAATCTCCTTCTAGTTTAGAATATGGTAGAATATGATCTTGACTCCTTTGCTGTGGTGATATTTTCTTACAAGCTATAGTCAAAATCAGGGCTACAGTTCAAGGCATCTACCAGTTTGGGCATGAAAGGTTGAAAGGTCAGATACTCTAGGCAGAAACATTTCCTCTAATGTATTTTTCAGTGGAAAGAAAAATATTTCTAAAACTGCATTGTTTCACAGCATTTATTGGAATACAGTTGGATACATTACCAGTAAGATTGGGCCATTTCAAAGTTGTACTTTAACTTGTTTCAGGTCACTATCCCTAGGAAGCAATTATGCATAGCTCTCTGGGTGTGCTAAAATTACTATGTTAATAGCTTTCAGGGCCTTAATGTTATTCCACCACCCCCAAATTAAAACATTGCAAAGGAAGTATATGCTACTGAGCTGTCATGTATTTGGATATTTTTGGATATAAATATTCCAATTTAAAAAAATTCCAAGCAAAGAAATGAATTTGTTTGAATATATCCAAATAATAACTGTCAAGTAATAATTTTCAAGTAAAGTATTGAATTAAAGTGCACTAAGTGCACTTTAATTATTTCCTCCCTATAATCAGATATTTCAGTTTAGCTACTTTTGATAGGTAGAAAGACTTTTGAGATCCATATACTGTACCTCATTACAGTGTACTTTTACATGTTTACTTACTACATGCATTACAGAAACACGCTATACTATACTGGATCAGTTATATAGGACATTCAGAAATGTTAAGATTTAAAAATCCCCCCCCCCAAAAAACCAACCCCACATCACTGGGACTCAGAATCATGTATTCCCACCATGCATAGGAAGTTAAATGTGACCCAAGATACATACATGCAGATGATTTCTGATTTGTCTGATTTTAACCTTCCCTCCTACCCTTTTGGGAGGTGGAAGGTCTGTGGAAATTAGGCAAAATGCAGAACTGTTCATGTGCTTAAGTCAAATTTTGTTTCCTATGTGTGGTGGTGAATATGGACTTATGCGGAGGCACGCCCCATTGCATTCCTGGGGTTGTCAGTGTTTGAACCAGCCATATAAATACTGCACCCCTCTCTTCTGTATGTGCTAAAGGTGGAGAGGTTCATCGGTTTACATGCCTTGCATTATTCTTTTGAAACAATCACCCCTCACTCTCCCCTTAAATGGTGCACCAGTACACATGCCCTTAGATATTCCAGCTATCACCATGACAATTGTTATCGTATCTGGTATTTGGCATAATATGGTTGAGTGTTGGATTAGGATCTAGGAGTTCAGGGTTCAAATCCTTACTTAGACCTGAAGCAGTCACTAACTCCCAGTACCACAAGGTTGTTGTTTGAATAAGAGGGGGAAGAGCCATGTATAACCTTGGGCTTCTTGCAGGAAAGGTAAAGTTAAAGGGACCCCTGATCATTAGGTCTAGTCGCGACCGACTCTGGGGTTGCTGTGCTCATCTCGCGTTATTGACCGAGGGAGCCAGCGTACAGCTTCCAGGTCATGTGGCCAGCATGACTTAGCCGCTTCTGGTGAACCAGAGTAGCGCACGGAAACGGCGTTTACCTTCCCGCTCGGAGCGGTACCTATTTATCTACTTGCACTTTGACGTGCTTTCGAACTGCTAGGTGGGCAGGAGTTGGGACCGAGCAACGGGAACTCACCCCGTTGCAGGTATTCGAACCGCCAACCTTCTGATCAGCAAGCCCTAGGCTCTGTGGCTTAACCCACAGCCCCACCTGCATCCCTGCAGGAAAGGTAGGTTCGAATAAATGCGGTGAAATAAAAGCTCCCGTGTTCCTTCCATGTGCAAGTTGTTTGCAGTTGAGCCTTGCAGCTGTAATTGCCTAGGATGGGGTTTTATCCCCTGGAGAAGAAAGCATTCTTGCAAGGTGTGAAGCTTCTGTTCACCTTAGGTTCCTACCTTATTGCAACCACAGGAATCCTCTTGTTGTTGATGGAGAAACAATCCCTGTCCCTGGGGGACAGGTGCGGTTAACAATGCACATTCCAAAGTATCAGTTACTCTTTCTAGGTATCATTGTCCCGCCCTTTGCATCTGTAAAGAGCAAGAGGAATGTAAGAGAAACAGGAGATTTTTCTGGGATTGGGGAGGGGAGGTTGCCTTGTCAGGTAGGTACGGGTTTTGTTGAGGTTTCTTTTCTTGGTATGATACAGTAGAGGAATTTAGCAAATGGACTTAGCAATAATTGCTTTATTGTTAAAGAACCATACCTGTTAAAGAACCATACCTGAATCATTCTTTTGTCTGAATGGTGTTATTAGTTGAACCAGTAGTTATAAGTAGCATTAATCATGAGTTCGGTAAAACAAAGCTACTACAGAAGCTCAGCAGGTCATGAGGTTAAATGCTGGCAGTGTACTTCTTGCAAAGGTGGGGGGGGAGGAGGTCTGCAGAACAAGGCCACCTGGAGCCAAACTGGATACAGAAAGGGAGGCTGCTTCTCACAGCTGATAATGATGGTGTTGTAAACTGAAGTTTGAAAGCAGATGGGGCGTGTGCATACCCTTGATCTCAGTAAGGAAAGAGTGCTTTGTGTCCGTTTGACTAGGGGATGTTATAGAAGCAAAGATCACCAGTGTCAAAGCGATGATTCTTCAACATCAACTTCGTTGGACTGGTCATGTTGCTCAGATGCCTGATTATCATCTTCCAAAGCAACTAAACTATTCCAAACTTAAAAATGGAAAGCGTAATGCTGGTGGTCAACAAAAGAGGTTCAAAGACTCTCAAGGCAAATCTTAAAAAATGTAGTATAAAGACTGACAACTGGGAAACACTGGCCTGTGAGTGCGCCAATTGGAGAACAGCCTTTACCAAAGGTGTCATGGGCTTTGAAGACGCTCAAACTCAGGACAAAAAGGAGAAATGTGCTAAGAGGAAAGCACATTTGGCAAACCCTCACCTTGATCAACTCCCGCCTGGAAAGCTATGTCCCCACTGTGGAAGGACGTGTGGATCCAGAATTGGCCTCCACAGTCACTTATGGACTCACTTATGGACTCACTTATGGAAGGCAATCTTACTCTGCTACGAGTGATCGCCAAAGAAGAAATGAGAAGATATTGCATGTATTCTAGGGGTTGCCAGCTTGGTGCCTACAGACACATAATGCCCACAGAGGCCTTCCTTCTTTGATACCCCTCAGAGGTCCCCCCCCCCAATTGAAATGAAGCTTGAAAGATCTAAAGTATTGGTCCTGCTGTTGTTTTTGAGTCAAAGAATATGAGTCCACCACCCAAACACATTCATCATTTGATAAATGCCAAGTTGTGTTATGATGTTTATGAGCAGCCATTGTAAATCAATTCCCACAGATGGCTCTTATCTTTCAACTCATCCCGAACATTTGATAATCTGGGTAACAGCAAACAGCTCTGTGTCTTGAGCTGTTCGATGTTTCCCTCGCTGTGCACTGAGCTTAGATTAACGGAGCACTTCCTCGATTTTTAACATAGACTTAATCTATCAGGTATGCAGCTAAGTAACAGATTTAACTCTTGGTAATATTAATACCACTTGAAGAACTCTAGACGCGTGAGGCTGTATGAGGAAAGAGACACTTGGTAATAGAATGTCAAGGGTCAGTATACTAAGATACGGTTAAAAAAGAAGCATTCAAAATCAGTATTATATATTCAGGGTATTATTCATTACTGTAAAGTGAATGCCCTTTCCCCTGCCCCCAAGATTCAGGCTAAATCATGACAAAGTATGAAGTTTACTTCCATGTGTCTATAAATGATCTGTTAGACGTAGAATCGGAAATTTACATATGCTATAGGTAATTATAAAGATGCCATTGTGTGAGCTGTTCTCTTACAGGCTGCTTATTTGTTTAAATGGAGTGGTGATTCTCAAATTGCAATGTAGGAAAAAGTGAAATCATATTGGGGGCGCATTTCCTCAGTTGGAGGATTAGCAATGGTGCACAGACTTTCTGAATTACAATTTCGAAACTCTTTATGTAATAGTGTGCAACTGCAGGATAGTGTTGAGTGGGTGGTGCTGTGTTCTAAACCACTGAGCCTCTTGCTGATCGGAAGGTCAGCGGTTTGAATCCCCGCGACGGGGTGAGCTCCCGTTGCTCGGTCCCAGCTCTTGCCAACCTAGCAGTTCGAAAGCACGTCAAAATACAAGTAGATAAATAGGAACTGCTACAGCGGGAAGGTAAACGGCGTTTCCATGTGCTGCTCTGGTTCGCCAGAAGCAGCTTTGTCATGCTGGCCACATGACCTGGAAGCTGTACGCTGGTTCCCTCGGCCAATAATGCGAGATGAGCGCCGCAACCCCAGAGTCGGTCACGACTGGACCTAATGGTCAGGGGTCCCTTTACCTTTACCTATCTTAATAAATAGTGTAATAAATGCCATTTATAAGCAGGTGCCCGTGTATAAATATATTTATGCCTTATAAAAAGAAAAGAAAAAAATCGTTTTTCTCCCTGGCCTTGTATTTTTCATGAACCTAACAAAAATTTGTCACAGGCTGGAAATAAATTTGTCATTGGAATAGTTTTAGCTTTACTTCATGTGCAGCTGAGTTATGATTTAGACACAGTTGCTGTTGTTTTTTTAAAAAAGGGATATAAAGCATCTTCATGTGTAAACCAGTATCTGAGATCTGGTTGTTCCGAAATGCCCCCTTTTTGAAGGCATTGCATGATTTAGAGATATCGCTGATCTATTCTCAGCTGTTAAAAACGTTTTGTTCCTAGCAAAGGCTGGGTTATTTAGCAGTTGGTCAGAAAACAGGCATTCTGGTTTGGTTTCATTTCCTCCTGGGCGCATGTGATAAGCCCTTGTCTGCTGTTCCAGAAATGGGAAGAGCTATGTTCTGTGTCATAATTTTGGCTGGGTGCCTGGAGGGGCAATGAGTGGTCTGCATATGTGAGGTTTAATTCTGTAAACCACCTTAAAGTTGATTTTATTATTCCCTGGTGAGTAGCGGGAGGCCTGGGCGTGAGAATGTGGAGCAGATGGTTTATTCTGCCTGCCCTGTGTGAAAGAAACATTTCCATCCCCTTTCTCTTGAGTGCATTGTTCTGCTTCCTCAACTTTGGCTAGTAGGTGATTTTCAAAGGATTTGGGTGATTTTGAGAAGCGACTTTTGCCTCATGGCACAAACACACAATGGCTGAATAAGAGGCTAGAAATTTAGTATCGTTTGCCAGGAGGGCATCTAAACAAACAAACATGACACTTTTATTTACATGTCGGTAGAGTGGGAGACTCTTAAATCTCAGGGTTGTGGGTTCGAGCCACACACTGGGCAAAAGATTCCTGCATTGCTGGGGGGTTGGACTAAATGACCCTCGCGCTCCCTTCCAACTCTATGATTCTGTGATCCGCAGGTGGAAGTGAACAAACTATACTGCGGACATTCAGTGGAGATACCCATAGGGCGGTAAATCCCAGAGTTTAAAATAGCCAATTGCTTTGTTTTCCCTTTGCGATGTTTTGGACGCACCAGGACTCTTCAAGAAAATGCATAATTCTGGATTTCTTTTAGGATGAAGGTCTCCATCCTTACATATGCTTTTGTTGTGTGCAGCAGTGGCTGGATCAGGGGGACGGGGAGGGGGGAGTTTCTGCTCCTCTAATTATCCTCTTGCCTCCTGAGTTTAATTTTGCCGTTGTCTTTCCCCATTAGCTCTGCAGCTCAAGGCTTTGGCTGGCAACAGACTGTTTAACACACTTGTCAGTTTGAATGTTTCCTATGGGCTTCCCAGAGTCGTGCTAATTTCGCTCTGTTGGCCGTTCTTAATTGTGTGAGCAGCGGCAGAACAACTGAAGAGTCACCCCTTGAAGGTGCTCTCCCGTACAGCAGAATCGTTGCTAATGGTTGTGATAACTAAAAACACTGATTAGCAAGTTCCATTCATCTCAAAAGAGAATTAGAAGAGTTTCTAATTAGGGTTGAAGTGTTTAGAGCTGGAGGTGAAATGTTTGAAATCAGGATGGGGCAACTTGAGCAACACTGGCAGTACAATCCTATATACTCCTGTACTCAGAAGTATTTAATTCAGTGGGGCTGTGGTCTAAACCACTGAGCCTCGTGGGCTTGCCGATCGGAAGGTCTGTGGTTCAAATCCCCATGACGGGGCGATCTCCCGTTACTCTGTTCCAGCTCCTGCCAACCTAGCAGTTCGAAAGCACACCAGTGCAGGTAGATAAATAGGTTACTGCTGTGGCAGGAAGGTAAATGGCGTTTCTGTGTGCTCTGGTTTCCGTCACGGTGTTCCGTTGCACCAGAAGCGGTTTAGTCATGCTGGCCACATGACCCAGAAAGCTGTCTGGACAAACGCCGGCTGCCTCAGCCTGAAAGTGAGATGAGCGCCGCAACCCCATAGTCGCCTTTGACTGGACTTAACTGTCCAGGAGTCCTTGTCTTTTTCCTTTACCTTTGCTCCCGCAGAAAAGTGGGCATAGTGTTGCAGTCCAAGAGTCCTGTCAGAAATGTATCCTGGGTAGAACCACAACAACGCGTTACTTTTTAGCCGCATAAAATTAAAGCCTTCTAACCATTCTCCAGGACACAAGTATATCTTGTGGACTAGAAACTTCAGTATTTAAAAAAACCCCGATGTTTGCATTCCTAGAAATGTTGACTCCATAAACCACATGCTGCTTGCAGCTTATATAAGATCATGCAGAGGACACAGGAGGCGTAAAGATCATTGCAAAAAACAACAACCCTGAATTGGTCTGTAACGAATTTTAATAGCTTGCCTACTTGCTCTGAAACAAATGTTAACATGGCCTAAATAGATATTTGTTGCAAGGAATAAGCACTTTTTTATTTTTTTAAAATAAAACCCACAAAGTTCAGTAGATTTTTGGTCTTGGGCTTATTGCCAAAGAGAATTTCCTCCTTGTCCCTGTGATCTGGGTCAGGGGTATTGAATAACGTGAATATAAGTTAATTTGTGCCTGCACAGACTTGCCCACGCTTGAGAGGCAACCTAATTATTCTTGCTTGATTTCGGAAAGGTTCATTAAACCTTACCACGAACAAGATATCTCAGGGCAGCTGCTGTTGTCTCTGACACCTTCCTGGATTTCTTAAAGCCTTCAGTTCATCTTTATGGCTTCGTGCTTCCTGTGGTGACGGAAGGACACACAGTTCTGTATCCCCATGTCCACTCTCCCATACAATGTCATGAATGTTTGGTTGCTCCTCTCCCTTCTCTTTCTGCAATGTGAACACCAGCCACCAGCACTTGTCAACATTTGACCTATTAGCAGTGCTATTCCTCAGCATGTTTACTCAGAGGTCGGCCCCGTTGAGTTCAATGAGACTTACTCTCATTAAGAGTAAACCAAGAGCACAATCCATTGGGAAACTCTTCATTGGGAAGCAACACCATTGAAATCAATGGGAACAGAGCAGCACTGAATTCTTGGGCTGCCTCCATACATTTTATTAGTGTTTATACAGGAGAGAATTCCAGGGATTGAACTCTGAAGATCACAGTCTCCCCTCTTTCCTTATTTCCAGAAAGGAATTGGCTTCCCACAATTTACTTCAGTGTAAGTTCAACCAGCTTGTGTTTATGTGTGCAAAATAAAGCCAGCTACATTTTACTACAGGAATTGGCAACTGTTTTTTGGTCAGTGGGCACCTTTGGAGTTTGAGAAAGTGCCATTGGTGTGCACACTAGAATCATAGAATCATAGAGTTGGAAGAGACCACAAGGGCCATCCAGTCCAACCCCCTTCCATGCAGGAAACACCATCAAAGCATTCCTGACATATGCCTGTCAAGCCTCTGCTTAAAGACCTCCAAAGAAGGAGACTCCACCACACTCCTTGGCAGCAAATGCCACTGTCGAACAGCTCTTACTGTCGGGAAGTTCTTCCTAATGTTTAGGTGCAATCTTCTTTCTTGTAGTTTGAATCCATTGCTCCGTGTCCGCTTCTCTGGAGCAGCAGAAAACAACCGTTCTCCCTCCTCTATATGACACCCTTTAATATATTTGAACATGGCTATCATATCACCGCTTAACCTTCTCTTCTCCAGGCTAAACATACCCAGCTCCCCAAGCCGTTCCTCATAAGGCATCGTTTCCAGGCCTTTGACCATTTTGGTTGCCCTCCTCTGGATACTTTCCAGCTTGTCAGTATCCTTCTTGAACTGTGGTGCCCAGAACTGGACACAGTACTCCAGGTGAGGTCTGACCAGAGCGGAATACATGGGGACATGTGCTCAGAAGAAGCAAGCACAAACTGAACAGGAAGAGCAAACAGTCTCTCTTCATTGTGGGTTTTTGAAGGAACGTCTCTGAAACTCAAATTCCCAGCATGTTAACACGCTTGTCTCAGTGACGTCTCGCTGGCTCGGTCATGTCCACAGAATGGAAGATGGCAGGATCCCCAAGGGAAAGCAGGATTCTGGTGCCAGACCTGCTGGCAGACCGACTCTGTGTTACAAATAATAATAAATAATAAATTTTTATTTATGCCCCGCCCTCCCCAGTCAAAGCTGGGCTAAGGGCGGCGGACACAGTAAAATTACAATAGGACATAAAAGAAAAAAACAATTAAAGTACAGGTTAAGATGCAACTTAAGTTTAAAATTTTTAAAAATGCAGCCTCATTTTAAAATAGCCCAAATCAAAACCATAGGGAGGAAAAGTAAGGGTCAGACTGAGTCCAACCCAAAGGCCAGGCAGAACAACTCCGTCTTGCAGGCCCTGCGGAAAGATGTCAAATCCCGCCGGACCCTGGTCTCTTGTGACAGAGCGTTCCACCAAGTCGGGGCCAGTACTGAAAAGGTCCTGGCCCTAGTTGAGGCCAATCTAACCACCTTATGGCTTGGGATCTCCAGAATGTTGTTATTTGTGGACCTTAAGGTCCTCCGTGGGGCATACCAGGAGAGGCGGGCCTGTAGGTACGAGGGTCCTAAGGCGCATAGGGCTTTAAAGGTCAAAACCAGCACCTTAAATCTGATTCTGTACTCTACTGGGAGCTAGTGCAGCTGGTAAAGCACTGGATGAATGTGGTCCCGCGGCAGGGACCCCATAAGGAGCCTCGCCGCGGCATTCTGCACCCACTGGAGTTTCTGGCTCAGCTTCAAGGGCAGCCCTGCGTAGAGCGAATTACAATAATCAAGCCTGGAGGTGACCATCACATGGATCACTCTGGCCAGATCAGGGCGAGAAAGGTAAGGGACCAACTGCTTGATACAGCAGAGATGGAACAAAGATGTCTGCATACATGGCATGAAGGCTGGCAACATCAAACTTTGCTGTATGGGAATCCCTTGCAGACAATAGCAGTGCCTGGAGACAGGCAGTCTAGTTGTGTATCCATCGCAGTGACCAGAGGAGGAATGACTGCTGGGAGGAATGCAGAGAGAAGAAACGCCATGCTGCACCTGCAGAAGCAAAACCGGACACCTTCCTCTGCCCAAGCTGCAACAAAACATGTCTCTCCCATATCGGTCTCTACAACCACAGCAGGAGCTGCAATTATCCAAAAAATTTACTTTACCCCTCGAAGGTGCACTCTTCCATTGTCTCCTGAGACAGACCAATACCAACCTATTTACCAAGATCGTCCATGGGCACCATAGTTACTAGTGGGCAAAATGATGCCTGGACAAAATGATGCTCTGTTGGCAACCCCTGTTTTACTGTAAGGAAGTTTTGAACGTCTCTGTATTCATGCAAGCCCCAGCATTAAGGTAAAAAGCAACATTCATTTGCACAACAACTGATTGGGTGCAAGGCACCCCACTGCAATGTACCCATACAGCAATGAAATCTAATTTACAGTTAATATACATTTCTGATTTGCATTCTTCTGACAATGCAATGAATATTTTTGCCATGAGACTAGTGGTTATCCAAGGATAGCTGATCCCGTAAACATCATATGAGGTTCTACCACCATGTTGTCTCCTGCCAAAGAAAGAGGAGATTTATTTAGGAAAAACTTTTGCCCATTTATGATAGTATGCGCAACAAATAAGTTACTGGAAACAAAACAAAAAATGACACTGAAACATTGAGATAGAGATTATTAGAAACTGTTAATTCATGATCTGGAATTGTGTGAACTTTCTTTGGATTGCACCCACAAATGCTTTGCTTATACTTTTGTATTTGGTTTCTAACAGATAAAGTTATTTTAGCTTTCGGATAATGAACGTAACCCATGGGTGCAAATATAAACAGAGATCAGGTGTTTTTCTTGTTGCATTAAGCTAAAATATTGTGTTAGAAGGGTTCCAGTTATAGTTTTAATCCCAGGAGTGTAGCTCATGCAAATGTGTGATACCTACATGCAGACTGTAGCATACAAGAGTTGCGCAGCCCTCTTTTTCACTGTCTTGGGAAGCCACAATTGCCTACGACTCCCCAGAGTTTGTGTCACTTGCACACAAAATGTTTACACGTTATTTTAATAGGGGAAAGTGGTTGACACATGAAGTAGCCATTAGTTTTCAGGTGTAAAAAGCCACTGAATTGCTTTAATCATGATACAGTAAGCTCACACACCTTTAACTTGTGCACATTCAGCTTTACACGCTTGGCAAAAAATATCTTAAAATTTTTAAAAGGGAGTCAGAAAGAGAAGTGGGCACCTGGGAGAAAAGACTTTGGCAATCCCACTTGCTGTTGCACCCAATGTGTTTTGACCATACACAATTTAGGTGTGATCCCTGGAACGTAACCCCTGCATAGGTTGAGGGCTTCCTGTGCTTGAAAGACACATCATGTACATTCTGGAAGAATAGCTATGTTAGGCCCAGTTCATACATTTCCTGGGCCAACGGCTCCCTTCACAAGGAGGAATAAGTGTGTGCTCTCCCTCTGACACACACCTAATGTTAAGCGTCAAGTCTAAGTCGTGAAAACTGTGTGCATGTATGCCTGATCTTTTTTTGCGGGGTGGGGAGACATAATCTGAATTGGGCCTCCATATGGACCATCATCATCATGAGTTATATTACCTAGGCTCCCTTGCATCCTTGGCAAGGAGCTGTATCAGCATATGCACCTGTTCCCTGTGCCCTTGGCAATTGCTGGCTCTCTCTTGTCTTCCTTCGTGATTCTTGAGCGTCCCTGCGCTTGCGCCCTTGGCAACTCCTAGATGCACCCCTGGTGATGCTAAGCCAACTTGTGGTTTAGTGAAAATCTGTGGGCTCCCTAAAGAGCTGCTGGCAGTCAGTATAAGGCCACTTTCTAAGTTCCCAGAACATTTGTTGTGGCAGGGTCTGAAACCTTCATCAGATGATGATGATTAATTTGATTACTTAATCACCGTTCACTGTAACGTCCTAGGGTGGGTTGCAGTGATTTTAACAATACAATATTTAAAAACAGTTTAAAGCATTGCAGTCACACAGCTAGAGTGGGTCCTAAAATATATCTCTCTCAGGTAAATATAGTTTTTATGTTCCTTCCCCCCACTTTCTATTATTGTTTTGAGTTGAGCTTCTCAAGACATGCTGACACACAGTTTAATGGGCAATTTTAACTGATAAATGTTTTTTGCTTTCAGATAACCACCCTCATTAACCATAAGGATAAGCCAAAGAAGTCAGACAAGACTTTGAGAGCAGTCCAGCAAGTGGGCCAATCCGTAAAACTGGCTGTTGGGAGATTCGTCATGGTAGGCGAAGCTATAGCCAATGAAAACCAAGAGTTGAAAGAGGAAATGAAGGTTGCCTGCACTGAGGCAAAGCAAGCAGGTAAGTGGGTATCGGAGGCTTGCCATCATCTCTGCTGTGAGAACCCCAGAAAACTCTTCCTTCCTCCGGCTGCTAAAGATAGCTTGAGAGGTAGTGATTAAAGCCATTGGGCGTTGATTTGGCCTGCAAGGAAGAGTTGCAATTTAAATCTTTTTTAGTATTTGGAGCAGGGCTCATATCTCCCTACTGGGATTTCTTCTAGCTAGATGTCTACTTTTTTTGCTGAAATTGTACTAACTCCTTCTGTTGATTATTGGCATATAGCCAGTTGGGTAAAGTGAAGCATTAACCTGGAGAAATTGTGGGATGACCCAGCTCCTCAGGGATAATTCTTATGTGATTATGTAAAATAGAGACTGTGGTAATGATTGTGTTGGATCATTGGAGAATCTTCTGGAAGGAAGTCTCAGGTGTCTAGGCATCTAAATTGGGGGTGACTACATTTTGTACTCTCTAAATGATCATGTAGAAAGATGGTCAGTCAGAGAGTGAAGCAAAAAGTTTGCCAACCCCCCCCCCCCAAAAAAATCATGGCCCAGTGGTGTGGCTATAAAATGATCACAGGAGACCTCTGCTCACATAACAGCCTTGCAATAAACACCCCTTCCAATGAATTATTATTATTATTATTATTATTATTATTATTATTATTATTATTATTATTATTTTGAATTTATTAGTCACTTGATCTTGCCCAGGGCAACCCAAAGCAACTTAGAACCAAACAAAGGTAAAGGTAAAGGGACCCCTGACCATTAGGTCCAGTTGTGACCGACTCTGGGGTTGCGCGCTCATCTCGCATTATTGGCCGAGGGAGCCGGCGTATAGCTTCCAGGTCATGTGGCCAGCATGACAAAGCCGCTTCTGGCAAACCAGAGCAGCACATGGAAACGCCGTTTACCTTCCCGCTGTAGCGGTTCCTATTTATCTACTTGCATTTTGACGTGCTTTCGAACTGCTAGGTTGGCAGGAGCTGGGACCGAGCAACGGGAGCTCACCCCGTCACAGGGATTCGAACCACCGACCTTCTGATCAGCAAGCCCTAGGCTCAGTGGTTTAACCACAGCGCCACCTGGGTCCTAGAACCAAACAAATAAGCAGACAAAAAACAAAGTTCCACATAGATAAATTAAAACCAAGAGGAAAAAGAAATACATTTAAAACACCCTGCCCACTTCTAAAAGCCCACAAGGCCAAGGCCTGGTGATGGAGGAAAGTTTTTGCCTGGCATGTTTCCAGAACCTGAGAAAATAATGGAGGAAACCCTAGTTTTATACTTTAAAACAATAGAAAAAGAAGGAGGCATTATTGTGCCTCACTTCATCAATAATGAAAACGAAACGGCACCTGACTCTTCCAAACAGCCCATGGATTTAAAAACTGATGCAGAATGCAGCTTTGCAAAAGAACTAGCTGCTCAGTTCCAGAGTTTTAAAATAGAATTGATGGAAACTTGGAAACAACCAGTTTAGCTCTAAGAAGTTTTTTTTTTAAACAAACATAGGCACTTGGGACTGAAGATATTGGAAAAGTGGTGTTAGAAGTAGAGTTGATACCTGACAGTACTGTCAAAAAATTGAAATGAGAGAAGCAAGTAATGAAATAGCAACTGTAGGAGGCAGAAAACCTAGTCTTCATCATGATGGAAGATGAAAATGAATGATGGGTTGAATTAGAAAACAGAGAAATACCTAGTCTCCCAATATAGATGCTTGCATTGTGGAAGCAAAAACTAAGAACACTTCCAATGACTTAAAAGGATTCATCTATCCACTGGTCAAACTGTGGAGAACGAGAAAAGAAAAAAAAATGTCGTCATTTGTTTCACCTTTTAAACCCCTTGCTTTTCACCCAGATCCACTTCTTCAGATACACTGTTCTTCAGATACACTGTGCTTAATCATCATCATTTGAGCATTGGAGTGATTTGGGAGTGGGCTGGGAATCATAGGGGATGGGGAGATTTGCATTTCCTTCGGCAGTTATTTTCCCTAGACCTTTGGCGCTGTTGATTTAAGATGGCATACATGCCTCAATACAGTCGTACCTTGGTTTTCAAACAGCCTAGTTCTCGAATGTTTTGACTCCCGAACAATCAAAACCTGGAAGTGACTGTTCCGGTTTTTGAACGTTCTTTTGGTAGCCGAATGTCCAATGGGGCTTCCATGCAGCCAATCAGAAGCCCCGCTTTGGAATGCAAACACTTTGGAAGTTGAACGGACTTCCGAAATGGATTCTGTTTGACTTCCAAGCTACGACTGTACTCAAAATAGTTCTGAATCTGTTTTAATTACTGTACTTTGCTTAATTTGTAGGTGAGACAATAGCACAGCTTACAGATGTAGCTACCATGGACCATCCAGAATCTGATGGCCAGATAACAATTTTCACGGACAAAACAGGAGTGGTAAAGGCTGCAAGACTGTTGCTTTCTTCAGTGACTAAAGTGTTGGTGTTGGCCGACAGAATAGTTATTAAGCAAATTATAACTTCTAGAAACAAGGTATTCAAGGTTTTCTGAATACGGGCACTTCATGCTTGCATGACTGAACGAACTGAGTGAGAATGTGGTTTCGTATAGGACTGATAGCATTCCATTTTATAGACTTGTCAAAGCTATGGTAAATGCTTTAAAATGCTGTTGATTTTAATGGAAGTTAGTTAAAATAAATTGGACCCAGGTGTACAGACGGTGACCGTTTTGCGCAGGGGTTCCGTTCCTGGTTCCCTCGTGCGTCAGCAAAGTGCGCTTTTTGCCTGTATTTAACTCATACTAGATTGTATCAATTATGTATTAGCTGTTTTTTGAGCAGCGATAATAACCACCCCCTTAATATGTAACTGCTACACAGCAAACCACAGAATTGGATTTCTTGGTGCTACAATGGGAATAAATGAACATAAATGACCAGATAGATTGGGAGTTGAGCTACATGTTGGAATCAAAAGGCGGGAGGAGACTTGCAATAGGAATAACTGACTTGAGTTGGGTGGCCAAATAATGTAAGAAAGAAAATTCTTGCGTCTAAAATGCAAAACTAAATGTTTCAGAGATTTTTCCCCCTTTACCAGTGATATTATAGATATGTCATTGATAGCTTTATTCAATATGTTTGGTAGGTCCTTGTAACAATGGAACAGCTAGAGAGAGTGAGTAGTTTTCAGGAATTCGTGCAAATATTCAGTCAGTTTGGAAATGAAATGGTGGAGTTTGCCCATCTAACTGGAGACCGACAAAACGTAAGTATTGCGAGAAAGCCTGTTGCCCTGTGCTTAAAAAAAAGTAAATAAATGAAGTGTTTTTAAGCAAAGTACTGTGTTTTCCCCCTGTCTGCTTCCATAGGAGAGGAACAGTCATCTGTTCTGCCACATTAAAAACTCAGCATATGAGCTTCATGTACCTACACACAGCTGTTTCCCTGCTCCCTTCATGCTGGAGGGACAACAAGCCAGGAAGCTGCAGTCAACCATAGCTTCCTGTTAGGTCCAAGCTGCCAGCAAAGGCATAGGGAAGCCATTAACCATAGTTTGCTGGGCAAGATGTAATGAGAAGCTATAGTTGACTGCAGCTTCCTGGCTTGCTTCCCCACTCGCCTGAAGGGAGGAGCGAAGCCGCAGTGTGCGGGTGGAGGAAGTTCATCCATACCTTAGCTTTCCAAGTGAAGATTTCATCATCTGAACACGGCCATTGAGTGTAGGCTACTTTGCAAAGATGGGCAATTTATTGGGTATCTTAAGGCATAAAGCTCTTTAGGAACATTGAGATTTCATTTGGCTGTCATTGGCTGAGAGCTAAATGCAGCCTTCACTAACTGGTGCCCTCCATCTGGGGCTGATGTGGGGTTGCAGTTCAAAATATTTGGTGGGCGCCAGGTTGGTGAAGCCTGCTAAGTGGAACTGTCAGCTTCATAAGCAGTATACCTCTGAATGGCAGGTGGGCGAGACAAATAGTTGGGGAAGGTAGTTTCTGCTTCCGTGTCCTGCATGCGTATATACTAGAGGCATCTGGCTTGATATTTTTAGAAACAGGATGTGGCCTGGATGGACCTTTGGATCTGATCTGGCAAAGGGGTTCATACATTCCTACAACCATTTTTGGCAAGGGATATCCGTGTATGAAGTAGACGACTTTAGAATGAGACAAGCTGGTGAACGAGCCTTGAAATGGGACGAGAGGTGTGAATCGCCCAGATCAAATAGATGTAAATGAAAACAGCCCCAGCGTACTCTAGGCGACCTTAATAAGGAAATCAAACTATTTGTGCTCCAATTACGGAGGGTGACTTTACATAATCAAAGAGCCATGTGGGTTTGTTTCCATTATCTGGATTCCATATTTGTCTTTGATTGCTGGTAATAGATCCCACATGGATTGCTAGTTCACAATAAACAGTGGAAGCCGCAACTTGGCAAGATTCCTATATCACGGTATCAGCCTAGCAGCCATTTCCTTCAACCACCCTGCCTCTTGATCAGCTTCCCTAGTACTCTTATTCCCTACCCTCAAACCCCACAGCATATAGCTTCTCCTGACCCCAAGGTTTGTGAATGTTGTTCGGCCTCTTCTGTATGATTATCCCCTTCTTAGGTCTTTTCCTTGCCCCATTTCCTGCAAGACACTTACTCCTTCCTTTGGGTCAAGGACGGCCCACTGCGTTTTTGCTACCTGAGGCAAAATCAGAAGGTTTCCCCCCACCCCACCCCCGCAGCATTGCTAAAATGGGGTTGTGTGGCTGTGGCGGTTTCCAGAGAGATCCCATAGAATGCAAAACAAGGCAGACAAATATGTGATGTTTTATATATTTCCTGCGTGAAAGAACATTTATGATTCAATGGAGATTGTGCATATCATGGTAGCTTGGAGATTTATACGGCAAAGGTACACATGCTATAACTGATACCGTATAGCAGGCATGTCCAACAGGTAGATTGTGATCTACCGGTAGATCACTGGACGTCTGTAGTAGATCATTGGTAGATCACTGGCTCCCCCCAAAGAAGCCCAACAACTTTGGCTCCCCTAAAAAATGCTCAACATTTTAACCCTTCACCCCCCCAAAAAAACAGGGCTTTCCTCCTGTCTCAGAAAAGCTCAACAACTCTGACCTGAACCCCTAAAAATGGGCCTTCCTCCTTCCAAAAAATAGCCCAGGAAACTAGTTCTGTGAGAGGGCTGGGGATCTCTAATACAGAATTAGCACTTCATCAAACTACAGTTCTCAGGGTGCTGGACTGGAGTGCCACAACAGTTAATCTATACTAAAAACTATGTAGGTTGGTAGTGTAGATATATCTGAAGCCTGCAAACAAGCCATAATGTTTAATTCCACCCGAATTTTACAGAAAAGCTGTCCAAATACCTCGTCGTGTCCTCTTCAATAAAAATTAGATAAGGAAGTAGCTAAGCTCTTTGATTGACTATCCAACAAGAGTGTTTTCATTTTCCTTCCTTAGGATCTGAAAGATGAAAAGAAAAAGGCCAAGATGGCAGCAGCAAGGGCTATTCTCGAGAAATGTACCATGATGCTTCTCACTGCTTCCAAGGTAACTTGTTTTCTCATGTGACATTAGCAAAGCAAAGACTTTGGGAGCCTTTTTACTGCAGCAGTACACAGAGGAGAAATTGACGGAAGCAACACCAGTCAACACATAGGGAGGCTAGAGGGTTTTCCAAAAGGCAGTGTTGACAAATGCAATAGCTGACTAATTGATGGGATTGATAAGCAGCCTTGGCTGTTTCGCTTGAGGGAAGGAGGCAGAAGCATAGAGAGATTCTTCCCTGCAGCAGAAGCTGATTTAGGGCGGTGCCTCTGGTTCCCCTGTACTGGGGGGGGGCACAGGGTGCCACAAATTTTAAAGGTGTAGTGCATGTGCAGAATTGAAGGCGAGAGGCTGGAAGGTGCAGTATTTTGGCCTTGCACAGGGTGCTGCTGAAATTTGAAAGGCCAAAGTCTGCCCCTGCCTGCAGACTGCCACAGAGACGCCTGGATAACACTTTTTCAACCTTTATTTCCAAGACCTGTTTAAGACATCCTGACTGTGAATCAGCACGTGTAAACAAAGGAGCCGTGTTCCACAGGATGAGACTAGCTTTGGAGCAGGTAATAGAGATCGTAACAGACTCTCGACCCAGTGGAGAGAATGAACCAGGCCCAGTGAGCATCTATACTGGCATCAAGGAATTCAAGGTAAGGACAAAATAGTGGGGGTTTTGTTGTTGTTGTTTTGAGAGTGTGGGTTAAATCCCTAGATGGATACACATGAAAACCACCTTCTGTATACTTGGATTGAAAGGCGATATAAGATTCCTTTCCTCCAAGGGAAAACAGGAGGCACTCTTTCATGGAACCACAGTGGTACTAAGGGCCCTTTATATATTCGTGTAGAAGTAAAATGAATGCTGTTCAATTTCAAATACCAGATAACTGGCAGTAGGTGCCAGAGTTTTGTCTGCCTTTTGTGCAAAACAATTAAAAGAAAATTAACCCAAGAACACTGGTCAGTATTTAAGGTCCCCAGCCCTAATCTGCGGGTTGCCATTGGATTGAAATTTATTCTGATCCTGATTTGATTTTAGGATGTATTTTAATTGATTGCCTGATTTTAATGTGTTATACATTTGATGTTAGGGACCCAGGTGCGTTGTGGTTAAACCACTGAGCCTAGGGCTTGCTGATCAGAAGGTCAGCGGTTCGAATCCCTGTGACGGGGTGAGCTCCCGTTGCTTGGTCCCAGCTCCTGCCAACCTAGCAGTTCGAAAGCACGTCAAAATGCAAGTAGATAAATAGGAACCGCTACAGCGGGAAGGTAAACGGCGTTTCCATGTGCTGCTCTGGTTTGCCAGAAGCGGTTTTGTCATGCTGGCCACATGACCTGGAAGCTATACGCCGGCTCCCTCGGCCAATAATGCGAGATGAGCGCGCAACCCCAGAGTCTGTCATGACTGGACCTAATGGTCAGGGGTCCCTTTACCTTTACATTTGATGTTAGCCGCTCTGACCCCGGTTTTGGGCGGAGTATAAATTATTATTATTATTATTATTATTATTATTATTATTATTATTATTATTATTATTAGTTTCTGCTGTGAACGATATTACTGAAGGTGTTCTAAGTTGATATAAAGACAAATCCAATTTGAGAGGCTTCTGTATATGGGGAATAAGAGAGCATCATACTATGCTCCTTTAAAATACAACATTGTAGGTGCTGCCCCACATGGCCACTGTATGGAGTAGGTGTTGCTGTGGTTTGGCCAATTTCCACCATTCAACCCATTTCCCCAGTTTTTTGGGGCGGATGGATAGCCAGTGCTACTTGTGGAGTTGCACATTGTTCATATGGCAGTGTTATGCACAGCTGTTAATGTTGAGTGTTGCATGTGTTCTATTAGTGTTGCATGTGGAGTCCAGGTATTCTTGGACTCCAGCTCCCATCAGCCACAGCTACCATGGCCAATGGTTAGGCACGATGGAAGTTGTAGCTCAACAAAATCTGAATGGCCACAGGCTCCTCACCCCTGTTCTTATTATCCCACTAAACTCTGCCACCCTTTGAAATTCATATCCCCACGGGGATTGGATGAAATATAGCCATGCATTCCTCATGTGTGACTTGTATTTCTTTCGTATATCTTCTTAGAAAAGTGTATTTTCATCCTGCTGCACTTACAGTTGAAGTAAACAAGTCATGTACATAATTATTATTATTTGCATTTTATCATTTTCCTCTTTTTCTTTTTTCCAAAAAGTAACCCATTGCAACTTACAAAGTCGTACAAAGATTAAAAGCAGTAGCCATAAAAGATTGCGGGTGCGCAGCAAAACATCCTGATGCCATGTGCATGATACTGCAATGTGCCAGGGGTGGAGACATGGGGGGGGGCAAAGTTCCTCGGCCCCTAGGAGTTGGCGCATGTGAACCAGTTTAAAGCTACAACACAATAAAAACCTAAAAGCTCATTGATACATTAAAATGGCATCCTGCTCAGTAAAGGAGGGTTGATCCAGGTTGGTTTGTGTACATGTATATAAAACTACATTGTGGGAGATAATCAATGCAAAGATCCTGGATGCCACCTATAGATTCTTTAACGAAAGATCCCAAGCACTAGCTTAAGACAGGGATGAAATAAATAATTCTGGGCATTTAGAGCTTGCAGACTACTTGATTCACGGCTCGGTCTCTTAACCATTATGGTACACTTGTTAGTTTTCTATGATTTTTTTGAGGTGTCTTCATGGTTCTCCCCACCCTGTTTCTCAGAATAAGGTGGAAGGATTGCGGGAGAATCTTTACCTTCTGTCAAAGGAAAATCTTCGGGCAATGCTGCGTGTTGTCCTCGAGCACACAGAGGATTTTACTGATTCTGCTTATACTAGCCATGAGAATAGAGAGCGCATCTTGGAACTGTCCAAGCAAGGAAAGATGGAACTGGAGCAGCTGGTGTCAGCGTGGATGTATGCTGTAAGATTTTTTCTCCCCCCCCCCCCCAGCATTGCGGGTTCATTTACGTTTGCTTGAAAAGAAATACACTTCAGGGGCAATTTGCAGAGAACAGCTTATTTGATAACCCTAATAGCATCCCATTGCAATATTGCAAACATCATAAGTTAACTCTAATCCTTGCCGTTGGTTTTTTAAAACGTCGTTTTGTTTATTTGTGTTTTGCAGTCGTTTACAAAACCATAACTGAAACCAGATATAAACACACACTAATAATTGGAGATGCACACACACACACACACACACACACACCACCACCACCACCACCACCACCACACATCTGACTGTTGGCTAATATAGAAAAATACACTTGTATTGGACATATTTATTTGTCCTTTGGAGTCTGATTATGCTTTCCATTAACATTGGCTTGGTGGACATATGGTTTGGGAGCACCCGATTTTGCAGCATGGCTGTAAGGGGGTGGGCTTACAGGAAACAGCCACCTTGAAGTTCTTGCATTGTAAATAGCTTTCGCAATAAAAGTACTAAACAGCCACCCCTCATCAAATCCAGCTCTTCGAATGGCTCAGACAACTGCGGAGGGACAGGAGACAGGAAGGAGGAAGTGAGCGGAGCGGGCCCCGGGCTCAGGCAGCATACAAGAGCCCTACCTGCAGCCTGTGATATCAGCAAGGAAGGAGGGGCCGGCAGAGAGTTCCAGCGGGGAAACAGCAGAGGGGTGTCCTTTCAAATTCACCCTGGAACTGAGGCAATCAGTGGCTCGCAAACGCGGGGGGGGGGGAGATTTGGGGTCCCCAAACTACTCTGCTGGGGGAGGAGCCGAAAAGCACCATTGGGAGAATCTGATAGTCCTTACTGCAAAGAAAAGTCTCACTTTGTTCTGGGAGCTTTAACTTCCAAATCAGTATGCAAAGGGCTGCACCTTTTACTTGCAAACCCATGTTTGAATTATGATTATGACAATGAATTGTTTGAACAACTGAATTGCCTAAAAACCCATCCTGCGGGATTGGGAATTGTTTCTCTCCAGCAAAGTCAGAGGAAAAAAGACGTCACGGAAGACCTGGAAGTAGCGATATTAAAAATGTGTCAATGTATGACCGAGCTTCAGAGAGAAGTAAGTGCAATTCAGTACAATCTGCAGTAAATTTCGAGAGCTTCTTGGGCTTTGATATGTGTACCTTTCTGAAAAATAAATCCTTGGCTCAGCACATAATCATGTGATGGTAGTCCCAACTAATTGAATCTGCCACTTGAGCCTTTTTTTATATTGCGAGGTTATCTTGAAGTAATTACCTGCATAGAAGCCTGCTAGCATGACCTGAATACAAGAACACACATTGCTAAATAATATTTTAGAATTCGGCCTAGCATGGCTTGGGTTCATTCTTCTTATGTAGTTTATTGCCCAGTGGATGCTCTGGGTTATGGCATTATTGAACCTAAGTGCCGGTCAGGGTGTTTCTAGGAGCCCCAGGTCAGCTGCTCTGAGCACACTTTAGGAAGGACAGTTAGACATACGTATGGAAAAATAAGACACATCAGTTTACAGTTAAACGCAACTACAGTGGTACCTCGGTTTATGAACACAATTGGTTCCGAAAGTCTGTTCATAAACTGAAGCGAACTTTGCCATTGAAAGTAATGGAAAGTGGATTAATCTGTTCCAGACAGGTCCGCGGAGTACTCAACCTGAAGCCTACTTAACCCAAAGCCTGGGTGTAATTGGTTCCGGAAGTCTGTTCATAAACTGAAGCGTTCATAAACTGAAGTGAACTTTCCCATTGAAAGTAATGGAAAGTGAATTAATCCATTCCAGATGGGTCTGCGGCATTCGTAAACCGAGGTGTTCATAAACCGAGGTTCCACTGTACCAGTAATGGAGGGAAGGTTGGGTGGAGATGCTTAAGTGACCTGGGAGGTGAGTTGCTGCTGCTTACTGGGAGGGATGGTTTGGTGGGGAAGGCAGCTCAGCACAAGTGCTTGGTGGAGGCAATCCAGTGTTCCAGTTGTTGTGTTGACACATGCTGCCCCAATGCACTGCTGCCTCACCCCTCAGCTTCTGGGTAGCCAGCAACAACTCATGGAGGTGGGGCGAACATCTCTGCCCCACCGCGCTCTGTGAGACTGATTGCAAATCTTTAATTCTTTTTTTGTGATGGGGAATTGGAAAAAGAATGATGCATAATGATGGAAGCTTTGTCCCTATCGCCCAGTCTTAATTTGCTCTGAATTGTTCACCACAGGCAATCTGGTGTTGTAACCTACTGGTTTGTGTTTTTGTTTGTTTGTTTGTTTGTTTCTTCTCCTTCTCCTCCTCCTCCCCCCCAAATATATTTATATCAAAGCTTCACAGCGCAGCAACATCTGTCGCAGCAGACGTGATAAAATACCATTCTGACCACCTCATTTTGAAAGCTCTGAAAATCTGCGGGACAGAAGGAAACATAGAGGCAGTTGCAGAACACAGCTGTAAGCTCTCTGAGCAGAAAGAACAGTTGATTGAAGTAAGTTGGCGTTGTTTTCATGAACATGTTCTAAAAGGCTTTAATATTAAGATTTAAAGCGGTCTTGAGTTTTTGTCAGTTTGGGGCACAGCTGTGAAATTTGTGCAGGTTCCGACTCCACACACATTCCCATGCCCACACCCCAGGGTTGACTAGGATCAGTTGACTAGGCTGTTAGGCCTTGCAGTACCACAGTTCTCAAGTCTGCTTGTTCTGTGCTTTGGCTGGACTCAGGGATGGGGGAGCACATTAACATAACATAGCACAGCATTTTTTAAAAAAGTAAGAGGAGCCTTGTTGTATTAGGCCAGTGGTTCTCCCCAACTTTTTTCTTTGAGCCACAGCATTAAGCCAGTGGCTCACCTTGTCCTCTATTCTGGTTTCACAGTGGCCACATGATTCAGGAAGCTGTCTGTGGACAAACGCCGGCTCCCTCGGCCTGAAAGCGAGACGAGCGCCGCAACCCCATAGTCTCCTTGGACTGGACTTAACTGTCCAGGGGGCCTTTACACATTCTGACAATGGAGGTAGAACGCACTCTGCTGGTAGCTGTTGCTGCCTTTTGTAATGCATATCAGAGTTGCAAATCATGTTCTTAGGGTATGTTCCTGGTCCAGATGTGGCTCCCCAGGAGGTACCACGTCTGTTACCACCCTTAGAGTTGAAAGGGGAAATCTTGTATGGGGCAACACACCTTGTAGGTGGGTCATCTTAGTTGGGGAGTGTGGTTTTTTTAATATGCTGCTTCTCTGCCTTGTTCTACAAAGTGGTCCTGTAATGACACTAGTTTCTGACCTCAGTGTATTATGGTTCTAGAATCAATGCTGTGCAAAATGACTGTGTGACCACTCCAGCCAAGCTTCCAGTGCTATTGATTTCGGTGGGAGCATCATAGAATTGTAGAGTTGGAAGGGTCATCTAGAACAACCTGCTGCGATGCAGGAATGCTAAGCATGTTCAGGAGCGAAGCTGGAATTGCATGCTGGATCTCTGTCAAATGTCTTAACGAGCAGGAGGAGGAGGGAGAGAATTGGAGGAGTCAGATAAGAGTAGCCCTTTGCCTGGCTACCCAACTGCACATTTGGACCAAGAAAGGTCTAGGAACCCAGAGTTCAGGAGACAAGTGATGGAGGGGCAGGGAAGTCAACCATTGCTCCTCTCCCCTCAGCTTTTTAGCCATTCAGCAGAGATCCAGGTTTCCACCAGCAGTTTCTGAATTCTAAAAGCTTTCATTTGGCACCAATATAATTTTACCTTGTCTTTCCATAACAATCCCATAATTGGTAGGTGGGTTTTCCCGCTTCGTTTCCTAGATATGTCATTTATTGAGGCATGTCTCCGGAACAGAGCCACTCGAAATTACTTGTCTACATGCAGAAGACACTTTTCACGTGACGGGGCCTCAGGTAGGTGTCAATTTTACCTTGCAGTGTTGAAAGAGATCCTTTCAAGGCAGACATGTACTTGCAGTATCTCATTTTGGACACACCCAGCATTGGAAACAGCACAGCTAGGAGGCATTGAACTGCTGTGCCATAAGCTTTGGGGTGATGACCACTAGCAACAGCTTAGCCTCTATCGCTGCTACATATTTTTTTTTTCCCTGTATCAAATTGATGAGTTCTGATATTACCTTTTAATCAGTCCACCTGCTCATCAGCCATTACACATTCAAGCTGATTTCCTTCATCTAACAGATCAAATTAAATGGATTTATATTAATGTGCATCAGTATTACTCCAAGTCTACATGGACTTTACAAATGGAGTCCAATTTAATATCTCTTCTTCTATTTCACTATCTCTTAGTTCCTTTCGTACAGTATGCCATATTTTTAAGCGGCATGCTTTGTGAAGGAGCCTAGCAGTGAGCACTTTTGCAGTTGTGAACAGATTCCACACCAGCTCTTGGCACTCTGAACTAGTGGTGTTAAATTATCAGGAATAATCCTTTGGATAATATTATTGAGAATATTCTCGATTAATGAGAACATTAGAGAATTTTCATTTAAAATAGGAGAATATTCATTTTAATGCATTGAAAATGATATACCAATTTTAATGCACTTTAAACCATTCTAAGGTGATAGTACCAGTAATTGTCATGTTAAGGTTTGGTATAAGGAAACTCAGTAGCTAAATCATATTTTATTCTTCCATTAGAACATGTACATGTAATAGGACAAGTCAAAAAATACAATTGGCATGTTAAGGTTTGATACAAGTAAATTCAGTAATAGGTTATCTTGTGCTTCTAATAGCTCTAACACTTAATAACTGTTTTGGTGACTAAAACATAGCTTGATGAACAAAATTATATGCATACATATAAAAAAGAACCCATTAACATTAAATATATTACCATTATATGATAATATATTTCAGTATGGCAGTCTCTGGTAAATGGCACCTTGTACCATTGAATGGCACTACAAAAACCAGTTACTGGCAGTAAATAAAAATATAGAAACATCAGCTGTTTAAATCAAGGCCACCTCACATGCTGTTACACATAATTGTAAAGGCCTAGGTATTTTAAGTGTATAAAGCATTAAAGCTACTTTCTGTAAAAAAGAAACCACACTGTATGGCCAAGGGTATAATTGCTAAGAAAAAGGTCACACCAAAAAAGGCTATTACATATACTGTAGTTGAAATACATACAAATGTTCATCAAATTAAATGCATAGGATTTTTAAAACTAAAAAAATAAAAATGTTTTCTGTAGCTCACAGTTCAGAACTGCCAATGGTGAATGACACAATGCCCAGTAATGTAACTGGATCAAAAAAAAATCATTATTCATTACTTAAACTGGCAGTATCACAGCTTGACTTACTGTTCACAATATTTTTTTTAAATGTGGGTTGTAAAACTGGTTGTTACATTAGAATTTACAGTTTGTGGAGAATATTCTCTGGATAATATTCTCACCTCACATCACTACTCTGAACACAGGACATCCTTTGCAAAGCACAACTCTTTCAGCACTGACCCAATCCCATTTTTATTAATCTAATTTGATTTTGCTGGGGTCAAGTACCAGTGGTATAACCCTTTGGAATGATTTTCTTCAATGTTATAGTAATTTTGCGGTTAACACCCACAGGGAATTCTCTCCACAGAGAGGAGAAGGATTATATACAGTACCCAAGGCTAGTTCCTGATTCACAGACTGTAGTTTATTGTTAATATCTGTACTGGACTATAGAGGAAGGCCAGAATTTAGACTTGCTCTGAACAAATGAGGCTACTTTACACCAATCAGACCATTGGCTCATATATCCTGATACTGCTTTCTGTCCAAAGTGTTGGCAAGTTGTGTTTGCTGCAAATCCTCTTGCTAAATTCTATGTGAATTCCATATTAGATGGATTTCATGAACATCTGAGTAGCAAAATTGCTTTGGGACAAAGGGGAATGTTCGTTTTAGGACCATTTTTAGTAACCAGTGTTCCACAGGTGCAGTATAGTTTATGTGGAACAACATCTGGGCTCACATCTGCAATACTGCACATCTGTGATGAGATAAAGCGCTTCTTACGGACATTCTACCAATTTCAGTGAACTTTTTTGCCTTTAATATGAATGTATTATGTAAATTAATAATAATCTGTGAAATTACCGTGATTAATTATATTAAGTGGTTTTTCTCAGTTCACTCAATTTAAGAAAGCTGTTTGTTCAGAACAGTTTTACACAATGTGCTCCCGATGAATGCCCTTAGTGTTTGCAAAGCTTTGCCAAGCAAATGCTACAGCGGCCCTTTTTTAAATACAAATGAGAGGCTGTTTATTCTTCGCCTCTGGGGGTGGATGCTGATTAGCAATTTCTGGTTACATGGCAAGATCTGCTTTGTTTCCTTCAGATAATTTCTGCTGCAGAAACCCTGACTTTGCATCCTTCCAGCAAGATTGCAAAAGAAAATCTGGATGTGTTCTGCGAAGCCTGGGAGTCACAGCTGACTGACATGTCCTTGCTCTTAAGAGAAATCAGTGATGTGTTTGAAGGAAGACGAGGTGAGAGAGCTGTTCTTAGATGCAGACAACCTACTGTCCTTAAATACAAGCTACCAACTTACAGCCCACGCGTATTCTGAGTACTCTGGCTGTTATGAAAGATGGGTTTGAGGATCTAAGTTGTATCCTTTATAAGGTCAACAAATGACAACTTGGAGTCACTTGACATTTTACGCAGCTCCATAGATACCCTTGTATTTGCTACCTTGCACATTGTAAAGCCTGCAGAGCAAATACGCAGCTCCAGAAGCAGCAGATACATGACATGGAGGCCCAGTTGGCAGAGCTTCTTGTCCACTGAGTGTTTAGAAACATGTAATTTACTATTGCATTTATTAGCCCAGCAAACTTTGGAGTACCCATGCTGCTGTGCTGGTTTGAAGTAGCTAAATAATAGCTCAGTCTAGATCAGTGGTTCCCAACAGGTGGTCCGGGGACCCCCAGGGGTCCGCGAGCTATGCCAGAGGGGTCCGCAAGATGCTATTAGAATAAAAAATATATTAAATATATTTCGTATGATAACAGATTTTTTGTTTTGGCCGTTTCCTGCATGAGCAGAGTCTAGCGCAAAACTAGAATTAGATAGAGGCAGTAGTTCTGCTGTATGCCGTTAGGTGGCGCTTTACAAACACTACTGTTTTGCAAAGAGGCAGCGCGCGCATTCTACTAACGCTCACCTCCCCAAGATGCTTTGCGCGCGTCGGCTTCATTTGTGCGCTACTGCGCAGGTACCCTGTCTTCTCCATTCCCCTCCCTCCTCCCTGGACTCTTATAAAAAGACTCTTAATTTGGCTCTCACTTTTTAATTTTAGGATTAGGAATTAATGGGGGTCCTTGTCACAATAGCAGCTCGATGAGGGGTCCTCGAGAAAATTTTGTTGGGAACCCCTGGTCTAGATAGTCACTCTGAATCAGTCTGGTTTCCCCTTTTCAGGGAAATATTGGCTGTGCTAGCATGTAGCACTGAACCATGGTTTAGTCTTATGAGGACATGTTGCAGGGAGCCATGGTCTCAACATGCTCCCTGCTCCCCTTGTGTGGCTGGAAGGAGCAGCTTGAAAGCTTTTCATATCTGCTTTAGAGCTTTTTATGATGTCCATACATGGGGAAACTGCATTTAGTTTTAGCTATGGTGATGATGATGATGATGTTGGTGGTATATAAATACGTATGTTCATCTGAAGATCACAGGGTGGTTCACAACATAAATATACAAAATGAGAACACAATATATATAAAAACAGACCAATAACCCCTCTCCAAAGGCCTGGTTATAGAGAAACATTTTTGCCTGGCACCAAAAGATACATAACGGTTAGTGTAAGCAAGCCAGCTCCGAACCCATAGCTTATAAAGCTGACTTGCTTTCACTAAACATAGTTAACAAAATTTACGGTTTGGACAGAAGTGGAAACTGTTGGCCTCCTCCTTGCAGCTGCGCCAACAGGAAGCGGGTAGCACACAAATCTTAGGCTCGCTGCAGCTCATGCTCATAATTCTAGCCATGGTTTGGTGTTCACGTGCATGATTTTGAGATTGAACCTTTTGTAAATTCGGGGTTCCTTGAATCTGACAAGGAGCATTTCATAAGTCTGGTGCAATCATGCATGCACAGTTAATGCTTTAAAAGAAGTGAGTTCAAGCTTGGTACGTCAAGGAATCCGTTCTCTTTTGTTTGGACAACTGAGGAGCCCCTGCTCATCAGCCTTGGAGCTCCTGCACATTGCATAGGATTCTGGGGGATGTTCCTGGGTGCATTTTCATTTCTTGGGCCTAGTAGTTGCTCCCTGTAAATTGGGGGTATATTGTATGATGTACCCTGTAGTTTCTCCCGAGGCTGAGCTTTGCAAGGAAGGCTTTTTAAAGTAGCTTGTCCAATACTGAGCAGCTCTGATAAACCTTTCAAAGACCTCCCGGGTGGTTTAGTTTGAAAACCACTATTTTAGAGGGATAAACGTTATACAGTGAGAGTACTTTATAGGTTTTGCTTTTTATGGCGATGCAGCAATGACCTTTCAAGCATTAATTTCAGGAAATGCTTACTAATACAAAAGAATGGAAACATGGGGTTTGTTTTTTGGGGGGAGGGGGTTGTAAAGACGCCTTTCTTTCTGTCTGACCTAAACTGTCCAGTGTTCTTGCAAAAGAAACACCCTTTTATTTCTGTACTGTCTGCTCTCATTCTGCTCACTCCACAATGTAGTGAATGTAGCTATTTGATTTTTAAACTGCTATCCTTTCTGCTTGGATGGGATCTCTCTGATGACTCTTCGCAACTTTTGGCCTATTTTCTGTGGTGGGTAAGTCACCTGGTATTTGTATGGCATGTAGAAAAGAAACTGTGAAAGAGCAAATCTCTCTCTTAATGTCTTGCCCAAGGCATTGTGCAGTGTTATTTATCAAGAGGCTTCTCATTTCTAAGCATAATTTTAATTTTCTTCAGATAAGTTTAATTCCACCTTTTCAGTTTTATGGAGGGTTTCACCACCACCTCATTGAATTGTGCCACACTTCATTTTATAGAAATGTAGCATTTGGTGTATTGATTCAGTTGTGTGTTTTATGGAAAACTCAGGGCAAAGAAATTAGGTTTGATATTAGAGCAAAACCTGACATACAATGGTAGCTTTTACTGCAGAGTGCCAAAGGGGAAGTCTGTGTTTAGTCTTTTAAACTCCCCAGTTTCCTATTGCATTTCTGCTAGGAGGGCCAAGATCTACAAGTGTCCTAACCAGTGCTTTTTTGGGGGGGGGGTGCATACCCCTAAACATTTTGTGAATCTTTGTACTGTACTTTTGTCCATTTACTGTATTTATTTTTCCTGATTTGAACTATAAAATGGTGATTTTCTTGAGTCAAAATGACAGTACCCCTAAACTTCTATACCTGTGAAGGTATAGGAACTGCGAAGTGTGGCTGGAAGCAAAAGCCATATGGAAACAGTTCACAGCAGGGGAGAAGATCCATCGTAGCTTCTGCTTCAATACTACATCAGCCATCACCCATCGTGACATATACAAGTAGGCTTCCTCCTAGTTTGCTGTAGGGCAGGATGCCTTAGCAGTTCTGTAGAAGAATTTCAGCAAGTGCAGCTTTTCTGCAGCGCTGCAATCTGCAGGACAAGTAGCTGCACCTGCCAAAATTATCCCCTTTGCGCAAAGAGCCCTATTCCGAAGCTCCCAGTTAAGTTCTCTATAGCAGAGCTCTCTTGCATCCTTAGCGTAATGATTAATCCTGTCCAGGCAGGAGGGCACTTTGATGTCCTGATTGGAAGTTTGGTTTGAAAGAAGAACTGTGCATTACGCCAATCTGGCTGGCTAGTGCTGCAAAACAGCCACTTGTCATTATGCATGCTTTGCTTGTTAACAATGGGAGCAGTTCCCCCCCCCCCCCACCATCCTTCTTAAATCCGTATCTATTCCTGCTTGTTCCGTGGTGGGCCATTGGATCAAATAGATATTTACAAAAGAAAAAGAAATGCCAGCGTGGCTTGAGGAATATGAGTGAGTGCTCTTTGGATATGGCATAGTGAACAGGAGATTGTTTTCCTATTTCACCTGCTTTTTCCCTCATTTCTGTTCCTGAAGTATATTTTTAAAAGAACCAGAAGCACATTTCGAGACAAGCTTCTATTTTGTCCTTTTGCTGCCTTGGTTCCATCTAATGGAATCTAACATTGTAGCTCTGAAACTGTTGAAAGTCACCTCAAGGAGAACTACCGTAATCATAGTTTGCAAAGGCATTGCTAGATACTTAACACCCCTGATGATCTGTGTCTTTAGATGGAAGGAACTATTTCCAACTCATAGAATCAAATTTCTGTTGGAATTATTGACTCCTCATCAAATCCAGAGTAGTGTTTTCCCATGCCCTAATGCAATGGCTGCAATCCAGAGAGAGAATTGGCCATGTTGAGGTTCCATTGAAAACAGTGCGGAAAGTTAATATATTCATATTTACCGTCAGTTCCATTAATTTCAGTCTGAATCTTAATGCAACTAACCTTCTCTGGACTGAGGCTCAAAGTGTAAAGGGCAAGATGTTGCGCCTCCTAACTCTGCAGTGAGCACACACAAGAAAAATGTGACCAGTCAAATCCTGCCTCCCATGACTATAGAGACTATTTCATACTTTATGTGTTTTCTGTGGACAGAAACAGTTAACAAGCACAATTTTTGCTTAAAATTTGAAGTAGGTCTAAGTATTTGATTTGTCCCAGCTGACTAAGATGCACATTGCCCTAGAACAGGCATGGCCAAACTTGGCCCTCCAGCTGTTTTGGGACTACAATTCCCATCATCCCTGACCACTGGTCCTGTTAGCTAGGGATGGTGGGAGTTGTAGTCCAAAAACAGCTGGAGGGCCAAGTTTGGCCATGCCTGCCCTAGAAGAAGAGAATATCAGTTTTCTTTCTAAACCCAAAGCACACCTCTCCAGTTTAGGAGTGAGTAATGCCTAAATGCCCTTAAACTTTCCATATTGGTACAGTGTTGTTGCACTTTAAATTATATTGTATGAAATTGCCAATGGAATGTTTGCTATAATTTCATAGCAAGCTTAGAAAATATTACATACTATGCAGTTATATTTTTTTGTGCATTTATGAAATGGCCTAAATGTTTCCCGCAAGGAGAATGGGGGAGAGGGGTAGAAATCTAAACCAATTTGCAATATTTTGACTTTTCCTATCAGAGCAAAGTGATTACTTGGCATTCAAGGAAAATTTCAATGCAGAACTTTAACCTGGGGGTGATTTATGCCATTCCCCTCTTTTTTTGCAGGGTAATATAGAGTCGTGTGTGTGTGTCCCCATTTGGCAACATCCACAAGTTGTCACATGCTTAAAAGAAAATCCACACAACCAATTTATTATGTAAATATTGAGGGAGGAAAATTAGTCTGCAGCACTTCCATCTCACAAATTGTACAGGGACCTGGTTCAGCCAATCACAGATTATTGTGAATGAGCTGCATGAGATTTCATCTTGCTCATTCCCACTCCGCACATAGCATACGAGAGATGGAGAGAGAAAGCTTCTGTTTCCAGTTTAGGACAAACCACAGTTCTTTGATGTGTATAGGGGGCATACATGTGTATGTGTATGGGTTGTCATAGCCAGTTAATGCATACAAACTGCTTTCTAAAACCACAACTGGTCCTGGTTTGTTTTAACTAACTGCGGTTAGACCGTAATTTATGTTCAGCGACAGAGCAAAATATTTCACCCTATGGATTTATACAACATAAACTTCCTGGGTGTTTTCTGAATTCTTTTATCACAAAATTGATCCTGCCTTCACCATTGCTAGAGAACAAAAAACAAAAAAACAATAGTGGCATTCTAGATGGGGGGGGGCATCCCTTAATTTCTTTGATAATAATTAAAGTTGTAATCAACACTTCAGTTTGTTCTTGTCAGGAAGATGGCTAAGCCTATATACTAAAAGTGGGCTGAAAGTTTAGCAGGCTAGTCCCCTCCACCTGCCCCTTAATTTACAAACTTTATATTTTTTACAGTAATGTAATTTTTTAAGCTGTCACTTTACAACTTGTGGGATGTGATGGGAAAGATATGTTTTTGATGTCTGTGAGGCAAACGCTCTCTGCTTTTTGGTGATGGTTAAAGACTGAAGAGCAATCAAAATGTGCTGGACACTTTCTAATAAACCAAGTGTATTTTTACAATGAACTGCTTGGCTCCAATCTGATTTGTGTTTTCTTTCCTTCGTGGGAGAAGCCGGAGTGCCGTGGGCTCTATTTCAGCCGTGACTCCTCAACTCCCTCGGCTGCCGCCACCCCTGTTGAAATGTTTCTCAGCTTCCTCCTCTCTCTAAGCCACTTCCATCTTTCCACTCTGCTTTCCCTTTGCCAGACATTCTGTCCTTTCCTCATACCATGTTGAGGGACTCTCATCCTTTGATTGACAGTAGCCAGGGGTGAGTGAAGGCACCATGAAGTACTTGGAACACTGAGCTGGACTGATCTTTTGACTCAGCCACAGTGGCCATGCCTCACTTATTTACCTAGTAGAGCAGGCATCCCCAAACTGCGGCCCTCCAGATGTTTTGGCCTACAACTCCCATGATCCCTAGCTAACAGGACCAGTGGTCAGGGATGATGGGAATTGTAGTCCAAAACATCTGGAGGGCCGAAGTTTGGAGGTGCCTGTAGTAGAGCAACACATGAATTGCATTGTCTGGGATATTCTCTCCAGTCTTCCGTACATGGGTTGGTCCAGCAGACCAAATTGCTTTACTTGCTCCATTGCCTGCCCTCCGTTCTGTTGCACAGATGATGATAGATCATGTCACAGATCTTACCGTACATATCCTCTCCTTTTTTGTGGGCATGAATGAGCTTTGTGCAAAGGGCTTGTAGCACACAAGATTATCTGTGCCATGGAAGGGGAGTACGCCAACCCTTCCTCTCTAATAGAGCACCTCCCGGTAAGCACATCTCAGCCACGTTGGTAGTTAAACTTTTACATAGTACAGTCGTACCTTGGTTCTCGAATGGAATCCATTCCGGAAGTCCATTCGACGTTCGAAAATGAAAGTGCAGCTTCCAATTGGCTGCAGGAGCTTCCTGCACTCAATCAGAAGCCGCATCAGACGTTCGGCTTCCAAAGAGCGTTCACAAACCGGAACACTTCCTTCCGAGTTTGCAGCATTCGTGAGCCAAAACGTTCGAGTCACAAGGCATTCGAGAACCAAGGTACAACTGTACAGCATTTCTGGATCCCGGTATAAAGCTTCAACTAGCTATTTTTCTAGCATGATAACACTGATTGTGGCTCTCCAGATAATGCCACTCCAAATAATATTTTTTAATCATCTTGGGGGATGACATTCAGTTGGTTTTGCTAGCAGATCTCTCCATTCTGTGACACTCACAGCAGGTCAGATGTTAATTAGATGTGTGTTTAAACCTTTCTGGTTTGAATGCCAAGGTCTTTTGGGCCACACAGGTGCCATCAGAATCCTATGAATAATACTTATGTGAACATACAACCACCTCACCCCTCCTTGAAAACTACTTATGTAGGGCAGGAAAGACAACTAGCTGAGATGTTTTTTATCAGAAATTACCAAGAGAAAGCCAGTCTCCCAACTCATTTCTGCACTTGCTTGTGTGGTGTAGGCGTTCTTTGCCCCATGAAATAGTTCTCTCCCTCCCCTTGGGCATTCAGAAAGGTATTAGAAGATTTTAGAAAGACTGTCATTGAAAAGGAAGGGCGCCTACTCAATGTGCCAGGTCTTCAAAGAATCAAATTTAAGCAGTAGCAGAATTTCCCTTTTATATACTGAAAGCATGGCAGAATCCGTGAAGAGGAATTGTTAGAGGTAGGTAGCTCTTTTCTTTAAAAATATTTTTTTAAGCCTAAAGAAATGAAAGAATAAGTCTGAGGTGTGCGTGAAAGCTACATGACAAATTTTAATGTGTTCTTAGGCGAGAAGCGTGTGTACCTGTCACTGCCCAGGCCAGGGGTAAGTTCACTTTTGTGGGGTTCCTGCTGCGTTTACTTTTTTTTCATACACAAAAAATTATTTTGCTTCATTCCACATACCACCTCCTTATTTGCCATCATACTCTAATTTTAAAAAATCTAGTTTTCTTTCGCCCCCTTTCAGAAGGTTAATAAAAAACCTCATATTGCCATCCTGGCTATAGACGGTAGTTTTCTTTGAGGAAGTAGCAGTAACTAAACAAAAAAGAAAGTTGGGTAATCCTTTCCCCCGCCATCTCAACTGCAGTGCTTTGCCTAAGACCCCCATAGTTCAGTTCATGACATTGCCTATTGAAGTCAGTATGTAATCACAGGTGATATAGGAGACTCTGCTTTATAACGTGGAGAACTGCTGCTGATCAGAGTTGAAAATTTTGTGCTATATGCCTGATTTACTCCCATATTTTAAAAATCTGAAATTTTAGCAACAGCCATGGGTCACTTCTATTGTGTTCAGTGAGCCCATAAGGAAGGGGTTTCAAAAAGCAGGAAGTCCATGAAAGGAGAACAGCAGTTGGTTCATTCCAACACTGACCCAACAACATAATCCTTCATTGAATGCAATCATTTTTACTCTGGGGTTGGAGGGAAGAGCTTTCTTGAAAAACAGCACACATTCTTGGGAATTCACCTGTTGATCCTTTTGATGGATTAATAGTAACACTGGAAGCAAATTCCATTCGGTAAACCTTTTCTTTCTTTCTTTTTACAGAAGCATAATGCAAATATGAAAGCCTTAAAGCCGGTCAGGCTTGATAGTGAGGTAAGATACTACTTCTTAATCCACTAGTACAATTTTTCTGTGCGGTAGTTGTGAAGCTGAATAGTGCAGTGTTTCCCAACCAGTGTGCCTCCAGATGTTTTGGGACTACAACTCCCATCATTCCTGACCACTGGTCTTGCTAGCTAGGGATGATGGGAGTTGTAGTCCCAAAACATCTGGAGGCACACTGGTTGGGAAACACTGGAATAGTGTATTAAGCAAAAAGGAAGTAACTTCTGTCACTTGCAGGAGCAAATGAAACTTGGGAAGCTAGGCTTAGAACTGCATAAACTGACGACGCGCGTCGACTCTGAGATGGAGAAGTGGGATGATCCTGAAAACGAGATTTTACGGCATGGGCAAGGCCTGTCTAGCATGGCCTATTCTATGTTCTTATTTACAAGGTAAAAACAAAAGGGTCAGGGAGGGAGGGAGGAATATTAAGGAGAGAATGGTTTGAAGGAGAAACCATGGTTTGAAGGAGTATTATGAAAAGAACCGGTTTGAGGAAGCTATTCTTCTTAGCTTTCATCTTTCTGCCCTCCCCTTGCCAAACTCGACACTATTTTCCTCGGGGCTGGGACCTCTCTTTGCTCATGTTAATTTGAAGGCTAAACAAGAAATTGCACTAAACATGCAGCTGAACTTGAAAATGGCCACTGTATTCCCTTCCCCTCTCCCTTTTAACATTGAGTGAAAGCTCCTAGAACTTGACTCGTATTATAATGTCCTTTTTGTCCACAATGCTGGCTGGCAGGCAGGGAAAGGGGATGGCGGACGTCATAATATTTCACAAGCCCTACTTTGACGCTATAAAGCGACAAAGGGAGCTAAATACATGGGTGGCGCTTTTTGCAGCAGATGCATATTCAGCATAGTGCCCTGAAAAGCGCCATCGTGTGCAGTGATTATGCTGTGTAAAAATATATACATTAGAGCTTTTTGCTGTTGAGGTATAGCGTGAGCCATCTGGCTGCAGAAACGGCTGCCTAGGACAGAAGCTCTTTAGGGGCATTAATGAAATACCACGTACAGTGGAACCTCTACTTACGAATAACTCTACTTATGAATGCTTCTACTTACGAATGGAGCTCCGTCCGCCATCTTGGATGCGGTTTAGATAGGATTTTTTCTACTTACGAATTTTTAGATAGGGTTGCTTCTACTTACGAATTTTTTCTCCCAATGCATTTCTATGGGATTCGACTTACAAATTTTTCCGACTTACGAATGTCCGTTTGGAACGCATTAAATTCGTAAGTAGAGGTACCACTGTAGGTATTGTCAGGTGGGTCCTAGGATCTCTTGCAATGTTGTAGGGGGTGTTGTGGGACTGCTGAGTTGCATCTACCGTAAGAGTTGCCCCCCACCGCCCTTTGCAGCATTGAAAGAGATCCCAGAAAGTTTGTCTTGCTGACCCCCAGCCCCCACCCCAATTGTGTGTACTTGGTTTTGTATCCTGGGGAAGGCAGCCACCAGCAAAGTCTGAGAAGTGTCTGGCCGGCATTTAAGGTCACTGCTCTTTCCTCTTCTGAACACTAGCAAGACAGTAAAAACATATATAAAAAAACCAGCTCATTACACTGGCCTTCCATGTTTCATCCTTATTTGAAATCTTACTTTGCACCTTCAAGTTAAGTAACCTTGATGTAGTTACAGCCAAGACAGCTCGTTCTCATGTAGTGAGGGATGTTTTGATTAAAAAATCACTGTGCTCCTGTATCTTCAGCCAAAGCAATGCCCAAGTCTGGAGCAGAACCGAGAGGTTGAGCTGTTCTCTCCTTAGCAGAGCCTTTTCTGGGCCACTCAAATACAGATATAGAAACTCCAGAAGTGGTCGGACTTGCAACTCAAGTCAGTACCAGCCAGGAATAGTGAGAGTTGCAATCCCAAAACCTGGAGGGACTACAAGTTCCCCACCTCTGCACAAAAACTTCAACTTCTCTGGCCCAGCCCTCCAGAGCCCTAATCACAGGGTTTGTCGATTAAACTGTCCTTAGTGTGTTGGAATTGCTATTATCATTATTATTTCTCTCTCTCTTTTGTTTAGAGGGGAAGGGCTGCTGAAAACCACTCAGGATTTATTTCAGCAGTCAGAGGTAATGAACAATCAAAAGGGAGTTCGCAAACTACTTTCAAGATGCTGTCAGCAAAATGTTTTAATTAATTCCTGGAACAACGTGAGGTTCTAGTAACAAAAACACCGAGCAGTTAAATCGTGGGTCCTTTGGGTTGTCTAATGAATACAGCACTCTTTGTCTAGGTTAATATTTCTCCTAAAAATTATTCCTCTTAGGTATCATTTAGAGGTTGGGAAAATCTAATAAGCACATTTGTATGTATCTTGAGAGTTGTTGTTTTTTAAAAGGATTTCCGTATATGTGAACTGTGTGTTGATTGTAATTTTTGTGGAGTGGAGAAGAGAAGTGGGGCTTGCTTCATTCACCCCCAAGTTGATTTTTAATCTTTCCTCCCAGTTGTACTCTGGTGGGAGACAGTAAGAATATTGCTGTGCTGCTTCCCATATATCGTTCAAATGATGGACATGTGATCCTGGATATACCCGTGCCTCCATTTCTCTCTCGGAGCAGGTCTTTTCTAGTCTGCAGGTCAGGATAGGCTACAAGGACAAGGGAGGGGACTGCAGGCAGCCAGTGGATGTGGGGAACATTATTAAATACACACACACACTTACACCAATGTATTTATTTTAAGCGATCTGTCTCTCTTAAACAACAGTATTTTAAAGTGTCCATTTGACTTGTTCAATCACCAACAGGTTTCCAGGCCTGTTGTTGAGAGTAGGACCTCCCCTTGTCTCTAGTGTTGACTGTTCTTTAGGTTTGCATTTAACTTTCCCCCCTTCTGTCTTAGGCCTTTGCTGCAGAAGGACTAAAGCTCGCCTCAGCTCTCCTTGCGTTTTCTAATCAGGTACCGTACAAATTCCAAATATGAAAAAAAAAGTTGCGTTTAAAAATTTCTGTTCTTGATGCTTCCATGCCTGGTTTCTAGCCTTTGCTTTTCCCTTATATAAATTCCATCATGTTTAGCTCACCTATCTTAGAGGCATCTATCTATTCGTTTCAGCTGGAAGATGATGACAAGCCATTGGTTCTACAGGAGATTGACAAAATGGTCCCTGCTTATCAGCAGCTTCAGGTAACAGCCAAAACCCCTGTTCAGGGTAAAACTGCAACTTTCACAAAGGTAAGCTTCTTAATAAATTTTAAACAGTGTTTTGCCAAATGAACTTGCTTTTTCAATCTTCTCTTTTTTGTAGTCAAAGGAGGAAAACGTAGTGTTAGTCATGCTGAGAGCAGATAGTGAAATCAGTAAGCCTGCTTTCAAATATGACTAATGTTGAGTATCACACATATTATTTAGGTGTGTGTGTGTTGAATAGAGCAGGCAGAGGTTGTATGGTGCTATTATGTCGCTAAAATTAACCAGGTCTCAGCTTGGGAGGCCACTTTACAATTATACGGTGACGCTTAAATACAAATCGTAGCCAAACAAGTCACCGGCCTTCTAGAAACAAATGTGGTGCTCCAAAAAGTTTCCTTGTTCCAACAAATAATAATAATAATAATAACAACAATAATTTATTATTTATACCCCGCCCATCTGGCTGGGTTTCCCCAGCCACTCTGGGCGGCTTCCAACCAAATATTAAAACAGTACAGCATTAAACATTAAAAACTTCCCTAAACAGGACCGCCTTCAGTTGTCTTCTAAAAGTAAAATAGTTACTTATTGCCTTGACATCTGCTGGGAGGGCGTTCCACAGGACGGGTGCCACTACCGAGAAGGCCCTCTGTCTGGTTCCCTGTAACCTCACTTCTCGCAATGAGGGAACCGCCAGAAGGCCCTCGGTGCTGGATCTCAGTGTCCGGGCTGAATGGTGGGGGTAGGGAGGCTCCTTCAGGTATACAGGACCGAGGCCGTTTAGGGCTTTAAAGGTCAATACCAACACTTTGAATTGTGCTCGGAAATGTACTTCTCAAAAGTAATAATAAATGGTGGGCTGTCTTAAATTTGTGCATTTTTAAAAAGAGAGAGGTTACCTTTTTAAGGACTCTCCAAAAACTAAACAAAAATCACCTTTAAGGCATTGAAAAAATGTAACAGGTTCATTGCTTGAAAGTCAGACAGCTAGTTCTTTGATTAAAGCCTTTTAATCCAGCAGAGAGCCTGCAAATTGAGCAGTTTAAGAGAGTTGGGACCATGCAAGTGTGCTATTGTGTCTTCATGTGATTCTTGTTCCTTTAATTAAGGCTTGTGCAGGAGAACTTCCTACTGGATTTTTCCCACTTAAAAGGTGATGGTGGAGGGAAGAAATCGTAGTGGAGTTTGAGGCACTAATAAATGTGTTTGATAAAAATGCGAAAGCAATTTTCACAGGTGGCGTTACATGAACTCTTTTGTGATGCCCAGATTTACTCTGTGTTTAGGTGGATGCGTGTATTCACAAAGCAAAGTATATTCTCGATCTGCTGGCCCAAGTTCTTCCACTTAGCTGCAGGCTACTAAGAAAGGTGAGTTGGCATGCACACAACATCTAAATGTAGCAAAATGAACCTATTTCTGGATGGAGCAACAACTTGTTTTTATAAATTACGTTTATTGCAGCACAGAGGAGGAAATGACTATTTTAGAGCACATCATCCTTGGAGAGAGAATGGCGTGCATACAGTAGCAAGAGAAAGTGGTGGCCTGGCTGAGAGAACAGACGCCTTTGGGATAAAATCCTTGGAACAACACGTAGCATACCTCAGTGTTTTGGAGAACAAACCGTTCTAAGGCGCTTTTTGGGAACAAAAAGATTTCCATATGAGAGTTTGTACACTAAGCCTCTCCTAATTGCTTTCTTTTGAGAAAGGTGAACCCAGGATAGAAAAAAGCTATTGTAACCTTTTCACATCTAATAGATGTCATGGTACTTGGCAGTTAACAAAAGCAACGCACAGCTTTAATGGCTGCATATTTTTGTAAAATGAATACGTTTTTGTTCACTATTAATATGTACCACTATTTTTGTAATCACGTACATTTATGATTGTCTTACTCTACAACCCCAAAGATGCTGCTATAGATCTTTATGCACATGAACTGGATAGTCTTTTGATATGCTACATTGGGGGGGGGAACTACTGGTATTTTGTTGTTTGTTTAATAGTCACCACTAAGGACCCTGGTCTGAAAATAAGTATTGTGGAAGAATGTTTTTGAAAAGGGAGTTAAAAAGAATCTACCCCCCTCCCTCCTAAAGTGACCTGCCAACAAGTTCTGTTGCCACAGATACCACTTTTACCTTGAGAGGAGGAGGGGAAAGAGGCAGGCATACTCTTTAGGGGCAAGATTTGGTCCCAAGGACTCCAAGCTGCTGATTTCTTCTGAAAGCATTTGTTAGTTACAATAAAGCTTTAAGGATAAAAGCCTTCTGAAAGCCTCACTTTAAAAACAAACAAAACACCAAATTTAGCAACTTGCAAGGCTAAAAATAAAGGTTTTCATTAGTGCTGATGAAGCCAACTAGTTAAGAGCTTGTGTTTGTCTTGCTTGTTTTTATAGTACGCTCACATAGCCAGTAAAATTTGTGTAGTATGCTCCTAAGCAATGTTATCAGAAATTAGGGAGTTTAGGGAGACTTCATTCCCTAGTGAGTGAGCTTAGGACTGCAGCTTTAAGTGTAAAATTTGATCCTCGTTTTAGGTAGCTAACAAAGGTTATATAATTCCACTACAAAGAGGGCATTACTTGTTTTGTAGAAACTAAACATTCTTCATTCTTCTTTGAGATGTATGTATGTATGTTTGCTGTAGTTATTGAAGTGCTTTGGTTTGAAGTCTCGCTATTATTCAACCCCTATTTAGAGTCCTGCAAACCTGAGAAACTTAGGCAATGACTGATGTGGCTGTGGTTAATTGCTCCTTTTTATTCTCTTACCTTAGGATAAAAATTAAGACATTTAATGGCAAAAAGAGAATTCCCAATCTGATTTCATCCTGATGTGCAAAGTATGGAATAAGGGCTCCCCTGCCATTTATTTTCTGCCCTTATCACCTGCTCGCCTCTTTTCTTCTGCAACGCCAATCCTATCCCGAACTCTCAACGGAGACAAAAAGCTGGTTGTGTAGAAAAGGGGCAAGTGAGGAGAAAGGTTGAGCATCCCACTCAACTTATCATGTGACTGAAAAGGCCATATTAGCTAGCGAGTGTCTAAGTCATTGCATTAGCTACCACCCACAATGGCTAGCTCAGATGTACATTTCAACATTAAACTCTTCCAAATAACAAACTTGTTAATGGTAGATAGATGCTCCTCTGTCAAGACTGAGTCTTCACTTAATAAAGTTGAGTGTGAACTGATAAACCTTAGGTAAACAGAACTTGGGTTGATATTGGAAACACGGTTGTATTTTAGGCATTCTCCCTTTAAATGCCACAGTCAAAGTTAAGTTCTCCTGAAGTTCCACTGATATCACTGGACATTCAAGTACTAAGTTGACAGTTTGTTAATAACAAGAACTTCCAAAGTGCTTTTTAAAAAATTGCTTGCTTGTGCTGAAAAAGAACAAATTCTCAGACCTCTTGCTATTTGAAATTCAAAGCGTTTTTATTCAGTTCTCCTTTCCATGTTAAGTACGAAAGCGGAGAAGTCACTTTATTGTGGGGTATACTGGAAGCAGTCTCACTCAGTTCTTGCGCCTGCTAATGAAATGCTGAGTTTTCATTCTGTGCATCTTATCAAGAAATTGAATTAAAGCGTTTTGACAAAACATCTTCGTATTCTTTCCGCGTCAAAAGTCCCTGAGTTACGCTTTTGCTTTCTTCAAACTTTGGTAATACAACTGCTATGTACCCATCTGTGGAAGGCTAGAGGGGAAAACATGAGAAGTGAGACAAAAAGTAAGAGAGAGAATGCAGAAGGAAGAGCAGGGCTAAGAAGGAGCTAGTTTAAAATTCTGACCTTTGCTTGCAGCAGAGGTGGACTGTCCAGAATGTTTTCATTCACCTCTATCAATCTCCCTCTGATACAGCTGCAAAGAATTTCTAGTTTAGTAAACTCTCAAATGGTAAAAGCAACACAAGGTAAACAAAACTCTCCTGCTTACCTATATATGGTATATTCTTCTCCATCTGAGCAGAAAATTCGGCACAAAGGGGCAAGTTCTGTTAGGAACTGAGCACCCTAAGGAGAAACGGAGGTTATACAAATTAAGACTCTGAGAAAAGGAAACTCTGCAAGAGCCTGACAGCTTTCATTGCCAGCAGTAAAAGTCCAGGGACTTTTTTGTTTTATTGTTCTGAACAAAAAACTTCTAAATTAAGCAAGATGCCGTTTCCTTCCTTAATGTGGACAAAACTGATAGGCATTAGATTTTGAATACAAGGAAACCCATGTTCAGATCCAGGGTCCTTTATGAAACCCATTAGGCTGCCAGTATAAACTTACATCTATTGTAACCTGGCTTTAAGCCTTTGGGATGGGGAGGAATGATAACATGATTTTTGCTGAGGACACCCTTCTCCTTCAGAGAAGTGCTTACAGTGGTGCCCAAGTCAATTGACACCAGGATTAGAAATGGGGGGAGGGAGGGGGCGTCTTCTGAGGTCTCTGCAAGCAACTTGTGGTTCGTGGAGACAGACAAAACAGCAATGGATGTGTCTCATTCCTTGTACAGTATGCTGCATTCTGGCTCCAAAGATTCAGAGATTTTCTCTCTCTCTCTCTCTCTCTCTCTCTCTCTCTCTCTCACACACACACACACACACACACACACACACACACACACACACACCTCAAGTTAAGCAGAAGACATCATCACACTTCAAGGACAAAGTCTAGCCAGGCCAAAACAACTGAAGTTGAAACAGAGCATGGGTAGGCAAACTAAGGGCCCGGGGGCCGGATCCGGCCCAAACGCCTTCTGAATCCGGCCCACAGACGTTCCGGGAATCAGCGTGTTTTTACATGAGTAGAATGTGTCCTTATATTTAAAATGCATCTCTGGGTTATTTGTGGGGCCTGCCTGGTGTTTTTACAGGAGTAGAATGTGTCCTTTTATTTAAAATGCATCTCTGGGTTATTTGTGGGGCATAGTAATTCGTTCATTATTTTTTTCAAAATATAGTCCGGCCCCCCACAAGGTCTGGGGGACAGTGGACCGGCCCCCTGCTGAAAAAGTTTGCTTTAGGCCCTGACTTTTTTTGAGTAAACCTATACTGGCATTTAGTAACTGGCAGCCTGGCCTCCCTCCTTAGCGGTAAGGTAATGCCTCAGACTGTTCTTGTTTTCCTTCTAGCAAGAATATGGGAGGGAATTCAAGTATGATGGATCATACTGACCCTCTTAATGCAATCTAATCTCCCCTAAGTCACAAGAGGAAGCGAGCAGAGCAGGTCACTAGGAAAAGGGGGAAGGTGGGCTTCTTTCACACAAAATAGCTTCATAATACCTTTGCCAACAATAGGCACATACTATTTTAGTCTATACAGTGTTAACCCCTCTCGGTAAGTACCGATGGCCCCCTTACAGATCACAATATTTAAAAACTTTTCCTCCTAAGTCCAGCAGAATCTGTGTTGTTGTTTTTTTAAAAAAAGAATTATTACTAGACAATCACACTAAAGCCAAGTTTAAAAATGGAATGAGACATACCCGTTTAGACTTCCCAGAAACTTTATTTTGCAGCCTGCTGCAGTTGGCACTGATCTGGTAACTAATCCTCTCAATGGATTTTCCTTTTTGAAGAAGAGGATGAGCCTCTGCGAGAGTGACAACACAGATTCTACAAGAAAATAGGTTAGAACAATGAACTGCTTTGACTTATTCTCTGGAGCCAACAACCTTGCATCACTAGGGAAATTGCTGAAAACAGTAAATTATGCATCCCTTTCTTATGGATGAGTTACTTTGACGAAGCCAGAAGCCTTCTCAAAACAGTTTTTCAAAAGTACAAAAAATAACCAGTACAAAATCAGGCAGGGAAATGTTTTAAAGTTACAGGGTGTGTCCAGCTAAATTAAGCTGCAAAAATTTGAGGTGTGTGAGTCTTACGTGTCGTAAACCTATCACTTCTATTCATAAGAGCAAGTTTTTGCCCTAAGAGACCTCCATCCAGCACTGGTTGCAAATAAATAAGTTAATGCACATCTTATTTAAAACAATACAACGTAGATCAATTGCACCATCCCTTAGATGTGCACCCGACTGCAGCAAATCTCAACTGCCTCAATGTTGAGGCAAGAATCTCTTAATAAGTAAGACATCTATTGAGCAAATCCTGTGCTCGCTTGGAGTGGCCCCCACTGAACACAAAAGCAGTTCCAACTTAACATGCAAACAAATGGGCTGCAAAAAGCCTTACCTGTTAGAATGCTGCAATATGCAATGGTCCTCACATGGATTACCTTTGACATCTGTTGGGGGAGGGAATTAACCATCAAATAAATAACTTTCCAGACCAAAAAAAAAAAACATGCAGAGATGAGGTTGAGTGAAATTAGTTGAAATTATGTAAACACAATAGCTGACTATTTATGTTTCTATAGCAGGGGAGGCAACAAAAAAAAAGTGGAGAGGCTGAATGGAACTCTCTTAAGTTTTGTTTTTAATTTAATAAAATGTATAATTTATTTTAAAAAATGATTTGTTTAAAACCAACAACCCTCAAAGCGATATACCAAAGGTAAAACAGTAAAATCAAGAAAATTTCACAACCCTACTTTAAAACATAGAAAAGCTAAAACACTAAAACATTAAAACTACCGTAGTTAATTTGGGTAGGCCCAAATAGGAATGCTCTTAGCAGGTACAAAAAAGGCGCCTTCTTGAGTTCAATAAGCAGGGAGTTCCAAACTGTAGGCACTGCCACACTAAACAATTGAGTTCTTGCAAACGCGGAATGGGCATTATGTGGCACTTGTAGTAGTACCAATTCTGCCGATTGAAGCGGTCTAGTGGGCACATGTGGGGTAAGTTGTCTTATATTGTTTTTAATGCTGCAACCTGCCCTGGGACCATGGGCTGAAGGGTGCATAATAAATAAATCAGTAACATACCCGGTAATAGGGATCACATGGGATCACAATGTAAGTCTTCATTTCAGGGTAAAAGGGATTGGCCTTCTTGGAAGAGGTGGGTCTGGATGAGGCCAGCCCAAGGCTGATGTGCTGCTACAGTTCCGATTACATAAATTACTACTGTACTGCTATTCACTAAATTTGTTAGCCACTTTCTCTTGCCCGAGGCAGCCCAAAAAGACTTAGAAAATCAGAGAGTGAGTCAGTTACTACTATACTAGTGTGCATGTGTGTCCATGCATCCTATAAAGCAGGGACTGGGGGACTTGTAGTGCTCCAGATGTTGGGAGTGCAACTCGATCATGTGCCGCAGTGCCCGAATTTTGAAACTCCCTGCCTATTGAGATGGAGTCAGGCGTCTTTGCTGCATAGCCTTTTTGGTGCCTGCTTAAAAACACCCCCCCCCCCCTTTAAGGCAATCCTATCCAGATGCTTAGAGAATTGGGACAATCTTCATCCCGTTTAACTTTTGCCATGTCTTAAAGTAGGGTTGTGGGTTTTCCCTGGTTTCATTGCTCTTTTCTTTCTGTAAATTGTAAACTGAGGCTGTTTTTTTTAAAACGACGATCAAGTGGCATATACATTTTATGAAACAAGCAACCTACCACCGGTAGCCCCTGTTCTGCATTTGCAAGAGCTTGGTCGTTTATCCTGGCAGCACCTACACTTTTGGAACTCCCTATTAAGCTCAAGCAAGCACCCTCACTGTACCCTGCCGCGCCTGCTTATTTATCTTTTTGCAAACCGTTTTGAGGTTTTGTTTTGTTTTGCAGTCAAGTAGTTTAAATCTATTTTTGTATTTTAACTTTTCCATGCTTTAAGGCAGGGCTTACCATTTCCCCTCGATTTTATTGTTTCATCTTTTTGCTTTGGAGTGTCTCCCCCCCCCCAATCAAGCGGGGGTCTCATAAATTTTAAATAAACCGCCACCAGCACCCCTTATCATGTCTGCAAATTCGACCCCCAAGCCCCAACCCTCATCTCTGTTGCAAACCCTCCTTTGCGCTGGATCCATATTTATCTTTTTGCAAACCGTTTTGAGGTTTTGTTTTGTTTTGCAGTCAAGCGAGGTTTAATAAATTTCAAATAAAAACCCCACCATCCCCAACCGTGGCTGCAAATTCTGCTTCGGGCTGGACTTGCAGCCCGGAGAAAAGGCCGCTCGGGGAGCCACCGTCCGGAGACAGAGCTTCCGTGGCGCTTTTGCTGTTGCAACTTTACCGGGTTTGTACCAGCGGGTGAAGTAGCGCTCCGTCACGTCGGGCGTCGCTGCCGCCGCCGCCATTGGCAAAAGCGCAAGGGAAACGAGCCCGTGCCGAACCCGTGACTTATTGTTCACCTTTAGGACCGCGCGGGCGCCGCGCACCGCGGAGGGGGCGGAGCCAAGGGCGGCAACCCGGAACTGCCTCGTGGGCATCCCCCGGCAGAGATAGGAAAAAAGGATAGATCAGTGCATCCATTTTTTTCCTGGCAAGGAGCTTCCGGCTTCGCATCCGTCAGATTTCCCCATGGAGTTGATATTTTTTAAAATATATATATATATATCGGGATTTTAGCGTCGCTGCAGTCAGGCAGAAGCTAGCCCAGAACCAAGCTGGTGCTCACTTTTCCTAGCCCTATATTTCGCGCGAAATGTTCGTGGGAGGGGAAGTAATAAACCTCCGGCAATGCTACATTTTTAATGCCAAACGCAGACCGTTCTGAGTTGTGGCCGAGAAATAAATACGGTAGCTTACCAACAGGCTTGCAGTGCAGTCCGTTATCCGTATTGCAGCTTGACAGGTGAGGGCACTGACTGAGGTTGGTTTGCGTTTCTGGTTTGGAAATGTAGCAAAGAAACTCCTAGCTAGGTAGCTCTGATCCCTCCCAGGTTCAGAATTCAGTTGCGTCCAAAACTGCATTGCTCTCCGTTGACTGGCGCGCTGCATTTTTTTAAGTGCTTGAATGAAAACGCAAAAAATCACGAAATAAGAATCGAGGCTTGTGAGCAAAAACTCCTGCCTTTGCTGCGTCCTTTGCGGGAGGATTGCGGTTGCTGCCCAAAATCACAGCTAACACTGGCTGGGTTCACTGGCCACTTGACTTTTAGTTAAATATTTAAAATTCACATCTCTATCTTCCATCACTCCCCGGCGACCTCCCATCGATCAACCTAACCAATCAAAAGGGAGAGGGATGTCGCGTTGCCTCCATTCCGTCAAGTGTTTAAACCAGGGGCGGATCCACTATGAAAACTAATGAAGCTTAAGTTTCAGGGCCTCTAATTGCAGCGGGAGACCCCCCAGAAGCGACTCTAGTCCACATTGCTTAAACGTTTTCGGTCGCGTAGACTCAATTTGAGTCGCACAACTCAACTTGATCTATGTTGTACTGTATATATTTCCAACAATCCCAACGCTTGAGAGTCAGTAGCACAGATGTTGCAAAGGCATGGTTATGTTCTGGAACATAACCCCATTGAAGAAGGTAACTGTGGTTACCTAGACCTCATTGCTGGCTGTGAAGGGGCCCCCATGACAATTCAAGCTTCAAGGCCCCCAAAATGTAGGTCTGCCACTGGTTTAACCATAAATTTTCCCAGATTCTAGTAACTTTCCACAAAGTAGTATCACATGCAGAGGTTGGATAGCCACCCACCATGTATGCTTTATTGGAGATTCTTGTATTGCAGGGGGTTGGACTAGATGACACTCAATATCACTTCCAACTCTACAATTCTATGACCAAGATTATATTTTCCTTTAATTTTAAAGTCTGCTGCATGGTATAGTCTGCACTGACAGTGAAATTCACTTCTCAGCAAATGTGCACAGAAGTAGCTATTAGTCTGGGTTTCTCACTGAAGTGCCCCTGCTAAGAATGTGCAAGGATATCCCATATCCTTCCCCAAGCTGGGGTCCTCCAGATATTCTGATTACGAATCCCATCAGTTGTCCCATGGACTTTTCAGTGATTATGGGAATTGTAGTTCCAAAAAAAATTATGAGCAGCAGCAGCTTCTGGGAGGCTTCTCTACACTTTCCTGATTCATGGGCAAGTTGCAAATCTCTGAGCACAGATGTTCCGTGGCTCTAGAATGGGACTTCATGCTTAAAAATAAGGAGCAGCTAGTTGTTTCAGCAAAAACTTTAAAAAAATCTTTCATGGAATTAAGAGCTCAGACCAATAACTTAACATTCAGCTTCAGTAAGTAAAATATTCACCAGCTTCTAACCACAAAGCAGGGTGGTGATGCCAGAAGCATCCAGCATGGCATTCTTATTTATTAACTTATTACTTACCTCATTGGGGCGAATCTACGCGAAGCATTTGTGCCTGAAAGTATGACATATTGGAGTTAATGATGCCTCTTGTGTGAAGCTTCTTTCTCTTCTGAATCAGTGTTGTCAAATTTCCAGTTCTGAGGATAGGGTTCTAGATGTGACAAGATGTGACTCTAAGCAATAAAATATGTAGGCATGCATAAGGAAAATGCTCGTGTATTTTAGTGGTATGCACACTGAGGGTTAATTATAATCACACAACACTAGGCAGTTATGTATTTTCTTTTCTAAAAACCTTGCAAAGATGTAGTGTCTCAGCACAGCTCTTCTGCAAGAAACTCTGAAACCCATCTTTTCTCAAGCAGGCAACATGTTACTAGCCAAGTTAGATGACTTCCCCCTCAGCAATAAAAATATTTCTACTTTGACATTTGGCTTTAAAGGGCATTTCCCTGGAATTTCGTCCTAAAATCTCCATAGGTAGGACATGCTTAAGATGCATTCTTGTGTAATCAACTGTTTCACAAGGTTCTCAAAGTTCTGGGTCCCCTTTTTGCTTTGGGAAATTAAATCAAAATATCCTCTTAGGTTTCTATCCCTGCCCAAGAGCTGGTCTGAAGGGTTGTGTAACTTTGATAGGATGTTTCAGACAGAATGAACTAAGGATGTTCCAGACAGAATGAACATCCCATCAGACTTTATTTTCTTTTTTTTTAAGGAGGCAGGAAGGAGATTCTTATGCAAAAGGAGTCTGCCAGTTAGGAAAAAATCCCTTCCTCAAATCCATCATACCCCTTCTTTATGATGTTCCCAATGTTGGATGTGCTGTTATTTAGATAGGAAGTACTGTGCAACTTTTCTGTTTACTCGTAAGGTAAGTGCTGTGCAACTTTTATTTTTTACTCTTCCTGCCACCACACAAGTTACCGTAGTACCCCAAAACTTGACTGAAACAAGCAGCACTACATGTGCAAATTGCTAGCCAGTATGGTAGAGGTGGATTTAAATAGCAGCTGTTAGATTAATGAAGGCAGGCTACTAGTTCTATAGATATACACCAGTTTCATTATTTTGAACAGAAAACTATTTGACAAAACATCAATCATAGTGGGGTGGAGCTCACCTGTTTCAACACACAGGAGCCATAGCCAGGAAAGAGATTATAGCCTAAGATGTAGGAGGAGACACTACTCTTTTCTAGACCAAAACAATAATTTACCTTATAAAAACTATTGCAAAAGCTATTATTGTGCTTATTTCTTCAAAGAAATGCTTCAATCCATTTAATTTTAGATGGTATCCAGTTCAGTAGAAAGGATTGTACTGGACTTGAACAAAGAATTCCTGTATCTACATCCACCAATATAATCTCAAAAATGTTTTTATCAGCCTTACATACACACATAAAATCAGTGTTTTGTGCAGCAAATACTTTTTTGAGATGGATAAAGGACTGTGAACTCATTTTTACAAGAGAAAAGGCTAAAATATTGATATTTGAGACTACTGCTCAATAGCTGTAACTTTTTTAAGAGACCAAAGACCATAACATCTATATTGAATATGCCCTTGACACCCTCCCCGCTTTATCAGTCTAACTGCTCTGCCTGCAGAGAAAGCCTGAAAGTAACCGTGCTCTGCAGAAGTAACAGGCCTGTTCTATAATACCAATGAAATCTACATCTTGTGAAACTGCTGCTCCGGGTCTGAAACTAATGCCTGCAAACTGGTGAGAAGCAGTTTTCGCCTTACCTTTAGGAGAAACATATACATAAGAGCCATTTAACAATGGAATAGACTGCCTCAGGAGGCGATGAGCTCTGTTTGGCCAGGTGTTTAAGCACAGGTTGAACATGCAAGGGATACCTCAACTGCATCCTGCATTCTGCACTGAGCAAAGAGTTGGAAAAGATCATCTAGTCCTACTCTAGAATTCTCTGAAAATTGAGATCAGCAAAAAGTATATTTAAATTAATTTAATCATAGAGTTGGAAGGAACCACAAGGGCCATTTAGTCCAACCCCCTGCAATGCAGGAATCTTTTGCCTAATGTGGGGCTTGAACCCATGATTAAGAGTCTCATGCTCTACTGACTGAGCTATCAACCTAAGTTGATATGATCTATCAACCTAGATCATATGGGACTTTATGAGCAAGGTTGGGCCAGCAGCAAAATACATTTTAAGGAGCTTCTCGTCTGAAGCACAAATAAAGGTAAGCTAGCCTGGTAAAATAAATAGCAAAAGTTAGTATTGTAGAATTAGGCTAACTGCTACTCTATCCAAACTGTGTCATGTGTCTTAGCAGCTGATTTAGGCCTGTGACAATCCTCTGTTGCACACATGCTTTTCATACCACCAAGCTCTTAAGAATCCAGTTCTCTAGGAAGTGAAAGATGTTCTTTCCATCACCAGTTTCTATTTTAAGCATACGTATGGTGTGAAAAAAACAGTTCCGATTCAACTATTCACTTTGCCCCATGCACTACTAAACTTAGAACTATTAAGTGTGTACACAATACAGTTCAGAGCAGAATTCTACAGTCTCCCCCTACTTCTTGTGCTCTTTTGTCTGTGCAGTTCATTCCTTATAACCTTCCCAATACAGTCGTACCTCGGGTTACGACCACCTCGGTTTGCGAACAGTTCGGGTTACGAACTGCGCAACCCCGGAAGTGTTTTCGCCGCGCGCGATCGCGCAATTTGCGCATGCGCAAAATGGCGGCGCCCATCGCGTTCGGTTTGCGAACTATTCGGGTTACGAACTGCGATCGCGTTCGTAACCCGAGGTATTACTGTATTGTGAGGCACCCACCTCTGGTAATTGTCGCCCCCCCCCCCCGGTTATATATTTCTGCTTACACTTTCACTTAAAGACACTGCATAGCTCTTTTTGAAAATATTGTCACATTCCAATTTTTAAAACTACATGCATTTGTTTGTGGGACATATCACAACTTTTTACTGTAGTGTTAATAATTTTGTGAATATAAACACAAGTGAGCATGTAATTTTAATGGTAAGCCAAATATTTAATCTTTTCACTTTGTTAACATATACAAGACTAAGACAAAACCTCACATTGCATGCTATTAGGTATCCTTACAATATTAAATAACTTTTCAAAATAATAAAAAACACTTCCCATACAGATTTAGCTTTGACTATATTTGGCAAAGTGTGCTATTTATTATGCCAGTTTCCCCATAGTGCTACATACTATATTGGTAAAGGTACCTTTATTTAACCTTTTTTACATACTATATTCTTGCCATGTATGCAAGCAGTTAACACTACTAAAAAGGCCTAATCAGGAGGCAATTAAGAGGTAAAAAGTGCCCACAGTTAGTTTTCAATACCATGTCAGTATCAGGAATGTAAAAAATAATAAAAATTACAAGTTTATGCTGAACACAATTTTATGTTCAAACACAGAGATAAGTAGCATAATACCAAAACCTAACAAAACCCCAGCATTCTGTAACAGGAAATACCCCCAGCGACTACATCCATGATCACTAGCGTCATTGTGGAGCATTTCAGGCACCTGATTTAAAAAGGAGAGAGATAAACAAAATTAATCTGAATACTATAGAAAGAACATGTTGATGCTGAGACATTAAGTTGTTAAAGTTGGTAATAATTCCCCTTCTGTGAAGACGAGAGCAGCTATAAAATACTGCAGTGTATCCCCAATTTCTAACCTAAGTGCTCTTGTGCAGGGTTCCAGCCAGACAACCATGCTATCCTATGAAGCTCAAACAAGCCATTTTACCCCAGTCCACCCTATCCTTCAACATGCCATGGCTCCTGGTGTCCACTGAGAATGTTGAGTCCTCACTGAGCTGTTTGAATGGGGGAGCTGCTGTATTTCTGCAAAGCATGGGGTTCCCCAAGCATGCTGATAGTTTTCCTCTTGTTTCTCAGTGGACCTGTTTTAAGCTTGCTATTATGGGCAATGAGAGAAGTCTGCTATGTCAGCTATAGAAGCAAGCAGACTATGTTCCTTCATGTCATACCTGTAGCTCTCTGAGGCTGAGTTTAAGTAGCTACTGCTAGGATGGTGAACTAAATGTACCCTTTGCCTGATGAGGAAAGGCTCTTATGTACAGCAATTCAGATGCTGGCATCTTCTTTGATTAAAGTTCTGTTGCTGCAACTATTTCATACCAGAGTGCTATCAATATCCAATGATACTTATATACTTACCATATCAACAAGGGCCACGTACATAAACAGCCCAGCCGTAAGTGCAAAGATCCACATAGATACATTGTCTGCATAGTGGCCAATGAGTATCCCAGTAGCCATTCCAAGATAGGCCAGCATAGCTGAAAGCGCGTTATAAAGAACAGCTTGTTTGACAGTCATGCCAGCTTTGAGAAGTACAGCAAAATCTCCTGCCAAGAGACACAACATTTTTGGTCATTTGTCAGCGTACTGAAAGTCCACCATACTGCTTCATTTCCCCTGATTCCCAAGAAATATTTTTATGCCTTAAAATCTCGTTTGTTTTTGTTTTTTAATGTGGTCAAAACTTTTGGAGGACAGGAGAGCCGAGCAATCTTAGCAGCCACAATGAATAGCCTGCGTATGTTGTGGTTGTTTAGTCGTTTAGTCGTGTCCGGCTCTTTGTGACCTGTGGACCTGAGCACGCCAGCCACTCCTGTCTTCCACTGCCTCCCACAGTTTGGTTAAACTCATCTTGGTAGCTTTGAGAACACTGTCCAACCATCTCGTCCCCTTCTCCTTGTACCCTCAATCTTTCCCAGCATCAGGGTCTTTTCCAGGGAGTCTTCTCTTCTCATGAGGTGGCCAAAGTATTTGGGCCTCAGCTTCAGGATCTGTCCTTCCAATGAGCACCCAGGGCTGATTTCCTTAAGAATGGCTAGGTTTGATCTTCTTGCAGTCCATGGGACTCTCAAGAGACTCCTCCAGCACCATAATTAAAAAGCATCAAATGCATATGTATACACACTTAAAATGTATTTGTTTTTTCCATCACTCTACTGGAAATGTATTGGGACACGCTCATAAAGTTTACATTAAACTGAAATAGCACTATTCAAGAGTCCTCACAATGGCTCTTTATAGCTAGAATTGACCATGTTTTCAGTCAGTGGAAAACTTGTATCACTTCACTATGCTTCAATACAACTTAATGTAATTGGGTTAAACAACATCAAGAAAGGCCGAGCTAATTTGCATTAAATTGACAATATATTGTCGAAAACCTCCCATTCAGCAATGCATATTGTCGTATTAAGTGCACTGCCAACAGTGTGTAAAGCAAGTATTTGCATCATTCAAATCATTTTGTTTCCTTTGTTGGTCTGGAAGCAACATAGAATTCATTTGCTTGAAACGAAGCAGTATTAGATAGCCGCGTTTTAGTTGACTGTCATGCTTTTTAAAAAGCGCACTTCCCTTGAGCAGTCTATTCTACAGGAGCCCGAGAGGATGGGATATTACTGTTATTCACACATACTATGAAATACCTCAATTTAACTGTGACGGTGATCAATCAATCAATCAATCAAATGTAAATATATAGAAACAATACCCAGTAACTAAAATTAGTTCCCTCTTACCCAGTTCATGTGGCAGCTCATGACAAAAGACTGCAACCGAAGTACTTAAACCACTAGATAAACCTTCAGTAAAAGCAGCCCCTAGGAGAAGACAAAGAAAATTAAAGAGAAGTAATTTCACTTGAAGAATGCAGTTACATCCACATATAAATATATGATGACCTAGTTTGCGCTACTGCTAAGCCAAACCATGACTTGGCTCTGGGTAGCATAGCAACAGCAGAACTGGGAGAGGAGTAAATCAGCTTGATTTTTCCTCCCATGCTCCCTCCAAGCATCTCTATCTCACCCTTTGGACTTGCCTCAGGCCATGTCCCCTTGAGTGCTTTTGCCTGACTGGAATGCATCCTTGAACTAATATCAGTGTACTGGAAGAAGAAAAGATCACCAGTGTTGAAGCAATGATTCTTCAACATCAACTTCGTTGGACTGGTCATGTTGTGCGGATGCCTGATGATCGTCTTCCAAAGCAACTACTCTATTCCGAACATAAAAATGGAAAGCGTAATGCTGGTGGTCAACAAAAGAGGTTGAAAGACTGTCTCAAGGCAAATCTTTAAAAACGTAGTATAAACACTGACAATTGGGAAACACTGGCCTGTGAGTGCTCCAGTTGGAGAACAGCCTTTACCAAAGGTGTCATGGGCTTTGAAGAAACTCGATCTCAGGACGCAAGGGAGAAACATGCTAAGAGGAAGGCACGCTTGGCAAATCCACACCGTGATCAACTCCCTCCTGGAAACCAATGTCCCCACTGTGGAAGGACGTGTGGATCCAGAATTGGCCTCCACAGTCACTTACGGACCCATTGTTAAAACTGTGTTTATGGAAGACAATCTTACTCGGCTATGAGTGATCGCCAAAGAAGAAGAAGAAGAGATGTGTATGTATAAGCCTGTACCTTTCGTGTAGCAGAAATGTAGCCCGCTGTACAAAGCAGTGTTAGAAGCCAAGATATGAAAGCTAGGAGCTAAATGGCACTTTAAACCTAGGTTATGGGTGCAACAACGGAATGTCTAGGCACACTTTTTTATAACAAGAATCCAAAGCTGAAAATGCAGCTAAAATCCTATATTCATTTTTCACATGGTCTAGTTACTTCCCCTGCCCACCCTCTTAATATTCTTAAGAGAGTCTCTTCTCCGGTCTTCAGAGAGTTGTTGGAAGTGGGAAGGCAAAACAATGTCCTCCTTTCCTTCCACTCTGCACTTTTAATCTGAAATCTTGGGTGCAGTACTGCACCCAGAGCTCAGAAACTACTTGCACTAATGCAATGGGAGTTTCGAACACTGGTACTAAGTTAAGAGTAGCATCTGTTGCTCTACTCACTTTTGCCCCTGGCTCCATCTACTGCTGGCATGTAGCCCTCAAACCGAAAAAGTTTTCAACTATGGCTGTTATAGAATCTATTATCAGAAAATGGTATGTACTTTTAACCTTGTTCAATTGAATAAGTTCACTATAAACCTTAAGTCACTTTGGATCTGCAGAATATCGCCACTGGCTAGGGAATGTACTGTGAGCTTCACACATGATAGGATTTTGAGGAGACTAGTCAAGATAACCATAGATGAGAAGAGCCTTCTAAGCCATCTGGTCCAACCCTCTAGGGGTTCAATGTCACTGCCTAAGACAGGCTTCCTCAACCTCAGCCCTCCAGATGTTTTGGGACTACAACTCCCATGATCCCTAGCTAGCAGAACCAGTGGTCAGGGATGATGGGAATTGTAGTCTCAAAGCATCTGGAGGGCCGAGGCTGATGAAGCCTGGCCTAAGACCTCTAGTACTGGAGACTTCACAACACCTCTAGGTAATTGATCCCTTCCTGTTAAGAAGTTTCTCCTAATGTCCATTATCTACCCTCCTTTGAAGCCCGTTAAAAGAAGTGCTGGCTTCTGCAACAACAGACAACAAGGCTTCTGCCTTTCTAATTTTATACTAATACAAGAAATGAAGAGGTAACAGCACAGAAAAGAGTTGGATCGGCCACCAATATATATGGAACTAATCAAGAAAAAACATCAAGATACACTAACCAATTGCAAGGCCATCACTGAAGTTATGTAGTCCATCACCCATAATTACCATCCAGGCTAGAGTAGCTATACCAGCATCTTTCAGTTCTTCACGTGAGTAGCGCTGGCTATGGCTATGCGGATGATGGTTCTGATGGTGGTGGTGATGCAAAATATGATGGTAATCATGGTGATGATGACTCAGATGATCCGACTGTCCTAGGGTGTCATGTAAATGTGAATGGCATTTATTTCTACACCCCCTGGATGCATATTCATGGTCAGCAGGCTCATGGTGAGCTATCATAACTTCTTCTTCTTCTTGTACTACTGGCTTCTGGGAGATGAAGTTCGAAGGCTCTTGTGAATGTGTCCCCAAGTAAGCTTCTGGCCCTTTGTGAAACACAGGAAAAGCAGATTACATTCTCAAAACAAAAAGGCGCAACACAGCATTCAGAACACTTTTGCCGACTGCAACATTTTCGTTATTTGAATATCTTACTCATAAAATATTTTATGTCAGAGATGGGAAATCTGTCACCTGCCTTCTCTCTCCTGGTCATTTGTCATGTAGGTTGGGACTGATAGGAGATGAGAATCCATAAATATCTGGAGTGCCACATATTACCCATTCTAGTTTTAGATACTTCTATTACCATGGGTCTCGGGAGAGATGGTGTAATGTACTTGGTGAAACACATTAATTTCAGATCCATTTTTATAAGCATCTTCTGCCAGCTGCATTTTCTTATTGCAATGCTTCACATATTTAGGATTGTATTAAGAAATTCAAAGAAATGTGCAACCCTAATGTACAACCTGCCATCTTGCCTTTTCTACAGATCTGAAGGCTGGAAGTTGTGCTGCTTATGACTGCAGAAATGGATTTCAGTTACTATGGGATGAATCCGTAAATGGGCTAGGTGAGAAATTTCTCCATACATGGTTTTATAAGAATACTAGAAAATTATCACTATGAAAAATGCATTTAAACTTGAAACCAGTGCTTACCCATTTGCTTCCGCCCCCACCCCATTCCAGGCTCCTATTTAAAGAGTCAACTGATGCAATACTCAGTGCCGCAATATTAACCACACAAAAAAGTGGTTCCTAAATTTCAGACTTGCACAAAAATAAAAACGTACAATTAAGAAATAAATGGTAAATAATGCTGGTAAGGCAGTATGAAAGTGCTATCTTGCAGAAAACCAAGCATAACAGCATTTGAAAACTGGGCTGTTAGAACAGCTTTAATAGATACCGGTAACTTAAATAAGCAATTCCACAAACTGTTCAAATCTTAAGCAGCAGCTACATGTCAGAAGTGAATTGTTATTGTTTCCTGCTTTGAAAAGCAGATAAAGTGAAGTATTATGATTCTATGCAATGGGATAATGGATTAGTACAAGTATAAACATAATATTGTATCGATGAGAAATTGTTCTTGGATAATAAGATCTCTTCCATATAGTGAGCCCTACTAGATACCGATAGGCAAATTCTAAGAATGCATATTCATACTGTTGATATAAGCTATAGGTTAATGTCAACTTTTGGAGTCATTTCCAGAGCATCTTAGATTATATGAATATGCTGAAGTATCAGAAGTAGCAAAAAAGGGTGGTTCATAATACCAGAAACAATAATAACCTTTTAGCTATATGTGCAGAAAAATGCACAATACTTAGATGGCCAAACGGTATAAGCAAATTTTGAGAATTTCTCTAATTCAACAGGTCTGCTTTCTGACCTCCACTATTCAATAAAGTCTGAAAACTGAGAGAAAGTACATGTATTCTGACACCTGAAGAATACTAGTAATGCCTATAACTTTTCAGCTGTATGCTCAGTTTCAATCTTTCCACAGAACAAAGGATTGCATTCAATGAAGTCATACTCAAGAGTAGACCCACTGATGACAATGAACTTAAGTTAGTCATATCCATTGATTTCAATGGATACACTCAGTAGGAGTGTATGACTTCATTGGTTTCACCCTATAGAATATAATCACATTGGAGTAGAAAATGGCACAGGACTAAAGTGAAGCAACATTTAGTCTATCTCTGGTTTTTGTTTTGTTTTTTTACTTCACATAAGTTTATATGGGGAGCTTGTGCATTATTTAAGTAACAGAACATTATGTGGTTATTGTCAGAATCAGGGGAGCCTCTCCCCTCTCAGCCTTGGAAATTTGTATTCAACATTTCATTTCAATCCCAAAATGAGATATTACTGTTATGCCCCAATATTTATTTGCTGCAAGGGGGCATCTGAATAGCTATGTCACATACTGATGCAAATTACAAAAATCATAATCCCATTTATTATTTCTAGCATCTTCTACTTGAGTTGCGGATATTGCTCTGCAGAGGCACAGATACCAAGTTTGGCTGCATGGAAACCACAAAGAAGAGCACGTAACATTTTGAATGACAATGCGGTACAACATTTATTAAAACTTACTATCATCTGTGTCTATTTTTTCTTCATTTGCTGAAAGCTGAGAGTCATATTTAGATAGTTGCTTCTTGATTTCTGTTTCATCGTCTTCATTTTTTTTCTGAAAAAATACACTAAGTTATTAACATTTTAGGTACACATCTTGAACACTATATATCTCGCAGACTATTACCAATAAAAAACATGAAATGGATAAAAAAAAAATCAGAAGTTGAAATACAGGAAAGAAACTGCACATACGTGATAAAATTCACAACAAGCAACCCAAGCCATTTTGCTCACTATTAAAAGTTTCAAGTCTAAATGAAACATTTCAACCAATTCTGATTCTGATTCACTATTTATCCCATTAACTTTTAAACCCTTTCAATACAATTTTATTTTTTTACTCTCCCTCCACAGTGCTGCAATTCATCTAGGTGCTTCCTGCTCCCTCACCGAGGACAGCTTATAATGTTCAAGCTTTGTGTAAACCATCCCTTAATATTTGGACAAAGAAAAACTTAAATTCAATTTTCAATACATGATTTCTCTACCTTTTTCTTCTTGTCTTTAAACTGTTTAATTAGTGTGATCAGGTGCTCAACAAGAAACATAAAATATAATCCACCAAGGGCTGTGAGGCCCTTCCACGTAGAATCCAAGTTAGCACTGTCTTCTGCACTTTGAAGAACAAGATGCTTAAAAGTGTGGTCTTTATTGTGGTCCAATAATGGCTTTTCATGATGATGATGATGACTTCCATGAGACTAAAAGTTGGGAGGAAAGAAGGGGGGGATTACTTCAGACACCTTTCCATACACAACAAGATGTGGGGAGTGGAAGAGTCTGCCAGCATCAGTTTATTTCTAAGTCTGGGAGGAGTATCTGGGGCAGCGTTCAAAACTCCCACTGTTCTAGGCGTGTTTTACAACAGGGAATTTCCATTAGCAGTTTCTGAACTCTGAGCCTAAAAATTCAGATTAAAACTGCACAGTGGAAGGAAGAGGACCTTTTTCTGCCACCCCACTTTCAGTCATTTTCTGAAGACTGGAGAAGAGACCCTCTTAAGTATATTATAGGGGTGGGCAGGGGAAGCATGGCTTTTTTCCCAGTCTTCAGATGAGGACTAGACCATCTGAAAAATGAACTTGAGATTTTAGCTGCAGTTCATTCATTTTCAGCTTTGTATTCTTGTTATAAAATGAGGTTTCCCGCTGCGTGCGCCTCTGGTGCACAATTTCCGTTCACATTCTGGGGCAAAGTTCGCAACCAGGAGCAGCTACTTCCGGGTTAGCAGAGCTGGCAACCAGAGGTACCACAGTAATACTATGTCCCAAAGTGACTCATGCCCAGTAAATACAATGAAAAAGAAGATACTTACATGTGGAAGAAGATGTAAAAGAGCGTCTCCACTTAGGGTACCAACTGCTAATGCTACAAGGAAACTTAGAAGGAACTTGAAAAATACACGATTCATAAGAGGGACCAGTATAACACCCAGTAACGAAAGGAAACTGATGATAGAAATGGATATAAATCCACCAATCCAAGCTGAAAAGAAGAAGAACAAACAGCTTGCTTTCTTGAATAACCAATTTCTTCCACCTTATGTCAGGGAGGGAAGTTTTATTTCCTTAAGCACTCAGTGGGAGGAATAATTTATATGTAACACAAAAGATTGCATGCTGCATTGTGAACACTAGTTCACCTAAATAAAAACAGGTATTGCGTCCCTTGCTTGAGGTTTCTTGCCCTTCAAAACAAAACCACAAAGACTTTAAGATAGCAGAATCATCCAAAACAAATTATTGTTCAATATTTTGCTTTAAGTACAGCATCAAAGAAGAGATTAAATAGGAAATGCTTGACTTCACCAACAAACGTACCTACTTGCAATGAATAAGTTTTTGGAGCAGTTTCTGTCTTTTCACTTGTTGCATGAATTACACAATATCTGCCATCAATCTGGTTAACGATAGCAGGGCAAATATAGCTAAATTCTGTGGCTGTCAATGGAACTCTTGTACTTATTCCATGAGAAAGCATCAGTTTTGAAGCATTGAAGCACTATAAAAGAGACAAGCGCATTTCAGGAAAATGCATACATAAACGTTGGGAGATTAATTTTAAACCATCTCTCCCTCTCAACTTAACTGTAAAGATTCAAGCGCTATACAAAAAAAAGCAAAAAATCTGAACAGAATTTGTCATATATATAGGGTAGTAACAAATGTATTTATAAGCAAAAATTCAAAAGAAATGTGCAACTAATTCTCTGATTTGATTTCCCCATGCCACCATATAAAAACCCAAAGCTCACAGCAATCTGCTGTTGAAACAGGTGGGGTTTTTTAAAAAATAATAATGCACAATATGGCACAGGTGCATGCCACCTCTATCAACCTAAGGAGATGTAAGTTTGACATTTTTATACCAAAAATTCTAAAGAACTGAGTACAAAGGAAAGAGTTAGGTAGAAATTATTTTGATAGGCCAGCTACAGAGAGGCCAAAGGGTTTCATAACATAGGTTTATTTGATAGCATTCCAATTAAGAAATTATCCAGACAACTTGATTACTGAAGGGAATTTTTATAAGCAGTGGACAGTCATTCAAAAATGTTTTTAATGATAAAGACAAAAATTAAAATCATTAGAATTCTAAAAACATGGCTTGAAATTTAATGTCAACTAAAGGTAACCACATCAGTTGAAAAAGGAGCATATAGTTAAACTAAGCTTTTAAATATTTACTTACCAGATAGTGAATAAAAATTATTTCAATACAATCAGGTGGAGAAGAGTATTGTAGAAGAGAATAAGTTCCCCCCTTGTGGCAGATATGTCAAAAATGACTTTAAAACGAACTTTGGACTAATAAAATGTTGAGGCCTGGAAAAACGTGTTTAGTTATTTGCAAGGCTACAATCAAATTCACTACCTTTCCATCCTGTCTGAACGATTAGACAGCTTGCCTACTCCTTTTTCCAAAAAATGGATGCTACAAAAGTAGATATGACCTGGCCCACTCGAATATGGTATTAGCATACTGCCAGCACACCCATGAGACCCAATTGCTGGTACACTAATAGAAATGCACTAATGGCAAATACACTTAAATAATAGAATGCCTGTTTAGAAATGTATTCTACTTTATTGAGAGTCACTATACTGTAGAATAGCAAAATTCTAGGAACAAATAGACCCATCAACCACAAAGCTGGAGCCTGTCAATGTTTCTTAACTAAGCTACCTCACAAGATTGCTATAAGGTTACAAACAGGAGGGGAAGAACATTTTCTGCTTTTCTGAAGGGGGGGGGGAGATAAATCTGTAGATAATAAAAAGTGTTAACTTAGAAGTTCCCTGTCCCCAAGGTTTTCAGCAGCCCCAACCCAAATGCCTCTGGCAAGGTTCTTTGAGACCAAGTCAAATCTTAGACTTGAACAGAAGTTATACTAAAATCCACAAGCTGCCTCCTTTTTTCAATTTCATAGCTCTTGCACCTTATAGAGCAATTCTATGAAGTGGAAAAGCAATGTAGAAAATATGCAGCAGGGGATGGTCGAAAAAGTACTCATAAGGAATACAACGCTACCAAACATCACAACTTTCCTTTCAATAAAAACAATCTCCAAGTACCTCTTGTGAAATTTTTCTTATTTTCGAATACATGTAACTTCCTCTTTCTGATTCCCTCACGAAAACAAGCGATTCATTTGTTTTTCCATTTACAAGTGAACTCACATTGCTGCTTTCTAGAACAATGTTAGGATTAGGGCTGGCAAGGGCTATACGTGTAGACTTCAATTCTGCAGTTTCTGAATGCTGTATCAAAGGATTGCCTTCTGTGGTCGTGGTGTAGGTGGATGCAGCTATAGCAACCGTTGTACTCTTGCTATTCACAGAGCCCTGCTGGTGTTCTGTATTCTGTTTGCTAGATAAATCCTTTGCCCAATTATTCAAATGATTTTTGCTTCCACCGACAGGTTCGTCACTAGGGCAACCTATTTTCTCAGAATTTGTACTGAGGGTAACATGATTATGGTGGTGGCGGTGGTGCTCATGATCTTGGGAAATTCTTTTCACCTTCTCAATGCCCATACTACGTAGAAGTTTTCTAAACCCTTCTATAGTCAACGTATTGTTCTCCCCATAACGAGAGAAGAGTTCCTGAAGGTGATGTCTCTGCATAAGCGTGGCCAAATCAACATTGATACCAGCTGCCTTCTCAGGTATAAGGTTCTCCGTAGTATGTGAAATAGTGGTTGATTCCAAGCCATGGTGGCGAGCTTCAGAAAACAAGTATATGAAAAGAAAAGTCACATAAAGCTTATTCTCCATAGCAGAGTCCTGTAACGAGAATGACAAAAGAAAGCAGTTAAGAAAACTGTTTGTGTATCCCATACTGCAATTCACTCCAGAGCAAATAAAACAAATATTTCACAGACATTCTAATTTAAAACACTTTTTCTTTCTTAGTATTAACATTACTTGATATAACATTACTTAATAACATAGTATGTAATATTGTATGTTCTATTCTATTCTAATATTATAATACAATAATATTACTTGATTAGAAGTGGAACCTGCAACATGTACAGTATTTAGAATTCCTGACAGGCTGCCATGCCCTGTTCTAGGATACTCCGTTCAACTCATTCCTATGTTTCTGTTTCTCCTATCCCCAAACTGTCAGCCAGCATTCCACATCCACTGAACACACTCAATTTGCTCACTGTGTTGCTTTTGGAGTCCACCCCCCACTTCATTGCATTTCCCCCCAGGAAGCACTCAAAATTATATATAACAGGGATATCCAACTTCCAAGAGACTGCGATCTACTCACACCATTAAAATCTGGCAGTGATGTACCCCTTGGGTACCCTTCAGGTATAAGTTGTTGAGCTTTTTTTAGAGGACGGCAGCAGGGGCCGGATGGAGGAACCAGCGATCTACTGCGTTCTACCAAAACCTCCCGGGGATCGACCAGTCGATCCTGATCGACCTGTTCGACATCCCTGATATATACTTGCCACCATTAATCTTCAATGTTGTCTAAACAAGTAGGCCTTTAAAAGATTTAGGCTCAAGTGGACATCTACTCAGGGAGGAAATTTTAAAGTCTTGGTTCTACGATGCAAGAGGCCAAGTTTTGTTCAACCACCTCAGAAGTTTAACCTTGTGAGAAGATGAAGCAGAACTTATTGTAGTTGTTGGGAATCTCTGGCCCTCCAAATGTTCAGACTCCAATTCCCATCAGCCCCAGCCAGCATGGTCAGGGATTATAGGTGGTATCAACCAACAACCTGCTTCTCCAGCCCTACCTTAACAGCAAGGAGGAGGGTCATACAGGAGAAGGCGCAACCAAAGGTATTAAGAGCTTTACAGGTAAAAATTACCACCAGTAATAGCATAGTATGTTGCACTAGGAGGGGAAATGTCATTAATTTAAGTTGTGTCTAGACATGTAGAAAAACACTGTTGTAGTTTAGTAGATGTGAAGGAGAAACTATATGGAGAACATGCAAATATTTCTCTTCACAAAATCCGACGGTATGTATCTTCAGGGAGAACCAAAAAGTCACAAAATGGTGAGCGCCGCTTCCAAGTTATTGAGAACTCTTCATCAGACTAGATGATAAATAATACAGTGGGCAGGGGCAAGGTGGTGGAACTGAAAAAATGGCCCAGTGTTGAAGCCATAAGCCAAGGTCTGCATCTAGACTTGATTCAAGATAGACATTGCAGAAGCAAAGATGTTGCTGAACTACCGTACACCTTCCATCAGTCCCAGCTTGCATATCCAGTGGCCAGCTCTGAATGGGATAGCCAAAAGTTTTCCATCCCTGCCTTATGGCTTCACATAAAGAGTTTGGTATTCTTTGTGTGTCCCTCTCTTCCCCTTATTCCTTGTTGATAAAGAGTAAGGTGTAATGAAAACCCATTCAAAAATAAAAATAAAAATCAGACAACAGCTTGTGATTTGTGGGTGAAAATTTCTCTCTTGAGTTCATCCTTGTTCATATATTTTTTAACAGCTTAATAACCATAGTGGATAAAAATACACGTAACAGAATCTTGGGATTCTGTATTATTTGAGCAATATACAATATAACCAACTTCTGATCAATGGTATGATACATTTAAGGAGCTAATTTTTTAAGAAACTGTGTATTTGCAAGCATCTTTGCATTCTGTACAGCAGAGGATTTGTGTTTCGTAGACAAAGGTTTTGTTTAAACTTTCCTTTACCAATAGGATTTGCTCCACTAAAATATGTATCTCCTATTTTGTTTTTGTTTTTCTAAAAGGGGGTTAATAGTCACCAGACCCAAAAATGAGCAATAGAGGGGAGGCAGCTTCTTGCGACATGGAACAAAAAGCACACAGTGCAGGTAACGCGATGGCCTTGCAGCATTCTCACAAGCCTGTGACTCTTTCTGACCAATTCACGTTCATTTACTTTGCAATCCCACTGAGTTCAGTACAGTATGAGATACTGAATTACAGCGGGGAGGATGGCAGTCTGCTCAGAGGATCAGCAAGTCCTTGATTACATAGGTAATTCCCCTTAAACACCGGCAATGGGTGTGCCAGCTCTTTTCCACCTGCTGCTTCAACAGCTTGTTATATCTAGATCTCAGGTGAGCAGCAGACATGACAGGTTACCCCTTAGCAGAAGGTTGGTGATAACATTGTGGGTGGGTTGTGGCTACTTATTGGGGGGGGGGGTCACAGTTTAGGAATTATGGTGCTTAGGCCCCCACAAGGTGTGACCGCACAGGACTCTAGCAAATAATCCGTTTCGACAAGCAGCTTGCTTGACGCAGAGGTGAAGGAAGCTGCACCTGCAGGAATTCCTCTCCTACACACCTGTAAAAAAGATCATGCTGCCGCCCTTTATATTTTGCGTAAGAACTGCTTTGCCCAATTAAAGCCAACTGGTCCAGCCTGATGCCTCAGTGAAGTGGGGGTGGTGGGGAGGGGGAGGGGTGTCACAATAAGCGCCCAGCCAGCATACAGTCTCCTTTGCCTCCATAGGATCCCGAGGTAGACTGCCTCTGTCAAGGGAGGTTCGTCCATACTCAACTCCCACCCGCCCCCTGCCCTCCATCCTGTGCATAGCTGCCAAGTTTTCCCTTTTCTCGCGAGGAAGCCTATTCAGCATAATGGAATTTCCCTTTAAAAAAGGGAGAACTTGGAAGCTATGATCCTGTGTGTGGAGAGGGGGGGGGCGCTGATGGAAGGCGGACGACGTCAGAGGATGACCGTTACTGACCGCAACCACCACTCCGAATGAGCGCGAGGCGGACGCTCTTCACGCGCATGCGCCTTCTCTCGAAGAGAGGGGGGTTTGCCTGAGCCCTCCCGTTTCGTCGCCAAGGAAAACAGAACGCTGAGGCGGTTGGGGGGGGGGGCAAGGGGTTCCGCAGGCAGACACACTTACCGGACACCTTACCGCGAAGCCTCTCGCCAGCCCCTCATGAGCTGCCTTCTATTTTCCTCCCTCCCAAGTGAGGAGCATCACAGCGAACCGGCCTTTCGAGCAATATGAGAGAAGCGCAAGAGCCCCCCCTCCCCCGAGGCAGCGAATCAGGTTGCGGGGTTTCTTGTCACGAGGGCTACCGAGAGCCAATGAGCACTTGCGCGGCCTGCCGCACGCCTCCCTTCGGCCCGGACCTTCTTACTCGGAGCTGGGAGCTGGGGGGCGGGAGGGAACGAGACAAAAGCGTCTGCACCGGCGCCCACGTGGTTGAGGATGGCGACGGTCCCTTTGCACATGCGTGACCAAGGAAGCCTGTGTAAATGCCAATGGGGGGGGGGGGAGGCGGGCGTGTTGGTTGTCAGGGCGACCGCCTTCTCTAATACCTGTTAATGTATAAATTTAATATTTTTCATAATGATAATAGTAATTGGCTCTGTTCGGGCTCCTTGTTCAGTTATTCAACTAAAACTAAAAGTATACAAACGTTAATGAAAGACCATAACGGAATACATTAGAACGCAACACAAAACCTAAACGAGGGGAAATTTTGAGGCATTTCCCAAGCTGAATGCAGTATTTTCTTCCAATAAGCAGGAGGTGTGAGCATCTTTTAATTTTATCGAGATGCCTTTTCCTCGACGGAGCTACAAGATGCACACCTGTGGATCGTGTGCTTTCATTCTCGTGACAACCCTATTGGGCTTTTCCAGGTTGACTCCCTTTTATTTTAAAGGGTGTGTAATCCTCATGTTTCGTTTCGCTGAACAACAAACTGAAAAGTTTTGAGAGGAACAAGACAGTCCTTTCCCTTCCACAGCTGATATTGCTTTGACATCAGCGCCCGGTACAAAGAGCGAACATTTTGGCACTCTTCCATTGGCTCAACCCATTTAGAAGGGCAGTTGCAGTAATTAAGCTAGAGCAGTCTCACTGTCAGGGCTGGCCTGACATTGTAGCGTGGAACCTGGGAACCTTAGTTCAGTGGTTTCTCAAGACTCACAGGCGCAGTCTTGGAGAAATAGAAAGTAAGTTTTATTGCTGACAGCAATAGGCCCAGAGGAGTTCCCTCCAAAGTTCTGGACCCCAGAACAATTGCGCTCAGAGTTTATATACCCTTTCCCAGGTAGCATAAGGCATTACATATTCATATATTGCAGTAAAATATTAACCAGTAAGTGTGGTTACAGCCCTTCCTCTTTCCTTACTCCTTGCAAAGCTTAAGATCTCAGTTAAAGGTAAAGGTAAAGGGACCCCTGACCATTAGGTCCAGTCGTGACCGACTCTGGGGTTGCGCGCTCATCTCGCATTATTGGCCGAGGGAGCCGGCGTATAGCTTCCAGGTCATGTGGCCAGCATGACAAAGCCGCTTCTGGCAAACCAGAGCAGCACATGGAAACACTGTTTACCTTCCCGCTATAGCGGTTCCTATTTATCTACTTGCATTTTGACGTGCTTTCGAACTGCTAGGTTGGCAGGAGCTGGGACCAAACAACGGGAGCTCACCCCGTCACAGGGATTCGAAACGCCAACCTTCTGATCAGCAAGCCCTAGGCTCAGTGGTTTAACCACAGCGCCACCTGGGTCCCTTGCAAAGCTTAAGATCTCAGTTACAAAGCCCATATATGGAACTGCCCAGTAGGGTGGGTCATAAAAAATTTTCCCCCGGAAATGTTTCCTCCCTTGATCTTATCTCAGGCATATGGTATAAACATAGCCAAATTTCAAATTTGGGACAAATCGGTTAATATTTAGACCCTGCTCCTACAGATTGAAATTTGGCCTCACTATGAGTGATAAGAACATAGGAATTTGACTCATTTAATTCTCAGTATGTTAAATTGTGAACTAAAAAAATTATGCCTTATGCAATATATACATTGTACATGTACACCATATTATATCATGTTAAAAATATGCTTTTATGCATTACACTAAACGTCTGTTTTGATGCAAAGTCCTTCTTTGTCTCTTGTTTTGGGAATTTAGAGCAAATGGCAAATGGTTGAACGTGCAGTGAAGGAGGTTACTAGAGTATCTAGAAGTTATTGAAGAGAAAAGACGTGATGCTACCATCAAAACAACAATGAACAATCACTCTAAATACCCAAAACAAGAGACAAAGAAGGACTTTGCACCAAAATAGACATTTGGTGTAATGCATAAAAGCATATTTTTAGCATGATATAATATGCATATATTGCATAAGGCATAATTTTATTAATTACACAAAATGTAAGCATTTAGTACAATTTATACCAAGTAATTAAGTATAATGTGATGTTTTGGCACAACACATAATATGAGTGGCGTTTTATTGTTTATTATTTTACTTGTTTAGTACACCTTTTGCTTAATTGTTCCATATATTTTTTCAAAGCCATTGGTTTTTCATGTAAATTATCAACATGTTTTATCTTAAATAAATAAATATTGCAGAAAATAATAGTATGCAACTATTATTGCTCTACATAAAACCTAAAATTTATGTTTATTAGTTCACAATTTAACATACTGAGAATTAAATGAGTCAAATTCCTATGTTCTTATCACCCGTAGTGAGGCAAAATTTCAATCTGTAGGAGCAGGGTCTAAAGAATTTGCAACAGTTTGGTGCCATTTTTGAGTGAATTGGAGAACCTCAGATTTTGGGTGAAATTGTCACTGTAGATAAGGGATTTTTTTTCAAAAAAATATTTTTCTGCAGGTTGAGGCACCGAGGGCTCATTTTCATAGCTGCCAAGTTTTCCCTTTTCTCGCGAGGAAGCCTATTCAGCATAAGGGAAAATCCCTGTAAAAAAGGGATAACTTGGCAGCTATGCTCATTTTTTGGCCAAGGGATAAAAACCCTTCTGTTTCCATCGCCAAACATTGCAGGGGAGAATTAGCAACAGTTTGGCACCATTTTTGAGTGAATTGGATAATGTCAGAGTTTTGCTGAAATTGTGACCCTGTGGGTAAGGGATTTTTTCATAAAATTTTTTCCCCACGGGTTAGGGCGCTGAGGGCTGGGTTTTTTTGGCCTATGATAAAACGTGCTGTTTGCGCTGCCAAACCTTGCAGGGGAGAATTTGCAACTGTTTGGCACCATTTATGAGTTAATTGGATAATGTCAGATTTTGTTGAAATTAAGAGGCAAATGACAAAGGAAACCTTTCCCTTTATCTGAAGGGAAGGTGTTAATTTTTATTCAATTTAATTCAATTTATTCAGTACTGTGTGTAAAATTTTGCTCTTACAGTGGCAATGGCACCCACCAGAGAGGTGGTGGAACGAAGTTCTGGTGAGTTCCGACTGGAAAAAAGCTGCAGTTTTACTTATTTTCACATTTTGCATCCTACCTTTCCTCCAACGACATCAAGGTGTCTTCTCCATTTTTTATCCTCACAACCTCCTTGTGAGGTGGATTAGGATGAGAGACTATGGCTGGCCTAAGTTCTGTTAATGAGCTTCAAAACTGAGTGGGGACTTGAACTCTGATATCCAAGGTCCTAGTCTACACTACACAGGCTCTGTCATTTGTAGTTTTAATGTTTCAGTTGGTTTTTTTTTTTTTTGGTTATCAACTATACTGTGTTTTTTCTAGGTGCGGCAGCTCAGAAACTGGCTCGAACTATGTTTCAATCTTGTCTTCAGAAAAACCACATATAAATGATCCCAGAGCAAGGTATCTTCAGGATAATGAATTCTGTGGGAGACTCTGCATGGGGGTGTGATGAATAACTGAAGAATGCACAGTAAGAAAAAAATATGGCAATGTGTACTTTTCCTGACCTTACTATGGTCCAGCCCTGTCCTGCTGGCCTCATTGATTCCTCCTGACTTGATCATAAATATTTCCAGATGTTTGCTGCATACCTGCTATACTTTTAAAACCAATCCTCCTATTTAAAAACAAAGTAATCCCCGAAATGGCATAGCTGCCAAGTTCTCCCTTTTTTAAAGGGAAATTCCCTTATGCTGAATAGGCTTCCTCGTGAGAAAAGGGAAAACTTGGCAGCTATGCGAAATGGTAGCTTATACTTCACAGAGCTACAGTTCCCAACAACCCTAACAAACTACAGGTCCCAGGAACCTTTGTGGAGGGAGGAGTTGTGCTTTAAAGGTATGGTGTTGTCCCCAGCCATTGTCTACAAATTCCTTCTCTGTTCAACCCATGTTTTCTACTTCCCAGTCCTCTAGCCCTCCCTTGGGTGGATTACCTAACTCTACACCTCCTGATTCTAGGTCTGGTTCTCTTTTGTATTGCTTCCTGTCTCTCTTCAGCTGAGATACACCTTGGCTCATTCATATTGTCCTGATTGCTGTGGCTCAAATATTGACATCCTGAAATAATTTGAAGAGGTGCATGATTTGGTCAACATTCATAACAACTGAAAACAGACAGTAAGACAAGGCTATTTAACACAGTGACTAAGGTAGCCAGGTGCCTTTTATTTTAAATTTAAAATAATTACGTACTTTTCTCACCCACCCTCATATTGGAATCCTACTTCTTTCAGAGAATCCTATCTGTGCCAAGCTTCACACTTACCTATTTCAGAACATCACCTTAGTTTCCCTGAATCTGAACAGAACTTTAGTAAAGGCATTTATGATGTGTTAGTACTCACCAATAATTAGAGACACAAAATATATAACATGATAGTTTCTGCACAGGCTTAATTTGCCTTTTCTTGGAAAGCCTTTCAAAAGTTAGTAGGTGTAATCCAGTAAAGTTAAGCATTTTAAAATCCCATTTATTTCCACGGGAGTTAAACATATGCTTAAATCTAACTCATTGCAATAACTGGGACTTAAAAATGCTTAATTTTGGTTCATCGTTCGTAGCTAGATTTTAGGAGCTTCAATTACACTGATGTAGTATATCGTCTTAAATTCTGGTGATTTGGTTTAACAAGGCTATGGATAAAACCATCAGAGAAATGGTACGGTAATTGATAGCTTTTAACAAAAGCAGCCATCCAAAGTGAATGTTTGATACTGGTGTACCTTTAAAAAACTGTTCATCAGCTGTTTTAAGCCTCAACTTTCAAAGGAATGTTGTGCATTCAAAACTGCTAAAATGCATGGTATTGATTAAAATATAGAAATCTTGTGATCTTGTTCGAGGTGCTGACATCAAACAAGTCTCAACATGTCTCTGAAATCTTGGCACAAACTATAGCATAATCATTTACAGTACAGTACTAACGAAATGAGTCAGTGAAAGGAAAGTATCTTTATTTTCTTTTTTAGTGACTGCCACATGGCACCACTTAGGAGAAAATAATCAATAGTCACCTCTTCTTTCATCAGTTCCATGACACAAACATTTTTCGTACCTATCTATACATTTTCTCCCGGTGTTCTGCCTCATGTGAGGTTTAGCCAGTCAGTTTGAAGCTAAATGAAGGAAATTTCCACGCATAGGAATTCAGTGGAATTTGAAGAGTTTGAATTTGTTTTTGAAGAGTTCATCTAACTTATTGGAAGGGACACTTCTTTTTAATATACTGTAGTGCCATGCCATTGCCAATGCTGTTTATACGGTACTATAGATTATATATCCTGCATTCTTTTGATTTTTCACTTACTTTCCTGGTTTCTGGTAATGTATATATAATGTATTGCTTCAGTTGGTTTGTGATGTGAATGTAAATCCCACATTAGACAGAATGCTCATTCATTATAAATGCCTCCCTCCTACTTTCCCTTTCACATTAATAATAATAATAATAATATATTAACATAAATATGGTGGGAGAGGGGTGAAAAAGTGAAAGTGCTCTGTATTTCCTTTTAGTATGAGAAATTCTAACTCACTCAACTTGGCTTTGGGGCTTCCAGCAGTGGCATATAAAGCATGCACGGTATATTTTCCCCTTCTTAAATGTTGCTTTGCAAATATTTTTTCTATGATACTTTAAATTGATTGTGTATATTTGAAAACACAAACCCACTTCTGCTTAGTTGAACTAATCTTTTCCATATACCTATCCCCAACCTGTGCATTATGAAGTTAATGATACTTTCTGGCTTTGTGGCAGGCCAATTTAAAACAACATAAAACTCATTTCATTATTTTTTTAAAGCAAAAAGACCAAAGAGCTGCTACTTTGGCTGTGGTAGGGAAGGGAAAATGCTGAAGCCCAATCAGGGTCACACTAAAAGCCTGGATTTCATCATTACCTTCTGTTTAATTTTTTAAAAATAATGACTGGAGGTTGCAAATAAATAAAATAAAAAATAGTTTTTAAAAAGGATAAGTTATCACCATTTCCGATAAAGAAATATAGGATACAGCTATGTGATTTACTGTGCTGTGTTGGCATCTGTCTGTCTCAGGAGAGTATCAGGGTGAGGTCAAGCTGTTGGAAGGTTGCAGGACTTGCTATGGCTGTAGAGACCAATGTGGGAGAGACATGTTTTGTTGCAGCTGAGGCAGAAAAAGGCATCCAGTTGTGTTGCTGCAGATTTACCATGATATTTCTTCTTTCTGCGTTCCTCCCAGCAGTTATTTCTCCTCTGGTCACTGCTATGGATACACAACTTGACTGTGCGGTTGTCTGCTGGGATTCCCACATGACAGGGTTGATGTTGCCAGCTTTCATGTCACATTTTCAGATATCTTGGTAATGCAGAGTTGGTTAGCCAACAGGCCTGGTGCAGAAGCCATAGAGCAGGCATCCCCAAACTGCGGCCCTCCAGATGTTTTGGCCTACAACTCCCATGATCCCTAGCTAACAGAACCAGTGGTCGGGGAAGATGGGAATTGTAGTCCAAAACATCTGGAGGGCCAAAGTTTGGGGGTTCCTGCCATAGAGCATGTTGTTGGGAATCCTGCCATCTAGCATTCTGTGGACATGACCAAGCCAGCACTAAGTCAACAATAAAAAATGCCAAGAGGGAAAGGATGTGTGATCTCTATTTACAAGGTCTAAATAAAAAAGAGACTTACAAATTTTTATTTCAAAAAAGACGGTAAAAAGTAGCCTTGGACAGCGCTAAATCCAGATACTGTACTTCCATAGACCTGTGGTACCTGACACTGCTCCATTATATTTTATAGGCAGCTTTCACCTCTGCCCTGGAGAAGATATATTGTGTATTTAGCAAGTGGCTAGGAAGTCTAGCTCATTATCATTTTCAGATAGGGTTGGAATTGTCCCCTGTTTGAAACCCAGAAGAGCTGTTGTCAGTCATTGTAAACAATGCTGTGCTAGATGGACTCAGTATAAGGCAACTACAGTACCTATGTACCACATGATAAGTGTGGCTAACTTTGAAAATGGTCTGGAAACTGCACTTAGTTCAGGGTAGCGTCACATGATGTTCAGCTCAAACTGGACAGTTTGACCGTATGATCTGCATGGTTGACATTCAAAGTAATATATACTTGTCATGGTTTGCAAGTTACCCCCAGTAGATTTTTATTTTCTTTTGATGGCTGTTCTCAACATTGCAACAGAAATTATTCCATACACTTCATCTCCACAACTCATAGCTTCTCTTGGCTCATGCATCCTAATTATTAACACAGATTTGTGTAGCGGACAAAGCAGGGATTTGATCACCATAACCTAATGGCATTTGTGAATCATTGGAAACATTATTATTAGCTCTCATAACACAAACATTCTTCATTATTCACCTACTCTCTCAAACTTCATTATCAGCTGTAATTAGAATAACCTTTATGCTGGTCATGTATTCTGCTTGCAACCTGAGCTGAGTTTTGAACTACTGAACAATCTCCGTTCTTATTTATAATGATGGCCTACATGAAAATCTGCTCCCCGCCTATTTTGCCCACCGTGCCTTTCTCATGATGGGTAATGAATTTTTAAAGTGTTTCACTGTATTTCCTCCTCAGTTCCATTAGCTAAGATGCCATGAACAAATTCCCGAGTCCTTAGGATGTGCTATCGGTATAAGTTCATTATGCTTAACGTGTTTCATTCATATCAGGTGACAACAGTGAATGAAGCATATTCATTATAAATATGTTTTCCTTGCTTTTAGCATTTGCCCATAAGACTCTAATTTTATAACATTGCAGTTGCTATTAATAATGCACTTTATACTCACAGCTGTAATTAACTGCAAAGCCCAGGCTTGTGCCATAAATCTGTGTGGCCATAATGAGCAGTGACTCACCCTTGCAACAGGAATGCTTCAGTGTGTGGTTCTCCAGCGTTAAAAAGAGAAGCACACAGCAATGGATTAATGATTTGCATTATTTGTCCCTATTTGATTTGGCAAAGAATTGACATATGTGCAAAGAGGACAAATGTGAAGCCCTTTGCTCAGCTTTTATTGAGACATGCTCAATAACAGATGGACCAATGGTCTGACTTGGCATAAGGTAGCTTCCTAGGTCGCTATAGTCATCAGTTTGCTGTGTGTTGCTTCTTTGAAATTCTACAACCCTTCAGGACTGGTCCCACCATTAGGTAGAGTGAGGCAGCTGCCTCAGGCAGCAGATATGCAGGGTGTTTGGGCAGTGAGCACTGGCAAGATATTGGAGGACAGAATGAAGTGTGTGTTGCACAGTCTGTCATATACTCTCTAAGCTAGCCTGCTGTCCATCTTGGCCTCTGCTTCCTAAGCTAGTCTGCTGTCCTCAATTACAGCAGACGATGCTGTCCCATCTCCAGTGTTGAATCTTACTTCAATCCAGTTGGAGGTGCACCACCTTGTTGTTTGATTCAGGCGCCAATATTCCTTGGGTCAACTTTGTTCACTTTTTTCTCCCTCCTTCCTTTTTATTATTTCCAACTCTTCCCCCCCCCCCCATATGTTACTTTGTTCTTATAGGTAACCAGCTCCTTTTCCCCGATTTGGGATTAATTTTAAAACTGCAATAATAAAATCGGTTTTAAAAAGCTTTTGGTGACTTTATTACATACATGAATAATGAAGAGGAAGTCTGTACATTTCCTGCCCTGGACGCAAGCCTGTGAAATTCACAAATGAGCCAGATCCTCACCTTCAGTTAACAGTAGAATCATAAAAAGGGGTCACCTAGTTCAAACCCATGAAATACTGAAATCTTTTGCCTAATGTGGGGCTGAAACCCACAACCTTGAGATTAAATGTCACGTGCTCTACCGACTGAGTAGAACTGCAATTCTCCTTTATCGGGCTCTACAGCCACAGCAGGCACTGTAACTCTCCAATGGGTTCACTTGACCCCCGAATATGCACTCCTCCATTGTCTCCCGAGACAGACAGATGCCAACAGCAGTGCTGTTAGGATAGCATGCAATCTCATCGCAGTCCAGGGAAAAACCCCCCAAAAGCTTGAGATGGATATGTCCTTCATGCACATAACACCATTTACTTATTTAGGTATGCATTCTGTATATCATGATATGCAAAATGTTTGTTCTTCTTATTATTTAAAAACATCAATTTAAAATATAGCAAAAAACATACTTTGAAAAACCAACAATGAAAGCGGGGAGAGAACAACCCGCAGGACCATGCAGCAGAGCACTGCAAGGTGACCCACCAGCCCCTGATCCCTGGAATGTTCCAGGCATACCTGAGCTTGAGAAATTACACGTCCCAAATGTTGCATGATAATAATAAATTCTGCCGCATGACTGATGGGGCCAGTTGTAATAACACCTGCTGAGGAGCCATACGCCTGCAGCATCCTCTTCCCCATCTGGGAGACGTAGTTGTTGCAACCAGATGCTGTGGCACTGGAGATTTGTGATCTCTCAACCCCAGCTGTGGCTGGGGTTTGACAAGGCTCAGCTAACAAGCTACAGCGGAGGAATAAATGGAGCACTGTACCAGTGGGCAGTAGGGGACTTCTATGGATCACAGCCTTCATCTGCAAAATTACACAGCTGTGATTATTTTTGTCTGTGATTAATATTTCAGACTGGATCATTTTCGAATTAATGTTTCATTATAATTTCTTTCTAAAGAGCTTCTTACAGCTTGGGAAGAATGTCAGTCTCCAAGGTGAATATTTTAACCATTTTAAGCATGGTCTCTACATTTTCCTTTCCAGCATTTTAATGCCACTGTATTATCTCACCAAGGAAGCTTTCCAGATTATGTTCAGGCACTCAACATCTTCAGAGCTCTGCATTCTTTGTACCACCCTATATAATAGTTAGCAGGAGAATAATAGATCTTGGGCACATTTTCTTTTACAAAATGTAGGGACACCAACTGAATTATTGGGTTGAGATTACTGAACAAAGCAAGGTTTCTTTTGACAGAGGGAGGGAAATGTCACATACATTTCTACAGCTTCATCTTTGTTGTAGTTGTTTGCTTTTTTTAACATAAGCAACTACTTGTTCCAGTCCAGAACAAATACATATAATGTCCCTATATTTAAGAACGAAAACAAATCCCCTCAAACACCACTTCCACACATTTGGAGAGTTGAGAATTAGAAACAACACTTTAGTCTCCTGTGCTTTCTTTCCTTGGATTCTTGTCATAATGACAAGCTTTTCTATTACCATCATTTTATTTACTGGAGAGTTTGGTGAATCTGGAACTACATTTTTGACAGGTTTTCCAAAGAACTGTGAAGACTTAAAGAGTTCCACCCGCCGCCCCACAATTCCTTGGAAGGACCGTCATTTACAGTAGCATGAAGCTGTTTGCTTCTTCATTCTGTAGAACTGCTCATATTCTCTGACAAAGCAATCTTTTTGATCTCAGCTTTCTGTAAAACGTTGCATTTCTTCATCCTCTCGGTGTTTTTAAGATTAATCTTCTTTCTGAGACTGTGCTTGGGGCTCTGTCTGACGAGCTCTCCTTAGACAGTAATGAAAGTTGCACTCTATTGATACCCCATTTCTTTGGCATTTGGATCATTAGATGTTGATAACTAAATTGTGAGAGCTGAAGGTTGAAATTGGAGACAGGACACTCATGGGACTGCTTTTGAGTAGCTATTCTAGTTTCTGGTAGAAAGACCACAAAAGGTCATGATGGATGAGAGCTCAGGTTACCTGCACTCCCTTCCTAGTATAATCTTCTAGAGTTCCATCTTGTCTCCTCTGTTTTACTTTTACTTTTTCTTTGTACCAACCATTGTTGTGTGCTTCCTGGGGCTGATAGAAGTTGTAGTCCAAAACATCTGGAGGTTGGCAATGCTGAAGACTGATTTATACAATAATAACAATAATACAGTAATTATATTTCATTATAGCCAAATAAATTAAGAAAAATAACCAGTAAAAGCCAGCCTCTTAATGAAGTTGGACTATGGAGCAATGGAAACAGAAGCTCCATCTCTGATATCAGAGGTATAGGCAGCTAATCAGAAGAGGTTGTTCTTTAGACATTGTTGTGAGCTTAATGGTTCTAAATGCACACTATAAAAGAGGTGTGCTGCATAATTCCTAATTTTGGCTGGACTATTCTCCTAATATCTATAAACTACAATAAAATCTGAAAGTGTAATGTTACATAGCTGGGTGCAGATTACTGGAAATCTAAAGTTCAAGGGGCGTTTGCGCATCCCCTATAAAGCACACTCCACTTGTGTGGGGTCCTCTGTATCACAGGTATAAAGGTAAAGGTACCCCTGACCGTAAGGTCCAGTCGCGGACGACTCTGGGGTTGCAGCGCTCATCTCGCTCTATAGGCCGAGGGAGCCAGCGTTTGTCCGCAGACAGCTTACGGGTCATGTGGCCAGCATGACTAAGCCACTTCTGGCGAACCAGAGCAGCGCACCGAAACACCGTTTACCTTCCCGCCGGAGCGGTGCCTATTTGTCTACTTGCACTTTGACATGCTTTTGAACTGCCAGGTTGGCAGGAGCTGGGACCGAACAACGGGAGCTCGCCGCGTTGTGGGGGTTCGAACCGCTGACGACCTGATCGGCAAGCCCTAGGCTCAGTGGTTTAGACCACACCGCCACCCGCATCCCTTATCACAAGTATATATTGCTCTTTTAAATTTTTATTCTCTTTAGAGGATTATGAGGAGTGTGATTGATTTTATTGATAAAGTTCTTGACAAGCACTTTTATTTGGAATAGTCATGTCTGTTTTTCTTGGCAACCTGCACAGCAGATCCTGAAAGTGTCAGAATGTTCTGCGCATTATCCAGGGAAGAAACCCAACTGTTGTAACTATATCTAGATGAAGCATTGCAGTGAATGTCTCAATGTCACTGTCAGAGCTAGTTCCCACAGAGCTGAAGGGTGGTGTGAGGTGAGGCAAGCAGAGAGTGGGAGGCAAGGGAAAGTGGTCTATCGCCGGCAAGAAATAACAAGAGCAGAGTTTCAGGCCCACTCTAAACCTGACAGATAACATTAAAATATAAAGTAAATTGTTGATATCACACTTCATTAACACTGAACAATTTCATATTCCAGGACAGCAGTGAACATATATGAGACAGGTTAAATAAGCGAGTTTATTATTCGGCAAATAAGGTCTTTTAAATTCCTGAAAACTCAATAAATCTATTATTTCTGACTCTTGGTTTGCTCCACTGGAATAATCTCATTATTACATTAATGCAGAAGTGCAGGATTTGCATGAAAATTTTGATTGCTTTCTGTGTCGTCGTGACCAAAACAGATAATGACAAAGTATAATTCTTAGTTGTCATTATGACTAATCCTTAATCTCTCATTAATCATAATTTAGTTGGTGCTTAGCTTCTATCTTCAATGTGCAAGCTGCAATTACCTCTGGGCTTATATATATTACAGGCAAGCTAAAGACATGGTAGAGCTCACTACATTAGATCGGCAGTTTTTGTTAAGGTGTTTAGTTACTACTAAATGCTCATGATATTTTATTATGCTGTCACATTGTCCTTGGAGGTGGGCCCTCTTGAATCTTAAAGCAGGGAGAGGAATGAAACTGCATATGGAGTAACTACTAAGTTCCCCTCCCTGCAGGTGTGTGCATTTGGGTAAGAGGGGCAGTTGAGATATTGTAATAGCCAGTTGCATATGCAAACTGACTCTGCGGAAAAAGATTGTGTGATTGGGGGTGTTGTGAGCAGTGATTAAAGTTTTGCCTTTGAGGATATGTTTGAGACAATCCATACAGTGGTACCTCGGTTTATGAACACAATTGGTTCTGGAAGTCTGTTCATAAACTGAAGCGAACTTTCCCATTGAAAGTAATGGAAAGTGGATTAATCCGTTCCAGACGAGTCCACGGAGTACTCAACCTGAAGCGTACTTAACCCAAAGTACGAGTGTAATTGGTTCTGGAAGTCTGTTCATAAACTGAAGCGAACTTTCCCATTGAAAGTAATGGAAAGTGAATTAATGCGTTCCAGATGGGTCTGCGGCGTTCGTAAACCGAAAATTTACGAGGTGTTCATAAACCGAGGTTCCACTGTACATGCAATAAGTTCTGGTGCCAGCAGCCAGCTAGGTTGGGCACAAGCTGAGGGTCCCAGTAGCTCAGGAGGATTTGACCTGGTTGTGCCATCACTTACCATCCTCCCAGTCCCAAGTGGTACCCAACAATCATTTTAGTGCTGGAAGGGCAGTGCTGCTGCTTCTGAATAGGAGTCAAGCTCAGCTCCCATCCATAGTTGCTATGTGCCAATTGAATTTACCCACAGATTTATGTTGAGAGTGGCATGGGCAGCTGACTGCCAAGGGCCTCCTGAAGTCTGGGATTGACTCTGCATGCAATACATGCAATATATGTACAACTTTACTTTATGTGCAACATGTTACACTTTCTCAAAACCCGGCTCCATACTTCACTATCGTAGGGTAGCTATTGTGTATAAACACGTGAATAAAAAAAAATAGAGCCTCACTGGACTGTTGTCCTGTTCTACTGCAAACTGTTGCTTAGTGTCACCATCTGGTGAGACAGTAATTTTTTCTTTCTTTCTTTCTTTCTTTCTTTCTTTCTTTCTTTCTTTCTTTCTTTCTTTCTTTCTTTCATGGGAAAGCCCAATACTGTATATTTTGTCTGCAGTGCTATGCACACTTACCTGTGACTAAGCTCAGTTGAAAATTGTAGGGCAGACTTTGCCAGTCTGGTGTTCTCCAGATGTTTTGAACTCCAACTAGTCACAGGCAACACAAACATCTGGAGGGCACCAGGTTGCCAATGCCTGCTGTAGTGCTTATTTCTGAGTAAACATGCAAAGGCTTAAGCTTTATGTCAGCTTATAGAATCAAATAATCAGCATGCATGCATGATCCAGTCACAACAGCACATCTTACGCTTGGTGACAGATGTTCCCAAAGCTATTGCCAGGTCTATCAACATCTGAACCAGAATACAAAAATTAGACTTCTGTTTATTGCTGCCCGCCTTGCTGGGGGGAAAGAAGTACTGTACACTTAAAAGTGAACATCTTAATATGTGGCTTTTGTGTCTGTGGGGTCTTATTTATTGATCTCAGGGGCAAATAGCAAGGGTCTTTGCCCTGTTGGCAGAATGGGGCCTCTTTTTTTTCCTAGGGAAGGGAGGGAGGGAGGAAATAAAACTGACTGATGTCAGAATTGAGCTGTGGGCAGCTGTCAAGTTGGAGCCAGGAGTTGCCCCAGGGGTCAACTAAAAGGTCAGTCTAGGAGTCAGAGCTGAGGGGTCAAGCCAGGAGTCAGCACCAATGGCTCAACTGAGAGGCAAGTCAAAACTAAGAATGCTCCAAAGTCAGGGAAACAATAGTTGCCTGTGCAGAGTCTCAGCCCAAAGTGGAACCCTTTTACAGCCCATCAGTTTGGTTTGTTAGCTTCCTATATGTCCCATGGTAAATATTTATGAGTGTAAAGCCAAGAAACAGCACATTGAGCAGAGCTTTGTGCTCTACATGAACTGTCAGAGTAGAGTTTGCCACAATGAAGGGGGTGTAAGTCAGGTAGTAGTGGAAGAAGGGAATGATCCACTTAATGGAGAGGGCTTCTTCAACGTTAGAACGTCCTTTTGCACATTTGGCCAGTAGTGCTACTAGTCATCAGTATATATGAAGAAAAGGAGGTTTTCCTGGGAAGCGTGGTGCTTGGGGAGACTAATGAGGCCAGGCCTGAAGGTGATTGGCTTTTTCATAGAGTAGGGCCTCCTGAACTGGATTATGTTACCCTTCCTTAAGCAGGTCTGCTTTTAGAGCTGTGCATTGGGTAAACAGTGATTTAAAAGCATTGGTAGAAGCTGGTACTGTAAAGTCAAGGTCTTGACAGCTGGTTTGGTCAGGATCACTGCCATGCCCCACCAGTTTCCAGGACCAGGTGAGACCTCAGAGGAGGATCCCACTGCTGACTCCATTGTGTCTGGGGCTTAAGCTGAGTCAGTGGAGATGGACAAGCCCCCTAAGATTAACATACAGAGGACTACATTATCAGGGGACCCAGCATGCTCTGGTCCCACCTTCCAGGTTCAGATCCCCCCAAAACCATTCGCAGGAGCAGAGATGGCAGCCGATGTGACTAGACCAGAACAGGCACTGTGCATTTGGCAGCACGAGTCTTTCCCTGGTCCCTATTTGACTAGAGGAAGCCAGAAAAAGGAGCCAGAGCCCTGCTGGTGCTCCAGGAAGGGCTTGGGCAGCAGAGACAGCTTTTCGTGCCTAGCCATTTTTTAGGCACCTCCTCACCTACCGGTAGCAGCTTCCTGTGTCTGTACTGGGCAGCTCCCTTGCTGTGCCGGAAACATTGCTCTTGGACAGCTCCCCAGCCTCACTGGCAAAAGGAGAGTCTAAGCCACGCAGCCATGGTGGTAGGACAGTCACTTGGGTTGGGCTTGCTCTCCTAATGGCTGATCATGAGGTAAAGCATGCTCTGTCTCAAGCATGTGACCGTTGCACCACTGGTTCATGAAATCCTCTTTTCTTAGGAGCAAAGTAAAGCTCAATACCTTTTGTTTTCACTTTTCTCTCAAGCCTTCCCAAATTAGTCTATTTTATTTCTGCAGGTTTTAATGCTTTTTAAAAATATATTTTAATTATATTTTATAATCTGTATTGTTTTCTGTTCTTCTGTACACTGCTCAAGTGTTCTCTGAATGTAGCATAGTTGATAAAATATTAGATATATACATATATATTTTTAAAAACCTCCTTGCCTGTCTGACGCCTGAGAACAGGTGATCGTTTTGGCCTTGATTTGGCATTTGAGTGTGGTGGCAGCGATGCCTGTAGCTTCTAAGGAAGCACAGATGACCGCTTGGTGATTATTTTCCTAGATGCAGCCATAGATGACTAGGTTGTCAATACATGCAGTGACACAGGCAGTGTGTGGTGCTGGGATATTGTGAAGCACTTGCTTTGAAGATAGCAGAAACTCTGTGGAGCCCCAAGGGTAGAATCTAATCAGGGTGGCAAAGGCAGTCATCTAGATCAGGGGAACATTTCTATAGCCTTTATGTGCATAAGATAATCGGCTTTGTTCTGTTAGGACCACATGCCCTTCTGTCATGGCCTCCATTTGTTGCAGAATCCTTTAAACCCAAATAGATTTTTTTTCTTTAAGTATGTCCAGCAGGAAAGCTGATCTTGTAAAAAAACATTGTAGCTCTCCTTCGGCAAGGGTAGCACATCTACCCAGCACATCTGACAAAAAGAAAAACCACACAACCCACCACCCCCATCATCTACAAAACATCATATATTGAATTCTGAATAAAATGCATAATTGAGACTATTAATGTGAGGTGTATGGTATTGATTTGCATAATTAAAAATATGAATAGTTCAGTCTTGTTAAAATCAACACTGTATTTAATTTTTACTTTAATAGTCTTCCTATACAAGTACAATGTTTTGCATCAACACCAATAAAATACTGTTTACAAATTATCTCAATACTGAATGCTTTTGAAAAGCTAAGCAATATTTAAAATGTTCCACTTCCTAAAAATGTTTGTGCAATTTAGTTTTTGCATAGTATAACGTCAGCATAATTTCCCTTAACATATAACTGAATAATATCAAATTTTCATTCTTTCTCCCAATCTGTCTTGTCATACATTCCATTCTGGACTGTAAATCATTTTATTTAATTATGTTTTAAAGGGGGAAATCAATATTTTTATAATACTTTATAAAATGCAAATGGTTCACAAAACATTATAATATTGTTATTTTAATTTTACTTGCAGACAATGATCCCAGTTATGCAAGTGTGGTTTTAAAAAAAACACCAAAAACACTTATGAGTGTGCAGGATTGTAGCTATAAATATTAGATATTATTCACTTCACACAACCTATAATTTGTGTTTAATAAAGAAGTCTAGCCTAATAGCTTGTTGTGCTAAATAATCAATGTTTAGGGCAGGTGAGGATGAAAATAAGTGGATATCAACAGGCAGGAGTAACCATCATATTTAGAGGTAGTGAAGCAGAACCCAGAAGGAGATGGTAATGCCAAATAAAAACACCCAAATGAAAGAGATATGCATCCACAAAGATGCGAGGAATCCTTTTATCTGAGCCATACTTTTTTAAAAAAATCACTGTGTTTTATTTTTTTCAAGTAGGAAATATTCTTAATAGGCAATTATAAAATAAATGTTACATAAATATTTGAGGTAAACATGTAATATGTACTGGAAAAGGAATAGGCATAGTTCCAAGAGTGAAAAGTGAAGTCATGGGTGCATATAATGCCAAACATCTTTCAAATTTTGTGAGCTTGCAATAGGTTTGCAAAGCCTTTAAGGATAATAAGTCATAATGTTATGAACCACCCTGTGATCTCTGGATAAAGGATGGTATACAAATTTGATAATAAAAAAAAAGTTGGATCTTGATCTATGGTCCAAGACTGGATTGTGTGTCATATTGAAGTTTTCCCCTATCTGCCTCCACAAAAGCTTGCAATTTCTTTAAAAGAAGGGCAAAAAAGACCATTGTTTCACACTGATGCTGCAGTCAGTAAAATGTGTCTTTGGCGCAGCATCGTAACAGGAAAGCCATTATAGGCAAAATTTTGGTGTTCTTGGGAAGCTGTCGCCAGCTTGTTTTTCACTGTAAAAAGCTATGACAATGTCCCTTGTTTTGGAGAACACGGAGTTTCATTAGGAGGTCCCTGCTGTGGGTCAGAATTTTGGACATCTGGTTTGTCAAGTGGGCCCCAGTTTCAAAAGTCTTCTCAATTCCTTGATTTTTGTTCAGTTCTGTCAGCTATACAGTAGTGGTTTGAAGGGGTTGCAATGTTGTCTTCCAGTTGTCCTCCTTCTGCTTCTTGAATTGCCCCCCTGTTTCATTGCTAAAAATGGCTAGGAGGGCCTTTGCTGTTTCCTTCCCTACCAGTGGGGTCCCCATTGCCATTTTTGGAGCTGCAGAGACATGCCTGTTAACTGGGTGCACTCCAAGGTCCTTCAGGGAATAATACAAGGTGATATTGTGTTCCTTAGCCCTGTAGTCCCCCGTAATATCCCCTCTCATCCCTGGTGTGGTGGATTTTTTTTACAAAAAATGAAGCCCATTTTTAGTGGGATTGGTTGCAGGGCTCAGAATCAAGCACCTGCCGTTATTGCAGGTTAGTTCTTATGTTCCTGACATACTATGGAAGCACTTAATATACTATGGAAAATCTGATGTAGCAATTGAACCATTAGCATCAGTAACTTACTATATGCACTCAGCATAATTACAGTCAGTGCAGATCAGCTGCAATATAGGTTTTATGGCACTTAGGGGGGTGGTTTAAAGCAGTGATAGCCATGCCTGAGCAATTATTGAACTGGGGAAAGAAAGAGAATAATTGAACCAGGAAACTCTCTTCAACATGAAAGTAAGTAATAAGAATTACACCTCAAAACACTGTAACAGCCAAAAGTGAGGTACCCTAAGCAATTAATATATGGTGGCTTTAAAGATATAATTCTTCATGTCTCTTAACATTTACTCTATTCCATTGTCTAGCTTGTAGATTTTATGTAGCTGGTGGATGGCTGCCAGTGTGCACTTATGAGCAATAAGTAAATACCAGATGAATTATTCAATAAAATATTACAGAAAGAAATGCAATCCTAAAAATACCCTAGTAAGGAGTTTGATACAGTATCTATCTCAGAAACTCAATTTGAATAATATGTGTAATTGGATCAAAATAAAAACTGACCTATACTAATAGGTGCTAGCTATTTTTTATTACCCATACCCTTTGACATTGATTGACAACTCAGTCTACAGCTGAATAATAAAGGCAGAACCCTCCCATTTGGAGTACAATTGTTCCCCCCAGCCTAAAGATTCAGCAACCCTTTCTTTCTATCCAAAACTCATTACAAACAAATCCACATCCACTCTCACTCCCTTTGATTTTATGTTGTATTTTTAAAAACATTTTTATTTACTACTGCTATAAACCAATCAGCATTCTTATCAAACCAAAACACAATTCACAAAGGAAGTGTTTTATTCCAAAATACCTGACAGAGACTTTTTGCAATAAGGAAATGGGCAGGAAAATGCATGGAAAGTGTGGGATAATGCTTGTGTTGATGAAGGGTTGTTTAATCTCCCTGAAGACCAATCAGGTGCATGCTCAAGAAACAGGTCATCTCAAAGTGCCCTTACAATGGAAGACTCTGTGTGTGTGTGCATGTGCAGGTGTGCATGGAGCAGGCACCCCCAAACTGCGGCCCTCCAGATGTTTTGGCCTACAACTCCCATGATCCCTAGCTAACAGGACCAGTGGTCAGGGATGATGGGAATTGTAGTCCAAAACATCTAGAGTGCTGAAGTCTGGGGATGCCTGGCATGGAGCATCAAGCATCGCTGCTGGTTCCTGAGATGGAGAGAGGTCAATTGTGGGATGCTCAGTGCACTGCAGGCACAGTCGTAGAGCTAATCCAACACTCCTGCTGCTGTGCTTGTACCATGCTGAGCTCCCTGAACATTGCAACCTCTCCAGCTTGGGAACCAGCAGCAACACCTGGCATTGGGAAGGACAGATAACTGCTACTTGTGTACACCCATGCCTCCCCCTGGTAAATAGGTTTTCCAGAGTTTTGTATTGTTGCTAGCACCTGTCCATGCAGGAAATGGAGGCCCATTTTATACTGCCATTTTCACTTTGTGCAGGATACCTGGGAAGATCAGATGCATTGAGGAGCCATGGTTTCCTTCTACTTGTATGATCCTGCACAAGTCTCCGCTCGTATGCTCTGCCTCCACCCCCACCCCAGAAGAAGGAGATGAGCTTTACAGTTGACATTCTGCAGTGATTTGTTTCCCTGAATCTAGGAGTTCCACTAAAACATAGTTACCTGCAGCAGCCACCTAATGGCTTCTATAAAGACATATTGCAGTCCCACCCCCCTTACTGTTTTACTTGATATTTCTTATTGATGAATACTCTGCCACCAATGAACATATTTCTTTAAAAAAAGAGAGATGAGCTTTTGCTTTTGACCTAACCACAGTTCCCCATTACATCTGAACATGTGGTTTCTTTAAATGGTGGTTTGTTGAAATAGGCCAGGATCAAACCACAGTTTAAAGCAAAGTGGGGAATCTTTTTTTTCCTGTCAGGGGCTGTAATTCCTTCAGCAATAACATACCAGGGGTTGTATGGCAGTGGTGAGCAGGACTGGAACCCCAAAACAGCACGGCATTCCCCCTTTCTTCTTTTCTTTTCTGCCACCCATTTTCTTTGCTCTCTGCCACCCACTTCCCCCACTTTTCCCTCCTTGCTACCTATACAAAATTTGGCTGAGGGCTGCAGAAGGAAAACCTCCCCACCTCTTCCTCCTTATGACCACACAAGGGGGAGCGCAACCTTGAGGCTTATGCAGGTTCAGGAACTTAGCAGGAATCCATAGTTTCCTGCTATGTCTCAACAGACCCTAGGTCAACCCTTCCTAAGCACTCAGAGTACTTTTCACTTTACACTGGTTCTCCCAGCTCCAAGTAACAGGACTGACACAACTTTTAGTTTTTCTAGCTATCCACTGGAAAACGAGGGACAATGCTGTCCCAGAATCTTCTGTGACATGTAGAGGACTCTGGGACATCAATGTAAATACCAGAAGGTAACAACCACTCCTTCAATTCATCATTCCAACTCTTTTGTTTCCCTTGCTAGTTAAGGGGGGGGGGGCAATGTATGGGCCCTTTGCCCAAAGGCTTCCACAATCATGCCCTAGGTGGGTAATCACCTCTTTTCTGTAAGTTTTGAAAGGCATTTGCCTATCTAGAAAGATCTGGCAGATGTGTTCCCCAGGAGCATGAATTTGCAAAGGCATCTAGACACGTGGTGTGCATTGTCTTTCAGACATGTGGTTGTCCTTTAAGCATGAACTGAGAACGCAGAAAATCATCTTTTGCTCCAATGTGTGACACACAGATTCAAGTGCTTCCTTTTTATGAAACCCTGGTCTGAGCCCTTGTGATTTTAAATGTTTTAAATGCAAGAACAAATATAAGTTGTTTCCTTTCAATGAAGTTGCACACAGCATGCCCTGTGATGGATTTTGTGGGGAGGAAAGTCAATAATCTAATCTATATGAACCTGGCAGTAATTACGAGTCACTGGAACATGTAAACAAAATCTGAGAATAGCAGCAGACGTTGCTAGTGAGCCACAGAAAATGTAAAGCATATTGTTATGAGTTTGGGTGAGTGGTGAGGAAGTAAGCTGTATGCCAGGACCCTTCTAACTACTAGATCCAACAAGTGTTAAAATATAAGGCAGGCTAGCTTTCTCTGCTGGTGAGCCATTAAGGGGAACAAGGAAAGGGGCTCCCTCAACCTGCGGATAGTTAAAAGGACAAAACCAGAGTTGAGACGTGAAAGTTTGCAGTGATGTGAGCTAGAGGCTAAGTAGCAAACTAGGAGCGAAGGGAAACAGAGGGACATTGGATTTCTGTTTGAATCCAAGGCTGCTCCTATTGGGGAAAGCAAGGGGTGTTAATGCTATGAACCCCTCCATTGCAGGCTCAGGATATATATATGTGTAAATAAACCACATATCCTAAAGACACCACAGCCAAAGGAAATATGAACCGTGGGTAAGCACCCAGAATCCCTGAAATCTCACACCGCTTGGAGATTGGGGTGGCATGCAACAATATATAATTAAGCCTATGCTCATGCTACAGGATTCCAAGCCCCACTGAACCAACCCTCTGGGGCTTCTAAGTGTCTATATACCCTGTTTCTCATATTTTAAGACATACCCATAAAATAAGCCATAGCAGGATTTTTAAGCATTCAAGGAATATAAGCCATACCCCGAAAATAAGACATAGTGATAGGCACAGCAGCAATGCTGGCCACGGCAGGAGGAGGAGGAAAAAAATAAGACATCCCTTGAAAATAAGCCATAGTGTGTGTTTTTGAGGAAAAAATAAATATAAGACATGTCTTATAATATGAGAAACACGGTATTACTTTTTAATTCAGGTGTATTCAGCTGGATTCTATGGGACTTCTTTATATGTGTATATTTATTTACATAGTACTTTTTGTCTGTATAATTCTAAGCACCATATCATGGGTTCCCTGGTGGTCTCCCATCTGGGCACATCAGCAGACCTGCCAAGTGTCCCTATTTTCAAGAGACAGCCCCAGATTTACAGAAGCCATTGTGGCACGTCCCTCTGCTGGCTCACTGGTCACCAGAGTACTAAAAGGCCTGGTGAGCTCCTATGGTTGGATCATTTCATCTGCCTGAGAGAAAGGAGATGGAAATGTAAGTACGACTTCTCTCAGCATTGGAATTCTGTGATGATAGTGAGTTTTGATGTGTGAATGCCGTTTAGGGACAGGAGAGTACTAACTGTGAGCCTCATTTCTCACATTTTTCTCTTTCTTTCCTGGGCTTTCAAGGCTGGGAAAGTGTTTTCCCAGTTGGGAAGGAGAAATAAGATTTCGCCTCTCCCTGAGACCTCCCCCTCCACACTCCTCTTTCAGAGGACATAAAAGGTAAAACCATTCAGCATATAGGTGTTGCTTCCGTAGTAATATTAGTCCCTAAGGTTTCTTAAGAAAGGTCTCTCTGTAACTGTCTGAGGCCTATTTCGAGGTTCTGAAAAATAAAAATATTCCATATTGCTCTTTGTGTCTCTGTAAGCTCTGCATACATCCTGCCAGAAGAGGATGGCGGAAGAGGGTGGCCCAAGAAAATATGATGGTAATGTCTATTTCTAGGGATATGTTCAGTGTATATAAGAATGTCCCTAAAACAATTATAATTGCTAACCTTCTCTTCTTTTCCATTCAGATAATATAAGAGTAGAAGACCTGAAGGGAGAGCAGGGGCCCTGAAGTTGTCCATCATCTGTGAGCAGCAGGACAGCAGACTGAGAAGACAGACAGGTCACCTAGTCGAAGTCATCCCAGCTAGGATGAGAGGCATCCCTGCTATCTCTTCCAATAAAAAAATCAGAACAAAAAAATAGCCAGGGCCAAAGAATGGCAGTAGGGATGGTAATTTAGGTAAACCGATTTCCTCTCATGTGCTCCTTCGTAGTAAAATTTCAGGGTGAGGACTCGGAGCCATGGAAGTTCTTGGAACTTGTGGAAGGGCTGTACCTCAGGGGTAGGTGGCCTGATTTACATAAAGAAAGCGGACTGATGGAGAAAGGATGGGGCAGTTACCCCTTCTCAAGTGGGCTCCTTTCCAACCAACAAAGAAACACAGCTCTCCACCTTTCCACTGCCAGCCCCCGACAGGCTAGTAAGACTTTTTGCAGGCTAGTAACTCTCGTAGGTTATTCTGTGCTGTGTTCGTATTTGGTTCGATTGTCATTTGTGTTGGTGACTCACTTTCCCCATTGCAGGTTGCAATGTAGGCTTGAGACCATCTTTCAGCAGATCTGCCTTCATGCTGTCCTTTCCCATCACTAGCCTCCTTCTGTTGCTTGGTTCCTCGAACACTGGAGGCTGTGAGCGCAACCATGAACCACAGAACCTGAACATGGAGTTTGCCCTCGGTCTCCACCAACGCTGGGCAGAGCTCAACCACGGAATGAACCTTTCCATTTCCCCAGTGAGCGTGTCTCTTTCTTTGTGGCTCAAGGAAGCACATTGGCCCAGCAGCAGCATGCTCTGATACAGCACTCATGGCAAGGCCACCCCCTGAGAAACAGCTTTTCGGTCATGAACTTCACCTTACAGCTCAGACTGTCAAGGCAGTGGATGGTATGTGCTAGGTCAATACTGACCATTGCCTCTCTTCAGCCACACATGAACAGTTCTTCCTCTGAGACAGCCACCCTCCTGGGGCACCAGGTCCACCAGTCATGGTAGGCTCCAGAGAGCAGGAACGAGGAAAGATGCACGGGCACCACCACGGGGGACCAAGGGGCGGAGAGCATGGGACTTCTGATTAAGCCAATTTAAGGCTGATTTTAAAGTGTGTATGCATGTTCCAGACTTAAAACTGATTCATCAGAACTGCTGCCTTCTCATAATACACCAGAATCGGTCACGCAGAGGGAGCTTTAGGGCTGGGCATCTCTTAAGGAATTCTCTGCACCCTCATCCAAACTACAGTACGCAGGGGTGACTGGAATACATACAACCAATATACTGTATGTTTATGGTATAGAGAGTCCCCAAGGAAGAGAGCTGTGAGACTCTAGCACAGAGACTCTAGCACAGAGACTGGAGTCCACAGCAATGCTTCCCTCTCCAGTTTTGGCTGGCATGTAAGAGATATTTCTATACCAGGCATCCCCAAACTGCAGCCCTCCAGATGTTTTGGCCTACAACTTCCATGATCCCTAGCTAACAGGACCCAGTGGTCAGGGATAATGGGAATTGTAGCCCAAAACATCTGGAGGTCTGAAGTTTGGGCATGCCTGGTCTATACTGACTCGCTGCTGGTGTGTGAGAGACTATGGCTATTCCCTTTCCCTCTTGGCAATGTGCTTTCTCCTTTTGGCTAACAGTGTCACTGTTAGGCTGATGATATCCTATCCCACACTATTTTCACTTTCACTTCTTTCTCTCCTTCTGCTCATACTAATATTTCCCAATGTTTTATAGCTATACCTGGCTGGATATTGGATCATTGTAGTTCAAACTGAAGATGCAGAAGGCAGAATTTACTGGGATTTCCCCAAACCTTCACTTTTGCCTTCTCTCAGCTTGCATCATCTCCCTTGAGTCTTCTCAGCAAATTTCAAGAGTTTGCCATACATTTAAAGCACATTATGGATGGCCTTCCCCAGAGAGTTATGGGAACTGTAGTGCTACAATTCACAGCACCTTAAAAAACTACAGATTCCATGACTCATTGGGGAAAGCCATGTGCTTTAAATGTATGGTGTAGATTTACATGGGCCACGTTCAACCCCTGGCAAATTGAGGTAGTGCTGGGAAAAAGACCCATGTCTAAAACCTTGGAGAGGCATTGCCGGTCAGTGCAATATGGATAGAACTATAATCAACAATTCCTACATTCCTATTGAAGCTTTAAAGACTGTCAGTTTTCTTTCTATAATATTTCCCAAATTCTAATGACACTAACCCTTTTTCAAAACCTTGTCTTCTCTCATCTTTATTATTGTGATGTTTTCTTAGCCCTCCTGCAATTTTTTCTTTGCTATAAATCAGTGGACTTACATGTACGGTATGTACAGCATGCACAGAATTCGAGAGCCCTGCATCTAAAAGCCCCCCAAAGTTATTAGTATGTACTGGTAACTGAGAGGATACCTTTGAAACATGACCATTGCTGAATTCAGGTATCAATTACTGCATTGTTTCTGCTCTTCATTTCTCCTGCTCCCCAATTAAAGTCAGTGGAGGGAGATTAATTAGGACAGGTTCACCAACCCAGTGCACAAGAAGGCTCCAGACTTTGAGGTAAGTTGCCTGCCTATCTAGAAAGAAAGCTAGGAAGCATAACCTAAGCAATTTCTGTTAAATGAGCCAGGCTGTCTGCTTCTGCCTGTCAGTGTGTTTAGCCAATGCATTAAGTCAGCAATGTGATTGATAAGTGACTTGTTTGGACACCAGGCTACAGGAATCCCTGGGATCCTAACAAGGCCGGATTTATAATGGCACAATTGAAGTACCGTAATTGCACCTAGGCCCATGCCAACAGGGACCCACGACTCTTGAGCTTTCATTTTTAAAAAGTCAGTCTCTAGCTTCTAGAAAGAAGTTATGTGTCATGGACTGCCCAAGGCACTGATGGGTGGTTTGCAGAGGACCCTGGGGAGGGCTCCAGTGGGCTGGGGAGCTGACTGTCTGATCCAGGGGGAGCCTGATGCTGAGGATCCTGGGAAGGGTACGGGGGGGGGAAGAGATTTTCCTTCACCTGCACCTCCCTATACACAGCTGCCAGGGTCCATCTCTGGGCACTGTCAAGGTGCCCATCATGCCACCCACTCTGTCAATTGTCAGACATTGGGTCTAGTGATGATCCACCTGCCCCCATCCACTTTGCAGGAGGCAATGACATCGACCCCTTCACGTAGGTCCTGAAGGCATGAACAGAGGTGTGAACAGATGGAGCAGGTCTAGTCACCCAGGCAGAACATTAGCAAGTACTAAAGAACAGAACAGCAGGATTTACCAGGATTGCATGATGGGGCATCAACAGTAGAACCATGTCCAGATCAAGGGAATTAATAGTCCCAACTGTATTCTGCCTTGGTCAGACCCCACCTAGAGTACTGTGTCCAGTTCTGAGCACCACAATTTAATAAGGATATTGATAAGCTGGGATGTGTGCAGAGGAGGATGACCAAGATGATCAAGGGTCTAGAAACAAAGCCTTGTGAGGAACAATTGAAGGAGCTGGGTATGTTTAGGCTGGAAAAGAGGAGATTGAGAGGAAATAGGATAGCCATCTTCAAACAGCTAAATGTCTGTCACGTGGAGGATGGAGCAAGCTTGTTTTTTCCTGCTCTGAAGGGTAGGATCCAAACCAATGGCTTCAAGTTACGAAAATGAAGATTCTGAGTAAATATCAGGAAGAACTTTCTGACAGCAAGAGTTGGTTGACAGTGGAACAGACTCCCTTGTGAGATTGTGGAGGTTTTAAAGCAGAGGCTTCATTGGAGGTTTTAAAGCAGAGGCTGGATTGCCATCTCTCCTGGAAGTTTTAGCTGAGATTTCTGCACTCTGGGGGTTAGGACTATGACCCTTGGGGTCCCTTCCGAAACTACAATTCTGGGTTTCTATGTTGTTTTTGGATCAATATCGTATTTGCTTGAGTGGCCATATCTCCTGCAGTGCTGTTGGGTAACTGCACCTTTGCAAAGACGTGTGTGTTGCCTGCTATGCCTTTGAACAGTGTTTTTGCATGTGTATCACACATCTGAGCACTAAAGCTTTTTTTTGGGAAAACATCATCTGAGTCCATGTTCTCCCATGACTGGGAGCCAGGACATTATGAAGCATAATGCAAGGGCAACTATCTAAGCCAGGCGTCCCCAACCTGATGCAAGCAGAGTTTCTGCAGCACAGACCAATGAAGAGTTTGCCTGGGCAGGTGTAGTGGCACAAAGTTGGACAGGAGAAGGAGGATAGATGCCACCTCTTTAGGTTTTTCAAGGATGTTGGGAGAAGTTCCGAGGCCATTCCACCTCCTCTGTTTTTGACTCAGAAACTCCAGTGGGTGCAGAATGAAATGGCAAGACTCCTTACGGGGGCTTTGCCGTGGGATCACATTCACCCAGTGCTATACCAGTTGCACTGGTTCCCAGTGGAGTACAGGATCAGGTTTAAGGTGCTGGTTTTAACCTTCAAAGCCCTATACAGCCTAGGACCCTCTGGTATGCCCCACGGAGGACCTTATGGTCTGCAAACAACACTCTGAAGATCCCGGGCCCCAGGGAAATTAGACTGGCCTCAACCAGAGCCAGGGCCTTTTCAGCCGTGGCCCTGGCCTGGTGAAATGCTCTCCCACAAGAGACTAGGGCCCTCTGGGATTTGACATCTTTCTGCAGGGCCTGCAAGATGGAGTTGTTCCACCAGGCCTTTGGCCAGGGGTCAGTCCGACCTATTTTCCTTTGTATAAGAACAAGCATGAAGGAGGCCTCTCAGCCTGTTCACAGGTCCTTATATGATCAGTGAAAACCGTTAGTCCTGGTAAGTATTAACCACTCTCAAACCTAACCTGATAACTGCCTTTTGTTCAGATTTTAATTTGTCTGAATTAATCTTAAATTGTATTATAATTAACTGGTGCCTGTTTTTATGTATACTGTGTTATTTGTATGATGTTAGCCACTCTGAGCCTGGCTTCGGCTTGGGAGGGCGGGGTACACATAAAATTATTATTATTATTATTATTATTATTATTATTATTATTTTGCTGTTCATTGAACACCCCCCCAATCAATTGAGTATTTTTATTATTTTATTATCACTGACCACGATTCTTCCTTTTCTCAGCACATTTGCAAAAATTAAAATCAAAATCAAAGAAAGGAAGAACAGTTCTTATTAATGAAGTTGCTCTGAAGTGACATATGATTAATCAGCAAAGGCTGTTACCAAAAGCAAGAATGGAAAGTTGACTAGGCAGTTCCAATGCAGGCTCAACCTCACAAGGTCCCCTGTTGGAAGCGAGGAAAAGCCCCAGAATGGAAAAAAGTGCTAACTCTGTTGCCTTCCCCTTTTGTAAGATTTGCACAGCCCATGGAAGAAATATTTGAAAACAGGAAGGGGGAGCTAAGAAGTGCCATGCCTGTTTGCCTTCCCTTTGCTTTTCTGCCCATGGAAAGGCATATTGAAAAGGATCGGGAAAGAGAAGCTTTCTTGTAATTTATATGCTGACCAAGCACTGGATACCGTTTCCAATCAGTTCAACAGCACTTCTCTCACACACCAGGTCCTGGGCCCCACTTGGGGTTTCTGGCAAGGACTACCTCTAAGGCACAGAAATGTTGTCTCTCTTCTCATTAATAATAAAAAATATTTACAAAGTTTTTAAACACTCAGGGCTATTTCCTCCTCAGAAAAGTTGGAAAGCTTAGGTATTTAAGTTGGCAACTGGTTTAAGTTTGTGTTTTTAATTCAACACAAGGAGCCTCAAAGTAGACTCCAATCTCTCTTCAGGTGGTAATTCAACATATGTTTACCTTGAAAGAAGAGCTTGCTAACTAGGGACTAGGCTGTGTTGTTGTTTTCTAACTGTAGCAGTAAAAGGAGTTCTTCTGCAGTAGCAATTGGACAAGGTTTGAGCCTTCCCCAGTGTAAAATGTTTGGCTGGTGACAAAGCACAGATGTAACCCAGGTACAGGGCTCACCCAACAGAAACTGGAAGGTACTTGGTTTGTTTAATGATGCTCAAAGGTGGGAGTCCTACAACAGGGAAGGGAACTGACATTTTTTTCTCCAACAACACCCATCTCTCCCTGACAATTGGAAAGACACTCAGTCACTTATGCTCTATTGATTGGGACAATGAGGCAAGATGTGGCGTGCCTGTGCATTTACCTCTTGGCTGAATGAAGAGAGACCGGTATCTGTTTTGTGCCTCCTCCAATAAACCATGCAGCAGTGTGGCACAATGGCTGGGGAGCTGAACTTGGATCAAGGAGGTCTTGGTGCAAATCCCAGCTCAGCCACAAATGACATCTGGCGGCCTACCTCACTCTCCCCAGAAAACCTTGCCTCTGTCTGAAACCGAATGCTTCTACATTCTGTGTCTTTTCTCCTTCAACACCAGCATCTTACCAACCTGAATCATATTCTGCTGCATACGAAAAGCAAGTCTATAGGCCACAAACCAGCACTGGGCTCAACAGACAAAACAAAACAGCCTTAGCTCTTCTGAAAGCAACAGGCTTAATTTTGTATTGGTTATTTGAGGCCAGAGTAGATGGTTCAGACCATCTGATTGTGCTAATGGTAGCTCCACAGTACAGCTGTTTGCCATTTCACTTGAGCCAAGCAGTAGCTACCAAAGCAGTCCCTGCAAGCAAGCAGTTTGTTTGCAGTGGTGTACCTGGAGTTGGCTGGGGGGGGGGTCACAAAAAACGCATCTCTCTAAGCTAGCTTGGGGTGGCTAGGAGCCCACCCATGCACAATTAGATGTGTTCAGGGGTGCAGTGCCAAAGGTGTCAAAAGGCTCTCTTTTTTTAGTTTCTGGTGGTGGGGAGGGACACAAATAAAGAGTGGGGATGCCGCTTCAGCTCCTTGCCAAGGGTGCAAGGGAGCCTAGGTGCATCTCTGCTTGTTTGCCCGGGCCTTTTTGCCTCTGCCAAACTTCAGGAGGAAGAAGTTACAGAGCACTCACACCTGAATCCTGAACCTACTCATGTGGGAATAGCACGTGGCAGGCAGTGCTCCAGGATAGGCTTCCTACTGAGGTTGCTCCTCGCCCAGCGCTAAGTGGAGTTTCTTTACTCCAGAGTAAACGAGAGCAGCGGGGGACAGACACCCACCCACCCACCCACAACCGGGGCAGAGGGGGGGGGGGCAAAAGTCTGTGGCAAGCCATCGCTCCCTTCCTCTCCCAGCGCACCCGTGGCGGGCTGCTTGCTTTCGCGAGGGGGGACTCCAGCTCTCTCCCCAAGTGTGCCTAAAGACAAGGTGGGAGAGCGGGGCTCCCGATTACCGTCGATTGATCGAGCGGCGGCGGGTGAGGAGAGATCGTTCTCCCAAGGCGGGCGCGCAGGCGGAGGAACCACTTCACGGGGGTGTTGGCGTGGTGGCCGGCGGTCCGGAAGAGGGGGGCGTGGCAGCCCGGCGCCGGACCCCCTATACTGCCCCTGTCCCGGGGGAGGAGGCTGGCGGCGGCGGCGGCAGCAGCAGCAGCAGCAGCGTCACGTGGCCCCCACTCCCTGACTCTCCCCCTCCCATCCCCTCCATCTCGCACCCCCTCCCATCCCTTTGTTGTAGCCGGAGCAGTAGCAGCGGCAGCATCGTCCGCGACGGCAGCAGCGAGCAGGCGCCGCCACCGAAGCGCACAAAGGGGCTCCGGGAAGAGGCAGGCGGTGTCCAGGGCGCCGGGGAAAAGGCGGAGGGTAGAGCAGCAGCCGCGGTTCCGAAGAGCCCAGAGGCGGCCCGGGATGCGGAGGGCTGGTTGGCAGCAGCAAGGCCGGCGGGTCCGCGCTCCTCCGGGCGCCGCCCGCTGATCCCCAGCTGGGCCCTGCGGCGGCAGCGGGCCCCCTCCCCGGCCTTTCGCCAGCCCTCGCCATGGCGGCCCCCGCCCGGCCCCGAGCCTCGCCCGGCTGCTGCAGCGGCGCCGCCATCCTGGCGCTCGCGGTGGCCCTGTGCGCTCTGGCCCCGGCGCGGACGTCCAACCCGCTCTCGCCGGCCGCGCCGGCCGCGGATTGCGCCGCCGGCAAAGGGAAGGCGGGCAGCAACTGCTCAGGTAAGCGCCCAGGACGACGACGCCCCCGCCGGCGGGCAGGGCAGGGCAAGGCTGGGCTAGTGGGCGGCGGGCGGAGAGGGGCCGCGGCGCTCAGCATCCTTGCTCCCTCGCCGCCCCGCGAGCGCTTCCTCTCGCCACATGGGTTCCTTCACAATACCCGCCGTCTCTCCCCCCCCCGTGCGCGCCTCGTGTACCTTCCCCTCCCTTGCTCTCCAAGCTCCATCGCCAGCTCCATCTTTGCCTCTGCCTCCCTGTCAGTCGCTCATTTTAAAAACCTTCGTGCACATGTTTCTTTCTCTTTTCCCTCTCCACCCCCCCCCCCCACTCAGTCCAAAGTTGCGCGCGTGCTTGGTCAGAATGAATTTGGTGGGACTTGTTTCTAAATAAACGAGCATAGGATCGAAGGCATCGTGGCAAGGAGCGTGCGCCTCTGATTCCGCGAGCGAGCGAGCGCGCGCACACACCGTCGCTTTGCTTCCTTCGCGCTTGTTTTATTTTAGTGAGTTTGTGCTTCTCTCATGCCCAGTTCTGAGGAAATGGGTCAGGTTAACCTTAGTAGCGTCCAGTGAGGCAGGCAAGTCTGAGAGACTTCTGGAAGGCGAACCAGCCAGTTTTATGGGTGAGCAGGGACTTTTTTCTTTTTAAAGGTTCCAGGTTATCTTTCGTTTCAGAGCCTTGAGCTACTCTGGACAGTGCTTTTAAATAACGGAATGCCTTAGGCTGCAGACCCCAGGAGCAAGTCTCATTAAATTCAGTATGCCTTACATGGAATAGAGATATGTGTAGGATTGCTCTGTTAATCTACAAGAGGCTTTATGAAATCAGAGAAGTGTAATGTAGTTCTCACCTGCTGGTAAGCATGTTTACTCAGAATAAATTCATTTGAGTTTAATGGGACTTGAATTAGGACAATTTCCTAACTTGGAAGATGTGAATTCCAGGCAGGGAAGGGAGTGAGCACGGGGGGGGGGGAATCTCAAGCTCCAGTACCAGTTATTTCAGAAATTGAATGCTGTCTGGTTCTAAATGTGATATGAAAAACACTGGCTGTATAACCGCATGCACATACAAGCATGCTTTCTTTTCTCCTCTTGCACAGATTTTCCATCCTTGTGCATATCTGATATATATTATCACATGTGCATTTCCTTCCTTGTGCAGACACACATGTAGGACTGCTGTGCATACATCCATACAATGCATCTGATCTTTTCAGTGCACGGTTGAGGAGGTCATGAAAATAGGGAGGCATCCAGCAAATCCGGGAGTGAGAGCACTGACCTTGTGTGGGCAGTGAGGAGTCAACAGTTCATGTATCCGGAACTGGTGGCGATAGGGGGTGCCAGTTCATTTCATGCTTCTGGGAACAAAGACCTTGCAGCCCCTGGTCTCAGAAGGTGTTTTTATTTCGGTTGTCGCACAAGGAGGGAAATATTTTTTTCTTGAAAGTAGGAGCAAAGTCCCAGCCCCAGCCCCAAAATCAGGAGGTGGAATTGTCTCTCTTGTTTCTGTCTCCTTAGTTCAGGCCCATCACCCCAGCTAATGAATGCAACCCATACCTTTCTCTCCTCCCCCCCATGCCCCCTTTTGCCACATCTCTTGCTTAAGAGAATGGTGTGAGAAGCAAAGAATGCAGAGGTGCTGAGGTATCTGTAACCTATTTAGGTAGTCACCTTGCTTTTTATCTGCTTCTTAGTGTTCCTAAATACAATACAAATCCTAAAATCAAATCTGTTGCCTGTGCTGTGAAGCTGGTCACCAAGAAAAAAAGGATTGTTGCTGTGAATGCATTAGAATCAAAGAAAATATTACATTTTTAAGACAATATTAGAGCCATCTTACTTGGCTGCTTTATCCTGTCTTTCCATATGTTGTGTAAATGTCACAATACTCTTTTTTTAAAATGTAAAAAAAAATTCCCCCCGAATAATAGAAATCTAAACAGGAACACTTAGAAAATACATAAGCTTATAACTGGGATTGTGTTTCTAAATAATATTTTTCTTAAGGATATTTCTGTTTAGTTCCTCCTCCAGACTAGGTATTTTACCTTCCTCAAAGCATTCAAGCTGTTTCTTCTCCCTTTCTCATCTGAAAAGCATGGATGATTGCTCTGAAATGATTGCCAGTGGAAATTACGTGCAACTGCTAGTGCCAGATTGATGAGAGATTCATGAGAGGTACTTGGTGTCTTCCAAACCCATTGTCTTCCCTGTGAGATGAAGGCAGTTTGCCACTTTGTAAGCAGCCTCTGAGCACCTCATGCAATGTGGCCCTTTTTGTACCATAAGCACAGACCTCTTTCCAGTGGGGCTTACTCCCTAGCAAGTGTGCTGGGGACTGCAGTCTTAAGTTAGGTCTGTGCTGGGAGTTTCCTTCATTTATATTTAAAAATCATTTTATAGTACTGTCAATTTAGAGTACCTTCACTCTGTTAGATTCTGCCAATATTGATGAGCAAATTTCTCAAAGAGGCGCATGACGCAAAAGCCACAATGTAAATTTCATCTTTGTTCATTCTCTCTGTTCGCTTGTTGGGTTCTTCATGCTCCAGTACCAGGCATGTTGGTGGTGTTGGTGAGTAAATTACTGCTCTTCCATCCTTGACTCCTGCCCCATTTGCATCCCCTGAGATGACTGATTGAGTTTTATGCAAAGAAAGATTAGTACAGTAGGTTAATGTGCTACTGGCAAATGCCACCTTACTTGACAGGTACATATTACCACGTGGGGAACTCTGTAAGATTCACTTTAGAAAGCAAGCAAACAAATCTAGTTTCCAGAATAAAGTGTAGAACATTAAAGCGATGTCTTTGTATCACAAAATAATAGTGTTCTAAAAACAAAGAGGTGAAATGACACCATACGAAACATGCAGAGTGATGAGAACCAGTCGACCATTGCACAAAAATATAAAATGAAAGCTAGGAGTGTTTGCTTTTTTCAGGTGAAGTTTTTCTTGGACAAGCCAGAGTCTTCAGCCTGCACAATTCCACAGACTCTTCCTTAGATTGAAAGTTACTTCGTTTGACTACAGCTCAGATTTCCAAGCCTAATTAATTCATCTGGATTGTGCCACTGTGGGATGCTCTTTTCAAGTTTTAAGTGCTGACCTTTTTTTTTGCGGCCTCTACTTCCCCAAACTGATAAACTAGTCTTGTGGGAACCATGTTTCTCATCTTTCCACTTTGCTTCTTCAATGTGTTCCTGCCATGTCACAGTGATGCCATTTGGCTGCCAACTGCCATTCAGGTTGTCCCTGTGCACTCATTATTACTCGTTTTGTATGGGTCTCCCTTCCCTGTACCAGTAATAACCAAATGACAGAAGCACATAACCTCACCAGGATTACTGTACATAGGTATAACCCACATTGACATTCTTTTCCCGTAAAAGCCAGCCGATATTGGCACAAGAAGTTCTAATGAGTTCTCTGAGATCCTGTGTAGTTCTTTCATTCAGACAGCGTTTGGTTTGCTGTGAGATCGAATCCTACCACAATAGTTACATATTAACTGGATCTTTAACAGAAAGAAAATAAGGTAGAAGCTAGCTGTGGAAGCTTCATCCCTTTCCTCTGTCCACTGGGCTTTGGGTTGAATGGGATAGAGGGGTGTTCATATAGTGGCATAGATCCTAAAATCATTTTAAGGGAAGTTCATGGAAATAAGATTTCCCATCTATTCCTCCCTGACCCCGTACCCCATCCTACGTTGTTCAGGAGGACACCCCACCCCCCACAGAGGCATGCAGGTTGCTGCAGTGGGAAGAAGGGGACAGGATACTTAAAGTCAGATTATCTAAGGACACGAGACCATATATTCATTCTGAGATAGTTGTTCAGCTCTGCGAGCATCCAGGTGGAGATGCTGTGTGTCAGAACGTGGACCTGACTGCTTTGTTTAGGACAGAGGTGGGAAACCTGTGACATACCAGATGTTTAACTCCCACCATCCTCAGCTTAGCATGGCCAATGTTCAGGGATGATGGCAACCGCAGATCACAGGTGCCAGTAGGACCACACTTTCCCATCCCAATATAGGAAGCCTTGTTTTGTGCATTGCTGGTGCATCTGGTGGCTGAAGTTGGTTTTGCATTCAGCCCCACTCTTCAGCTCAGAGCCATGAGAGTCCCTTCTCCACTGAAACCACCTTTTCTTTTAATAACCCTGCTCTTCTTGTCTTTCAGCAGAAGTCAGCCCCTCAGAAATTTAGCAGGTGTCGTTTTCCCCTGCCACTTATTTCCACAAGGAAGAGATTCCCCTATACAGAATTCCACCAGGTCAAGTGCATGGGGGCCCAACTAGTAAACAAAAAGGGGCAGGGAGACAGACATAGAAACCCAGCATGGTGATATCCTTCATGTGTCTTGAAAAGGAGAGGAAAGTTCTCATTTTCCTAAAGAAATGAGTGATTTGGTGTGGTAGGCAAGCTCCTAGCTCCCAAGGCATCTGGTGGGGAGCAGAGAGCAGTACAGTGCACAGAATTTGCATTCACCTGCACTCATATTTACTTAAGCAAACAAACTTGGCATTTTCTGTAAGTATCATTCAGAAGGACATGGCACCTGTGCTGCTGCTATTTATTTCTTGTGTTAACTGGCACAGGCCCTACCCTCGGGCTTCCCAACTACAGTACGTATAGAAAAGCAAGACACAAGGGAAAGAGAAGGAAAAGGTAGAAAAAGAAGGGAGATCTGAACAGAAGAGGAGAGGAATTAATGGTCCTTAACATCCAGTAGGGGTCAGGCCTGTGTCCTTGCTAGGTATGAATTCAGCATCCCTGCTTCAGCATCCCTAGCTGCCTTTCATTCTTTGGCCAGTAACTGAGACCACAGTGCAACTTTCTCCTCTAGGGCAGCTGATAATTGAAGCAGAGTTCTTTCTAGCGGAGCAGGGGGCAGATTGGAAAGCAAAATCCCTGCATCTGTTTCTTGCCCTGCCAATGGCTTGAGCCAGGCACATTTCCTCCCTTGCTGTGATATTCTTCCTCAGAAGGGAGAGAGCACAACCTTCCTGGGCCTGGTGTGGCCTTTCCCTTGTTTCAAAACTGTCCTGCTTTTAAAGAACTGGTGTTCCTAAAGCAGCTAAAAAGGTGTAACAGCTTCAAGTTGCTTTCTGGCTCAACCTGTGCTTTTCAGGCAGAAGGCCCTCTTTTTCCATGCTGGATTGGAGTGGGGGGGGAAGAAGTGTCCCCCGACTGTTTTGAGCACACATGAGAGATGTCTTTCTGTCACTAATTCTGTGAAGCAGCTGGTCTCCAAGGAACAATTGAACAGCAAAACTGCAGAAAAGCTGCAAAATGTAGCCTTGGCAGCAGAATTTAGTTTCCTAAGTATCTCAGCTATTATATGTTCTGTATTATGTATGCCAACCTCTTCAAGAATCTCAGGTGCCAAAGGAGGGACTAAGTTTTTTCCTGTGCTACTTTTCTTACAAAAGAGGCACCAGAACTCACATGGAACGCCTCCCTTGTGCTCTTATAATGGCAATGGCACCCACCTGAGAGGTGCCAGAACTGAGTTCTGGTGGATTCTGGCTGGAAAAAAGCCCTGGTTTTTCCCATCTTCAAGGAGAGTCAGTGTTCTGCATGGCTTATTACCCCTCCTTTTGCCTACTGGAAGAAGACTAAATTATGCAAAGTAGGAGTAATCATGGGCATTTAAAAATTACTTTATACAAGTTGCAGAACGGAGGGTTAGCTATGATAGGCTTAGGACCCTTGTACCTACGGGACCGCCTCTCCTGGTATGCCCCGTGGAGGACCTTAAGGTCCACAAATAACAACATTCTGGAGATCCTGAGCCATAATGTGGTTAGATTGGCCTCAACTAGGGCCAGGGCCTTTTCAGTACTGGCCCTGACTTGGTGGAACACGTTCTCACAGGAGACCATGGTCCTGTGGGATTTGACATCTTTCCGCAGGGCCTGCAAGACGGAGCTGTTCTGCTTGGCCTTTGGGCTGGACTCAGTCTGACCCCTATGTTTTTCCTCCCTATGGTTTTGATTTGGGCTATTTTAAAATGAGGCTGCATTTTTAAATTTTTAAACTTAAATTGTATCTTAACCTGTATTTTAATTGTGTTTTTCCCCCTTTTATGTCTTGTTGTAATTTTACTGTGTCAGCCGCCCTGAGCCTGGTTTTGACTGGGGAGGGTGGGGTATGAATAAAAATTGATCACCACCGCCATCATTATTATTATAGTCTCTTGTAACAAAAATGACCAAGAGTCTTGTGGCACCTTAAAATGTAACCAATTTATTGTATTTATATGCGTTTGTGGACTACTGTGATCCATGGAAATGTATCCTTAGTAAGTGGGTTAGTTATTTTTTTAGGTGCCACAGATAACTAGAGTTACCTTGGGGTAGATGTTTTAAAAAACCCAAATGCTCAGCTCCAGTACCCCCCCCCCCCCCGCGGCTGACCAGGTGGACTGAGGTGTAAAAACCTCTGCTGGATGCAGTCAGATTATGAGTCCATCTAACCCGGTACTGTCTGCTCTGACTGACAGGCACTAACTCTGTGGCAAGGGACTCAGGTGGCGCTGTGGATTAAACCACAGAGTCTAGGACTTGCTGATCAAAAAGGTCGGCGGTTCGAATCCCTGCAACAGGGTGAGCTCCCGTTGCTTGGTCCCAGCTCCTGCTCACCTAGCAGTTCAAAAGCACATCAAAGTGCAAGTAGATAAATAGGGACCGCTCCGGCGGGAAGGTAAATGGTGTTTCCGTGCGCTGCTCTGGTTCGCCAGAAGCAGCTTTGTCATGCTGGCCACATGACCCGGAAGCTGTTTGCGGACAAACGCCGGCTCCCTCGGCCTATAGAGCGAGATGAGCGCCACAATTCCAGAGTCAGACACGACTGGACCTGATGGTCAGGGGCCATTTTACCTTTACCTTTAACTTTGTGGCAGAAGCCTTTCCCAGCCTCATTAATTGTGAATCATTTGCTGACTGAACCTGGGGTTTTCTGAATGCAAAGCCTGTGCCCTTTCAGCTATGACCCCTTACCCAGATTTTCTTGAAAGCCTTTCTTCTTCATGATTTTTCTTATAATTGATTTTGTATGCTGTTATTACATAGTTCATCCAGTGGTTTCCCATCCAAAGGGCTGAATAAGTCCACACCTGCTTATCTTCAGCAACATCAGTTGCCCTTGAACCCCTTACAAATCCCCCTCCTCAATGGAAGCTGCTGTTTGTAGGAAAGGGGGTTCTCTGCCTACCCAATGAACAGTTCAAGGAGCATGTTTATATGATGTGTTTTTTTGGGGGGGGGGGAAATGAAGCCGTTCATTTCACTAAACATTTGTCTTGGACTTGACAAATGTTCCAAGATGGAAAGAATCATAAAAACCCATTACAACACTTCAGACATCTCTCCCCCACCCCCTGCAAATGCATGGAAACAGAAGCAAAAAAGAGGAGACATTCTGCAATGGTGTATTAGTAATGGCGTATGGGAAATAAAAGTAATGAAATAGGTCTCATAATAATGAAATAGTAGAGAAGATGGGAAGTAGGGGAATCATGAGCTTTGCTGACAGATGATGCCAGTAATGCAAAGGCAACATTGATCATCTTAATGGACAAGTACGGTAGCCCCAGCTTACTGTCATTGAATGGGCTTCTGTTAGCCTGCACCTGCTTTTTCTTGATCATAGACATGCTGGAAAGCATTTATAGTTCAAATAAAATTGCAAAACTATTTCTGGGGTTCACATTTCAGCTGAAAGAGATGTTCTGCTACAAACAGAGGCTGTGGAACCACGGTCTCTGCCGAACAATTGCAAAATAGCAGGGAAAGCGTGACATTTGCTGGGTAGCACTGACAGGAGAGGGGTGTTTAACTCTTCCATTCCTCACTGCTTTTCTCTGCAACCCTTTTCCTCCCCCAGCTACATTGCTGTATGATGCAAGAAATGCATGCCAAGGAACAGCAGCCGGAGGGGATTGTTAAGTGCCCCTCATGCAGTTTGCCTACTTCTCCATGCAAATTTTCCTCCTTCCCCCTCCTGTTTAGCAGCAAGTGGTATTCCTTAGCCTTTCAAAAGACCTCAGAAAAACATGGTAGGCATAAAATGGGAACTTGCAGGCTTATAAGAACAACAGGGAGAAAAGGCATGACAGCTTATTTAAAGAGGACAGCTAATCTAAAATAATACAAAGAGTACTTTCAGATATATCTTACTCATCGATTAGTAATTTGATCTACAGTGACAACTTTACTCTGTGTCTATTTAGATACTGTATTTCTTTCCTGATCTCATACCTCCTTGACTGCCATAGTGGGATTCAATGTATATTAAAATTAGTTTGTGCCTCTGTAGTCAGAGCAGCTATGTGTATGGGGTGTTAGGAGAGGGGCAGTACCTCTGGTAGGGGACATGTCGTGCTTCTTCTGGGGTAGTTTGTCCACCTTTGGTCCCCCACCCTGCACTCGCTTTCACCTGTGGCTCCTAGAAGCCGTCAGCATGTAACAGAAGCCACACCTCGGGAACGGTAAGCTAAACCAGGTGAGGGTAGCCGATGGCTCTCAAACACTTGGTGAGTTAGGGACTTCTCCTGCATGCAAAGACAGGCTCTGGCAGATTGAGACCAATAGTGGGTCCAGCGATCAAGAAGGCAGTTTCTGCATGAGCTGTAGAGGGAAGTGGGGACAGATAAGGCTCATCAACCTGGGAAGGTAGCCCATCTAAGAGGAGGAAAACTTTGATCCGAAGCCTCTGCTGCCTTGCGGCTATACTCATTTGTGAAAAGGGCTTCAGGAGTAAAACCCGAGGAAAAATCTGCACCTGCTGACTTGCAGGACATCTTTGGAAGAAGAAAATGCTAAGGAGTAAACCCTACACAAATCTGGAGTGGAGTCCCTAAGGCAGTTGGATGGCATCTTGTATGCCACCTTTCAGCAACTCCTGCCAGCAAGTTGGTGCCAAATGCATTGCTCTCCTTTGGATTGCATCAGTGAGGCGGGGGTGGGGGGTGGGTTGCCATCTGGGCAGCCCAGGACCTCCATACACCCTGCCCAGGCTTGTGCCCCAGAGAGGTCACTTTGGTGCTACTAACGCAGGAAAAACAATGTGAGAGGCAGCAGTTACAAGCTACTGGTTTCTGCAGCCACAGCAGTTGCTGTGATTCTTCAGCACTTTGACTTCACCCCAGGAGGTGCACTCAGTTGTCCCTCAAGACAGATGGATGCCAACAAAAAAAAGTCAGAGCAACTGAGAACACATTGTGAAGCCATCAAACTATTGAGTGGTTTTGGAGAGTAGATATGTCTGAGCAAAATTTTACAGCTGGAGTCTAGGACTGAATGGAAATCCACAATAGACCAGGTCTGGAAAGCTTTCTTCTGGGCTGTCTTCTCATGCAGAGTACAGAACAAGCTCAGTGCTTTTTATTCTGCACTCGAGTTTGCCGAGCAAGCATGTTATCACATGTTATCCAAGCAGGTGATCACAAGTTGTAATTAAGTGCAGGGTTTAGGGAAACATCATAATCAACAATCAAGCAGCTTCATTTGCAAGGAGTCTTCCCTTCAGCTTGGAAACCTCGTCATGCATTAGTATCGGTTGGATTATGTGTGGGAATTATTAATTGGTTGTTATTCTGAAGTGTGTTCATAATTCTGATATGCAGTCTAGACTGAAACAACCAAACAGACTAGCAAAACAGGATCAAAATTACGGAGGGTGCATGAGAGTGGCAGTGCAGAAATTGCAGGCTTCTTAGGAAGAGGGCATTACCTCTACATACAGTGACACACTGCTGCTGCTAACCAGCACCATATTGGAGCCTTTTCAGTGGAAACTTGGCTACCATTTTTCAGGAATACTAGGTGGGTTTTTGCACTATTATAATACCACCGCCTAATGCAGCGGTGCCTCATTTTCTCCCATCCCATAGGAGTGAATGGAAGCATTCTCTTAAATGGGAGAACTTCTTGTTGCTGGAGATGCCAGTGTCTGGGGAGAAGATAATGTTTTACCTTCTTTTTACCCTAGTATGTTCCAGATTGTAACCTATTGACTTTGACCCACAGAACTGAGTTAGAGGCACTTGGAAGTAAGCCAGCTCCTGTCTGCATAGCCAGACCTCTTCCTCTACGTGTTCCATTTCGTGTTGTCATGTTAAAGTGTTTTGGAAATAAGAACTAGACCATATATCTATAACATGATGCCATCCATTTTGAACCCAATGCTAAATATGTTTTCAGTGGGACCTGCTTCTGAAATTTCTAGTAAATTTGCTGTAGCCTTGCAGGTTTCAACAGACCAAATAATACTTTAGATATCAGTTTTGTATGAGCTTGTCCAAACTGAGCATTAAGTAAATTCAGCTTCCGTCATTCTTTATTGGCAGAAATGTAAAAAATAATAATATATTAAGTGTTTTTCGTTCATCCGTCTTAGAATAAGGTTCTCTTGGTCTTACTTTTATCAGACTGTTTGTGTGAACAGGCTTACCATTTGGCAACTGAAATATTTTTACAGATTCGGAGCTCTGGTTACATGAGAAACTCCTTAATGAGTTAACAGAAGAAAAAATGGGATTGTAAAACGATACAAAACAATAAAAATAAAATAAAAGCATGTTACGCCTCTAGCATACTTGTTAGGAAACCCAGGGTGTATTCAGTTAGTGTCTTCAAACAGGAATATGTACTCCAGCAGTAAATTCAGTGGCTAAGCTGATTCCAAGTTGGGTAGCTGTATTTCATCTGTTGCAGCAGAAAAAACAAAGGATACTATTGCACCTTAAAGACCAACAAATTTATTGTGGCATAAGCTTTCATAAGACTACAACCATCAGAAGCATGAAGTGTTATTCTCAGCTTGGGAGATCTGCACAGGGGCAACAAAGAGGAAAATAAAAACAGTGAGAGATAGATGGCTAGGAAATGCTAAAAGTCCATATTGTCTCTGATATTTTCATGCCAAGGTCCGAAGTATACAATATGAGAATGGCAACCCATTCAAAAGAGCAACAATTGTAATGGAATATGCCTTCCTGAATTCTCAGATCCTTCTTGGAGGTCCTGTTCTCCCAGCGGTGGAGCTTAACTCTTGGTTTGTAAATTATTGAATACTCCCTGTATGCCAGGAAGTTTTTTCTTTTCTTTTGCTGGCCTAAAAAAAATATTGTATGCTGTGTTTTTAATATTTTATTGTAAGCCACCGAGGACGTGTTTATTAAGGGGCAGCTATATAAATCTAATTAAGAGTAATGGTGGTGGTGAGAAATATTTCTACCAAATATGCTATGCTCATTTAACGCCCAGCACAGAATAAAAAATTATGATGAACCCATGCCCCTGATTAAGAACTAAATGCGTGGAAAAAATGTTTCTGAAGAATGGTAGTTTTACGATTTCATGGTGAAAGAAGTATTGTTCCCCTGAGATCAGTAGCTGAGTATCCTAGGAGACAGAAATGTTCTCTTGGGGGATTTTCATTTTTGCCATTATTTATGGGTCAGATTCGTGTCCACTCCACTCCTCCTTTCGTGCAGACTTTTTTTTTGTCCTATGCAGACAGCGGAAGGGCATTGTTAAGGCATTGAAAGGTGACCAGGTGAATGAGCCCCGGTAGTTGGCTTGGCTTGGCCTTCCTCCACCTGGGGGGCCTGGGAATAGTCCTGGAGGCCAGGTAGAGAGGCCTTTTCTGTTCCTGGCATATTTTAGTTGGAAAATGGGCAAGTGATTGAGATGATGATGATGATGTTTCTGTTTCTGAGGAGGTTCTTGAAGCTGGCTTTCCTTTTTTTTAACCACGATAAGTGGTTGGCTTCACATATTATTTTATGCGCAAACAGAAAAGATTTTGTGTGCCTTATTAAGTGCCTGAGATGTTGTGACATGTAACACTGTGTACCTCTTTGATCGGGATTCCTGCTGCAAAGAGTAAAAGGCAGCAGTTATGGCGGAAAGGGTTGCGTGTGTGATTTGGCGGGGTGGGAGTGGCGGTGGGCGCAGGAGAGGCTCAATAAGAGACTCCATTTGAACACAAGTAAGAAGTTTATGCACACATGTACGTTTTGTCACTTGATGACTCATAGTCACTGCAAAAAAAAATATTAATTGAAAAAATTGTGATGTGAGGTAGTTCGGTCCTGGGCTCATTCCCGCAAACAAGTCACTGCTTGATAGTAGGGTCATCGGGTGACAAGTGTGTATGTGTGAACCAGACTTAACTCTGGTTAGCATAACCATTTTTCAGAAATTTAGATTGGTCTCAGGTGTATAAATGAAACAGTTTGCTCTAATTGTAACATTTTTGAGTGCCCTAGGCTGTCCTCAGAACCTACAAAACCTGATGCCGGCTAATGTGATGACTTGCATGTAATCTAAGGGAGAAATCAAGAATGAGGTTAATATTTGTCATCTTAAGGATGTCAGGTGGAATAACTTTACTCAACGCCTGAAAGTTATTTCCCCTAATACATGCATTTTTGTAAATACTGGAGGAACTGCATAACAAAATTTGGTTAAGTGTGGATTTAAATGGATAGCTCTGTCTTCAATTTGCATATTATTTTGGAAAGTGCAGATCTGACAGAGTCACCTTTAAATGTGAACTGAATTTAATTTCTAATGGAGTATAGCATTGGTGCCTAAATCCCTACATTTAATTAAGCAAAAGTAAAGGATTTTGTTTTTAAAAATCTCAAGCACACTCAAAACATCAACAGGCCCTCTGATTTAAAGGAGAACAAAACATAGCTCAGTCGGTAGAGCATGAGACTCTTAATCTCAGGGTTTGAGCCCTATGTTGGGCAAAAGATTCCTGCATTTCAGGGGGTTGGACTAGATGACCCTTGCGGTCCCAGCTCTACAATTCTAGGATTCTATGTACTTGTGAACAAGCAGTCTGGTTTGATGCCGAGAGATACTTGTTCCATTTAGACATGGATTGCTTGTGTTTTATTACCACTACTAGTATCATGAAGCCCGTTAAAATAACGGGTGCTAGAGCAGACCTGTTGCTCTAGCAACCTCGGGGACATGCACAGAGCTGATGAAGCGGCGGGTCTGCACTCCAAGTCCCAACAGATAGAACTGACCCGATGGGGTGGGAGTTAGGAGAAGGCCTTGCTTTCTTTCCTCCTCCACCGAGGCCAGCAAGCGGCCCTACGAATTCCCTTCCCGGACCTCCTACCTCAGCCCGGCTTGAGCGCCGCAGCGGTCTGCCCGCCTCATTCTCTCTCCCGCCGGCGTCGCTCCTCGCGCGGATGAGCCGCCGAGCCGCGCCCTGAGGAGGCCGGGCCCGCCTCTCCCGTCAGGGCCTACAAAGAAGAAGCAGCAGCAGCGCCCGGCAAAGAGGAACGGGCGGTCCTCGTGCCCACCTCGCCGCCTCAGCCTGGCTCGTCTCCCTGCTGGGCTGAGCGGGCGCCAAGCTCCCCTCTCCGAAGTATCTCTGCGCTCCAAGTCCCAACGGCTGTCCGTGGGGCACATGCGCAGTAGCGCAATCCCACAGACACAGGGACTGGACACCGAGATACTTGGATAGTATTATATAGGATTCGGAGCCTTTGTGATGCAAGAAAAGTCTGTATTGTATTTGCAACCTGTTTTTGGGGCTGGTCACATTGTGTTTATTGTAGAGGAGCAGTAGGAACTTGCAAGCAGGTCAGCTTTTTTTAAAGTAACCAAGCCATGTCAATAAAATATAAAAGCCCAAGAGACACAGGGGGATTTCTCGGGGAGATACTTACCATGTCATGAAGTGAGGCAGAAGAAAGGCTTGTGAAAAGATTTAGTTTCTGAGGTTTTCTATCACTGCTACATAGAGTTACTGCTATATAGAATACATAAATTCTACATTAAAATATTGAGGAAGTCATCCAGATAAATTAGTCTTGTTCTAAATAACACCATTTGTATCCATATGATATAAAGCAGTGACAAACTGGCCTTTATTTAGATATTATAGATGAATAAACCTGTCAGGAGAATAACTTAATTACATATGCCTCCCATGTATACAGAAGTTATAATTTAGTACTTTCGGGTAATTGGAATACAATGTAGAAGAAGCACATTGTGTTTTGAATTACCATTTTAATATTCTTTTTAGAGATTGAACACTATTGTTCAAAAGGTTTTGTTCTCTTCTATTCTCTATTCATCTTGACTTGAATCGGCGGGGGGAAACAGGGTTAGTTACATAAGATGGAAAGTTTGTTACCTTTTTCAGCGAAAAGAACAGCACCTTCACTGGGATATGTAGCAGACAGGATTTAAAATTGGATTTTTGTATCCATTTTCCTCATAGACATGTCTGCATTATTAAGCAGCAGAGTTGTCAAAGGAGCTTCCTGACCGCTTTTAACTTTAAGTTGTCACACAAACTTTATTCTCCGTCTTCATAAAATTCTGTTAATTTGTTGGTCTAAGGCCTGTTCACATGTATGGCATAGAATGGGGCACTATGTGAGCTAATGGCAAACTCCACCTATATTTTAAAACCTTTTTAAAGCATTTTCCCAGCGTATATGGTAGTGGCACCTGCCCTGTGGAACGGCCTCCCACCAGATGTCAAAGAGAACAACTACTACTAGACTTTTAGAAGACATCTGAAGGCAGCCCTGTTTAGAGAAGCTTTTAATTTTTGATGGATTACTGTATTTTAATGTTTTATTGGATGCCGCCCAGAGTGCCTTCTTCTTCCTCTTCTTCTTCTTCTCCTTCTCCTTCTTCTTCTTCAGCCCAGGTCTGTGTCATCTCCACTCCAGTCCCATGGACTCAACAGCTGATCTCATCAAGCACCATGGAGTCTGAATCTTCTCCGTGTGCCAGTGAGACTGCTGTTTGCAGATGGAACTGGAGGAAGTTGAGCTGATATCCTATCTTCACAGCTAGAGAATCCTCTTGGGCCTGAAAATCAGGGGACACCAGTGAGTCCTTCCTGCATGGAATAAAGCCCCCAGACTGGTAATTGCTGCTCTGTTTGGGCAGCGTGTTGAGGGAAGCCACCACACTATCCTCATCTGCTGCAGGACTGCATGACTGCTTGTCTGCCACGGGAGTCCCAGCTTGCCTTGGTGTGGCTGGTCATCTGCCCACCTCCCTGATACTTGCCAGCCCTAGGATGCCTAATAGAACCTCAGTTACTCCATATTCAGTGTGACATGCAAATGGTTCTTCTCTGTAGGAAAAAAAAAATCTGTGTAGAAAGAGTGACGTGCCTTTGGAATTTCCACAGAAGTTAACATGAATTAGGAAAAGATTTGAGCCAGGAGTGGGGAACCTTTCTCAGTCCAGAGGTAGCATTCCTTTATGGGCAACCTTCTGGAGACTTCATGCAGGTGATGACTAGGGCCCTAGGCAAACAGGGAAGGAGCAAGAGATGTGGGTCTTTCCGTTGTTCAGTAGGTTACATTCCAGCCACACAGAAATCGGAGGTTTATATCCAACTATCTTTCTATGGACTCAGGCAAGCAAGATCACAGTTAAGCAATCTAGTAAGGTAAACACACTTAAGAACACAGCACAGGACTGGTGAAGGATGTGGTCTGGGGACAGTGGGAGACACTTGAGGGACAAAGAGAGAGGCTTGGAAGGACATACCTGTAGCCTGCAAACTTCCTCCAACATGCAGGATCAAAGGTTTGGATTGCTCTATTGGCTTCCTTTAAGAAAACAGAAACACTAGGTTTGTAAAGCAAAAACTAATAACTTTTTTGATTAGCAAGGAAATGCTGCTTCTGTCATTTGGCTCTCTTGTTATACCTCAAGTCTATAATTTTTGCTTGCCATTTAATTTTGCTTTGGTCCTAAAAAAAAAATCCAGTTCACCTGGTGCTTCAGCATGCTCAAAAAGTGCTGTCCGATGTATGAGTTCAGTGGGGTTTCTTCCTGGCTTTGTGGGTATAGGATTGCAGCCAAATTGCTTAGCACACATTATCTTGTAATTCTTGCAAGGAATCCATGCCAGTCCTGCATGGTTGGGCAATACCATTATCCCAAACCCCCAGTAGTAGTGGTGGTGGTGTGGGAAGCTGAGGAAAACAGATTTGTTCTAAAGCCATCTAATGAATTAATGCCAGAAGCAAGATGCAAAAGGGGCCTTCCTGATTCATAGTTCAGTCTGCTAATCTAGTCACTACTCTTTTTCCTGCTCACATGTGAAACGTCTGCATAATGGGAACCCGTATACCTCCACAATTAACCATTCACAGAAAGAGAGGCTCATGGTTCCCTTGATGCAGAAAAATGCACTTTAAGCTGTAGGAGCATCTTTATAAATGCCACTCTGCCCACCTGCAGGTTTATCTCCCCCACCCCCCCCGCTTATGGTTTCAAGCTTTTCCACTGCCATTTCTGTCCATCAATTTCCATGTAGCTTTTTTTTTTTACCTCTTCAGGAGGTAAATGTCTTTGCCAGTCAATGAGAATATGCTACTTAGCTAATGCTCTCGAAGCGTTACACGTGGGAGACAGCTGAACAAGTAATAATGGCAACGCATCAGACCAGAAGAGAGAGCAAGACCGATGAGCAGGAATAAAGTGAGACTCTGATAATAAGAAAAGGCAGGGAGCTGGTATAGGCACAAGGGAAGGAGCTGAATATGAAAAGATGCCTCTTGAAAGCCACTTTGAGTTTCTTAAGTTCTAGTTTCTGGCTTGGACACCCATTGCTTTAATTAGGGGACGTTCAGAGGACTGACAGTTCCTCTCCCTTGCAGCGCAAACTCCATTAGCAGCAGGAAGAATTACTCCCTCTCTGATAACACAAGAATGGGGGAGCCATTCAATGAGGCTGATTGGGAGTCGGTTTAGTACAGGCAACAGGAAGTACTTCATCACACAATGCGCAATGCACTCATAGAATTCACCACTTCAAGATGTGTGGTGATGGCCACTGATTTGTTGAGACCTCTCATATTCTTCTTGAGGGAGTTTCTGTCCCTCCCCTGATTTTATTTTACTGCTTCCAGAGATTTTGCCAGTCTCATTTGCATGTCTTCTAGATCACTGGAAATCATAAAGGCCAGCAGGAACTCCTATCCGCACTATGAATAAATGCTCCAGGATTTTTGTGGCAGATTGGCATTTGAGTAACTTGAGTGGGTCTATAGTTAGCACCTGCCCTGGACACAACCTAGGTAAGGGTGCAAAGCGAGCATCAAGTAATAGCTGTCAGAGTGAAGCAAACTTGTGTAACGTTTGCTTTTCAATACAGAATAGTAGACGGAAAGTTGTTGTTTTTAAAGATAATATTTGTAACAATAGCAGGACAAATGTAGGCTTGTATCTAAAGCTGCTGCCCCTGTACAAGTGAAATGGACTTCTACTTCCCTCTCTTCTCATCTCCCCTGTAGATCCTCCCCTGTGCTCCATTACGTGAGTGGAGCTTCCACCCATAAACATCAAACACTAACTATTCAAACCAGTGCAGGATCATCTTGTACATTGAACCAACAAAACATTAGTACATGCAAGGCATATTGATTCATGTACCCTCAGGAAACCACTTATTGAGGCTTGTACCCAGAAGCCAGATAGATGACTAATTATTGCTTATTGGCAAAAAATATGGATTGTAGAGGATTCTGACCAGTACCACCTCTATTTTTAGGTTCAATAAAGCTATTCGAAGTTGCATTGCAGCTTTGAGGTTTAGTAGGGACAGAAGATTAGACCTAGGAATAGTCCTGTGCCAATAGATACATGGATATATGTCTACTCAGATGCAATTCCTGTTGAGGTCAATGGCATAGGTACGTGGGTATAGGATCACAGCCTAAAGTACACAGATACTGCTGCTGTGGGAGGAGAAAATTGGAGTTATAATATGAGGTTACAGCCAGCTGTTTTTCTGCACAGGAGCCTCAGAGCAGAAGCCTCAGCAATGAAAACTTGCAAGCTTCACCAACAGTTCATAAGCCATTCTTAACTTGTGCCAGCTCTTATGTGCGTGGAATTGAGAGCCTGCCTCTGGCATCGAAATGACTGGTTAAGGCACTGCAGACAGATGAGATACATTAAAGCCCCAAAGTGCCTGGAGACAGCCATCCAGAGGGCATCAGTCTCTTAGGATGAAGTTCCGATGGCTGGGCGGGAGACTTGAGTAGAGTCACCCCCCCTCCCATTTTGGTACACCCCCCTCCCATTTTGCATGCTCCAATTAGAGAGACTGCCAAGAAATTTGTAAAACAGAGCGATAAATACCGTATAAACTTTTATTTTATTTTTAAACGAAACCTAAGAATTTTCATATATAGTTTAACTTGCATGATATGCTTTGTTTGTTCTTTCAGAAAAGAAAGAGATGGCCAGCTTTGTGAGTAGTATTTCAGTGCAGAAGTGTTTGTGTATGTGGGTCTATTTCTGCAGGAAATACCAAGCTCTGAGCAATAAAATGGAACTGAATTAAGGTACTGGCACATTTGCTAATCCAAGTACATTAGGAGCCCAGAGGTGTCATTTTTGTTAGTATTCAATGCATCTTTCAGTAGTACTGATGTTGCTTTTTACAGGCGTATTAAAACCTGTGAAAGAGACTTGAAGCTGAGAGGCTAGAATTTGGCTTAAAGTTGGCTGGATAAAGGTGATATTGGAGAATGTGCCTTTCTTAAAACCCTTTTATCAATCTGATGTTATGATACTGATCTTGTGGAGAGCTCAGGAGACACACCTTATCCAGTGGGAGAACTTTGCTAGACATGACAGAGGTAGTCACAGAAGTATTAAGCTGAGATTCCTGCATTGCAGGGGGTTGGTCTAGATGACCCTCAGGGTCCCTTCCAACTCTACAATACTATGATTCTGTGAAAAATATAATCTACATTTGAAAGCCAGTTACAGGCCTTCTGTTACGCTCTGTTAGGTTGGCAAACTATAACCAAAAGAAGCAGAATTTGCAGCAGCCGTCCCCAACTGTGCCCTCCAGATGTTGTGGACTCCCACGAGCGCCAGCTGAGAAAGAATGACTTTCAGCATAGAAAATATGCATATTTTGCAAAAAATAAATTTTTTTTTTTACTTCTTATATAATATAATCATGTACTCTGGGGTGGGAGAGTTTCCTTTTCAAAGAAAAATCTAACCTGGTTTTTTTCCTGTTAACATGGCTGTCGATGGTTTCTAGAAGAAGAAATAAGAGGGTAGAGGGAAGGAAAACTCCTTGGTGATTTCCTGGGTTTTGGACCATAGTAAAATTGGGAAGAAGATTGTGGGTGTGTGGATAATATTTGGTCATTGAAGGTTGCATACAAGGGCGAACGAAGGCGTTGTGACACCCGGGGCGGGGCGTCACTATGTAGGGCGCATGTGCAGTGTCGCTACGTACGACGCATGAGCCGTGCATAGTGACACAACACATGCACTGTACATAGCGGTTTGCCACCGGTGCCGCTCCAGCGCTGTACGGATGGTGCCGGGATCCTCTGCTCGTTGCTGCAGCTGTGAATGGAGGATCCTCTATGTGTGGCTGTAGCGGTGATGGAGGGATCCAACCGCCATCCGTATGGTGCTTGAGCGGCGCTGGCAGCAAACCGCAATGTACAGCGCATGTGCGGTGTCGTTACATACAGCGCATGCATGCGACACTGCACATTTGCTGTACATCTGCTCACGGCTGCAGCCACGAATGGAGGATCCTCGACATGCGGTTGTGGTGGAGCCCCCGCAGGGTACCTTCTTGTCACCCAGATATGGCACCCTGGGCACACCGCCACACCGCCCCCCCCAACTGTGATGCCACTGGTTCTATAGTCTTATAAGGAGGAAGTTAAAATGGCCAGAGACTTTCAACAAGAAAATCCTTATTTTTCCTCTGCTGGTGTTGACCCATAGTACAAGGAGGATTTTTTTAATTTTAATTTTAATTTTTGGTCTGTAGGGAGGTAATAGGGCAGTGGATTAGAAGGGCTTGAGATCTAGCAACTTGAGACTTCAACCTGCATGGAATTTTCTTCTTCAAGTAGAACAGGGGGTGTTTTGCCACAGCCTCATGAACATTGTCATGGTAAGGGCAGCCACTTCAGCTTATCCACTATGGTGGTTAACAGGTCTTTAGCTAGTAAAGCCAATGATGAACTGAAGGTGGAGGTCAGCTGCCCTGGTACTAGTGTACTGCTTCTGCCACCTCCCACATGGTGGGCATGGCCCAGTAACCAGTTAGCAAATACAGTGGTACCTTGGTTTACAACCATAATCCGTTCTGGAGGTCCGGTTGTAAACCAAAACGGGTTGTAACCCAAGGTGTGCTTTCACCAATGGGGCCTCCCCCCAAAAAACTGGTTGTAATCCCCCCAAAATGGGTTGTAATCCAATAACAGGGATACACACTTCCAGGTTTGACGTGGTTGTAATCCAAAACGGTTGTAATCCGAAACAGTTGCAAACCAAGGTACCACTGTATGTCACACACTTGTGCTACCAATGGGCTGGGAATGACTCTGGATCCTGTACTTCAGCATGGCATGCTGTAATTTCTGAACAGCGTCTGGGAATTCCAACAGGCTTAAGACTTGCTCATTAGCAAGTTAAGCATGCTTCTTCAATCCCATTAAAATCAGAGGAACCTAAGTGATTCAAGTACTGCTGATTTAGTGGGGCTTAAGGTCAAACTACACATTACAGTGAATGCATAGCACTCAGCAGCATCTAAATTCACTGAATTCAGATGTGGTTGGGGGAGTAGTTGGGACCACAGCATGCAGGGAGGAGAGGTTTGCCCCTCCCCCCTCACTCCCCACCCCGCAAGGCATAGCCTTGAGGCTTAGAAAAAGGTTCCCATTGGCACTATCAAGAACTTTCCTCCTAAGCATCATAGCTGTGCAGGAGTGGGGTATTTTCATTCCAATTGTAGCTGGAGAGGAGAGGAAGGAGCTTCCTCTCCCTACAGACTGTACTCTCCATGACTCTTCCTGTAATTCCTGCCTGTATATTAAAGAAAAAACAAAGATGTAGCTGTCCATTATACATATAGCATAATATGGAGTTTGGTCCTTGCTTAGCTTCTTCCAGATTTAGCTTTCAGTTTTTATCCTACCAGACCATTGCTAAGGTGGCTAATTCATTCTTTAAAAGAAGATTATTAGGATTAATAAGAAAATATGAATGCCATTTTCTCTGATTAAGAGGACGAAAATGATACGGTATTATGTTCCAAGATTTACTTTAGCAAAGAAGATATTACTGGCTCTTAGCCAAAATACTTTCCCAAGATAAAAGTCTTCTTGGCTTTACTGGGAGCTATGTGCATGTATTTAAGAATATGAATTGAAGAGTGCAGAGTCTGACATTTATGCCTTGTATTTTCAGAGAAACATCAAGCCAAAATCAAGCCAAATTATTCCCTTTCCGCAGTAGTGAAGGGAATTAAATTGCCTTCCACAGTCTAAGTTGGCAAATGAAGCATTTAGATACGAGCATAAATGAAAAGGCACACCATTTTAAAAAGCATGTCGGAAACAACACATTTTGGTTGTACAGAAATAGATGATCACACAGTGCATTTCTGGGAAGACATATTTTCCGTGTCTTGAGATATTTTTACTCAGAAGCAATGAAGAAGGCAGTGGATGTTGTATTCAACAACTTTTACACATTAAGTAGGTTTAAAGGGATGCACATTGGGCTTCCTTGCCACATATACAGGAGTCTGCCTCCCCGCCCTCAAAAAGTTTGGAAGCCAAGTGTTGACTTCACAGCCAGATACTAGAAATTGAGTCCCAGATACTAGAAATTGAGTCCCTCCTGGGACCCAGGTGGCGCTGTGGGTTAATCCACAGAGTCTAGGGCTTGCTGATCAGAAGGTTGGCGGTTCGAATCCCTGCAACGGGGTGAGCTCCCGTTGCTCGGTCCCAGCTCCTGCCCACCTAGCAGTTTGAAAGCACATCAAAGTGCAAGTAGATAAATAGGGACCGCTCCAGCGGGAAGGTAAACGGCGTTTCCGTGCGCTGCTCTGGTTCGCCAGAAGCAGCTTTGTCATGCTGGCCACATGACCCGGAAGCTGTCTGCAGACAAACGCCGGCTCCCTCGGCCTATAGAGCGAGATGAGCGCCGCAACCCCAGAGTCGGACACGACTGGACCTGATGGTCAGGGGGCCCTTTACCTTTATGGTAGGGCAACAGTATCATATCACATATCAACACAGATATTATCTGTTAAAGTTTGACTTGGGTTCTAATCTTATATCCACAAGTGGGAGTAAACTCTGTAATTTAGTGGGCTTATTTCTGGATAGCCACGGGCTGGATTGTATTCACAGAGTCTAATCAAATTAAGGAACCTATGAAATCCCTTTTTAAATAAATTCAACCTTCAATTCTACAGATTTTGACAGATTTTTTTTCTTTTTAAAAAATATCCATTCCTCTCCCATAAACATGTTTCATACAAGCTCAAATATTAAAACAAATTTACATAAATCAGAAAAGAAAATGAACATTTTCATCAAAATGTTCTGCTTTTTGTATTTTTACTGTTGCTACGATAATTGCTTTTGTTTCTGATTTTTTTAAATCTATTTTATATTTTATGGTTCTCTTTTGTAGGTTATCTTGAAAATCTAGATTAGTAATAAAAAAGTGGAAAAATACGATTTTTGGCTAATAAGATACCAATTTTAATTTTCTGTCCAATATATTTTACTAGAGAATTGAAGGAAGAATGGCTCATTTTTCAAGAAAGAGTCTAGTAGCACTTTAATGATTATGCGTTTATCCAACGAAGTTCTACTCCGTGTAGACCCAATGAAATTAATGGACCTAAGTTAGGCATGTCTATTCTTTTTATTAATTTTTATTGAAGATTTTCTTTGGTTGCAAAAGTACGTGCTTTGTCTCTTTTTTCAGGTCGTAGAGTCTTTTCTACAAATCAGTTACATTCAATGTGAGACTTTAGTGTTTGATGCAGTATAAGGTTGGGGGGGGAAAGAGTTGGTAAAACTTATATTCTTTGACTTAGTGTATGCATGGGGGTTTTGTGTCAGTGTCATTTGGGTAAATTCTCTTTCTATTCATTTATTATTTTCCCTTGGCAATGAGAGAAGTTGATGGAGCGAGCCAGGGTATGGTTGGTTGTCTTTAGTTGACCGCAGTGATAGTTGTTTACATGAGTTTGGGGTGGAGGGAAGAGAGAGATGGTTGGGTCAAGTTAGCCATATTGATTTGTATGCTTTCGGGGAATTCTTCTTGTTGTCCTGTTGGGCTACGTATGTATTAAAGGAGAGCAATACTGGGGTGAAGGCATTCTCTTTTATTTGTACCAGTGTCTGTTTCAGTCTGTTGGTTAGCTTTTCCAGTAAGGCTGTTTCACATACGGTTTGGTACCAGTTCACTCCTGACAGCAGAGGCGTCCTTCCCATAGGGGCTAGTGGCTCGTCGCACCAGGGCGCTAGCCACTCAGGGGCGCCCCAGCATTGGCAGGGTGCAACAAGCCACTAAGCCCTATGGCTCCTCTGCTGCCGTCTCCTGTCTCTCGGCTGCGGCACTGCTGGGGCAAGGCGGGCATCTCTTTTCGGCTCTGTGTACAAACGAGCGGGCTGACCCTGATTGGCTGAAGAAAGGCAAAAATGGCTAGGACACGGGCTCGGGGGTCACCAGAGTCGCCGCCATGGCTTCTCCTGCTCCTCCTTATTTCCCTCTCAGTGGCGTCTGCATTGTGTGCCTCTCAAGAGCGACTTGCTGGCCAGGCCAGCTCCTTGCGGCCGCTGGGCAGCAGCGAGAGCACCATCAGCGGGCTGTAGTCAGATAGCCCCAACGGTGCCCTCCACCCCAGGCTAATTTTTGGGAAAGGGAGGGGGCGCCGGAGGGACCTTTGCACCACGGCGCTGGATGAGCTTAAGACGGCCCTGCCTGACAGGTCCCCCAATTCTTCTGGCTGCTGAGAGTAGGTAGGTTATAAGCTCTTTATAATATGAATGGGCGTTATCATTTTGGAAAATGTTCAATAGTTAGGCGTGCCCATTAATTAATTAATTAATTAATTCCGAATAAAACTAAAGCTGGTTAGCACCCTAAACCTCTTTTCGTGACGTAGCTACAATCCTATGCACCCTGGGATAAGCACCGTTAAAGTCCGCAGTGCTTCCTTCTCGGTGTGTAGGTCTCAGCAGTAAAGCACATTTAAGTTTCAATTATGTGTCTTCTTTAGTCAGTGGTAATGCAACCTTTAGTTTTTAATTAGAAATGCAAACAATGTTACAGACTAAATCGTTTGTTAGCCTGGGGAAGGAATCACATCAGCAGGGGAGAAGCACCTTGAGTTTCGTCAGCGACCATAAGAGTTGCAGACTCAAAGAGAGCCTGCTTGTTCCAACAGGTCAATATAAATGTGTTAACTGAACAAGTATCCTACCGAGAGACTGGCTCAGTTTGCTCTGACTCTGGACCTAATCTGACCCCAAACCTGAAAGCTCCATTATTAAGGGAAGGAGAGTTCCTCATAACCCTGGCAAGTGGCTATGTTGAAGCCTATTTCTCTCTCCCTCTCCCCACAAATGCACACTGATAGCAGTCACTAGCAACTTCACAGTTCTCTTTACTATTTGGCACTCACTAATTCCCATTAATGAGGGTGAAAGAGGAGAGCGCAAAATATGGTCTGAAGCTCAACATCAAAAAAACCAAGATCATGGCCACTGGTCCCATCACCTCCTGGCAGATAGAAGGGGAAGAAATGGAGGCAGTGAGAGATTATACTTTCTTGGGTTCCATGATCACTGCAGATGGTGACCGCAATCACGAAATTAAAAGACGCCTGCTTCTTTGGAGAAAAGCAATGACAAACCTAGACAGCATATTGAAAAGCAGAGACATTACCTTGCCAACAAAGGTCCGTATAGTTAAAGCTATGGTTTTACCAGTAGTGATGTATGGAAGTGAGAGCTGGACCATAAAGAAGGCTGATCACCGAAGAGTTGATGTTTTTGAATTATGGTGCTGGAGGAAATCAGCCCTGAGTGCTCACTGGAAGGACAGATCCTGAAGCTGAGGCTCCAATACTTTGGCCACCTTATGAGAAGAGAATACTCCCTGGAAAAGACCCTGACGGAGGACAAGATGGTTGGACAATGTTCTCGAAGCTACCAACATGAGTCTGACCAAACTGCGGGAGGCAGTGGAAGACAGGAGTGCCTGGCGTGCTCTGGTCCATGGGGTCACAAAGAGTCGGACACAACTGAATGACTAAACAACAACAATCACCATCAGTTTGGTAATATATGAGCATAGTGGGCATTGAGTTGAAGCCTTGATGTTCTCTCTGTACTTGAGGGACAGACATAATACCGAGGCTCTTGTAACTGCAGTTAAGGAAAGGGGCGCAGGCTTTGGGACCAAGTGCTACCTTGTTGATGCATTTTCTCTCTCCAGGAGTAGTATATCCCTCTGTCTTACCTTAACCATGGCTAAGGGAGACATCAGCATACCCTCCAACATTCTTCAGGTATACATTTGGACATTTCTCACCTCCCCCAACAGACCCTCCTCAACCCATCTCCCATTTTTGCTTCCCCCCCCAACCCAGCATTTCCATCACCACTACACCAACGGGGCACAGCACACATACCCTCCACGAAAAAAACACCCCTGAATCCTGATTTTATTTTATTATTTGATAATTTCCAAAAGGAAAACACACACCAATAAATAAATTTTGGAAAGGGGCAAATGGACACACAAAGCATTTTTTCCCAAGACTCTTGCACTCCACTCCCTCTCCTTTATATATCATTTTCTTTTTTGTTTGACTTGTTTTCATTTTACACGAGAAGCAAGCATGTTTGATGTACAGTGGTTTTGCTACATCTTGTTAAAACATAATATTAAAAAACATTTTTAAAAGAGTTGTTTTCGGGGTGTGTACATGAACCAGAATTTTGAATTACAAGATTTTGGGGAAGCCATTATAGTATTCATAGCCTTGAATTAGAGGACCTGTGACTCTCCATTCCTTAACTGCATTACATATCCTTAACTACACATATTATTTTGTCACTAGGGAAATGTGAGAGCATTGTTTTATGATTGTGCTGTAAAACCTGGTCTTCACTTCCAAATAGTAGCAGTGCTTTCCTATTTCTGTTTCTGCTTCGATATATTTTTGCCTCATATTTTATTTACTTTCGTGTGTGTGGTTGGCCTAGTTTTCCACTCATTGGAAAATTTCCCAGAACATGCTTTTTTTTGCAAATCTTTGCTGAAGAACTGTCAAACTTTCTCATTGCAAAATGGAATTGACAGACTGGCTGTTTGCCGAGTTTTTGGAATAACATTTTCTCTCCGGGTTTTGTACCCGGAGTGACAACACTGGTTTTTACTGAGCACTGGGATGGCAGTCAGGAGGGTAAGGCAAGGTGATACGAAAGCAGCTCAGTCTCTGTTTGAGCAACTCATTGTTCAGGTCTGAGGAGCTGGGGCAGAATCAGCACTTTCATTGGATTGGATGCCCTGTGTGCCTGTTCTGTTTCAGTAGCCACCTGCCATGTTGGTTCTGAAGTACAAGAGATTGGGGTAGTGCCCTCCTCTGGCATGTTACCATGGTTGGCACCAAGAGTAAGGCTGTTTCTACAGAGGTCGAGGTCAGATTCTGGTAGGCAACATAAAGATAAGTTTGGACAAAGCGAAGTCTTCATCTGCAAGCTCTGGACTCAGCAGGTGGAGCATATTCAAACTATAACTATACTGTTGCTCAGGATATTGGAAATATCACTGGTTTAAGGCTCCTCACCCAGTAGCAAGGGAGACTGTTGTTTCAGCAGGGTGCAAATGCCTTCTGAGACTTCATAAAGGCCAGCCTGTGCTATTAGCTGTGTTTCAACTGAGATGCTACTTGAGATCTTATAGGTCTGTTGCCATATTCCATACAGTAGTCGTTGGCTCTTTCAGCAAGGGGGCGACTAAGATTGCATTGGAAGAGTACTCTGAATCCAGTGAGTCCAATAAAGTCATGTTTGGTCTGGAAGGCCCTCGTAGTGGAGATGAAGACACCTCATCCAGGTTGTCTTCTGAGCTTGAAGTTGGTGTGAGGATGGGGTCAACAGCTGTGGAAGATGACCGTCTTTATGCATCTCCCTCTATTGCAGCCTGGTGGAATGGCTTCCAACAGAGGCAAGGGTGAGGTGGCAGCAAATGGTAGTTTTGTTTCAACTGAGCTATTGGCGTGGGGTATACTATCCCACCTCTGGAGCCAAAGAAACAGGTTTTCACCACTCTCACAAGACTACAGTGTCTAGCGTTGTTTTAGAGAGCTGAGCTAAGAGCAGACCCCAACAAAGACGGCACAACTAATTTCTGTGCGCCAAAATGTGACTTCCAAGGCACGTTCAGAGGGAGGTCCGGTCCAGTCCCCTTTTTCCTGTTAGGCTGCTCTTCTTTGGGAGAGCGAGTTAGATATGAACCTGCTGCACTCAGGAGCTGTAGCGGCATGCCTTAAACCACTCAGGGGCTGCACTTTATTAATCTCTGAGGAAGATTTTGCCGGGTTCTGCTTTACATACATTTCAAAAGGACCCTGGAGTAGTCATTGAGGGATTAGCTTGTTAAATTAGTCCTTTTTCTTCTTCCTTGTAAATGGAGGCCTTTCCTGCGGAAAGACACTTCATGGTAGCCTAATTTTCTGCATTTAGAACACCAGCAGTCACATCATTAGGTTTGAGGACTTCTCCAGTGCCTTTTCCTTTGCCTTGTTCTTCCATGGCATCTTCCTTCAAGGCATTTAAGTTCCCTCCCTCTCCCCTCCCTGTACCTTATTAGTAGCAGCTCAAGCACACTTTGAGACAGGGATACTAACTCCCTATCATCTGGTCAGGCTAAACCAGGCATCCCCAAACTTCGGCCCTCCAGGTGTTTTGGACTACAATTCCCATCATCCCTGACCACTGGTCCTGTTAGCTAGGGATCATGGGCATTGCAGGCCAAAACATCTGGAGGGCTGCAGTTTGGGGATGCCTGGGCTAAACTCTGGCTATCAGATATGTAACTTACCTGCTGGTATAGTTCCCATTGTTAAAGCAACACAGCATCTTACTTATTTTAAACACTTATGCCACCTTTCATTGAAGGTCCCAAGGCAGTTCATGGCAATGTAAAGCAAATTCAATAAAATTAACATCAAAACCAGAATACAACAAGATTGGAAAAATGAGAAGCTGAAAGAACCAAAATTGGGAAAGCTTCCTTTCCAACTGCTCTCCCCCCACCTGGGTTTTCCAGATACTGTAAGTGTTTGTCACACTATAGGCATGTTTGCTTGGCTAAGTGGTTGGTGGCTGTTCTTAAGCTGGCTAATAGATGAGACCCGAGTGCTCTTTCCCCCTTGGCTTCTGCAGTCCAGAGCAACTGACAGTTGAAGCAGAGTGTTTGCCATTATTGATATTTTCTCTTTGAGAAAGAGGGTTTTCCAGATGGTTTGAGGGTCAAAGGGGGGAAGTGCATTGGCAACTGACAGGCAACTGTTGTGTTTGAATGTTTTATACATGCAACTTGTGCGTAACATTTCAAATCCTAACAGGCACTGTCTGTCTCTGTAAGATACAGCTCTGGTTCTCATTAGCCGCAGTATTTGGCAGCTTGTCAATTTTTAATGTTTTTATCCTTCAAGTATTCCTTTGAAATGGGAAGACCTATTATCTTGCTTGTATAGGCATGGAACTGAATGGGTGCAGATATTTCTGGCCTTCTCGCTTTCTACTCTCCTGCAGCAAGAAATGCTTCTTAAAAGTTACAACCCAGCTTACTTTCCTGCTCTGCTTCAGTGCTTCTGCTAGCCAGTGAACAAACTGAACTGAAGTTCATAGGAAGGTGTCTTATACCAAGTCAGGCCGCAGGTCCATCTAGCTCAGGGGTCGGCAAGCTAAGGCCCATGGGCCGGTAGTGGCCCACGGGGCTCTTCTATCTGGCCCATGGCAATGTGGGTAAATGCCAGGATCTGTCCAGGTCTTCTTAGGCCCCTATGCCTGGGCAGGACGTCTGGAACACCTTCAGCATACACCCGGGAATCATGGACTCATAACTGGGCTTTATGAGCACCAAATCAGCAGTGAACAGCAGAAGCATTTGTAGAGGTTTCAAAACATTCCTCTTTTATTTCTATTAACTACTGCATATTTACAGATCTGGCTTTGTGAGTGTTACAGCCTCTCACTTAGCCATCTTGTCTACAGAAGATATTAAACTGCACACAGCACACTGCAGAGAGCAGAGTCAGGAATGAAAAACAACAAAGTAACAATTCCTAACTGTTCCCTCCCAACAGCAGATATCACCAGATTTACAGAATGGGAGGGGTGAAAATGCTCACAACCTCCCCCTTTTCATTCTGACCATTATGAAAATCTAGCACAAAAGCAATTTCTTTACATATATACCAAGTTGTTCCTTATTAACAGCTTTAGTCAAAGCATCAGCAGGTATTTCTTTCCCTGGCATATATGAGACTTTTACAACTCCCTTCTGAATGCATTCTCTGGCACGGTGCAATTTGATTAGCAAATGTTTTGTTCTTTGCTTGCACCCTTCTGAATGGATTAGTTCTATGCAGGCTTTGTTGTCCTGATAAACTTGAATTGGACAACAAATTTTAACTCTCATATCCTCACATAGTTGCAATAACCATTCTACATTCATGAGGGAAAAATTTAAAGCGTTGAGTTCTGCTTCACATGAACTCATGCTTATTGTTGCCTGTTTCTTACAAGACCAATCAAATAGGCACTGATTGTACAAATAACATACACCTGAGGTGCTCTTGCCATCAGTTGTATCACTACCAAAACTGGCATCGGCATAGATCTCAAGACCTCCAGATTTTTGGCTAGTAAGCTTCAACCTGTAATGCATAGTGCCTTTTAAATACCTAACTATACGTTTCAGCGCCTTCCAGTCTTGCACTGTAGGTTGATTTACATATCTACTGAGCAAATTTACGCTAACAGCAATGTCTGGTCTTGTGCACCTTGCTATAAAACTAAGTTTACCCAACACACTTCTGAACAATGTAGTGTCAGGAAAAACATTAGCATTAGTATCATGTTGGTACCCTGTGACCATGGGGGTGTCTACAGAATTGGCATCTGTCAGATTTAATTTTTCAATCACATCATTGATCTTACGTGATTGATGCAGCAAAACATCACCTTGCTTATTTCTCTCTACTTCCAGTGAGAGATAATTGCTGACTTCCCCTAGGTCTTTCATATCAAAATGCTTTTGCAGTTTTGCAAGAGTGGTTTTGTAAATATTTGCATCCTTCCAGAAAAACAAAATATCATCCACAAAACAAATGCAGTACAATTTGTGCTGGTTAGATTCTTTAACAAAAACACAAGAATCAGCCTTTCCTTGCTTGAAACCTAAGGAAAACAGCACTTCTGTCAGCTTAGTGTGCCAGCATCGAGCACTTTGTTTTAGACCATACAGGGATTTTTTTAATTTACACACCATTCCCTTTTTTATCTGCACTCCATCTGGCAGTGACATGTAAATACTCTCATTGAGAATTCCGTACAAAAACGCAGTATTTACGTCGTGATGAGATATGGTCATGCCCTCTTCTGCAGCAATTTTCATCAACAGCCTAACTGTCTCAAATTTGACTGTCGGTGAATATGTCTCATGATAGTCCTGATCAGGAACTTGAGAAAAAACCACGTGCAACTAATCTGGCTTTATATCTGACCACTTTACCAGTCTGATCAGTCTTGGTTTTGTAAATCCACCTGCTGTCTACAAGTTTCATGCCTGGTTCTGCTGGAACCAATTCCCACGTGTCATTTTGCTTTAGGGAATTCAATTCAGCTTTCATGGCATTAAGCCAAGGTTCGGCATCTTTTTCAGGTAAATTTTGAACCTCTTTGTAGTTAGTTGGTTCAAAAACTGAGTTTGGGTTGCTAGTGGCAGCCATATCTGAAATAGCAGCTTTAGCAAATTCTTTAGAAAATCGTTTAGGTGCTTGTCCCTTGGTAGTTCTCTCAGATCTACGCAATACTCTGGGATCCTCTGGGTCTGGTTCCTCCTCCTTGGGAGAATGGTGACCTGTATCTGGCAAAGATTCTACCTCTAGATCAGTGTGAGACCCATCTGATTTCTTAAAAGAGGTCTTTTCATTCTGATCATCTGTATCAGTGTCAGAATCTGTGCTACCATCAGCATCAGCATCAATTACAGGTTTTGCCTCTTTGTTAATTGGTTTCACCACCTCATCATCTGAAATGGGATGACATTGAAAAATGCCAACTTTGTCCCATTTTGGATTACAATCCATGCTTCTGGTCAGCCTAATTGTGTTTGTGTCTGTCATCAGCACACGATAGGAACCTTTTTCATAACCTAGAAAAATGCCATGTTGACCAGATTTGCTCAGTTTGTCACCTTGCAGAGTGTGCACCCAAACTTCAGAACCGAAAATTTTTAAATGTTTTACAAACGGTTTCCTTTTGAACAGCATTTCGTATGGGGTGCAATCAATGGCTGATTGATACCTGCGGTTGTAAATATAGGTGAAACACGATAGAGCTTCAGCCCAGAAGGGGTTGGGTAGGCCTGAATCATGCAACAGAGTTTTAATTCCTTGTTGCAAGGTCTGGTTTACTCTTTCACATAAGCCATTCTGCCATGGAGATCTGGGCGTGGCAGTCATGTGCTCTATGCCCTGTTCTGCAGTAAAGTTTTCAAACTGTTCTGAACAAAATTCTCCACCCCTGTCAGTAAAAAGACAACGTACATGCTCATCGTGAACATTCCTGAGCCATGCACAAAATGTTTGAAACTTAGAGAAGGCTTCAGACTTCTTTTGTAACATATAGACCCAAACATATCTAGAATAGGCATCTATCAGAACCAAAAAATAACATGAGTTTCCTCTAGAGAGTGCTAGAGGACCAACCAAGTCTGCATGCACAATCTCATAAGGTTTCTTAACCTCCCTCCCAGATTTTGTACCTTTGGGAGCTTGCTTAATTTTGTTCTCTGCACATGAGACACATTTCATATGATAAGGACACTTTTGAACTTTCATGCCCTCAACCATATTTTGCATTTTACCTACTGCCTGGAAATGCAAATGACCAAACAAACGATGATAATCATGAATACAATGGTTATGCAATTTCTCATTCTTATCTACTGATATATTACAGCATGCCTTTTCAGTTTCTTTAGTTGCTCCAGCAGCTGTACCTGTAACAAAAGGCAATACATATAAACCATCAACACACTTAGCATAAAGAATGAGTTTGTTATCTCGAAGAATTTCACACCGAGAGTTTGCAAACACCACTTTAAATCCTTGAGCGTCTAGCTGAGAAACACTCAAGAGATTATCCTGCAAATGAGGAGCATACATAACATTTTTAACTGTTGCATTAAGGCTCTGCAAAGAAACCGTTCCCTGAGCCAAACTTTTAATAGTCGTTCCATCCGCTTGATGAATTGCTCCTCCCTGTTTCTCAAGATGAAGAAAGAGATTTTTATCATTGGCCACGTGCCTTGTGGCTCCTGAGTCGACAACAAAAACAGAACGTGTGAGTTGATTAGAACTGCGTGAGATCAAAGCCTTTGATGCAGCTGGCCCTTGGGGTTTTCGGCCTCCTCCCCTTTTGCCTTTGAAGTTGCTCTTCTTCTTTGAAGAGTTTTTACACTGATTTTTAAAATGGCCGACCTCTCCGCAAGAAAAACAGCGGCGCATTTTAAGAGCTTTTGCAACACTTTCACTTTCCCCTGTTGAAGGCTTGTAGGCATTTCCAACAGCCTTGTCCCTGCTTTCTCTAGCAGTCTGTCTGCGATCCCACTCATTCAAGAGCACGCTAGACACATAATCTTCTGTTAGACGGTCATTGGGCAAAGACGACAATTGAGCAGCTACAGCATCATAAGATTCATCCAAACTGTTTATGATAAGCATTGCAAAAACAGCTTCTGAAATATTTAAGTCTCGCTGGATAAGATCCTGTCTGAGACGTTTTAACTGGGCTAGATGGCTGGGCAAATCACCATCTTTCTGTAATTCCAGCCTACACAGCTTTTTAAAGCACACTGGATCCTGCATTTTGTCTTAGATGCATATCTCGAAGTTTATTCCAAACAGCCCGTGCAGTCTGCTGGTTCTCCAAATTGACCAACAACTGGTCCTGGACACTCAGAATAATTGTCCCCCTGGCTCTCATGTCTGCCTCATGCCACGCTGGCCATCCATCATCATCCTCATTGGGGGGGTCATCTTCTATAGTATGGTAAAGCTTTTCGCTTTGTAAAAGTGCTTTCATTTTGACCTGCCACGTAGGATAGGTCTCTGGTGTAAGGAGAGGAAAAGATAGAGACATCTGGCCAGAATGTGCAGAAGCCATGCCTGTGTTTAGTTAACAGCAAGACACTTCCCTTCATGCACCCCAAATACTCTTGACTCTCTCAGCAACTTCTCTCCCCACTCAGCACAATTAACAGGCAAACTGGAAAAGCGTCTCTGCTGTCTTCTTGGCAGCCAGCAACATACCTTTCTGTAAATCAAACAGCAGCTTGAAAAACAGCTTCAGCTCACAGCTCAACTCCGATGTGCAGCATCAGATGGAAATGGATCAGAAACATCCAATTATCCAACCATCAATAGTCATCTGCAACCATCTGCCTGCTACCAGCAACCATCCTCCTGCTACCATATGTGGGTGAATGCCAGGATCTGTCCAGGTCTTCTTAGGCCCCTATGCCTGGGCAGGACGTCTGGAACACCTTCAGCATACACCCGGGAATCATGGACTCATAACTGGGCTTTATGAGCACCAAATCAGCAGTGAACAGCAGAAGCATTTGTAGAGGTTTCAAAACATTCCTCTTTTATTTCTATTAACTACTGCATATTTACAGATCTGGCTTTGTGAGTGTTACAGCCTCTCACTTAGCCATCTTGTCTACAGAAGATATTAAACTGCACACAGCACACTGCAGAGAGCAGAGTCAGGAATGAAAAACAACAAAGTAACAATTCCTAACTGTTCCCTCCCAACAGCAGATATCACCAGATTTACAGAATGGGAGGGGTGAAAATGCTCACAGGCAACCGCCCCCGCTCTTATTGGTGTGGCACGGGGACCGACTTCCGGGTTGATGCCGCATGCGCACCCGGATGTGCGCCGGAAATTGTGTGTGTGTGCGCGCACGTGTGAGGGATGGAGAAGCGCCCGTGTGCATGTGCACACATTATTTATGGCACACATCTGGGTCGGAGGAGCGCCAGAAATAGCATGTGCCCACGTGCACAGGCGCTCTTCTGACCCGGAAGAGCGTGCATGCACACATGCTCTGGCCCATCCTCCAACAGACAGAGCGTGGACCAGCCCATCATCCGGTAAGCTTGCAGACCCCTGATCTAGCTGATGATGGCTGGTACCACGTGGCAGTATGTCTCTAGGGTTTCAGCCCTACCTTGAGATGCTCTACCACTGAGCTAGGGCTCTTCGCTTTATGTGGGGGCAAAGAGCACGTTATTTGGAAATGTGTGCAATGAATCTCCAAATGTATTTTTTGTTACTTGGTTTAAATGAAAAGAATATTGGGAAACAATTTCGAGCAAGGAATCAGGTGCTTAGCACTTCCCTGCCAGCCATTTTCCGTTTTCAAATTAACTCTTCCCCACAAGTTGCTCTCCCTTCCCACAGGTTTCAGGTGCATGTTTAAAAATTGTTCTTAAGCCTCTCTAGAATATGGGGATGGGAACAACTTGGAGAAGATTGGTTTTGAGCAGCAAAATAGCATGCAGGGGGAGAGTTAAGCACTTCCATCATCTATTATTCTGATTAAAAAACAAGTTCCCAGGGTTGCCTTTTATTAGAAGGGGTGAGGGGTTGTCAAGTGCCGTTTTGCACAAATGACTTTGCTTTAAAAAAGCATAACACATAATCTATTTAAATCTTCTTTCCTTTTTCAGAACTAAATGTAAAGGAATCGGATATGAGAGTATGTGATGAATCATCGTGTAAATATGGGGGTGTTTGTAAGGAAGAAGGAGATAGTTTGACGTGTGCATGCCAATTTCTGGTAAGGAATTTTCACCTTTGTTATCTAATATGATCAAAAATAATAAGGTCCTCTGAAAAACTGTGTCAGTTTGAGAGCTTTACTCATGTACGCATTTGTACGATCTGGGACAGCTAGTTTGGTAAAGAAAAAGTGTTATATATGTGTTGTATATGCGATATAACTCTGACACCAGATGGCGCTGTGAACAAGGGCAAACGAAGTCATCGTGACACCTTGGGCGGGGCGTCGCTACGTAGGGCACATGTGCCACACATGCACTGTATATAGTAGTTTGCCCTGGCGGCACCGCTCCAGCGCCATATGGATGGTGCCGGGATTCTCTGCTCGCGGCTGCAGCCGTGAACGGAGGATCCTCTACATGCGGCTGTAGCGGCGACGGAGGGATCCCACCGCTGTCCATACGGCGCTCGAGCGGTGCCGGCGGCAAACCGCTATGTACAGCGCAAGTGCGTCGTTGTTGCGTACAGCGCATGTGTGTGACGCCGCACATGCGCTGTACATAGTGTTTTGCCGCCAGCACCGGGATCCCCTGCTCGCGGCTGCAGCCGCAAATGGAGGATCCTCCACACGCAGCTGCGGCGGCATGGCTGCTCGCGCCGCCGTGAACCTCTGTGGGGTACCTTCTTGTCACCCCCCCCCAGACATGGCACCCGGGGCCCCTCCCCCCATTGCCACGCCACTGGCTGTGAATTCCCGTCTTTCCCTACCGGATTTCCCTGTATTAGTTTACAACGCGCTTCTTTGATGTGTCTAGATCCAGCCCTGGTGTAGCATGTTCTTCAGAGGCTAAGCAGTTAATCGAAGCAAAATAATAATAATAAAATCCTTCCAGTAGCACCTTAGAGACCAACTAAGTTTGTTATTGGTATGAGCTTTCGTTTGCATGCACACTTCTTCAGAATCTGCAGCCTTCAGCAAGTGTGCTATGCTTTCTTCATCCTGGGGACATGAAAATACCAATTTCTGCTTGTGCATTTCTGTCTCGCTGCTCTAGCTGCTGCTCCTTGGGCTGCTGTGGTTTGTTTTTGCAGCTGAATGGAATGGGCCTCTGGGACTCTGGAAGGAAGCCACGAGCCACGAAATCAAACTCTCCGATTGCACCTTTGCCACCCCAGCTGAATACCTATACACGGGGTTGCGTAAATCATTTCTTTTTTCTTGTTTTTTTCCTCTCTCCCTTGCAGTGTCACACAAAATATATTCCTGTTTGTGGTTCAAATGGAGACACTTACCAAAATGAATGCTTTCTCAGGAGAGCTGCTTGCAAGCATCAGAAAGAGATAACAGTGGTGGCTAGAGGGCCTTGTTACTCAGGTGAGTAAACAGCAGTTAATGGGACAGCCTTTCTTATATCATTTGTTGATATAGGACCAGGATTCACTGATCAAGGGCCCACTTCTGTACTGAAATGTCATGTCCAGTCTGGACATGGTCTCTAGGGGCTAGAGGAACTAGATACAATGGTGGAACACCTGTAATTTTCAACTGTATGTCAGGACTGGTCAGCTTGAAAGTAGGAGGTCACATAAAATGGCAGCCGTCAAGAGCAGTCATAGGCAACCTTGGCTCTCCAGGTGTCTTGGAACTACAACTCCCATGATCCCTAGCTAACAGGGCCAGTGGTCAGGGATCATGGGAGTTGTAGTTCCAAAACATCTGGAGAGCCAAGGTTGCCTATGCCTGGTCAAGAGGGATGCTGAACTATTCCTCTGACTGCCATTACCTCTGTTTAGCCCTCTTCTTGGATGTTTCCTTCCCCCCAGTGTTTCCCCAACTGTTCATTTCTGCATTGCATTTGAGCTTTCATGTGACATGAAGGCCACTTCAGAAAACTAATAGAATATAGTGCATGTTTAATATGCACTGTCATGTTATTTTACTCTAGAAAAAAAACAGTCTGCAGCCTTCGTAACCTGGAAAATTGTGTGAGTAAAGCCATAAAATTTGGGATGGTATACCGGCACACAGTTATTTCCCTCAGTTTTTATGGGGAAATCATGTGTGGAATGGGTGATGGAGTGGCAAAATTGTCCAATGATGTTCATGATTGTGTCACACCATGCACAATGTTCTGGTATATTGGTCAAAAAGCTACAGTTCCATAATGCAACTGGTACCACTTTGTGAAAGGAACACTAGAATATGGGGCAGAAGCACTAGCAATGTAATCAGGGAAGTTAACACAATATTCCCCACATTTTAATGAATCCATGGTGTCTCTCTCTCTCTCTCTCTCTCTCTCTCTCTCTGGGCCTTTCCCCCTGTATGGATAAAATGCTAGGCAACAGTTTGTCCCTTCTTGAGTTGCTGATTGATAAGGGTTGCCAATTTTCTTTGCTGATTGGTAAGGGTTGCCGACATTTCATTTCTTTGTTGGTAAAGCTTTAATAAGGTCAAAAAGGCACTAACTAAACAAAAAATAGCAATTAAAAATCAATAATAAGGTATCTTAAGTGTTCATTACAGTAGTCTTAAGTCAAACATGTTAAAGGAAGTAGATGATTTTATTTAAGAAACACATAACCATTCATTCAGAAATACCTATTAGGTCATAATGTAAATAAGAACCTTGAATGCTACATTAAAAATCAACTCAACAATTGCCAGTAATAAACCTATTAAGTTGGCTTATTTCAAGGCATTTTCTGCATTTTTTCCTTTAGTATCTAAAGAGTCCTTTTTTTAGTTTTAGACTTCTCCCAAAGTATCTTAAAATAAGTTTTTTCTTACATTAAAATCCTACGGGTGAAATCCACCATAGGACAATGAGGTTCCCACATGCACTGCAAGTATTCTCCTTCCTCTCCTCCCTACCCTGCAGCCCCTCCAACCCCTTCCAAATCCTATCCAAGGTTTCTGAGGGGCTGCAGCAGAGAGGAGAGGAGGGGGTAGTCCCATTGCACAAGAGGAAGCCAGTTTTGCTGGTGGATAGGTGCCTTTCTCTATGCCATGATTTTCTTTTGTTGGTAGCTGGTATTTCTTTCAATATCAGGCCACCAGCAAGCAGGCTGCAATCAAGATTTTACCTATTATTTTGCAGCTCTTAATATGATTCGCATCACTGAGCTTGTCTAAAAGCAAACAAGATATTCTCTTGGTGATTTACACCCCGTTATGTCTTTTGTATTTTCAGGCACACGTGCCTAGTGCTTTTATTATTTCCTTGCAATCCTGTGCTATCGTCCTTGCACCTCATATTATCTTCCTTGCAGGAGAATGCCATGGGAAGTTGATACGTTTTCGTAGCCTTTGAGGAATATAATATCATAAATACAAGATCTTATAAAATATTATTTTGACTTCAGCATCCATTAAATAACTGGGCTCACCTCTGCATATAATGTTGCAGTGCAGAACTAAAATGCTGTTTTAAAAAACAGCAACAACTATTTTTAATTCCACTTTCAACTTCTTGTGAGTCAGGCAATAAATACTGGAAAAAAAACCTTTTGAGACTGAGAATCAGCTAATATGCTTTTAAAACTTTGTATTGTGGTAGCAATGGTTTGCATGACACGGTAGGCACAACACCACAGTTCTGTTTTGATGCTGCACCAAGGTTTGGTTTAATGTTGCGGCCAAGCTCTTGCCTTACTAAGCACGAGGTGTAGCTAGGAACAGTGTGGTATGTGGGAGCAAAAGGTGACTTGGCAGAAGCAAAGTGGTGGGCAAGCTCCTTTTCATGAGTGTGTCCATTTGCAAGGTCCCAGTAAGCCGCAGTTTGGCTTACGGTGTGTGCATACCAGGTAATAATGTCAGAGGCAATTTTAGGGCAGTGCCCACACTGGGCATGCAGCCGAGCAGGGCAGCTTCTCAAAACCTGGTAGGCACTTAACGGGCTTTTGGAAGGAGAAAGGAGGATTCTAGGACTTTTCCAGAGCCCTCACACCTTCTTCCCAAAGTCTAGTGCCTCTTACCTAGCTTTAGGAAGGCGGGTCAAAGACTGGAGACGGTGTCAAATTTTGCCTTTGCCCAGGGTGCCATATCGCCAAGGTCTGCCCTGATTGTGTAGAAAGTGTCATCATACAGTTGAGTTGAGTTGCTCTGGACTTCGTTGTATCTGGATGAAGGCTTTGTTGCTGTTCTCCTGTAACTGGAGACAAAGCTCCTATTTCACATTACTATGCCTTTCATGAATAAAGGCAAATAAACCTTGGAAGAACTCTGCCTAGATCAGAATATCAGCTTTTGCCCTCTCTGATTTCATAAATATCACCCCTTCATGGATGAGACCAGGGCAGAACTTTCAGGGCTTGGTTGAGAGCCTGGAGGAACTTGGTAGGTTAGTGGAGGATCAAAGCAGAATCTGGTGAGCCATGCATAGCTGCCAAGTTTTCCCTTTTCTCACGAGGAAGCCTATTCAGCATAATGGAAAATCCCTTTAAAAAAGGGATAACTTGGCAGCTATGGAGCCATGTTTGGAGGTTGGAAGGAGTTTGAATACCACCACTTGAATCAGCAAAATACTGGCCGGCTGACCTATGAATAGCAGCAATAGTAATACTACTAGTAGTAAATAGGTCCTGCAGGGACCTTCTTTTTTGATTCCAAGTCCACACCATTCGCTAAGCTGCCTTGTTTTGGTTTAGCCATAATTGGGGATTATTGAAAGGCCTTTCATTGACAAGATCAGCCATCTTTTAGCCTAGTATATTGTGGGTTTAAAGACTGTCTCAAGGCAAATCTTTAAAAATGTAGTATAAACACTGACAATTGGGAAACACTGGCCTGTGAGCGCTCCAGTTGGAGAACAGCCTCTACCAAAGGTGTCATGGACTTTGAAGACACTTGAACTCAGGACACAAGGGAGAAACGTGCTAAGAGGAAGGCATGCTTGGCAAATCCACACCGTGATCAACTCCCGCCTGGAAACCAATGTCCCCACTGTGGAAGGACGTGTGGATCCAGAATTGGCCTTCACAGTCACTTACCGTGATAAAACCGTGTTTATGGAAGACAATCTTACTCTGCTACGAGTGATCGCCAAAGAAGAAGATGATTATGGGCAAACCAGCTATTCACCACACTGGTGGGGCAAAGCAAGTAGGACTCCAAGGGTTGTTTTGCAAGTTGAGTATCTAGTTACCGCCCTTAAATTATTTAATGCCTAAACGTGAATTGGAAAAACAGGTCTCTAATGCCCAGTGCTTATTGTAGCTCCTTGTGCTGTTTGGCCATTTCAGTGTTCAGAATGCTTATGATAATGTAGTGTTATATTGCTACATGACATTCATTTTCATTTTTAAACCAGCGAACACTGTTACACGTTAGTGCAGACCTGTAAAAAGTGTGAGCAGCCGTGGTGAATATTTAAAATGCTCAGCTTGGGTTGGCTGTTGCCCTTTTTGTTTGAAAAGCAAAGGGGCTCCTTTGAAGCACCCAAGTAAGTCTGCACAACTTGCAGCTTTCTAGGTAGCCAACAGGGGGCAACAATTCTATAAACAGCCCCAACCAGCATGGCCAGTGGTCAGGATGACGCCATGTTGGCCATCCCTGACATAAAGGACCAGCTATTTGTGCAGCTGGTGGAGGAAGCTTAGCAAGCTTTTGTTTTAACATCTCTGATCTGGACTCAGGCTGGCAGGATATTGGATGGGGTCAGTCCCCAGGGTCACTGTTGGGGCTAAGTAACAGTTAAACACTGGAGGCTGTGACTATTAGCATCTCTGGCTGCCAGTACAAAATTGTTCCATTGCCTCAGGCAGATCGGCTCAAACAACCTTCTTGGGAAAGTGACCTTTCAGAGGCAGCTTGACTCTGCTTTTAGGGAGGAGAGAGGATGCATTTGTTTTCATGGGCTTCTGGGATGAGGTAAATTTCATGTTGAGTGGTTGCAGCAGAAACAGCAAAGGGGTCTGTGAAACTGTAGCTGTAGCATGTTTATTGTGCCATGACGTTTCATAAACTGTGGCTTACTTCATCAAATGCTGAGGAGAGGAGAAAACTTGCCTTTGCAAATGGTACACCCTGCCTTTTTCCATTCTAGAGCTCAGGGTGGGCGCATCTCATGCCCTCAGATCATGTTCTGGGTCAATCCCATCTCTCGCTCTCTCTTTTTCTGAAGTGAGGTCTGTGCAGACTTGCAGTAACCTCTTTGTTTTCAGACCCAAGTCTCAAATTCTGACAAAGTACGTTCTAAAATACTGTAATTTTGTTTTCTTGATTTCATCATTTTATATCTTTGTAAACCACTCTGAGGGGTTTTTCTTTAAACAATCAAGCAGTGCAAACATTTTATGAAATAAACAACCAAACTGAGCTGAATTTTGCGCCCGTATGGTTAGAGGCATGCCAGGGGGGTTGTGCCAATGGATCCTGCAGTTGCTCCAGCTTCACTGGTCTGCTCCACTTCATCGTAGATAAGATACTGGGAGTACCTGCCCTCTGTGAATTCTGTGGTTGCTATCCAGTAGTTCCAAAATTATTGCACCTAGTTGCACAAACAACCTTAGCATTTCTCCGTTCTCACAGCTGAAATAGGTCCTTAGCCATTTCCTCTTACATATCTTATTGGCAAACAAGCAATAAAAGTTAAACTCTTCTGATTTATTTTCATTTCTGTGTGTTTCTGTTAACCACAGTAGCAAATATAATTGCTCCCAGGATTGACTTCTGCTAAATTTGTAAAATTAAGCATGCACAGTTGGCATGCAGCTTCATTTTCTAATGGATTTCTGAATCCGCACCTTCAGAGAGACCTGTTTATTGGAAAGTACCACCTCTTGGCTCCCTTATTAAACTCTTAAGTAAGAAAAAAAAACCCACCAACCTTATTTGCATTATTAAGAGCAAACACCATTGCTCTGTGAGATGTCAGGTGTTTGCTAGCTTCTCTCGTTCCTTTCATAACACATTTCACTGCGGGGAAGGCAGAGACTCTCAAGGCTACATTTAATTTTGAACTAGTGTCCCTCAATCTGAAGTAATCAAGCCCTTATTATGAATCTTGAGCAGCCGGGGTTTTACAGTCTGTGTTTGTTTATGTAGTGTAAATGCAATTACAACGATATACTGTGTTTGGTGGCAGGGGGAAATAAAGTCAGCGGTGCAATTTAATCTCCTCATTGCTGTTAAGCAGGAAATCCTAGGTACTTTGCCGTTGAAATAATAAAATGGGGTGGGGGAGCTCCGGATATCAGCTTTTCTGCTTATCGAACCTCCAACCTATACCATAGCTGAGAGGTTCATAACCAGCACCGAACCAGGATCTAAATCTTGCCAATGAGACAGGACCCTTGTTGGCTTCAGACACACAGCAGTGATAGGGGAATGTGCCCCACATGTTCTCAGGGCACCATCTGCTCTAAAGTTCAGGCTGCAGTCCGGAAATGAGAGCCCCATATGCGTGCTGGGCTCTGATTCACAGGCATTGCCTGTTTCTTTTCTGCCCAAGAGCTGGTCACACTTTACAGGAGTGTTTGCTATGCCTGTGCCCTTGAATCTTACAGGGAGCATCTAATGTATACAAGGAAGATGTGCGTCTCCCACCATGCATGGCCTGTAGTGATAGGTGGTAGCAATTTATTTTTTTAAACACCTTTTCCTTCTTCTTTTGAATGTCCCATAGCCGATAGATGAAAGACCAAGTTGAAATCAGGGCCCAGAAAACAGAGACACTTGGGGCTGCAGCCACCTTACTGAGCACTTCTACCATTGCTGGACTGGGGGGGGGGCTTAAAGTTTACACCACTGCCCACAGACTTGCCGGAGTGCTGGTAAAGTAGGAACCACAAGGACACTTTGCCCAGTTCATCCAAAACCTGGTGCCATCCCCAATGTTGAAGACCGTTGTGACTTCCTAACATGTGCCTTCTGCATTGCCCCTCAATGTTCAGAGAGGTGTGTTTTCACACATTACAGTAGTACCTCTGGTTGCGTAACGCTCAGGATGCGAAAGCGGCAAACCTGGAAGTATTTGACTGGGTTTCGCCACGCACGCATGCGCAGAAGTGGCCCTCAGGTTGCGGAAACCCCGTCCACAACCGTAGGTACCACTGTACTTGCCCCCCAGAGAGGACAAAAGTGTGAGTGCAGCAGAAAGACTTGCTCCTGTAATCTGTGAACCAGCCTTCCCTCTCTCTGAGGCAGACATCTCATTTCTGACTTAACCTATATACCTGTCAACTAATATAGTTATCTCTCCTTGGGTGCAGAAACAGTTGTTAGGCATGATAAAGGCAGGGTGCGTAGATGAGGGTCTCTTCACATATTATTTTTAAAAGGCATATGTAAGATTTTTTCCCCAAGTGCACATCTAGAAAAAGGAACGCGACATAACACATATCATATAGGTATGCTTCTCAGAGACTAACCCAGGTACGTTGCTGCATAGTGTGTGAAATGGCCTTGGGTATTATGGGAAGAGCTTACGCTTGACCTAACACGGCCTGCACTTCCTGCAACTGAACAGCAAGCTACTGTGCTTTAAGCATTCAGAGTGAATTTTTTGGAACACTTTGCCAAGATTTGCATGAAAGAATGATCAGCTACTGTTTGTATCCTGCCAAGAAACAGTTTAAGGCTCCATCTGAGGCTGCACCGCTCTGGGCAATTAGGGAGCAACCCTCCTGAGGACACTTGTGACTTTAGGGTAATTGCCGGCAGACACAGTGGGCTTTAAACAGGCGGTGGAGATATAAAGACAACGGGAAGAAGACTAAAGCGGTGCTAAGAATCAGGATAAAGGCTGGGCAAAAATATCTTTCATCTGACACCTAGTTTCTGTGTACATAAAATTATTGGGGAGGGGGCATTCCATAATGTGCTTCCACTAGCCACAATCTGCAGTGGAACTGACCAAACACTGAGTTACTTCCTGAGTTAGAACATCATCTTTAACCCACCCGAAAGCATTGTGGACATTGGTAGCCTTTTGATCCTGACTGTGGACAGTTCATTCTCTTTTAAGCCAAGGCTCTAGCTTACAGAGACTTCTATACAATATATGGAAAATGCTTAATTGGATTGTGCAGACACCTTCCCTTCTGCTGTACCTCACACTGGCTTTCTATGTTGTTCTTCTATATACATGATAATTTTATATTTAATAATGCTTTTCACCAATTTACTCAGTGCAGACCTTAAGCTAACAGGCCTGTAGTTTCTTAGATCTTCCATAAATCCAAGACTCTCTAAGTACCCTATTTTCCAGGGGTGTCCCTGATTTAGAGAAGCCATCCCAGCTTCTGATTTGATCCTGGAAGGTCCCACTTTTCCTTAGGATGTCCCCGTTTTCACTGGAGAAATGTTGGAGTTATCCGGCCCCCTAGCCAATTGAAGTCAATCTTGTATAGGGGAGGTTTTTAAAAAATGTTTAATGTTTTATTATGTTATTACATAAGTTGGAAGCTGCCCAGAGTGGGTCGGGCACCCCAGTAAGATGTGTGGGGTATAAATAGTAAAATAACCATTATGGAATGAGACGTCACTATTTTCATCAGAGAAACGTTGGTGGGTATGAAATTCCTAAAAATAGTGTTACATTGACGCCCTTCCGGTCCTCTTCTGTGGATGCCATTCTTTGGGACGGGTTAAATATTTTTGTTAGAAGATAAGATGTTCCACATATGAGTTCTTTAAGAGCTCTTGGGCAGAAACTACCTTCAGCATTTAGCTTTGGGGAGGAGAAGGCGGGCGCAGCGCCCTCCTGCCAGCCCTGCGCCACCGAGACTACCCCTAGAGCCGGGCCTGAGTACGTCTCTTAACGCTTGAGCACTTAACCTGTGGAAATGATGAGCCTCAAGCAGTCCCAAAGGTAGCACAATGTAAGGTACCAAAGGCTGAAAAAGACAAGCATAAAAACTGCTTTCTAGTCTCCCCATTACTATTTGATACAACAAGCCTGGTACAAACAAAAGGGGCAGGGGACCCACAGTTTGTTTCCCTGTACTTTACTCACTTTTCAAAATGAAATTGAGAAGAATTTAACCTTAAGTAAATCACAAACTGAAGTCCACCCCCACCCCCAATTTTCATTGACTCCCCAAAGAAAAGTTGGAATTGACTCATGTTTGCGTTTGTGGCACTTTGGGTTAATACATACCAGCATTTTCCATTGCGCATCTGCCCCGGAGGCATGTTCTGTATTCTGCAATCAATAGTTCTCATTCAAGGTCCTGAGTCCGTTCCCCTCTCACCAGCTCTGCTGTTTTATTTTCATTATTTTAGAATGAGAAAGAACAGGAGAGGAGGACAGAGGGAAATTACACAGTTTCCAGAAAATTTAGTGCCTTAATACTTACTCACACTGTCAGAGGGCCTGGTATGGCTACTCTAGAGTAACGACTCCAGCATGGTCTTTTAAGGTTTTTATTAAGTGCTGATTATTTACAGTGTTCAGAGCAGTAAAAATGCATCCTTAAGGTGAGGTGTCTGAACTCCCGAATGGCGATTGGCGCGTTTTCTTCCAGCACCACAGCTTTGGCAGACCCAACCTCTTCCCCCTACGTTTGCGTCGCAATTCGGGAGTTGGGGGAATTGGCCTCCCCCCTGTGCGTCCAACTTCCTGTCCCACCTGCGGCCTGGGCTCCACAACCTTGCCTGAGCCTCGGACACCACTTCCTGACTCTCCGCTGGAGGCAGAGCTCTCCTTACTCTCTCCCGCGCTTGGGGATGGGCTGGAACTTAAGATGGGAGGGACTTCCCTGTATCCCTCGTCCCTCACATCCATCCCCCTCCCAGGCTCCTCTCCCCCCCTTCCTAGTGGCTCTCCGCTTGCTGGGGACGAGTGAAACCCCAAGAAGTCTGTGGCATCCGAGCCTGTGGGTGTAAAAATTTCCCCCCAATCCTGCGATCTTTCTCCTTCCCCCTGAGAAGACGGGAATCCCAAGAAGTCAGTGGCGTCAGAGCTGGTGGGAGTAAAAATGTTCTGCCAGTCCTCTCCTGCCTCTGACGTCGTTGACCTCGGTGAAACCCACACCTCTTCTTCCGTGTCCTCAAATTCCGCTTCCCATCTCCATGGAGAGCTGCTGCCTGCTATCCCTTCCTCCTGCCCCTCCCCCTCTCCCTCCCTTTCCATGTGCCAGGGCTTGGGCCTGTGGGGGAACAGGGCGTGGAACTCTTCCACTAAAAATTCCTCAGGTACTTCTGTGGCCGGTATCCACTCATTGTGGGACGGCGGAGTGTCCTCCCATGCTATCAGGTACTCCAGTCCTCTCACCCCTCTCCTTGAGTCTAAAATCTCAGTTGCCTCATTGAGCTGTCGGGCGTCTCCCGTCTCCCCCCCTCCCTCTGGAGGCTGATCGCTGTCCCTGAACCTGGTACTTTCCCTGTACGGCGACAGCAGCGATCTATGAAACACTGGGTGCACTCTCATGTCCTCCGGCAGTGCTAGCCTGAAGGCTACCGGGTTGACCTGTTGCGTGACCGTGAAGGGGCCCAGCCTCCTGGGTGCTAACTTCTTGCATCGCCCCCTGGTGGGAAGACCTTCCGAGGATAACCAAACCTTGTCCCCCACCCTGATGACCTCTCCCGGTCGCCTGTGGCGATCTGCCCCCTTCTTGTACGCTTCCTTGGCCCTCTCCAAGTGTTCTCTGAGCTGCTGGTGCACCGTCTCCAGGTCCTCTGCCCAATCCTCTGCCTGTGGGCCCTCTTCCTCCTCCTCCCCCTCCCTCTCCGGGAAAGATCTGAGGTCGCGCCCGTAGTTGGCCTTAAAGGGCGACACCCCTGTGGAGACGTGCACCGCATTGTTGTAGGCAAATTCTGCCAGTGGCAGGCGATCCACCCAGTCCGTTTGCCTCTGGCTGACGTAACATCTCAGGTACTGCTGCAGAATGGCGTTGACCCGCTCCGCCTGTCCATTGGTTTGCAGGTGCCTAGCCGTCGACAAGCTGACCTCCACCTGCAGGAGGTTCATGAGCCGCCGCCAGAACCTGGAAACAAATTGGCGACCACGATCCGAAATAACCCTTAAAGGCAATCCATGCAGTCTGAATACGTGGTCAACAAACAGTTTGGCCGTCTCTTCTGCCGAGACCGCCCTGGCACACGGTATAAAATGGCACATTTTGGACATGAGGTCCACCACCACCAACACTGCGGTCTTGCCCCTGGACGACGGCAGGTCTGTGATGAAGTCCATGGACACTACTTCCCACGGCCTGTGCGGTGTGGCTAAGGGCTCCAGCAAACCTGCTGGTGGCGCTCTGACCACCTTTGCTCGCTGGCAGGTGTCACATCCCCTTACATAATCCCGAACATCCTCCCGCACCCCTGGCCACCAGAAGTGTCTCATGACTAGGTGAGTGGTTTTGTCCCTTCCAAAATGACCCGCCGTTGGGTTGTCGTGCATCTGCTTGAGGGCCTTACCTCTCAGCTGTTTGGTTGGCAGGTACAGGGCTCCCTTGTAAAAAAGCAAACCCCTCCTTTCCTCAAAGTCTTTGGCCTGCTCCCCCCCCCCTCTCAGTTCTCTGAAGATGCGGGTGGCAAATTCATCAGCTGCTGTCAGTGCTGTGAGTTCTGCCTCGCTCACCACTGCTGCTCCGCAGGACCATGCTGATGGGGGGAAAATATGCCTGGGTGCTGGTGGCAACTCCTCCTCCATGTACTCTGGCTTGCGGGAGAGGGCATCCGCCCTGACATTCTGCTCTCCCGGGATGTAGTGGATGGAGAAGTTGAAGTTCGAGAAGAACTCTGCCCACCGTATCTGCCGCTGGTTGAGCACCCTGGCAGTTCTCCAGAACTCCAGGTTCTTGTGGTCTGTGCACACCTGGATGGGGTGCTTGGCGCCCACCAGGAAGTGTCGCCAGTGCTGGAACGCAGCGTGGATCGCGAGAAGTTCCCTGTCAAACACTGTGTAGTTGCGTTCCGGCTGGGTCAGCTTCCTGGAGAAGAAGGCACAGGGTCTCCACTCTCTGTTGGCGTCCAGTTGCAACAGAATCGCTCCCAGAGCCTTGTCCGAAGCATCTGTCTCCAGGCGTAGGGGCGCATCCTGCACCACGTGGAACAGGTGCTGGTCTGAAGCGAATACCCTCTTGAGGCTTTCGAACGCTGCTTGCGCCTCTGGTGTCCACCGGAACTTCTGCTTGCCTCTCAGGCAGTCGGTGATAGGAGCCGTGACACGAGAGAAGTTCTTGATGAACTTCCTGTAGAAGTTCGCGAAGCCTAGTAGGCGTTGGGCATCTTTGCGCGTCCTGGGGCTGTGCCAGTCCAGGATGGCCTGCACCTTGTCCTTGTCCATCGCCAGCCCCTTGTCTGACAGCTTGTAGCCCAGGAAGTCCACTTCTTTGGTGTGAAACTTGCACTTCTCCAGCTTCACATACAGGTGGTTGTCCTTCAGGCGCTGCAACACCTCCCTGACATCCTTCACATGCTGCACTGGGTCATTGGAGTAGATAAGGATGTCATCCAGAAAGACCAAGCAGTTCTTGAAGAGGAGGGACCCCAGGACGTGGTGCATGAAGGCCTGGAAGCATGCTGAGCCCCCTTGCAACCCGAAGGGCATCACCAGATATTCAAAAGAGCCCAGAGGCGTGAACATCGTGGTTTTCCATTCATCACCCTCCCGGATCCTAATCAAGTTGTACGCCCCTCTTAGGTCGAGCTTGGTGAAGATCTTGCCCCTGCGTGCCGCTGTCAGGAGATTATCCACTCTGGGCATGGGGAAAGCCACTGGCTCTGTCACCGAATTCAGCCGTCTAAAATCCACCACAAGACGGCGCTGTTGCGTGTCTTTCTTGTCCACCCAGAAGACCGGGCTGCCCCCTGCTGCCTTACTTTCTCTGATGAACCCCTGCTTGAGGTTCTTGTCGATGAAAGCGCGCAGATCCTCCAGTTCCTGATCTGACATGGCGTACAGCTTGGCTGGGGGTATAGTTGCCCCTGGCACCAGGTTGATCTGGCAGTCAAAAGGCCTGTGTGGGGGTAGGTGGTCGGACTCTGCTTCGCTGAAGACCTCCTGCAGGTCCCAGTACGGCTTGGGTATTGCCTCACCCCCCTTGACGTGCATGGTGGCCACCGTGGCTATCGGAGGCCCCTCCCCTGGTTGGTGCTGCATGCAATGTTCCAGACAAAAGTCCGATCCAAAAGTGATGCATCTCTGGTGCCAACTTATGGAGGGGTCGTGGCGCGTCAGCCAGCTCATGCCCAAGACGATGGGGGGGTCTGAGATGGTTGTGACGTTGAAAGCCAGTGTCTCTGAGTGCCTTCCCACCGTCATTCTCATTGGGGGGGTTTGATGCGTGATGGCCCCTCCCAGCAGCTCTCTGCCGTCAATGGTCGCCACGTGCAGGGGAAAATCCAGCTGCAGAAGTTGGATCTGGTGCTCTTCCGCAAAGTTTCTCGAAAAGAAGTTTGCGGAGGCACCACTGTCAATTAAGGCGAGGACTGTCAGGGGATAGCCATTTGGGAGCGTGAGCGTGACTTCTAGAACCACTCCTGCTCTGGGAGGGGTGGGCTGGCTGTGCTCCTCTCTGTGCGGGTGGGCGGGCGGGGGCTGTTGTCTGCTGACTGTGCCTGGCCGCTCCCCCTTGTCTCCTGCAGCCAGGCTGTCTCGTTTCCCTGCTGTGGTGCTGCGTCAGCTGGGGAAGGTACAACCGTTCCCGCCTTTCCTTGCCACTCTCTGCGATGAGGGCAGTCTCTGACGCGATGCCGGGGGGAGTTGCAGAGAAAGCAATTCCCGCCTCTTCCCTCCTTGCGTCTTGGCGCCGCCGGGGTTTGAAAAGCCCGCGCGCGCGCTCCTCCGATCTCCATCGGTTCCGGCTCTGGGCTTGGCCTGGGCGGGTGTGGGGGCGGGCCCTGGGGTGGGGTTTGGTGATGTGGTCTGTCCTGGGAGCGTGGGAACCAAGGTTTTGCTGCGCGCGTCGCTTGTTTGTCATTCCATCTGGATTCCTGTCTCACCCCCACCGCTAGCGCCGCTTTGCTTAACTCATCCATAGTTCGCGGTTTGGGACCTCTTGCCAGCTCATCCTTAACGTCTGCGTGCAAACCCATGTAGAAGGCTGATTTCACTGGCTCACTTTGCAGATCCCACCCCAGTTTGTGCACCAGCATGGTGAATCTCGCCCAGTAGTCCCTAACTGTCGATTTTCCTTGTGTTAAGTTATGAAGCTCCTCTTTAGTGGCCTCCATTTCACTGTCACTAGCGTACATTATTTTTAAAGCTTCTAGAAATAATTTTGCGTTCTTCATGCAAGGATTTTTTTGCGCGATGAGCGGTCTTACCCATTCTCGGGCGGCCCCCGTCAAATGCTCTATGATAAAGGAGACTCTGTGCACGTCATCTGGGAATTCTGCTGCATGCAATTCCAGCGCATAATTTATTTCTGTCTCGAATCCTAGGTACTCCCTAGGGTCGCCGCTAAACTTGGTGACTAGGCTCTGTCCCCTTCTCACTTGGACTAGCTGCGGCTGGGGCACCCCCCCCACCTCTAGCGGCTTTCTCCTCTTCCAACTTTTTCTGTAGGTCCAAAACCATCACCCTTAGCTGTTTCTCAGTCTCCTCTTTTGTCCTCACCTGGTCCACCAGCTTGTTCAGCTCCTCCTGCGCCCCTCGCGCTTCCTCCTGAGCGGCATGCAATTGCTGCTGTGCGTGCGCTGTGAGGTTCTGCAGCTCCTGCTTCGCTGCTTCGGCCTCCAGCCTCCAATGCTCAGCCTCTTGAGCGCTCATCGCTGCACTCCAAAGTAGCCGAAAAAAAGATTCGGGAGTTGCTGTCAGAGGGCCTGGTATGGCTACTCTAGAGTAACGACTCCAGCATGGTCTTTTAAGGTTTTTATTAAGTGCTGATTATTTACAGTGTTCAGAGCAGTAAAAATGCATCCTTAAGGTGAGGTGTCTGAACTCCCGAATGGCGATTGGCGCGTTTTCTTCCAGCACCACAGCTTTGGCAGACCCAACCTCTTCCCCCTACGTTTGCGTCGCAATTCGGGAGTTGGGGGAATTGGCCTCCCCCCTGTGCGTCCAACTTCCTGTCCCACCTGCGGCCTGGGCTCCACAACCTTGCCTGAGCCTCGGACACCACTTCCTGACTCTCCGCTGGAGGCAGAGCTCTCCTTACTCTCTCCCGCGCTTGGGGATGGGCTGGAACTTAAGATGGGAGGGACTTCCCTGTATCCCTCGTCCCTCACACACACCATCATAAGATGACTAAGGTTAAAACCAATTCACCAGACATGTCTAAATCTTGTAATTCTGAAAGGCAAGGCAACGTAGGAAGTGCTTTGTTGTCGTTGTGTGGGGCCAGTTAAGTTGCTTGATGTGAACTGCTCTTCAAATGTAGAGCTTTTTCTTTTCATGCTGTGTTTTTTGACTCTGTAATGGATTGGCCATGATGTCTCTATTATTCTTTGCAAGAAACTGCCTCATTTTAAAGTCACTGCAAGCAACTCCTTCTTGGCACACTCTGCCCTGCATTCAGAGGAGGGGAATTTGCAGGGGATGAGTGAGGGAGGATCAGGACTGAGAATTTGAGGAAAGGAATATGTGGGAGGAAGGCAGGAAGAAATTCAGCAGGGGAGCTAAGTGACTTGCCATCTCTTCATTGGGTTACATCCATCAAGTCATGGCTGTGGCTCTAAAAGGAGTAAGAAGATTGATGGCCACCATTTTATGGTCCAGTTGGGATTCCCCCCACTTATCCCATTATGAGTTAATGCATCCTTCACCACTGATTGGACCACCTTTAAGGCTATATATGTCCTTCTGGGCCATATGTAAGGGCAACCTTCTTCAACCAGATGTTGTTTTCTGTCTTCAGATTTGTCCTTCACCATAAGTTACAATATAGAATTACGATATTAAAACCAGTTAAAACAATTTACAGTCTGAGGAACAGGGTGAGTCCTAAAAATGTTGGTAGTAAAATGTTTAGTAAATGTTTAGTTAAAAAAAATGTTGGGAATCTCAACTCCATCACCCATAGCCAGCATAGAGAGTGACCAAGAATTATGGGAGTTGTACTGCAACAACATCTAAAGGACACCCGACTGGGGAAGGTTGGGTTAGGGAACTGAACTCAGACATACACACATGAAATGAAGTTTCTTATTTGATGGCATTAAATGTACCATGGCCACATAGAAATACCTACCGGTACATGCCGTCTCCTTTAGTCTTGTTCACCTCTTGACCCACTTGGTGGACATCATCTGCCGTACTAGGATTTTATAGCTCTAATTTCCCTTGCTCCTTTATCATATTGGAATTTTTGAAGGACAGTTTACCCGCTTCATACTCCTAAGCCTCTTTTTCCTGGGCTGAGACCTAGGCAAAAAGAGTAGTTTAGGTGCTGTCAGACTCCTTCCTATATGCATTTCGGTTGCTGTCGTCTGTGAGGTGGGTAGATGCAGGGAAATGGGAAGGAGCAGCTAGGGTAAGTAAAGGGAGAGACTCTGCCAAAGCAGAGAGGAAGAGGTTGAAGAACCCCAGCCAGTGCTGGTTGACCCCTCTTTGCACTTGGCTGATTCAGACAGCATCCCTATTAAATAATTTGCTGGCCAGGGCTCTAGATCCCTGTAGATGTTTACATGAGGCTTCAGTTTGCAGTCTAAGCAGGCAGTAGTAGTACAGAGTCCGGGGGGGAAATTGACGATGGATACTATGGGCCTCGTAGAATCCAGCACTCAACAACCTGGAGCATCTTATGATAATGCTCCTGGCCTTTGTGGATCAGGCTGCTGATGGGATTTTTCTCACCAAGAAAAGACATTATCATATAAGAGTGGGAACAGAGTAAGAACTGTGAACCTTAGTCACACCAGTTTATCTTCCCTGGCTTCCAGTGCTGCTTGCTATTCCTCTCCATTCAGTTGGTCTTGCCTATTCAACACAATCAGGCTGTTTATAAAGGCTTTTAAATAAAGAAAATTAAAATTAAAAAATGCAGTCCCAGATAATTCTATTTTTTTTCTTTTCAGATAATGGTTCTGGATCAGGAGAAGGGGGTGAGTATTCCTGATATTTTTGTTCTTTTGTGTGAATGCAGGATCCTAGCTGGAAATGTTTACACGTACTGCAGAAAAACACAACTACCAGTACATAGATTGCTTTTCCCCTTGGCAAAAGGTGATTTCTAAAAAGTTTGTGAACAATTCAACTTTTTCCTTGAAAAAGACAAGTCAGAAGCCTTAACTTTTTTTAAAAAAAGTTGTGTCATTCAATAGCCAAAACTAAGCATTGTTCAATGGGAGACTAAGCACCTGCTTAAATTATTCCCATTAAAATAAAAGTTTGATAACTTTTATTGGATTCTGCCCTTTGTTTTTCTATCAGTGATGCACCAATATGTGTACTAAAAAGCCATTAGGTAGGGTGAGGCAACTGCCTCAGGTGGTACCCACCCAAGGGGCAGCACCCCTGTTCCACTGCCCAGTTCACAGCTGGTCCCCCCAGCCTTTAGGGGCAGAGGAGCCAGTGGCAAAGCTCAACGGAATACCTCCCACCGAGTCTGCAAGAGGGGAAGCGTTCTGCCTCTCAGCTTTGCCTGGTGTTTGGGTGGGGGGCTTTGCACTGGCTTCTAAGGAAGGGAGGAAAATACACCCCCCTCCCCTGCAGCCAGTGGAGATTTGCCCTTATGGAGTTTGCCCACTGTGGGGTTTGTGATTTCAGCTCTCTTGACATAATATGCTGGAGACAGTTCTCTAGTAACACTTCTTTATTAAAGCAAACAAGACTGAGCTCTGAAGAGAGGAAAGCTACATTTATAGGGACTAGGTAGAAAGGGATGCATTTTGGAGGGAACAATATCAGGCAATCACAGTGCTGCCTTTTGGAGGAAACCAATAAGACAGAGGATCCAAATACAGCAGCTTAAGTGAACCAATAGTAGCTGTACCTTCTGGAACCAAAAGGCAGTTACTTTACCCTAATGCAAATACAGACAATAGTAATACAGATATAAAATCCTTTGACTCAGTACACAACACCCACCACTCCATCACAGGGACAGCAGCGGGCATTTTACCCCTGGTGCGATATATGCACAAATGAGAAAAACCTCAGATAGAAATCAGTGGTACCTCCTAACTCCATATTGTGCTACTGGATGGAAATTCAACTTCTGTTGGATGAGAGAGCACATTAACTTCTTAGGTTGTTTTGTTTTGGGAGAGCCCACAGCTAAGCGGAATGCTGCACAGCGGGTGGCGCTGTGGGTTAAACCACAGAGCCTAGGGCTTGCCGATCAGAAGGTTGGTGGTTCGAATCCCCGCGATGGGGTGAGCTCCCATTGCTCAGTCCCAGCTCCTGGCAACTTAGCAGTTCAAAAGCACGTCAAAGTGCAGGTAGATAAACAGGTACTGCTCCGGCAGGAAGGTAAACGGCGTTTCCGTGCGCTGCTCTTGTTCGCCAGAAGTGGCTTTGTCGTGCTGGCCACATGACTCGGAAGCTATACGCTGGCTCCCTCAGCCAATAAAGCGAGATGAGCGCCACAACCCCAGAGTCATCTGCGACTGGACCTAATGGTCAGGGGTCCCTTTACCTTTACCTTACATTTAAAATGGATCTTGGCTTGCACAGCTGGGAAAGCAGAGTCCTCAGAGAGCCCCTGCCAGCTATAGAAGACAATAGGCTAGAATGGACTGATACTTTAACTCAGTTTAAGCTGTCAGTTCATATATTTCTAAGGAAGGTATGAATGATTAGGGTGTGTGTCTGTGTTTTCTTACATGGATATGTCTTCTTGTTCCTTAAAAACCACAATTACACAATTTGTGGTCTTTTAAACTGCATGCCTGTAGTATAGGGTAATGTTTTGCTTGTTACAATTTTATGTGTTTGGTGTTTTTATATTGTAAACTGCCCTATGATCCTTGGATGAAAGTTTTAGTAGTTTAATAAATGAAACAGCTGAAGTTTTACCTGGGCTTCAGTTCTCTACCCGCTTCCTGGGAGTCAGCCCCTACTAAGCTCAGTGGGCCTTACATCTGACATGTAAACTTGTGCTGTTGGCGATACAAATGGCTTGCAAAATTGCTAATGTTTGTTGATGGGTTCACTCTGTAACAGCTGACTAGCCAGGTGTCATTCTAGTGAACCACATTCTTGCTGTTGGTTGTGATCAGGTGAGTGAGTGCCTTGAGCACTGCCTGAGCAGTCACACTGCTGTGGGGTGGGTTGCTCCTTTAATTCTTTGTTTGCCACAGTTGATGGCGTGACCAGGCCATGCTGTGGTTTATAGCTAGTGCCTCTGAAATGCTCGTGGAGATAGAAGGCGTACTACTCTGCTGTCATGCTTTTTGTCACCTTGGGAGTGACGAGAGTCCAAAAAATGCCCAGACTCATCAATTAGGCGCTGGCAGGTTCCTTACCACTACCACATGGGAAGGAAGGCCAAAAATCCTCCTCAGTATCAGGACAGTTACGTAGAACATGGCTGGAGTACTTCACATCACTGTGACAAGAGACCGTCTCCTGTTGAGTTAGATCATCAAGATCAGGCCAGCTGATTGCCCAGGAACTCTAAAATGCTCCAAAAATTATGGGGCAGGAGACAGCTTCAAAGCCATATGTTGCAATCCTGAGGAAGGATCAGCCACAAGTAATGTCGAGATTGATCAGACTTAACCAAGACTGCTCACCGCTACTGTAACATATATTGATCAGACTTAGCCTAAGACTGATCACAGCTAAACTATATTGATCAGACTTCTCCAGAACACAGAACAACAAGGAACACAGTGCATTAAATGTTACTGATGACCTCAGAGAATCATCCTAGCTCAATTGCACCTCTCTCCTCCCAGCAGGCTGAAGGAGTGTGCATGATGGGACAGAAGCCTCTTTCACAGCTGCAGGGCTGTTAAGAGAGGATGAATCTCCAGGATGCAACCTGTTTTCAGTGCTTCCTCAATGGAGTAATGGCTAATTGCCATGCAGTTTCATTTCTTATTCTTTTTGTTTAACACTAACCACAGTGAGTGCTTGTTTACCTAAACAAAGTTTAAATTAGGCACTTAAAAAAAACACACCCATATGTATTTGTGGACAGATGGCAATTGATTAGTCTAGGCTTTCAAGCTAGGGAAATGGCATGCTTGCAATACAGATCGTCGTGTTAATTATTATTGAAATAATTTGTTTCAGAGTCCCTCTTTCCAAAATTTGCTTGTTAAAGTATGGTGGTGATTAAAGTCCCTGGCAGATTGCTTTTAGTAATTAATAAATTGATAATCAGTATGCACTATTCAGCTAACTGCCATCTGTCTGTTACGCACAACAGTTGATTGTGGCAGTTACAGGTTGGGATTGGTATAATTCTAAGCATATATACAAATTTGAAATTGTACCTTTTTCACTGTGTCCTCCACATCAGTTGTATAATTCTATTATTAAATATTTTGACTCTGAACCAGTGATACAAGTGGCCAGATTTGTACATCCCACTAATTTAGTGCAATGTACATGAGCAGGAATGAGCCACAGTGCATCTTGGGCTCAGGTGCTTGCTTTTCGCTTTCACACTGTTTTGTTGTCTTATGTGACAAAAAAATGTGACTAATATTAACTGCTTTTAGTTTCAAGCAAGCTGACTTCCAATTGTGGATTCTGAAGCTGACTGGCTGAAACTAACCATAGGGTTAACCGCAATTCTGGATCCAGACAAAACAGCAAACTGTGGTTAACTAAATGTGGAAGCTGTGCCTTGTCCTGAATCAGAGCATTGGTCCATATAGCTCAGTATTGTCTATATTGACCTGCAGTGCCACATTTCCAAGGCAGGGGTCTGGAGATTTATCCTGGGACACTCTGCATGCAAAGCAGATGCTCTACCAGTGAACTGTAGTCTTTCCTCTGTGGCTGTACCAATGAGCTACTGCAAAGGCTTCTGAATTCCTCCTTTTATATACTTGAGAGAGGACACACACAAGTCTGAGGCTCGCTGCAGCCCATGCACATTCCAGTACAATTTAAACCATGGTTTAGTGTGACATGTGATCACTGCCTCAGAGTAATGTATAGGGGAGCTAGTGTTTTACAGTAGCCAAGAGTGGCAAATGTGGAAGCTGCCAATTCAAAAATGTGCCATTGCCACAAACTCACTTAAGTTGCTTCAGACAAGCTGCACTTTCAGGCTCCCACCCAGTTTGCCAACTCGAGCTCATTGCAGAAAAGGCAGAATATAAATGTTACAAATACAGTGGTACCTTGGTTTAAGAACAGCCCTGTTTACAAACTATTCAGTTTACGAACTCCGCAAAACCAGACGTAGTGTCCCGGTTTGTGAACTTTACCTTGGTCTAAGAATGGAATCTGAATGGTAGAAGGTCACCAGTGGCAGGAGGCCTCATTAGGGAAAGCGCTCCTCGGTTTAAGAATGGTTTCAGTTTAAGAACGGACTACCAGAACGTATTAAGATCGTAAACTGAGGTACCACTGTAAATAACATTTGTGTTTTGTTTTTGTTTTTTTGTTTTTTAAAAAATGTAACATGGGAATAATGACACTTGCCTACTTTACAAAATTGCTGTAAGTATTGTAAGATAATTTATGTGAAACATTTTGAGCACTCAAAAATGTTTAACAATGGCAGTGATAAATATTTCAAACACTGAAATACCAGTTTTTATCAGTCATGCTTGTGCTGGTGTAAATCTGGCATTTGCGAGGTGCTTTCTGCATAAAGACCTTCTCAGGTGTTTGTGGTTTCGTTCTGCTCACCCAAGCTTAGTTCTGTCCCCAACCCCTGGTTTATAAAGCAAAAGCACTTGCTGCTTTTGGATAATAATAACCTGGCGTCTATTGTATTCTTGGATATTTGACTGCAGAGGAAAACTGCAGTATAATGATCAATTTGCAGTAATATATGCATGTGAAACGTTTCCATTTTGTCATTCAGAACGACAGCAAATTCAGGTATTTAGATTAGGTAGCTACCGTAGAGTAAATTGCATCTGCTGTGTACCAGCATGCAGGTTTTTTTTTATCTCCAATGGCAAAAAGTTTGAGTATATAAATCTTTTAGCTAATGGTGTGAGCTGGTGTAGTACACTGGAAAGAGCAATGGGGTAGAGAGGTGGGGGGGGGGTCAGCCTCCCCAGTTGGGTCATGAGGCTCACCGGGCTGGCTGTGGGTTAGTTGCCATGTCTCAGTCTCATAGGATACCTTGTGAGGACACAACAGGATGACTCCATGCAAGCCGCTTTCAAGGGAAAGTGTCAATAATATGAAAATGTGTTCTCTGTTGCTGTTGTTTTATTTTTATTTAATTAAACAATACTTTGTGTTGGCTTGATCTTGTTCTAGAATATGAAGGATCTGGAACTGAAGTTCAGAGAAAACATTCCAAGTGTGGAGTTTGCAAGTATAGGGCTGAGTGTGATGAAGATGCAGAAAATGTTGGGTAAGTAAGGAGGAGGAGGAGGAGGAGGAAGAGGAGGATGTAGATGATGTATTTGTTGTATCTCATCCATCTGACTGGGTTGTCTGAGCAACTCTGGGCAGCTTCCAACATAAAACACAGAAACACAACAACACAACAGAACAGCACACATAAGGGGGACAAGTGACTCTTAGCCGTCAGTGTGTTTGGGGGGCCATTTGTAGCTGCTCGGCCATACACCCTTGAGGCAACTTTTTTGGGGGGTGGGTGGGTCATAGGCCAAAGTGGATGCGGGAAATGGCTGCATTACTTACCTTTGAACAGTACGCTTTATTCCAGCAATGCAAAAGTCAAATGTTCACCTATATTTAGAGAACATATGCTTTCCCACAGTCTATTGAAGCGTGCAGCCATTATGGTGGAGCAGCCTCAGCTCTGCATTCTGGGTTTAAAAACATCCTTAGAAAGGGTTGAAAACTTGCATTTTTCATCCTAAGCAGTATTCTGTAATTAGACTGTCGGAGGTACCACAGCACATTACATTCAGCGCAGAAATATACACAACTTTATCACTTCTATTATCTCGGCAGATTTTTTTCTTTTCTATTGGCCCTTTCTTTTAATGTTTATTGGGCTGGTTAAGAGAAAGATGTGAATTTTGAGCAGGTGGTTGTCATGAGCTGCACAGCACGGCTGGAAAATTAACATTTGGATAGATTCAAATTAGTACAGTATGTGACATTCCTGCATATAAATATGTGAATGATTCCTGCTGAGAAAATATCTCTAAATTATAATTCATCCCTGTTTCCCCCCCATAAATAAATATATAAATAAATGATAATGTGGGAGAAAGGAAATAACTTGCATCAAGATCCTCAAATACACAGAAGAAGCATCTTGATAATGTGTACTTCTTAAAAAAAACCTTCCTTTTTATTGTTGGCATCCATCTGTCTTGAGAGACAATGGAGTATACCTCCAGGGTTGAAGTCAAACCTCTCTATTATTAGCAACAAAGTCACCTCTCTGGGGCAGAAGCCTGGGCAGTGTATATGGAGGTCCTGGGCTGCCCAGAAGACAAGAACCCCTCTCTCGATCTCATTAATGTGGTCCAAAATAAAGCAGAGTAATGCATTTGGCACCAGCTTGGCTGCAGGAGTTGCCAGAAAGAGTTATGCTAGGGGCCATCTGACAGTCTTAGAGATTCCACTCTGGATTTGTGTAGGGTTTACTCCCCAGCTTTTTTTTTTTTTTGCAAGGCAGCAGAGCCTTAGGATCAGAGCTGTCCTTCTAGATGAGCTACCTTCCCAAGTGGACGAGCCCCATCTGCCCCTCACTTCCCTCTACAGCACATGCAGAAACCGCCTTCTTGATTGCTGGACCCACTATTGGTCTCAATCCGCCAGAGCCTGTCTTTGCCTGCAGGAGAAGTCCCTAACTCACCAAGTATTTGAGAGCCATCGGCTACCCTCACCTGGTTTAGCCTACCGTTCCTGAGGTGTGGCTTCTGTTACATGCTGACGGCTTCTAGGAGCCACAGGTGAGAGCTGAGTGCAGGGTGGGGGACCAAAGGTGGACAATCTACCCCAGAAGAAGCATGATATTGTCCCCTATTGTTGGACCCACTGTTGCATTATTTTCAGTTTTATGAGAGTGATGGTCTGGTTTTCCTAACATGTATTTTAAGTGCAGTCCAACAGAACCCTTCCCCTCCAGCTGCATACCCACATCAACCTACATAACAATTCCAACCATAGCATGTACCACAACCGGACACACTATGAATATGGATTTAGGGATAGCAGAGGTGTGAGTTTTTCCCAAGTGGAGTTTGATAATGAAAACAGGAAAGAGAAATTCGGAGAGAAATATTGCCAGCAAGTAAAGTAATGTAGCTTTGTTTGCTAGTCATGGCGTGGCTAGTCATTTCAGATCAATAAATTCAGCCTTCCCGATCATAATTCAACCATAACATGTGCCCAGAGGTCAGCTCCTGCTTGTCCTGTTCAAATTGGGGTGGAGAGGGTGCAGTTTGCAATAGAGAAGCTTTCCTCATTAATTGGTATTTATCTGCAACTGTCTCCTGCCAGCTTTGTTTTTCCACTTTAGGTGATGTACATAGCGTTATGTTTCAGACATGGGTGTGGAGCTGCAGGGAAGTACTAGTAATTCGTGTGGTTACGCACACATAACTAGGTGCACTTAAATCCGACTTCTCCTGATCTAGAGATCTTCAAGCATAGTTAACAGAAACTTTATTCAAACATGACCAGCAGTGGTGTAGCTGCTGCTACACAACTCTAATTACATTTGAAGGAACATGTGGATGAGGCTGGTGGTTATGTGGTTATTTTGACAGTATAACAACAGCATAGGATGCAAGCATGCCATTGACTCCAATCCTTCTAGTCCTTCCAGTGTTCTGCAGAGCAGCATAGGAAGAGAAACTTCCTATACAAATAAGGTCTGAGCATCTTGTTCTCCCTCAGTCCCCTACCTGCATTGAATTCTCCATTCTCGATGGAAGTAGAGGTTTTGGGAGGAGCTGTTTCATGACTAGAGCAACAAAATCTTCAAATGTGTGCAGAACTGTATCCTAAGAATTAGGTTTCCTAGCAAAGTATTGTGGTAAATCAGGTGCTTCCCTGTTTAGCTTAGACACATGTGATTTTCCAGGCATGCCCTAAAATTGTCCAAGATACTTGATTTGCTATTTTTCAAGTGCAAGGAGGTTTTTTCAAAATATGATTAACATTATCACAGACTGAGCAGATAATGATCTAGATTATTTTTAAATCACTGAAACAAATGCCACTTGATACAGACTTGCTAAAGCATTGCTGGATCTTAAGAGCCACTGAGATTTGGTTTGCTTTCTGCATCTATATTTAAAAAACACAAACCCAGCTGTGCCAAGAACAATGGCATCACATCTTCCTACCGCACTCCTGAACACCAATGTAAATATGTTAGGTTTTGTGAGGGTCTCTGGATGTCCTTAGGTAGAGTGTTGGCTTAGTAACAAAAGCAAAAAGTGCAATGCCTGACATATACAAAAGCCAAACAAATGGCTCTGCTCCAATGAACTGTGCAAACAAACCCACACGTGAAAGGTCTCTTTGGGCTTTGTGTTTCTCGCACACCAACCCCCCACCCCACCCCCCATGTCAGCTAATAAGATCATTCTTGAAAATGAGGAGGCTCGCAAAAGAAGCTCGAAATGTGATATGGCATGGGAGTCTTGTTCAAAGGGTGTGTTGAAGGGGTGGAATCCAGAAATCCCACTGGATACACCAGAGGGCAGTCATCAAAGCATGCATGTCTGTATGTGAACTAGGCCATAGATTTCTCTGGTCAGTTGGGAAACGCTCACAGATTTTGGGATGCCCCAGAAACCTAAGGACTTGACTCATGCTGGCATCTGTTTGGAAATCCCCTCGCATAGCTATTTGCTGCCGAAGGGATGGGAGGGTGCTGTGAGCTTTGATGGTGCTAATCCATTAGGTGGTGAGGGTGTCAAGTTACCAAGACTTCTACCCACAAAACAAGTTGATAAGGATTGTCAGAGCTAAACATTTCGATATTTTTTTTTGGGGGGGGGTGCACCCAGTTTGTTAGAACTAGAAGTACCATGTGTGGAATATAGCTTTCCCCTCTGCCTGACAGAGGGCTGTGGGGCCTTATCCAGAAAGGGTCAACCTGAACTCATATGTCCTTTCAGTAATGAAGCTGAGTGGGTGACCTTCAGTCACCTAATCCCCTTTCAGCTGAATTTATCTTACGATATTGTTGTGAGGATTAATTAGAAGGATTGACTCTTGTCTCAGACTCCTAGGAGGTTAAGGAAGGATGCAAATGTCACGAATAAATATGTTTCCTGAGATATTCTTCTTAAGCTACATGTTTCTCTGCCAAGGTCCATGAAGATGAGCAAGGCAGCTTTCTTCCATGCCAGAGTGACCCCCTGCAAATGGGCATTTGAACAAATGGTGCCACTTTGCTTAGTGACCTGTTGTTTTCAATTACCCTTAAATGACACTGACAGGGTTGAACGCCACAGCTGGAAGCTTGTGACTGGACGTATCCATGGCAACCCTTGGGATGGAACATCACCTCTCTCAAGGCAACTTTGGTTTCCTACTGAGAGGAAGAAGCCAATATTCTAGTCACAAGCCGCTGTGGTTTTAGGATAGCCTGCTGTGGAAATTCCACTTGACACCGTTGCAATATGTGGCTTTTGGTCTTTACAGAGGGAAAGCTACATCTGTCAAATCTAGCTCAGGTTTTTTTCTTCAGCACCTGAGTCAGGAACTAATATTTAATTGGAGGGTGGGCAGCTGTCTTTTCAACTGAGCAAGGACTGAATGGCGAGCAAAATTTGCCCCACCCATTTATTGACTCCCACAGCAACTCAGACTTTATACATATCAAACATTTAAAGCATACACACCCAAATTCTGGGAACTGTAGTTTACCCCTCACAGAGCTACAGTTCCCAGCATACTTAATGAACTATAACTTCCATGATTCTTTGGCGGGGTGCTTTAAATGTTTGGGGTATATGCAGCCAATGCTCATTAATCCCATTTCCTCAACATTGAACAGCACCAGAGGATTTGGCAAAACTTTTCCTGTAGGGGATAATAAAGGGAGGGGTTTGCCAAAGCTTCTTTGACTCTTCACAGAACTGCCCATTTATTCCTACTCTCGCTGCCCGCAACTTAACCAGTTCCTGATTCATAACTTGCAAATCCTTTGAGGGCAAATATGGATTCTGATGTTACCTTGGAGCAGTATCAGTCCAGACCAGGCATCCCCAAACTCGGCCCTCCAGATGTTTTGGAACTACAACTCCCATCATCCCTAGCTAACAGGACCAGTGGTCAGGGATGATGGGAGTTGTAGTCCCAAAACATCTGGAGGGCCGAGTTTGGGGATGCCTGGTCCAGACCAATACACTCTACTCTGATAGTTTAGACCAGGGACATTCAGCTGGCTGGCTGCTGGCTAGCTAGCTACTGTATGACCCTAGAGCATTTATCTGGCCTCTACTGACCCCACCAAAAGAATGTTTTCAAGTTAGGTAAGGAATCAATACTCCATAGCTTGATGTTGCATCTCCCTCTTCAATTATGTATATAATACGCAAACATTCATGTCATTAATGCTTCCCATCCAGGAAAATTCCACTGGAAAAGAGGTTATGCCCATGTGGAGATGGCAGTACTGTACTGAATCAGTTGTTCATGTGCTTCTGGCCTGCACTCTTTATAAAGATTTGAGGAGTGAGATTATTTCCCCTCTACTACTGTACTTCCTGTTCATACCAGGTCTCCCAACCATTGCTACTGTGTCCTTTTTTCTAGCAGATCAAGATACATAATCAGGTGACAGCAAAAACTGCAAGGTTTTTAGCGGGGGCAGTTAGAATAAGATCTATTATTTGATTATTGATGTAAACCTCCAAAATGTATTTTGTATAGTTGTTTTTACCTCTGTCTTCAGTACATGTTATTTTATGTTATTGCTAGGGTTAGTGGCTGATGCAAATAGAGATTCTTCTGATCTGATCTTCCCATCCAGGCATTCTGAAATTATGTCCCATAGAGAGCAGAAAACTATGTGCTCTGGTCCCTTCTCCCACTTGGGAGTAGATTGTACACACATGTGCTCAAGTGTGTTTATAGGAACCCTGTACAATCAGGTCTCACCATTGCAGGGAACACTGTAACTGTGCCGAACCAAATGCAGCTGCAGCCCTGTTCAGATATGAAGGTTGGTGGTGGAGGGGGGGACCATTCAGAGTACCTGAATGGAGCTCCTGTATGCTCTGCAACCGTGAACCTTCACTGCTAGCTTGTTGTTGGCATCTGTCTGTGTCGATAAATAATGGAGTGTGCCAAGTCAAACCACCTTCCAGGGGCACAAGCCTGGACAGTGTGTATGGAGGTCCTGGGCTGCCGAGACAACAAGACCCCCCTTTCGACGTCCAAAAGAAAGTAGGGCAATGCGTTTGGCACCAGCTTGGCTCAGGAATTGCTGGATGGAGGTGTACAAGACGCCATCCAACCGTCTTAGAGACTCTGGGTTTGTGCAGGGTTTACTCCTCAGCCTTTTCTTCTCCCATAGATGTCCCACAATGCTAGATAATCCCATCTTTATTATGAAGCTGGTTACTTCCATTTCCTCAACCCATTTCCTGGAAAATGGAGTAGATAGACCTTGCTGTGCCTGTCCATAGCTGTAGGCCTGCATAACAATGGTGGCTCTGCAGCATCTGACTAAACCCTGTTTTTGGTTCCCCTCTGAGATGGTTGAATGGGTCTCAGGTACCTGCCAGGATGCAATATACAATTGTCTAAGGCATTCTTGAGGAGGTGGGGAATGTCGGAAGAAGTGCAAGGCTGCACTAGAGGCACTCTTGACCCCTACATCAGGATGCTATATGCATAAACTTTCTCTTTTGCAACTTTCCGTTGCTTGTGAGATGAAACACTCTGCTGAAAAGCCTTCTAGTGGTTTAGCTGAATGCGATAGGAAATAATCCAGATTGCATAATCCTGTTTTTCAGAACAGCATAATCAAACCAATGTGACAGGGTTTTGAAAAGCATGAATGAATGCTTTTGTTACTGCAGCTTCCCACCCCACCCCACCCCCCGTCCTGCAGCAATAAATTTATTTATTTTGCTTTAAAAGAAAACAACCACCACCATAACTTTTTCCTGACTTATAGGAAAGAACAGAAGTTTAAACTGTTGTATCTTCTACGTAATAGTTTTCAGCAATGGCAAGATCCGAGGTGTCCCATAAGGAAAAGCCACTTGGGAGTCAAGAAAAAAATTCCCTCTACCCTAGATTGGGGGGGGGGGGACACAAGAGAAAACGAAATAATTGTGAGCTTTTTAGTGGTACTTTTTGTCTGCTGCCTAGTGATAGTGCCAGCCTGACAAGAAAAATGTGATCCATTTCATTTTTTTAAAAGCTGCATTTTTTCAGTCTACATTTAATTATTATGGCTGGTATTCAGCTAAAAAAAAATGGGAGCAGAACAACTTTCACTTGCATAACGGGACACCCCCCCCCTGGTCCTACATTGTCCCCAAATCTGCTCTGAATATAACCCTATGATCCAGATGCACTTTGAAATCAATGGGGCTGCAGTTACTTGTGCATGGGCAGAGTGCTGTTGCACTTAGGATCTGCTTGCATGCTTCCCACAGACATCTGATTGGCCACTCTGGGGCTAGATGGGCTAAATGGACCATTTCTCAGACATTGAAAGATGATAGCACTGATTCTGCGTAAGACATCCATGCGTACTAAGAGGTTTTTCTGTGTAGTCCCACCCCTCTGGAGTCAGTCCTCTTTGCCTCTGAATACCAGCAGTGTTAGAAACTGAAATAGGAATGCCCATTGGCGCTTTTTTATGACAAGAATACGAAGCTGAAAGTGAATGAACTGCAACTAAAATCTTATGTTCATTTTTCACATGGTCCAGTCCTCATCTGAAGTGCTTGCACAAAATTTTGGCCTTGCACAGGGTGCCATATTATGGAAGATGACCAAAGTCTGTCCCTGGCACCCGTATCACTTTAGTTCTCAACTGATCACCAAAGTGACTGGCAAGTTGGCCTTGAAATCACAGATAGCCTGGTAGTCTAATGTCAGTGTAAACTAGTGGACATCTCTCGAAGGATGGCCACAGGAGTGAGAGTGGCTGTGAGCATTATGTGCTGCGCTGTCGGGGCCATGGGTTCAAGGGTGCATTTTAGATGGTTTGACTCACTAATATTATTATGTGAAGTATGTGTTTGTGTTAATGACTATGGTTGCCTTTTATACTCAGCGTGCAGATACAAGTGTGCCACTTGTACAAAATGCAGAGTGCTGAATTTATCAGTCCTCATCCAAGTGCATGTTTGTGTCAATAGGTGTGTCTGCAACATAGACTGCAGCGGCTACAGTTTTAATCCTGTTTGCGCATCTGACGGAAGTTCCTATAACAACCCATGCTTTGTTCGAGAAGCATCTTGCCTGAGACAAGAACAGATTGATATCAGACACCTTGGACATTGCTCAGGTACTCCAGATTTTATTTTCAGTGGAAAACTACACCCCCTACTTTTGTATCATATTACAAAGTTAGGAAGTAGAAATTGCTGGAGGAAATGTGGAGTGATGGGAACTTACAGTCACATGTGGTGGGATTGTCTCTTAGTTAATAATTTTTGGAAACAGATAGGTATAGAAATACCAAAAATTGTGGGAAGGAAAGTGGAAATGTCTAAATTAATGGTTCTTATTAGCCCGGGTAACACCGGGTTAAAAACAAAAGAAGAATGTAAATGGGTAAATTTGATGGTAATTGCAGCCAGGCAGGTTATAGCAAGTAAGTGGAAAAATGCAGAAAAATTAGAGGTGAACCAATGGAGGGAAAAATGGAATAATAATATAATTTTAGAATATTTACCGGTGAAGATATGCAGAATGAAAGGATTTAAGGTCAGTGAGAAAGAGGAGGACTGGCTAGAGAAGTTATTGAATAATTTGGGTATGTTTGAACAATTTGTGGTAATTAAAACATTAAAAGCTAAATAAACCTTGTGGAATGTGAATATATAAAGAATTGTAGATATGATAGATTTAAATACGTTTTACTGTTGATGTACATCTGATGTACCAGCAGCCTGGGGGGGTTCACTTTTGTATGTCTGGGTTGTTGGTGATCATTATAATATAAAAATAATAAATTATTTAATTAAAAAGAAGAAAAGGAAAATGATATCCACCAGCAGACTGAGAAAGGGCAAATTGTACAATCACTTTTTCACGTCAGAGTTAGAAATAGGGTTCTGAATTAGGGTTTTGCAGAAGCACAGGAAAGATATGAAGGATTGAGATGCCTAAGAGGTTCACTTTTCACCAAACGTGTGTGCATGCATTTCTGTGCTCTGTATAGTGTCTTGTCCCACCCACTGCAGAATAAATTAAAAATTGAGAATATACAATTGTCTGCAAAAGAAGGGAAATCATGTAAATCTGCTTAAAGTGCAGTTTATATAGTTCACAAACTTCAGCTTGTTTTGGCACAGAATTGTGATAACCCACCCACCCCAATTTTAAGTGCAGAGTACACACAACCCTGTTTTCAATGTTCTTTTTGCATAATGTGATTTGTTGCCCTTAGCTGGTGATTTTCAAGACAGACTGGGTTCTGTTGCAGGGATCTAACATTTTTTTAGAAAGGCAACATTGCTCTGATAGGGTAGTGTCTGTGACACCATTGAGAACGAAGCACATGCTGTTGTGTGAACTTTATTTTTTAACAAAAAGAATTTAGTGGTTCTATGCTCTCCTGCTGTGCAGTTTGAGCACTGGAGCACTCATCCAGCAAAAGCTGCAAAGAGCAGCAAGGCTCCTCCTCTTCCTTTCACATTCCCACAACATTTGTTGGTGGTTCAGGGCTTAGAGGAATATCCAAAGATAAAATGCAGTTGGGTACACTTCAGTGCCCACACATAAAAGCCCAGTGTTTCACAATGAAAACTGCATTTACTATCAAAATGGCTTAGGAGACTTGGAAAAGAATAGAGGTATGTTCTCACGGTCTAGGGTCCTCCAGCCACAAGGTTCCCTCTTCGTGAAAGGAAGATAGGTGGAAGAATTAACACACAGAGAGAGAGAGATTTCAGATGGTGGAGTTATTTTCAGAGGGTTACATTGCAGAGAAAGGCCATGCAGTTTTCTGTTTCTGGCACCAGCTTATAGCCTGCTTTTGGAGACTGAACATAATCTTGCTCTAATGGCTGTTTCTGCACCTAGGAGATTTGAAAGAACAAAGCTGTGATACTTGGAGAATGAAAGTATTATGGTAATAAGAGGAAGGAGTGTGTGTGTTGTCCAGGCATCACACTTCATACTCTGAGGGTTGATTTAGTTTGGGACTGAGAATGAAGTCTCACAACTAACCTTAAAACGTGATATCATGACCACATTTCTTCACCACACTTGACTCCCCTTATCTAAGGAGACGTACCAAATCTGTGGAATGTTTTGCTGCTTAGTTTTCCCTTTCTGCATCTCCTGGAGTTCAAACATTAACCCGCATTCAAGAAATACGTAAGGGCAACCCTGGACAATGTTGTCTTCTTAAGCTGCATGAAAAATACAGTGTTTCACCACCTACTTGCTGTTCAGTGGCCTTCTCGGGTATCAAAATAATACAACAAAGCAATAAATACCTTTGGTTCTTTTTATGGTTTTCCTCAAACAGACTCCGATGACACAAGCTTGTTGGGGAAAAAGGATGATGGAATGCAGTATCGGCCGGATGTGAAAGGTATGATTCTAACACCGGACGGCCCTTCTGTCTGCAGCGCTATCAGGGATGGTGGGCTGGATAGGTTGTCGAAGCAGGGTTTTCTCTTGCAGGATGGCAGTTCTCGCAGATCCTGATGAAGACTCTGTTCTTTAAGTACAGAGAGAAGCATTTGCTTCCCTCCAGAAAATATTTATTGGAAAGGGCATAGACATCCTTCAATAATTGAGATAAACCTGTTAAAATAACTTGCCGCCTCCAATCTGTTTCAAAGTAATGCATTTTTGCTTGAACAAATACCATTTTACAAGCACTTCTGATGGCCTTGGCAGTTTTGTACTGTGTGTGACGAGACATTTTGTATAATAAAGCCATTTTTATTTATTCTGGAAAATTTAGCATATAAATAGTCTTAAATGAACTGATGTTATGTTCCTTTTGCTCCACGAATGGAGTTATGATGTTGTTCTATTGTGCCCAAGCTCTCATGTGTTTCTTATATTAATGCTTAAACACTCCCCTGTTATTAAACACGGAAAAGGAAGCTTTCATGTATTGTTCTGAAGGATGACTTATTCCTACAAAATAGATTTCCTGTGTTCTGCACTTCAGATTTAAAGGTGACTTTTAAAGCTGGCAGAAACTAAGGAAAGAAACCATTTCTACAGAAAAGCAATTTCCTCCTCCTGACACTTTCACTCTCCCCCTTTTATTGTTTATTGGATAAATTTGTGGTAAAGGGAAAGGAAAGAAAAGAGAGAAAAGCCTCTGGACTTGTTTGAACACATCTTTGGGGCAGTGGATAGAGGGACATTTCTGTGTGGGCACATCAAAGAATGATTCCAATTTCTGATTAATTGAGTCTGGATTAACTAATTATTACACCTTGTCCATAAACTGAAAGTGTTAGCCTTTACCCAGTTTCTTTGACTCTCTGTCTTGTATCAGAACAGCTAAGGGGCAACTTACCTGTCTTAAGCAATCCAGAATGTGCGTTCAACTGTTTTGAGCAGAATGATTAGGTACAATATACAAAAATTAGTATAAATGAAAAAGAACTAACATATTGGGACCATAACAACCACTAGGAGATCCAAAACGTAGAAATACAGCAGGCACTACCAGATCCACACACCAATTATACAAGTATGCATTTATCACTGGGACAGCAACACTCTCACTTCGACTCCTATTTCCCCAAGTCCACACTAAAAGGTGGGGCAAAATCACACACACTCCCCCTGCCTGGAATTTCCTGCACGTACTAGGGAGTGCTCTTCATCTTTCCATCCCTGCTTCAAGCCAGTTGAGATTATGGCCTTTTCCACTGCACCCCCCCCATTTTTTAAGGTAAAGGGTAAAGGGACCCCTGACCATTAGGTCCAGTCGTGACCGACTCTGGGTTTGCACGCTCATCTTGCATTATTGGCCGAGGGAGCCGGCGTACAGCTTCCAGGTCATGTGGCCAGCATGACAAAGCCGCTTCTGGCAAACCAGAGCAGCACACGGAAACACTGTTCACCTTCCCACTGTTGTTGTTGTTGTTTAGTCGTTTATTCGTGTCTGACTCTTCGTGACCCGCTGTAGCGATCCCTATTTATCTACTTGCACTTTGACGTGCTTTCGAGCTGCTAGGTTGGCAGGAGCTGGGACCGAGCAACGGGAGCTCACCCCGTCACAGGGATTCAAACCACTGACCTTCTGATCAGCAAGCCCTAGGCATGGTGGTTTAACCCACAGCGCCACCTGGGTCCCCTATTTAAGATAGGAGAACCTAATAGATGAAACCATAATAAAACTGACTGGAGCACCTTTCTGGTTTTGGTTCTGCAGTTCCTGGCTCTCTTTGCTTCCAGGCCGCTTTGGTTTGCCTGCCTTTGCATCTCCTGAGCTAAAAGGCCTTCCTCTTGAAGGATCAGCATTCAGATCCAGTACAAGCTGAAACATCAGCGGTTTAGCTACTCTGTAGAACCTGTCAACCTCTCTTTTATCTAGAAGTTTGACCTCCAAGGTCTATTTCGGAGCCTTGGGATGTCGGTAATTCCTGGGAACTTAACTGAAAGGATTTTTTGCTGGGTTTCTCTTCCGTTCTGCCCCAGTTAGCTTCTCCTTGCTCTTTCTGCTTGAGATAGAGACCTTGGAACTTGAGAGGCATTTGCTTGGGGGCGGGGAGCGGAGGAGGAGGAAGTTCACATTGCAGACACAGACTGTTATGCAAGGTTGGGGGGGGAGATACCTTTCTTAATGAAACCCAAAATGCAAACCAGGGTGAAATTTATTTTGCCTACCATGTAATTACAAGTACAATAAAATATAATAAAAAAACAATAACAGAGCAATAAAGACCCCCCCTCCAAAAAACCCCCCAAACCAAACCAGGCAAAACACCAACAAAATTCGTAAAGATAAGCAGCTTTTAATCTTCCTTCAATTTCTACCATTCTTCTGTTTTTCCGCAAAGATGCAAGTGATCAAAGAGAAGACATCTACATTGGAAACCATATTCCTTGCTCGGAAAGTTTTAGTGGCTACTGCATCCATGGGAAATGTGAATTCATTTATTCTACACAGAAGGCTTCCTGTCGGTAAGTCAATAGACCAAGAAGGTTTGGAAACTGGAAATTTGTGCTCAACTCCACAATTAGTGTATAATTTCTTTGTGGCATTCACGATGATCCAAGCAGAAAGAGCCAAATCTGAAGTTTCCCCTTTCCGAGTGAGCATGAAATAAATTGGGTTTATGCAAGCCCAGTCTTTGTTCTTTTTGTTGATATTAACTATTTGTCGACTTGTCACTGGATCCAAATGAGTGTAACATTCTTCTGTTAATATTGAATGAATAAATTATACCAATATTATCCAAATATAGGTTGCTATGCTCTTAAAACTCTGTTCCGATCTTGTCTGTTGCTAAGTGAACAATATAAACCCTTTGATTAAAACAAAATGAGAGGGGAAAGTTATAAAAGATGGCACAATTCATTTTTATGTTGGTGCAGCTTTCCTCTGGTAGAGCTGTTTCCCTGCTCTCCCCACCCTCCACAGCATGACAAGGCATTGCTAGGCACTAGGAATGGTTGAACATCCTGGTGCTCGCCCCGAAAATCAGTCGGGCCCTTTGAGTGTTCCTTTTGAATGCACAAGGGACCCAACTGATGTCAGCTTTCTATTGCTTACTACTCCACCCCCTTCCCTCAAGGAAGCCACTTTGGGGAAGGAAGAACAAAGCTGTAGTGGAGAGTTCTGATGAAGACAGGAGAGGATCACAGATCGGACCTCTTTCAGAGAAAGGGATGCATCAGTTCCCAGGAGGGATATTGGAGATGTGTAGATGGACCGGGTTGTACCCAGTGGCAAAAGATGCTGCCCAGCATCCCTTGCTCTGATGGAGGAAGTGCCCCCAGATCCTCTCATTGGCTACCTCTTCCCCACAGTGAGGTGTCTCTTTTCCCCATGTCCTTTTGGAAGGCTTTGAGCCCCAGCTGTCCCAACACCTGCAAGCAAAATCAATGTGTGCAACCTTCTCGAGGTGGGTGTACCTGTGTTGCTTCCGCGTTTGCGTACTGCCCACCCCTGCTTTAAATTCTCATCCCATCCCTTCCAGGAACAAGAAGTCTTTAGGCACCTTATCTGGGGCAACTTGAGAACCTTTAGCATGAGGACGAGGGTGGGGAAAGGGGACAGGAAAGGGGGTCCAGTTGAACCCCCATACAGATTTCTACAGCAGAATTGATTCTGCTTTGAAAGGAAAAGAGGAGGAAAGGAGGGAGGAGAAATCCTTGTTGTACACGCACTAGAGCACATTTCATTGTGCTCTTTGATTGATCATCTGTGTCCGGATTGGTCCTCAAAGCAGTAGTGAGACTGCATTTTATTTTGATAAACCTTAAAATACTCAAATCAAGCTGTTAAGCCATATGGAATTCAGGCTTAAATTTTTGGGTTAAATTTCAGAGCAAAATTTTAACAACATAGAAAGCAATGTTTCCCAGGATTTTTTTTTTTAGGCTGCAGGAGAAGATAATCATTATAATCACACTGGTATAAAATGGGCACAAGTAGTATAGGCACACCCTAAAAAGATTCTCTGCAGTATTTTAAATTGTTACGGTCCACAGTTACCATTTTTAACACATAGCTCTGTATCTTACAATTTATAGATGATCCTTGTGTGCTTTTTCTCATGCTTTTATGAGAATATGTGATTTGATGCCTTGAGTCTTTCACTGTTGTCTCACAGATGCAGTTCAGCACTGTCTGTGTAATGGCCTGAACTTTCAATAGACACTTCCTCCAAAAACACTCTCTCTTCTCTTCCAGGTGTGAATCTGGATACACAGGACAGCACTGTGAAAAGACGGACTTTAGCATACTTTATGTTGTCCCGAGTAGGCAAAAACTCACACATGTCCTCATTGCAGCAATAATTGGAGCTGTCCAGATTGCCATTATTGTTGCAATTGTGATGTGCATAACTCGGTAAGTTGCTTGGAGAAAAGTACAAATGGGTGCTTTTCGCCGTTTTTAGAAGTTCATGACTGCTGCTATTGGAATCTTATTGCCATATCTTTTTATGGCCCTGATTCATTCAGCTTCCAGTGGGATTTATGGGCCTACAAATTTGATTCAGCAGGATTCTGGTTTGAAAGGATAGTAGAGAAGACTTCAGGCTGGGAGCTGCTATGATGTAGTGGCTAATTTGAGTTTGGATATTTTTCCTGGTTCAAATCTCAATCACACATTCACTAAATGGTCTTAGGAAAGACACGGTTCTTTGTGCACACACACAAATCTGTCACACAGAAGCCATGATACCTTGTTTTGTAAGAATTGCTAAGATAAAGTAATGCTTTGAACACCCGAAAAACTAGGTGTGTCTAGGTAGCATCTCTCTTAAGGTATTTGCCACTATGTGTACAAGTGTTGACATCACATGTAGTGTTTTGGCACTGAATTCTGAGCCTGCCAAGTATGAAACTTACTCATTATGTCCCCTCCTTCCAACTCTGTATGTACCACAAAATCTGTCTTTCCATAGCAGGATGGAATGCTGGCTGCTTCCATCCGGCTCAGCTCCAGAGATGGATTAGGCACAGCAGAGAGGTGGAGAGGAAATCTTTTCCTCTGGGATATGATATTCGTATACATCTCTCCTTGTTCCTGTTATACATGCCATGGCCTAAAGTACTACAGGACCATTGCCTGTTCATCCACACCCATATCAAAGATAGCATTCTCTGCATTTATGGTCTACTGGCTTACACTGAACTAACGCCAGAATCATTCAAAGCCAAGCCATCATGTCCACCTCAGTCATTGAAATCAACATGATATCAGTCAGTGGAAGAGTTGCAGCTAGGCAGAAACGCGCACGCATACACACACACACACCCCATCATTTAAGATTTGGCTGGAACTTGTAGTTCTTAATATTGTATGAGGAGTGGACTGCATTCTGGGAGCAAAGCCAAAATGGGCTAGTATAAAGAAGTGAAATGCACAGAGTTAGGAAAACCTTCGGAAGTACATACCAGCTGCTGAGTAAAATGGGATAACATCATGCTTGCTGCTGCACTCTGCTGAAATCCTGAGTGCTCTGCTCTAATGAGGCAGCCCATGAATCCTGGAACAAGCAATGCTGAGTTGCTTTTTCAGAGGATTAGAGGGAAAAGGTTTAGATGTATTTTGCAGCCTGATCATATGGAAGTCAGTCATATGGAAGTCAGTAAGTACATGTATTTGATCTTTACATCGAGACTAAAACATGAATCCAGAAAGACTCCAGTAATAGTTCCTTTGTAGGTACATCATAGGTAGGTTTTCTCAGACCACATTTATCAGCCCACTGAAAACAAGGGAGAGAGAAGGATGTTTTGTTAACCTTCTGTGCTGATAATCATGGTTAAAATGTGTTCAGCATGATTCATAGAGGCTCGTTGGTTAAGAGATGCTTGATTTTTCATCCCTCAAAAGTTTTGTTGGCCCTCATTCTGAATGGCCCCCTCCTGTTTTCCCAGCTGTTAATTTGGGGCTTGGGCGAGTCAGAGGCAAATGGTGCTGTTAGTATTTCACACCTCCGATGCTACAAAGGGTAAGCCACCCACTAGGTATGCTCGAGAGTATGCTAACGCAGCTCCTGTAAATATAGCTGTGGCTAGTAGCTCAAAACAGGTTTTGAAACCTGAGGTCTTGCAAAGGGGTACAGGGTTTGTCCTCAAAGGATGTGAAACCATGCCCAAAGGCTGCAAGGGTCAACACTGGTTCCTCAGACCGGAACAGAGCTAGGAAGGAAGGTAACCAGAAGTGCAAGGTGGTCAGGCACAAGGCCAGTCCAGTTGCGGGTAGTCCCACAGGTGGGACACATGCTACAGGGGTATACTATGTGTATGACAACTGTATGTTTACTTCACTTACTGCTGCATTAGCCTATGCAGCATTGGTTACCTGAAATGGGGGAGGATGTTAATATTTCACGCCTTTGATGCTGCAGAGGAGATTGGTATAAATCACATGCCTGTCTGGGAAGAGTGTGGGAACGGAAGACAGTCTTATCTCTTCTGTTGTATGTACTATTGTACTGTACTTTTGCTTTTACTTCTGTCTGTTCTTCTCTCAGAGCTGGAGAGGGAGGACACCATGACTCCTTTGTCTGTACATAGTGTGTAAATAAATACGTAGATTAGCTCTATGTTATCTACGTAGATTGCTGTGTTATGCTAGAGGATTAGCGTGCATATATCATTTGATATACTGTATGTTGCTGAAGCACACTGGAGAAGGAGGGGAATGCCTTTTCCAGAGCTGCGCATACTGGAGGACGCTCTGCGTTCGGGGGCTGCAGGGGCACCCCAGGGCGTTTTCCAACAGGTGCTGCCCACATTAGTCTCTTGAGCCAGAGGGCCAAGGAACTGGTATGCCTTAGGTAGGGCAATATGTGACTTCCAAATAGCCAAGAGACCATTTTAATCTTGGTGTATCGAGTTCAGTGCCATTGGTGGCACAATGTTCTATTTGCTACCAAATAGAATTTGGTAAATTGCAGCTAAACCATGACTACGGTTTTCTTTGGCAAAATGGTAACTTCTGCTCAGCCACCCTGCCGTGGGGGTTATTGGGAGAGGAAAAGAGGAACACCCTCTCTTATGTCACCCATCCTTGAAGGGTGGACTAATAAATATATACACAACTTCTATCACAGCCAACTTAGGCCATGGACTTAAGCCTACATCAGACCACAAACGGGTTGTAGCATCTTCTGAGTTAAATTGGAACTGCCTTTTGTGATTGAGATGAAGGAATTAAGACAGGTTTTCATGTAGAGGAAAGCAGCCATTTAACTCATTTGCCCCATTTACGATTGATGTTACAACTTGCGTATTTTGCCGTATTAGCTATGGTACCTTTCATACTGGAATTTAAAATGTAGGGTGTGATTTGATGCTGAGAACCTGGGCAGCTGCTGTGGGTTATCACTGTACTAGGCCATATAGAGACTAGGTGAGAATTTTTCAGTTTCTGTATAAGATTCCTCCCATGTGACTGCATACTTGCAGTGTTACTGAGCTGGAAGGAGTAACTCTGGGCTTCCGGTTCAGCGCCAGCGCCGATCGGCGGGGTCCCGTCTCGTCTCTGAGACGGCCCGTCTCTGCTGGGAGTGGGGAGGGCAGCGAGAGCGACGCTGCGCCCCTTAGAACCTCGGGAAGAGCGTCCCGGGGGCAAATTTTGCTCGGCAGAGCCCCAATCCGGACTCCCCAACTCTCCGGCAAGCTCTAATAAGAGCTCCGGAGCGAGGAGGGTAGAAGTCGCGGGGGCCATTTTGAGCGGTAACGTTACCCTAGCGGAGAGAAGCTTCAAGCCGAAGGCGGAGAGCGCTGGATTCTTTTGAAAATAAAACGATTGGAAATAAGACTGTAAGTAATCACACGATTTGGATTATAAAATAATTTGGAACTGGGAGAGAGGGGGGAAAAGAGGAAGCCACCCCCCCCCCACGGCAATTTAAGAGACAGTAAATAGAAACCCGAAGCCGTAAATAGAAGATTTCAACTTAAAAGGTTCCCTCAAAGGCATCAAAGAGAATCTCCCCTAGATGCAGGGTAAAAGGGGAGAAAGACTGCGGTCATGAATGCCCTGCAGAAAGAAGTTAAGATCAAGAAAGACCTTTCTTTTCCTCGGGAGCCGGCAGCCCAGACAACCCAGTGAGCTGATCAGGATCTATAAGTCGAATTGTATTTTTATTTTTATTTCTGGACTTTTTGGAAAAAATTTTCTGGTTTATATGCTTTTGAAATGTGAGTTTGAACTTTATTTCTAATAAGACTTGGAGAATGCAGCCAGCTTGTTAAAATGGAGTCGAGAAAATAAACTGTGACCATTTTCCACCCCATGTGACACGTTTTGACCTTGACAGGATTGAACTATGTCAACAAAAAGGTACTCGCCTGAGTTCCAGCGGACTGTTTTGACCTTAATGTGGGAAGTAAGAATAGAGCTATGTCAAGAGGAGACACAACAGCAAGAGTTACAGCAACAATTCCAGATGGTGATGGCAGAATATGACTTCTTAGAGGATGAAGCTATTGAAACTGAAGAAGACGAGTGTGAGAATGACAATGACAGTGACAGGGATTTGGAGGTTTTTGACAATGATGGGGACTGTGATTTGGAAGGAAAAGATGAAGATGAGGACTGTGATAATATAATACAAAATGAAGCTCACCACGAAAAAAATGATGATTTTACTCTACAAAAAGTCAGATGGAGTGCCCCTCCTTCGGGGGGGGGGCACGATTGGATTTACTGGAACTCCAGAATGCCCACAGGGAAGAGGGAAAAAATAAGCAGAGAAGAGAAGAAACTCAGGGGTGCTGTATGGAGGCCTGGATGGCAAAAGGCTGTAAACAGGGGGTGGGGTGAAGGGAAAGAGAAGCTGTGATTATCAGGATGGATTAACAGGATTAAAACTGGACTGCTGATTATGGAACTTGCTGGATTGGGGGGTTGGAGCTGGAAATCGGGGATGTAAGGTTAGATTGGGAATAGTTATAGTTTTAAAGTGAACTGATTTTGGAAAAAGGTGAAAACATGGAGGCTTATAGAGGGGGTAAAAATTAGGCACGGGATGAAAAAATGGGAGTTTGATTTTTCAGTGATTTGGATATTAGGTGAAAATGATAATAACTAATTTAAAAGTAGTATAAAGTATAAAGGTAATTATTTCATAGAATAAGAAACTGTTGAAGAGGATAAAAAAAGGGATGAAACCGGGGAAGGGGGGAGGTTGGGGAAGCCCACAAAATATGGTTTATTAATTATGAATGGAAAAAAAGGTTTTTTTTGTTGCGTATTGTTTTTTTCTTTTTTGCTACTTTTTACTTTTCTTTTTCTTCTTTTTTCTCTTTTTTTTATTCTTTTTTTGGTATGACAATAGATGGTTGGATGGATGACTTCCTGCGTACTGCCCTGGTTTCCTGGAACTCTCTGGTGGCAGGGGGGGGCTCTGGGGGCAGGGGAGGGGGAGGAGGACAGAAACCCAATCATAAAATGGACCATCGCTGACTGTTCACCTGCGTGGGATACTTCTGTGGCAGGGGAGGACCCATGGAGGGGGGTGGGAAGAAGGTGGAAAAGGTGTTCATGTATGTACCGTCTTTTGTAATCTGTAAAACCAATAAAAATTATGTTTTTAAAAAAAATGGAAGGAGTAACTCTGCAGCAGCTCCCACAGACCCTCCAAGAGTCCCTATTTTCCAGGGACAGAAGCTGTCCCAGTTTCTGAATTTATCGCAGAATGTCCTGCTTTTCCTCAGGATGTCCCTGCTCATCGAAGATATGTTGGAGAGTATGGCTCCCATGCAGCTAAATGTGCAGGTGGAAGCAATCTGCAGTGTACAACTTGAAGCACAAGCTCCCTCTGCTTCAGCCAGAGCAGGGGCGTGACAAACAGCGGGATTCTTAGTAGTGCCTCTGGTGTGTAAACCCCAAAGGGGCGACGTGTGGCTTTTGCAGCAGATGTCAATGATGGATGATGCAGCCTTTAATGTTCTGGAGGCTTTTGTCTGTGAATTAATCGTGAAGTGGTCTTTTAAAATACGCTCAGTTAATAAATCATTTCTCTCCCCCCCCCCCATCCCATCCCCTCCCTCCTTCTTTTTCTGCTTCCGGTAACAGGAAATGCCCAAAGAACAACAGAGGACGACGGCAGAAGCAAAATCTAGGCCACTTTACTTCAGATACGTCATCCAGAATGGTTTAGAGCAATTTTTATACCTACAATGCCCATGTGATGTACAATTTTATTATCTTTTTTTTAAAAGAATGGAAATATTTATTTCAGAGGCCTTATTTTTGGACTTTTTTTTTAGTGTAGCTGTGTTTTGTTTCATTCCAAAAGCAGCTGACAGCGACGGACTGCTCTAGTAACTTCTCATTTCATGATTTGGAAGATACGGTAGTTTATTTCCTGTATTGTATCACATGGTTATAATAATAGACTTGTGCTTTACTTATGGAATGTAACATTTTTGAGAACCAAGGCATTTCACCAATGGTTGTAGAAAAAACAAAATGGATCCCACCCTGTTTCTTAGCAAACAAGGCATGACATAAGGGTAAAGATGTTTACAACGTACTTTTCTTACAAGGAATTAGAAGACACTGTGTTTAAATACCGTAGATATTTAAATGTTTTTGAAAGTTAGTAACTGATTTTTTTAGACACTGCCAATCGCATGACTTGTGAAGATGTGTACTTGTGTGTAGTTGTTACATATTTATAATGGGTTGAATTCAGACTAATTCAGTTGCACTTAATTCTCATTGAAATCAGTGGAACAAGTTAGTTATAACTATTGCAGCGCAACTAATTTAGTCTAGATCCAGCCCAATATGTATGGACTGGGTCAAAGCACCACCGTCTTCATAAATATTTGACACTTTATTTTTAAATTGTAAAATAATGATGATGATGATGATGATGATGATGATAATAATAATAATAATATACATTTCTGAATTTGAAAGCTTGCCCAGTAGAGCAAAGGGCATTTGCCCTGGAAAAACAGGTCTTGGTAGACTTGTGTATTTTTTATTTTTTTTAAGTTATGTTTAAGAAGCAAACTCACATGATTGGGATTAAGCCTGTGTTGGTCACTATTTAAACTGCTTTCATACTTATTACAGTTTTCTAAAGAGGATACCTGTTTTCACATCAACAAATAAAATTGTATAGTCTTTGTGATTAAAATGCAAAAAAGAAAAAAAAATTAAATACCATAAAAGATTTGAGCTCTTGTCTAGAATACTTTTCAAGAGCTAAGAATGTGTCTCATGCAAATAAAGTCTGCTGGTTGTAGTTATTATATTAATAGGATGTTAGTAGTTGTTTGGAAGATCCAGAGCTAAAATGTAACTAGGGTGTGTTCCAGCTGTTCAACATGTAGTTTTAGGCTTTCCAATTCTGCATGTAGGATTTAATAATTTGTTCAATAAAAAGGCTTTCAATATTTGAACTGGAAAGAAAATGTGAATACAATGTTTCCCCATAATATTTAATCTGTTCTGAGACTTTTTTTTGTATACTGGAAGTTTTGGAAGATAGCGGCAGCACTTTTTGTTTCAGTTGCCAAAAGGCCATTAGAAAACATTGAATGCCCTCCGGTCACCTGCACCCAAGAAAAGAGCTTAATTAAAACAAAAGCAACAGTGGATTTTAACCGCATGCCGGTTCATTCTTTGGCTTAATTAGTAAGTTGCTTAACTATTCCTGGATTAACTCGAGAAAGTTGATTGGTAGAGATATGTGATTCTCGGAACGTATGTTCCTTCCCCAACTTTGCTTCCTAATTTTAGAGGTTTCATGTTGCATACAGAAAGCACTTGAACAATCCTGCAAGGCTGTTTTGTGGTTATAAATATTTGACAAGTCTCCTGGGCTGAAGTTTCAGACCCTGCTTTTGAACATCCCCTAAAAACCAGCTGTCGAGCAACCTTCTTGCTCCAGTGCCAGAATTGCCCCGCTGGAGTTGGAGCTGCAGCTGCTGCGAGGCGTTTATATTTCAGCTCCTGTAGAGCGATCTGAAGAGGGGACGGTATGGATCACCACGAAGCCACCTTGGAGGCGGATAAAATCCACCAGAATCGCCTGCCCAGCGTCACGGACGACGACGACGAGGAACAAGATGCCGCCTTTACCATTGTCAGAGTCCTGGACAAAGTGGCAACCATTGTGGACAGTGTGCAGGCGAGTCAGAAACGCATCGAAGAGAGGCACAGAGAAATGGAGGATGCCATCAAGACCATTCAGATAGACATTCTGAAGCTCGCTCAGGCCCACAGCAACACCGGCTACACAGTCAACAAGCTGCTGGAGAAAACCCGCAAAGTGAGTGCCCGTGTCAAAGAAGTGCGGGCACGTGTTGAGAAGCAGAACGCAAACGTGCAGAAGGTTGAGGCCAAGCAAGAGGAAATGCTGCGGAAAAACAAGTTTCGTGTTGTCATTTACCAGGTAAACAGGGTTTGGGGTTGTTTAAATTGCAATCGCTTCTGCTGCTTTCATCACCGTTTCTGACATCCTTGTTGGTTGTTTAACAAACCAGAGGGAGGTAAAAGCAGCCTTTCCGATATCAAGTGTGTGTGATATCCTTTTGATTGATTTAATTTTTAGAAAAATTGATTTCTGCCTCTGAACAAGTTGCAGTATGAATCTGCCAGTGGCAAAGCACTCAGTCTATTATTAGTGTCAAGAGGCTTCTCCAGCAGCCAGCATAAGATTAACTGTAGATCAGCAAGGACTATTTGTTGCCTCTGTGAAAGGCAATCTGAGGCAGGCGCTTGGGCATCTTGACAGGAGTATTCCATGCTTGACTGTCATCCCTGTTATTTTTTCCAGAGAATTAACTAAAGTGCTAAACCTGTTAATTCCTCTGCACAAAGTAGTCCTTCCATTAATTGTGCTTTCAAAAAAAGCTGTTTTAGATTTTGCTTACTGGTTGTTTGACCTTATTGTAAGTTGTGATCCTCCAACTCAGTGATTTACTTCTAAGCTCTTCCTGGCCCTGGGGTGACTCTTTTGCATATCATTCTCAGGATTTCTTTGGAATTGCTTATCTCAAAATGACTTACTCCAAGAATGGTTTGAAGTGGAAAGGAATGAAGTGTTATTGTGAATGAAGGTGTTAGATGCACACACAAATATTTCATGCACTGAGTGTGCCCAAGCGACTAGTTTTTGCGCTCAGATGCAGGAGTACAGAAGTGAGCTTTCCTGCATCTGCAGTGCTGTGTTTAAGAGATATTCAGGATCCTCAATAAGGGCACCCGGAATTGAGAATATTTAGCATCTAGCCATTAGAACGTCAGTTTTCTTCCTTGTAAAAACAGCCATTGATGGGAAAATCTAGATTTGCCAGGCTGTTAGGGTTCAGATTGTGAAAAGTGATTGACACTTAAATAATTTCTTTCATGTGAATGGTTTTTTAAAAGAAACTTAGTCCAATTGATTTCAGTGGCAGAGTTAAATACTGTGTTAATTCTCTTTCATTGAAATCAGCAGGGCTAAAAAGTGATTAGCTTTGACTGGACCAAGCCTGTGGTTCCATAAAAATTCAGTGAGGGCTATATCCAAGGAAATATGTTTGCAAAATGCACATATTTGGGTATGAAGGCAAAATTTCCTTTATCACCCTGCACAACTGCTTCCCCCTATGGATTAAAGGGTAGTTCACTATTACAAAAAAAAAAATCTGTTGAAATTATCCATTCACATTACTGCTTATTGCAGACTCTAGTTATTTCTACACACACAAGCTCTGCAAAAACTACAGGTACAGTACTTGAAAATATATTTGTAGAACATTAGGCAAAAAAAGTAGTAGACTAGAATTTTCTAGTCTAATAGTAAGTTACTACTGAACTTATAAAGTTAGTAGCTCTACATCCCCATGGCATGTCTCTTCTGTGAGGTGCAGGGATCCACTGATGTTCAGAGACCAAGAGCAACCTTTACTATATTAGTACATAGCCAATGTGCAGCATGCTCACTGGACAGGATGGTCTATGAGCCTAGATATGGCACAGAGTCAAGCCTGTTGCATCCCTGCCTTCTGCTAAACTTGGCAACATAACTTTAAAGCATGGGGCACTGATGGGGAGAGCACTGCATGCTACTTATAGCACACACTGGCTGTGGGTAGCTGTCATTTGGTTCAAGCCAACTTCAGAACATGGGTCCCGAGGCTGGCTTGTTTAAACAAACCATAGTTGACATTAAACTCCATTTAGGTTTCAGAGGACACACTAGACCAGTGTTTCTCAACCTTTTTTGGGCCACGGCACACTTGTTCCGTCAAAAAAATCACGCGGCACACCACCATTAAAAGACGGGGCAAATCCTGGGGGTTGGGAATGGGTGGGGGACTGAGGAATAGGGAGGATGAGGTTGGTGTACTTGCTGAGAGAGCCCTCGAGCACCGCCTCCGTTGTCCTGCCTGCCGCCAGCCCCCCGCTCCCTCCTGGGCTGGCCGCGGCTGAGCGGGGGCTGCTGCTGCTGCCGCCACCGCTACCTCCCTCCGGCCTCCCCGCTGGTGTAGCCGCCGCCGCTGCTCCTTGGCGGCCCGAGAGCCCTCCCTGGCTGGCGGAGGAGGACGGCAAGGAACCCGCCGAGGTGGGGCGGCTGCTGCTGCGGCGGCTGCTGCTGTTACTGCCGCCGCTGGACGGGGCTGCTGCTGCTCCAGAGTCCCCGCCGCCCTGCGCCGCTGCCTTCTCCATTGAGCGCGCGGGGAGAGCGCGAGGAGGCGGCCTCGGCCATGAAGCGCTGCCTCGCTCAGGGAGCGAGTGCGAGGAGATGACGGAGGAACACCCTTCGCGCCCTCGCGCCCTCCAGACTGACCCGGCCTGCTTCCTTTCCGGCGGGTCAGCGCTGCCTCTTGGCGGCCACAAATCGCCCTTCTCGGTGCCTTACGTTGCGGCACAGCAGCCACCGTCTCGCGGCACAGTAGTGTGCCGCGGAACAGTGGTTGAGAAATGCTGCACTAGACTGTGGCAGTAGTGAACTCCTTGCAGCTACCCCAGAGGAGTGGTGGGCGTAGCTCAGCTGTTTAAAGAGTTGTGCTGCTGATGCCAAGGTTGAAGGTTCAGTCCCTATATGGGACAGCTGCAGATTTCTACATTGCAAGGGGTTGGACTAGATGATTGTTAGGGCCCCTTCGAGCTCTATGATGGGACACTATGCAAGTGTGTGGCACATTCTTGACACTAAACTATGGCTTAGTGTCCCATGCCAATGAGGCCAGTGCATAATCCTGCTGAGATCTCAGATGAGATGATCTGGATTCTACCAGCTATGATATGTTTGCAAATATTGGAAATATTCTCAAAATTAATGGCAGGCAATTCATTGGGGGCACTTCCTTCCCTATTCCAATCCCCGAGTGGTAGATTGTGCCTGTGGAGAATGAAGTGCTCTCTGTAGAAAAAAAACAGCTGCCTGGCTGGTGGCCAGAAATTTGGGATGGGCCCATAGCTCAGTTGCCAAGCACATGCTTTGCATAGGAAGAGCCCAGGTTTGGTCTCTCGGGTGGAAAAGGTCTCAAGTATCAGGGCTGACTCTGAAAAACCTCCCACCCCCAGATCATAGGGAGCTACTGCCAGTTGGAGAATAGTAGGCTGTGAACAAGGTGCCAAGTGTTTTGTTGTCGTTCATCTCCAGCAGTTTTGCCATCACTGGCCAGAACACCAGAAAGCTGCAGATTTTCTAAGCAGTTGCACATTTCCCCTTTGATCTCCTTATGTAATGTAAAGGGAACAGAGACTTACTAATATGACAACTGGACATTCAGGGAAAGGACTTCAGAGATCCTTGAGACAGATAGTCCTCCCTCCCTCAAATGTACTATACTGTGTGTGTGTGTGTGTGTGTATGTATATATGTATATATATATATATATATATATATATATATATATATATATATGAATGAAATTGCCCAACTTTACCACTGGCTTTTGATAGGATCAAAAGTTCCATTTATTCCAAATTTACAGGGCACTCCTACGCGTGTTTACTTGGAACTAGATTCTCCTACTCCTTAGGAAGTCTCAATAGTATTGAACTGTGCATGTTCTGAATCTATATCCCCCCCCCCCTTTGTTTCTACACAGTGGCTTGACATCTTTGTTCTTTAGTATTCCATGCAATGGTTAGGACTTTGTTAATTCCATTTAGAGCATTTTTTAAATAGTGTGCACCTAACTGCCATGACGTGTTGATGTGGCAATCATGTTTGTTCAGTCACAAACACCAGCCAGAAAGCTGGAATTAGCTGTGTCAACTTGGTTGAGTAGCCCAACAGGTTTTTTGGCTATACAAGGTGTGAAATCGCCAGTTGCTATATTTATAACATAACATTTCCCCTCAGTCATGTTTAGAAGAAATCAAACTACATTGAGATATCAAATGTGATTATGTGATTATTGATCAAATGTGATCAGTAATCACAGACTATGCCGTGGGATTTTTTTTTAGCCAAATGGTTATACAAGCAGTCAGGTTTGTGAATGACACCCTATCCGCTCCCTCACAGTCCAAAAGGAGTATCCAGCATTCTCTTCTTACCTCTTAGCTGATACTGGACCCAGTTCCTGCAATCTATTCAGATGTTTTTAATGCCATCTGCAGCAGGGCAGGGCCCTGGAATGTGCAAAAGTCAAGAGAGCGGCTTCCCTGTTTTGCACTGGAGGCCTGGAGTGACTTTAGCATTAGCCAAAAAAAGGACAGGAGCAAAATCAGTGCATGGCATTTACTAAAACTGGGACGGGCACACAGGAATTTTTAAAAATAGCTTCTTCCATTGCACACTGTGATAGCTGCCAAGGTGGTCCTTGGAGACCAAAAGGTGGAAAATCAAAATTTTAACAATAATATTCATGTCCCACCTTTCCCCCTGACAGACCCTCAAGGCAGCTTACATATAAAAATAATAGCAGCTAAAAACATTGGAGGGGGGAAGCATTCATTAAAAAATACAAATAATTACAATAAAAACAGCATGACACCAGCCCTTTCATTAAAAGCAGTCAGTTCCTGTTGGATCAAGAAAGTCCCTCCTCTACAAGGAGGGAGCTAGTCAAATTTATGGGAGCAGCCACCAAGAAGGCCCTCTCCCACTTCCCCCGCAAGCATAAATAAAATATTGGTGCTGTGTGTAATAAGGCAGAGGGCCTTCTCGGTAGTGGCACCCACCCTGTGGAACGGCCTCCCATCAGATGTCAAAGAGATAAATAACTACGGTACCTGACATTTAGAAGACATCTGAAGGCAGCCCTGTTCAGGGAAGTTTTTAATGTGTGACATTTTAATGTATTTTAAATTTTTGTTGGAAGCCGCCCAGCGTGGCTGGGGAAACCCAGCCAGATGGGCAGGGTACAAATAAATTATTATTATTATTATTATTCAGTTTACTTGATGAATAGATGGTCAGATAAAGCAGTTGCATCAAAATGCCACACCAGCCTCTGCTTACCCTTCTAAGGCTTTGCTGCTCTGCTTGCATTTTTGAGCCACTGAACCCACTAGGTGTAATTAGACATGTGTGACATAACCATGGCTTACCAAATGGATCGATTCTTTGGACCGATTCTCCTAGCCATGGTTGAGTGTGACAGTGACACTCTTAAATGTCTGTAAGAGACTAACCAGGAATTTGGGCCATGCCCAAGAGAAGGATAAGAGTTGAAGATGGCAGAAAACGTGATGCCGAGGATCCACTCCTTATTGATCATCAATGTTACACCTGCCTGCCCCAAGGGAGAAAAAAAGCAAAACAAACCTAATGCCTTTTTTTGGCTGGGGGGGGGCAGGGAGCTAGCATAGGAGACAGCACTGAAGATAAAAACATAGGAAGCTTATACTGAGTCTTTTGTCTACACTGGCTAGCTGTGGCTATCCAGGAATTGAATCTGGGACCTTCTGCCTGCCAAACCCTTCTGAGGTATATTTTGTTTTGGTGCAGCAATTGCTAAGGAGCTGGCCATCTAGAAGCACCTTTATTCCTTTCCTCCCTCAACAATAAGCCCTTTTTGACACACTGTGCTTTCACTTGCAGGAGGACATTCCGTGCCCATTGTCTCTGTCAGTTATCAAAGACCGGACACAAGGGGAACGCCTAGAAGATGCCTTCTGCCCACCTGACGATCTTTCTTCCGATGAGGAGTATTACATAGAAGAAAGCAAAGCAACCCGGTTTAAGAAGTCAGGCATGAGACGCATCAACAATATAAAGAAGGCCTTCTCAAGAGAGAACCTCCAGAAGACAAGGCAAAATTTTGGCAAGAGGGTGGACAGGCTCCGAACTAGAATAGTAACGCCAGAGAGGAGAGAGCGAATAAGGCAATCGGGAGAGAGGCTGAGGCAAACTGGGATAAGATTCAAGAAAAATATATCCAATGCAGCACCAACCAAGGAGACCTTCAAGAAGAAGAAGAAACCTAAGGAGCAGGCAATGGCTGAAGGTCAAGATGGAACCCAAGAGGCTACTGGCGATACAACAACAGCTGACAGTGGAGATGCTGAGCCAGTCTCTGAAGAAATTTCCTACACAGAGGTAATAACCAAAGTGAAGAAAGACAAAGGTGGTGGATCAAAAGGCCCTTCTCAGGCCAAAGAGAAGATAGTGATTACTCCTGAAAAAATAGTGCTCAAGCAGGAGGCAAAAGAGGACGAGGATGTCCTTCTGTTGGATCTGAAGCAATCTGCCTAAAAGGCAAATCCCTGTCTACTGTGGTAGGGAAGGAGCAATCCCTTTAACTTGGGTAGATGTAGAACGGTTTTCAAACTTCCTTCAGGTAGCCCTTTCGAATTGGTTTGCCAGCTGAAGAAACCTTGGGACAAACCGTGGCTCTTTGCAGAAGATTCTGGGGCATGTTCAAGAGCACACTCCATTCATTTGGGGTGCCACATGAAACGAGGGCATGTTGTAGGACACATCCAGCACTTCCCCAGCATTTTACCAGGATAAACAATGGCAGACAAGCTCTCCTTCAAGCACCTTGTCCTTGGCTGTCACCAATGTTTCTGTTGAGGAATCCCTGATAAACTCTCAAGGGACACCAGGCTGTCCAGGAACAGAGTTTGGAAACCACTACGTGAGATAGGTGTGTGTTGTTTAAATTACTGGTATGTGAGGAAAATATATCAATATGTATATACTGTTTTTTGTTTATAAGCAATGGATCATCATGTCACCCCAGTAGAAATGAGGAACTGATCTCCTTTGATGTATATACATAAATGCCGTTTATCTTAACAGGTATTACTTAATGGGAGGCAGAAGCCCCCTGCATCTTAATGGCATCAGTACCTTCAATAGTCTTCTGTATCTGTATTTTATGCACAATGACAACCAAACCGTGCAAATCTAATTAAATGACTCATTACTCAGGCAGATTCTTCAACCAAGGGGCAGGGGTGGGAGAAAATTGAGTTCAGCAGCAGGTAACTTGCTTTTCTTGAAGGCCACAGTTAACAATTAAATTATTTTTGTCCTAAGCAGAAATTCTACACAAAGGTTGTTCTAGAAAAGCTGTAGCAAAGTTGGTTGGTTGTTGGACTATAGTCAGAGAGAGCCGTCTGTGGCAATGGAAAGGCTATGAGGAATCTACTAGGGATGCAAAAGGGAATTCAGTGATATTGGTAAGACACTGGAAGAAAACAGAGGCCTGGTCAAAAACAGTGACCGCAAGGTTCTTTTTCTCAGGAGGGAATACTGTGGAGAAATAGCTAAATGGGACCTTCATGTTCGGAGCCTTGGGCACCAGAGCTGGGACAAGCAACCACAAAAGACTCGGGTTGCCCCTCTGGTCTTGCTTGTCGTCTTCCCAGAAACATCTGGCTGACCTCTGTGGGAAACAGGATGTTGGGTTAGATTGACTGTTAGTTCAGCCCACCTCTTGTGTGTGGATTTTATATGATCCAAGTTGGTACGGTAGGTGGGTAGAATGAAGGATTCAGGGAAATAATAGTGAGGTGAAGATTCCTGAAGAAGAATATTGGACTTAAATTCGTATGTGTGAATATGCCAAACCTACCCATGGCTGTCACTTGCTGTAATATGCCCTGCTGCTCCACACACCCTGCTGCTCACACTCTCAACATGTACAAAACACCTTGTCATGGTTCTTATTTTCCATTCAAATTTGAATCCCTTTGCCTATCCAGTGGGCACTGAAGCAGCATGGCTCCTTAAACATCTGCGGTTGCTGGATTCCGTACTTCTAAATAAATATATTTACAAAAGGGACTGATTATTTTTGTTTCAAAGCATGTATCCCTAAAGAGCTCCTCCCTCTCCCTCCTCTCTCTCCCTCTTCCCCTAGTTATGGGAGTTTCCTCATGATTCATTCTCCACATCCTCTATAATGTCTAACGGGGGCTAGAAACCTGTCCTTTAAAAACAAAAGCTGGGATTCTCAGGAAACAGGAGCCAATGGCCAATATGCAAAGGGTTTTTCTGTGCTTGCAAGGAACATATAGTATTGAATGTTGCATCTAGAATCTTGTGTACTGTGTTGGCACTTAGCTATAGGACCCAAGGAATAGTGGTTATGAGAGAGTAATGCTACGCTACGTATTTTGGTGGTGCAACAATTTCAAAGCGGATTAATGTTTCCAGATTGAGATGAGTGACTTCATTGCAATGGAACACACAAGAGACAGGCTGTATAAGGGAGAAAGTCTGATTCAGATGTACTGTAACTATATTTCCACACATTGTAAAAGACAAAAGTGGTACTGTTTTACATGAAACTTGTTGATCTTTCTTTACAAGCTATGCTGACATGCAGGTTTTGTTGCCAGCTTAAATTTCGTTAAAGAACCAATACGATCTTAGTTCATGATCTTATTTAGATCATGATCTTATTTAACCTGTACTTTGCTCTGCACGATTTACTGTTTATCCTCAACTTAGAACACAGGGATTAGCTCTAAAATAAAAAAAGAGGACTGAATTAAAACCTGATTCTTATGTACATATTCAGACAGAAGAAGACAACATTCCTATTCCTCTGTGCCAAATCGTCCAATGATCAATTTGCAGAGCATTAACTGGAACACAAAGATGGATAATTTTCTTACTTTAAATAAAAATCACAGCACTGTGTTTGAATTTGTCTTGGAAACATTTCATCTGAATTCTGTGGCAGATTTTTAAATTATCCCTTTAGAACAGACCTACAGAAACGTCCTTAATAGAAAAATAGGTCCTAGAACATGGGTAAAGGTAAAGGGACCCCTGACTGTTCAAGTCCAGTCGTGAACGACTCTGGGGTTGCAGCGCTCATCTCGCTTTACTGGCTGAAGGAGCCAGCATTTGTCCGCAGACAGCTTCCGGGTCATGTGGCCAGCATGACTAAGCCGCTTCTGGCGAACCGGAGCAGCACACGGAAACATGTGTATTGTTATCCAAATATGTAACATTAAAAAAAAAACACCACAATTCCACCCACCAGCCCCTCTCCACAAAAGCAAGGTGTCACTTTTTCCTAATGTTATCTAGTCCTATTGCAAGGACACAGCGGAGAGACATGGAATTATGTTTCACCTGAACGTTTGGCTCTCTTGGTCATGCTCTTCTTCAGCCCAAGCCTATAGGACTCCTCTCCTCCAATGAGTAGAATACATTTCCCTTATTCAGCTGCCAAAGAAGAACATGCTGTTTAACGTGTTTTTTCCAAACGGAACGAAAATACCCCCCTTCTCTCCCACCCACCCCAGGCTCTATGGCTTCTCTGTCACAATTAGATCAGTTTGAAACGAGGCTCAAACTCTCCATTACACTTCTGTTTATGCAGCCTTTGTAGCTGGAATGAGGACGAAAGCCACCAAAGTAGTGTCAGGGAAATTATACAGAAAATACTGCTTGCATGCAGCAGCATTCTGTTCTCGCAGCAGCAACCCAGCACTAATAGGAGCGAGGATACTGTCTTGACTGCACAACTTGGGTAGGCAGCTGGGGTGCAAGCTGCTTGCTGTTTGTGCATTTGGAGAATTCCTCCAACAGGCTTTCACTTTTGCCCAGAGATGCTGAATGTGTGAATTTGTATGTGAACTGACCTGAACTGTGTCTCCAGGACTAACGCATGGATTGGAACTTCAGTTATCCTTCAGTTATCTGTGCCTCTCCGTCATGCAATCCTTGCTCCAAAAATATCAAAATGCATTTTAAAATACATCTTTTTTTAGATAAAATACATCGAGAAATGCACATTTTCATAGAAAATATGTTTAGGACTGTGCATTTTGTGAGAAAATTTTTCAAAGTGCTAATTTAAATATGGATTTTTGTGCAGATTATTTCTTTAAAAATACAAATTAACATGGAAACAAGATGGAGCAGACTGAACACATGCAAAGCTGACATGGGCTGAAAACAGACTGATCCATCAATCTCTACTCCTGCTTGGGCAACCCAGTCAGATGGGTGGCATATAAATAAAATTATTATTTTAATTAATTCATTATTATTACAAAGCTACAGCCTGCTTGGCAATTGCCATGATCTGTCTTGGTATTCCTCCTGTTTGTTGGAATAAATGCCTGGTAGTAAGTCTGCAATTGGTAAATAAGCAACAGAATGGACCAGGTGAGAAGCTGAATCTTGCTTTTAATTCAAATTAAGCTTTATCTCTGGATTTTTGAGGCTTTAAAAATTAATTCTTTCCGCAAAGAGAATACACAGCACATAACTACAGCAGTATCTTTGCCACTCTGTTCCACTGCACTGCTTGTCAGCTACAATAACATTGAAGATTACTCATTGAACATTTGATAAACAGGGGAGTGCAGACCAGCTTGATTCTGCGGTGGGCATAATCCCATTAGATTGTTGACAGGATTGTCACACACCTGAGGGCACATTGCCCCTCAAGAAGGTTCCCTTTAGTCCGTCCATCATCCCCAAAAATCACTGTGGCCACGGAGGCAATCACTATTGCTAGCGGCCAAATTCAACTAGTTCTTTGCTGATTTGAGAAGCTCCTCTGCCTGGTTCTGCCAGCGGGGAAAAAAACCCCATGCCTATCCAGAGGTCAAGCTGTGGATTCAATTAGCAGCAGAAATTTACTGACAGGGAGCACAAAAAAAAATAAACCCAAAAGGGTTGGGGAAAACCATAGTGCTTGAGTTCTAATAAAACCACATTGGGGCCTCATAGTGTGCTTTCTGTCTTGGAATAGAACCTAAGATAGGCTGGTCAACTTTGGGGGACTCCCACTTACAACAGTGGCAGTACTACTTTTCAAATTGCTTTCATTCACTTTGGCTTTAGGATACGCACCACTGCCATTTCTCGTGAGGTCAGTACCCTAAAACTATTAGTAGATAGTACCCGGTAGTGGTTGCTTAGGAAGTAATGAGGTTTAGATGCCCCTGAGTGTGAAAGGCTGGTGTGTGAGTATTTTAAAAAAAAATCAGAAGGACATTATCGAGGATACTCAATTAGATAGCATTTTATAATTTAAAACAAACCACCTCATTCACTTCTCTGATAGCTGCCACTCAAGGCTGAAAGCTGTCCATCTTCCATGTAAGTAGATTGTAGCGGGAATGAAATGTGTATTGCGTGGAGCAAAGTGATAACATTTGGGGCTATTATTTACTTGAGTCCCCTGCATGGAGCAAACTAGCACATCAAGGAGAGAGCTACAGTGGAAGCTTTCCTACCTGATAAGCTAGTTTACTACATGCAGAGGGGTTGTTTTTTTTAAAAAAAGGGAGAAATATCACACCAGCATTTACACTCTGAAATGGTGCAACCCATAATTCTGCAACCTCCGTCCAAACAGATTCTGTGGAAGCGACATCCATAAGCTATTGAAGCGATGCACCCCCTGAACCTTTTTTCTAGGAATATCCATAAGAACTAAACGAGTCTCCTAAATCACATGGGTTTTACCCATGCCAGCATCACAACATGCCTTTTGGCTCACCCACCCATTTTTTTCTTACAGATGTTGCAAGAGTAGGGTGGGACTAGACCACAAGGTAGTGATTCCTATGTAGAATATCCAGCAAAATAATCTCAACTGAGCCACTATGCCAAAAATTCCTTGGAGGCACATGGATCCATTCTTCACTCCAACTCAACTAAATGTGCTATCCTTTAGGCACAAGGAGTTCAGTGGTTAGTATGCCAACCCTTTTCCTGTGAGATAAGGGTTTTAGCCATAAATTCACAGGGCTGAGAAGAGAAAACACAGGAAAACATTTTACATGTTAAAAGATATATAAGCAATTCTTCTTAAAATAGCCGTTCCCTTCTGAGAAACCGACCAACTAAAGTAGCTCTGAAATTCTTCTACTTTTCGAAAGCAATAGACACTTGCCAACCCTATGACCACAGTGAAGTGATGTGTTTCAAAGCACCCTATTGAGGTCACTTGAGAGGACAAATTTCAAACTGTTCATAGAGTTAATCTGGAGCACTGTATGACTTCAACTGTGAAATACGTTATGGACAATCAATAAGTAATTAGAACATCCCTAATGATTGCAACAATCACAACAAAGTTACAAAAATAAACTACAGAAACAACAAACTAATGATAGGGGATGAAGCAACTGCTAGCATAATAGCATTCACTGCATAATAAAAACTTGTGAGCCGTAATATTTATGTGAAATGCTAAAAGTAATTAGCTTTCACATATCCCCATCCCATCCGTTAACTAATATGCAGTGCAGTAAATGGATACTATTCATCTATCCAGATTTCAAAGATCAACAGCCAATAACCTTACTCCCTAACAATGGTCGTGCTGACGTCAATATAGCCTCAATACATAAATGCTCACAACCCCCAGGAATACGTTAACATACATTCAAGGTCAAGATTTTACCCAGTGAGGCCCAATATGCAGTAATTTGATAACAGGATGGAAAACCTCCGAGGACTTTTTTTATTCCAGAGCTACAAAGGTATGGTTCTAAAAACGATGCATCTATGCATGGTGGAAAATCAACATTGCACCAGCCAGCCAGCCGCACAAATGCACACCCAGGGTTACAGCATTGTTCCTGTACCCAGTTGGTTACAAAGATATGCCCAATGCACATGGAACCTATCCATGTTCTCCATCTCATACAAACAAATTCTGAGAGTTAAGGATTGTGCTAATTGTTCTTATGTACATTACATACCTGGTAAAACACCAGATGTGTCTTGAATCTCCAGTGTGTGGGCACTGAACTATCCTGTCTGCTACCATGCACACGGCCCGTGAAACCATGTTGTGATTCAGATGTTCATTTCCAAGCTCTCTTCAGAAAAATTAGTTTCTTCTCTTTCTGCGTTACAGGTACCTCGCCGAGAGCAGAAGCTTGCAATCCCATCTCTAACAACGGTTATATTTACAGTTATTGTTTGAAAAATCTCACCAATATATCAAACAGTTCTAATTTCATGCATGGGTAACTTATGTATAATACATTTCTTAAACGATCCACAGCAGTGACCAGAGGAGGAATGACTGCTGGGAGGAGCACAGAGGGAAGAAATGGTGCACCTGCTGCGGCACAACTGGATGCCTTCATCTGCCCCAGCTGCAACAAAACATGTCTCTCCTGTATTCATCTCTACAAACACAGCAGGCACTGTAACTCTCCAATTGTTTGACATAACCCTTGAAGGCACACACTTCCATTGTCTCCCAAGATGGATGCCAACCTAACTTATGCACAATACATTTTTAAATGTGATAAAGGTTTGATCTAATAAGTAATTCTATATTTATTTGCATTTCCACCCCCTCAAAAAAAACAACAACAAAAAACCTCCACAAAAGCCATTAAAGAACACTTAAGGTTTTTCTCATGGTGAAATATCCAGAATTTCCACTTTAACTAAGTAATAACACTGCTGGTGCTGTTACCAAGTGACATATTTTGCACTCGTCACCTGCTGTATTTAACTCTCAGTTGCTTGATTCTACCTGCATCTGTACAAAATATCTTATTTATAATATTTCAGTTTCACATTTGGGTCTCCAGAAGAGCCCCCTTCCAATATTGAGTCAAAATATATAGTTATGCTTTTGGTGCAGGAAGTCAGGGAAGTGGAACAGTCATGCCCAAGAGGATGGAGGACTGATAGTAGGCATGTGTTGATCTGGTGAAGTCAGGCATTTACCAGAAATCTGAGGAAGAAGTAAAACTCCAGCCACTCCCTGCCTACTAAATGAAACGGGTACTATGCCGCTTATAGGTAGGCAAGTGTATTAGAGAATGAATTTTAGACTTTTATTTTGCCATTTATAGGGTCCAGTCAATATTGCTTAAGAGCAGAGTATTCTTAGTTGTCAAGTTTTTGCATCCTGATGTCTTCCATTTCCCTACAGCAGCTGGACATGTGTAACTTCAAAGGCTTAAATGATTTATTCTAGTGGATTTCTTCCTTTCTTCTCTCCTAAAAACTAAGAGCTGGGGTTCAAAACCTTAAAAACAAGACACTCCAAAACAACATTCTAAAAATAAGATCAGATCTTGCTCTATTTGTAAGTGAAGTATTATCTTTTTAAGGTAGACTCAGCTTTCAGCAACAATTTAAGCCTGGACTCATAAGGGCCACTTTCAGGAAGTCAAAATTGTGGTTCCTAAATCAAAGGACTTTTATTCAACCAGTGATCTTTAATTAAAATACAATGCTAAACAATTCACAGAGTTGTGGGTTAAAATGAATACAGAACCATAAAGACTTGGTAAGGAGACAGAACCTGCTTCCAGTCAGCAGGGTCAATGGTACAAAATATGTAGGCCAGACTCTTATAAAATGGTTCCTGGAAGCCCCATTTCTTCATTTTCTTTTTTAAAAACCATCATTATAAAAAGTAGTACAAACTTAGGAGTCTGTTCCTATGTCAAAGAAGCAGCTATTGTGTTTACTAGGAGCTATGTGCAAAAGGTATGCCCCTCTGTGTCCCACCCTAATCCCCAGAACAACAAAAAAAATCATCTCCCAGTTTTCTACATTAAAAAAATATACAAGCATATAATACATTTATTCAATAAAGACACATTTTAGAGATCTATGTAGGAAATAATTTTGCTTACATAATTTTATAAAAGAAAAAAAAAGAGGATTCAACTGTTTGATTCTATTTTGTATGCAATAAATAGGGCTGGGCAAAAGTCATTAGTCCCAACAAGATTTGCCAAAATCCCACATTTAATTCCAGAAACAGATGTTGTGTGTAGTAATATTGGTGTGTTCAGTAAAATTATTAGGAGTAAATGGTGATAACTTCACGACCTCCTCCTCGTACCAAGAGCACTCTGTTCAAGCCTTCTGTCAAAACTTCCAAGAACTCCATATCTGGATGTCAAAGTAGTCAAGGTTTTAAGACCCGGAATAAAATTGTACCAAAACCTTATGGTGATTATATACTTCCCCTTCTCACACCCAAAGGTGCAAACTGCATCTCTCTTAAGATATGTGTTAGCAAAACATACTCAGCTTGCTTTGCCTGACTTCATACCTCTGATCAGCGATATCTCACTGGGCAAATCACTCTCATTCCCAAGTTCAACTTCAGTTCTGCATGGGAAAGTAAAATGGGAATTTCTGTTATCTGTTATCAAATGTAAGTTTGTAGATTTATCCGGAAGCAGAAAGTGTGAGATTTTATCATGTAACTGACTTCCCACACTGTTATTAAATCACTTATCTCCCTTGCATAATAGGTCAACTGCCTTTATTTCATACAGTTCTATTCAATATTTCCTTCATCTGATTCTAATAATTCATAACAGATTTTGGGTGTTGCTGGATGGCTGCTTTTGTGCCTAAAGTGCACCAAAAAAGGATACAATTTTCATCCCCATGCCTGTTTTTTGGAGGACCAGGCATGTTCAATAACACCAGTTGGGCATGTTGCGACTTGTTTAGCACAACTCCATTGAGCTTGACGGCAGTGTGCATCCTTCGCACATTCGACTGGTTCCTACAACATAGCAACAATTAGAAATGGATCAGCCAGCACAATCTTACTGATTAAGTGAAAGGAAAAAGTTACTGTTGCAGCCAAAAAAATATTAAGCCATACAACATAGCAAATGCTTAGTAATCAGCAGGTAATGCCATGACATTTCCTAAAAATAAAATAAAATAATAAAATAAAATACTTGAGCACAGTGACTATGAAGTCTAGTAAACTGTTGGGCTTGTGGACTGGATCTAGCTTTGGAAACAAATATATCTGGCCCTTCTGTAGACCTGCAAAATTTAAATCAAGGAGTGATAAAACGTTTTGTTCCAAGTAGCATAGAATTGTTATTGTTTTTGCACTTTTTCTAAGTCAAAAGGCTACCGAAGTTAATTTACTCCTTAAAGGGTTCGTTCATCAATTACTTCTTCATTCTTACACTGACACAGAGCAAGGGCAAGAAACCCATTTTTCCCCTCAGGGAATCACATTTTCCATCAGGAATAATCTGCTGAGAACTGCATGGGAGGCTTGCTCCAGCCCAATTATTTTGGTTCCCCTTCTCCGTATTTGTTCTAATTCTGCAACATCCTTTCTAAGGTGTGGGGACCAAAACTGCACACAGCGTTCCAAGTAGGGTCACAACATAAATTTACATTTCAGTATTGGTAGTTTTATTTCTTATTCCTTTCCGTATAACCCTCAAACTGAATTTTACCTTTTTTTTTACAGCTGATACATACTGGGTCAAAAATTTAATTTAGCTATCCCATAGCAGACTCCAACATCCCTATCCTGCCCCAGGCACTGTCAGCTCAGACCCCATTAACGTGTGTGTGTGGAATTAAGTTTTTTGCCCTAATGTGCAAAAACCAAAACAAGGAAGGGAAGGCAGTGGGCTGCATCTGGCCAAGGAAGAAGCATCAGTAATATTTTTCTGCAGTGCTCCAACAAAGAGAATTGCCTCTGAAGGTGGAAAACCTTTTCCAAGATGTGTTGGGCATTAACAACATTTTCTTGCCCCAAAGTGCAACACTTAAACTGAACTATATTTGCCATTTTAATATTAATTCTCAGGGGACAGGAATGTCACTAGATAAAGATAACTAATAAATTAGATATAGATTTCTGTACAGTATGTGCCTAATTTTAGACATATTATATGCTCAGCTGCTCCCATTAATGCAACTCTTAAGTTTTAAAGTACATTGATTGTGAAAATTAAAGGACATGACTTTATAGAACAATAACAGCTGCTATGTTACCTTCGAAAAAACTCAAATGGCAGATGCCATTCTTATGAATGCAGTAATGAGCAATATATGCCCTGTAAGATTCTCCAACTGAGGAGTTCCATCACATTTTTCAAGGGTGGCAAGGATACAAAAGTTAACTGTTAGGGTCCTTTTACCCTTTATTTTTTTTTCTTATTCTTTAAATATAACATGGTTAACTGCTTTGGAACAAGCTAGGATACAAAGCCAATTTCAAGTCATGACTTAGTATCTTTGCTAGTTCTGAAGCTGTTAGCCACAGTTTCCTAGTTCAGAACAGAAAACAACCGTTAACTGGAGTCTTCCTAGTTTGCTCCTTCATGTCAAAGGAGGGGAAAAGAGATCTCATGGACAGCTGCAAGGCACATACATACCTTGCCTTATTAACCCAAGAAATGATCATCTGATTGCAGCAATTGCTCCTGACCTAGAGAATTGTGGGAGCACAAGAGCCCTGCTACATACATATGTATGGAGTCAAGTGCATAAGCCTAATCATGGATGTATATGGAACAGGTCATGGGTTTCTGTGTGTATGACTGGTGACAGTCTGTGGTCTGCCACATAGCTGGATTTTGTGCGTTCAAGAAACCAGATCCATGGCCAGAAAGCTTTCTGCAGCCTGATTACATTTGCTGGATCAAAACACTTGGGTACCATACAATGATTATGGATGATGGATATGTAAAAAGACTTTAAAAAAAAAAAGTGAGAGAAACATCAATGCTATGTGTGAAGATTTTTGGTATAAAGAATTGATGACTCACACAGAGGAAAAATCAAAGAACAAAATGTCAGGGATATTCAACAAAAAAGAAAAAAAGGCAGGAGAGAGCCATTAGTAGTGCTTCAAAGCAGGGGGATGGAAGAAGTCACAGGAGAACAAAAACTTGCATCGCTATCACTTTCGTGAGGTTGAATGATCTGCCTCAAAAATGACTCATTTATCCACATTAATTTCTTTTTATAATCTTATTATCTGCTGCTATGTCCCCCCCCCTTGTGGGTGGAGAGTCTGAATGTATGCAATATTGCACACTATTCTTACAAATTAAGCAACTGAACACAATATAGCTTAACAAACTCATGAGATTAATATCTGCATCCATCTTTCCCACTTCTTATTTTTTTATATAAAAAAACACCTTTATTGTCATTGTTATAATCTTTACAATTATGTCAATGTTGGCTTATCCAAAAACTACTGTGCATCTGGTTATTGAGATAATTAAGGGGGAAAGTTGCACCCATGGGATTTTGTTGAAGAAATGTCAAACGTTTAATACAGGCAAATGGTGACCTTCATTTTATGAGGCACATAATGTGATTTACTCTGAAGAAAAGTAATAATAATAAAAAGAGACACCTAGCTTAGAAAAAGGAGAAAAGCGTAAAAGGAAAATATGACAGGAAGGCTAAGCCATCACATTCACATGCTAAAACATAATGCACAGACCCAGTGAAGATTCAAAAACAGCTAATTTGGAAGAGACATGCAACAACACTTAAACAATAAAGCACAGAAAGCAGGAATAACAACCTAAATTAAATCAAATTCGACTTACAGATTTCCCCATTCTCTACATGGAAGAGAAACAAATGTGCAAAAATATTACTTTATGAATACATAGCTATATGGCATATTTTTCTAATATAGCACCTTAAAACACAATATAACTTTATTCATTTTTTAAATTTTTTTATCACTAAAAATTAGTACGTCTCATGCGATTTTTAAAAACAAACCATGGCACACATTCCTAAATGAATGGGAACATTTAAATTCCCCCCTGTTCATATTGTACAACTGTTCTGCACTACTCTTAAAATTGCCCCTCTAATCTTTAATTGTCTCCCTGCATTGTTAATAGTTCAGGGGCAGATACATAGATGAAACTATGCAAATAAGCAACTCCTGAGTTTGCAATCTCCCTTTCCAAAATCTTCCTTCATCTGAAAAAGGAATAAATTCTGACCCAACATAATATTGTATTCATCTATACTTGCAGCATTTAAAATTCCTACTTTTAAATTTTCTGTTTCTTTAGTTTTTATTTTCAAAGCTTTTTATTATGGTGCTTGAGTTTTTAGCTTTTACACTCTAGATAGTTTTTTTTCATGTTAGTTATTGGTTTCAACCATCTTTTTGTACTTGTTTAATGTGGTCTGCAAATTTTTTTTTTGCAGTTGGCTTTTGTGTTAATGTATTTTTCCTCCCCACAACTCCTTGATGCCAGGTAAGTATCATATTTGGAAGGGATTGGATATTTTTCACCTAGAGAGAGGAGAAGCAGGTAGTGTGGGCTAGCAGCTTCGTACCTCTCGTAGAAACAATATCTGACACCACATCAGCTCTCCTCAAAAGGCAGAAAGCAATGAAAGACAAAGCTGTATGATCGTAACTGAGCATTTAGGTATACTGTACAATAATTCTACAGCTACTTGGCCAGATTAAAACTAACCTGTTCGGTTTTTGCCATTGCCATGGCGCTCTTAAATTGCACAATCAAATGTAAATTAAAGTGCTGTTAATTTTCTTTCTGAGAGATAAGCAACCACAGCAGTAACCTTACCGAAGGCCAAAACAATAACTTCTGAAGCAGATAGGTCAGCAGGGAAGGTTAACGTGGAGACATAGGAACATATTGCAAGTGCATACACATAGGCTGCAATGCTATAAACCAGGGGTGGCCAACTCCCAAGAGACTGCGATCTACTCACAGAGTTAAAAACTGGCAGTGATCTACACCCCCCCCTTTGGGGGTTCAGGTCAAGGTTGTTGAGCTTTTTTTTTTTTAGGAAGGAAAGCCCTGTTTTGAGGGGGGTTCAGGTCAAAGTTGTTGAGATTATTAGGGAGGAAAGCCACATTTTGGAGGGTGCAGGGCAAAAGTGTTGAGCTTTTCTTTAGGGGAGCCAAAATTGTTGAGCTTCTTTGGAGGGAGCCAGTGATCTACCAGTGATCTACCACAGATGTCCAGTGATCTACCGGTAGATCACAATCTACCTATTGGACGTGCCTGCTATAAACCATAATGCATATGAGGGTCTCTAGATCAGTGCAGAAACTCACTTACTTCTTTTGGGGAACAGATTTCTATCACTCTATTATTAATCTTCCTAACAAATCACCTGTTCTTCCGCTACCGTGCATGACAATTACAGATGTGAAGTCAATCAGTTATTTATATTAAAAAGCTCAACCCATTTTCACATTTCTTTCTCTACAGAAATCTAGCAAATGCTCCAACTGTCCTAGTTTATAACAGAAATAATATTTATTGTAGTGTAAATAAGGATGGACCTAAAACTATTTCTCCAAATTACAGAAAGAATCTATATCAATTCTGCTTTAAAGGATATCAAAATCTAAATTGTACAGAAAACATATATCACATTCTTTTCAGATTTAGTACTAACTTTGTCATGCTTTACAAATTAAACTATTACTTATTTTTATGTTCTGAAAATAATGTATAAAAGAGGGCTTGGATAGCAAATTTCTAAAGAACGTAGTACTTCAAAACAACCCATGTAAAAGAGATGATAAACATAACAAGCCATGTTGTGACACATAACCATGTCATTTATTTCCATAAAAACAAAACACAACATTGTTTTTTTCCCCAATCTGTAGGTGCTGCAAGTCCTGGTAATGATTACTAGGATTACATCGCCATCTAGTGGTTACTGAAACAAAGTGGTTCACTTCCTTATAAAGGTTACAGGTAGGTAGCCGTGTTGGTCTGGGTCGAAGTAAAATAAAAAAATTCCTTCAGTAGCACCTTAAAGACCAACTAAGTTTTTATTTTGGTATGAGCTTTCGTGTGCATGCACACGCACACGAAAGCTCATACCAAAATAAAAACTTAATTGGTCTTTAAGGTGCTACTGAAGGATTTTTTTATTTTCCTTATAAAGGTAAAGGGACCGACTCGGGGGTTGCGGCGCTCATCTCGCGTTATTGGCTGAGGGAGCCGGCGTACAGCTTCCAGGTCATGTGGCCAGCATGACTAAGCCACTTCTGGCTAACCAGAGCAGTGCATGGAAAAACCCATTTACCTTCCCACCGGAGCGGTACCTATTTATCGACTTACACTTTGACGTGCTTTTGAACTGCTAGGTTGGCAGGAGCTGGGACCGAGCAATGGGAGCTCACCCCATCGCAGGGATCCGAATCGCTGACCTTCTGATCGGCAAGCCCTGGGCTCTGTGGTTTAACCCACAGCGCCACCCGCGTCCCTCACTTCCTTATAGTACCACTGAAATAATGATGTCGCTATGATACCATGCCACACGAAGCATAAAAGTTTTACAGAAGGAAACACCCCTTTTTCTAAATATATTCTGTCTTCTTTTACATTTCACAAAGTTTCCTACATTTATGGCTCCTGCTTACTCATAAGCCTTCAAACTAAAACTCAGCTCCTGCTGCACTCAAGAGAGCAGTACTGAATGTAAGATACCTAGAGAATAATTAGAAGACAATTCTGTTCATTTCAATTCAGAATTCAATTCTGTTCCCGGTAGTACCGGGAAGAGGGCTAGCAGTGTGTGTATAAAGAAAAATAAATTATTTATATCTTCAGCATTGGATTTTATGATTTTAAGGCCTTTACACCTCCAGAATCTAACTAGTCAATGTAGTCTTACTTCTTCTATGAGCTACCATTTCTAGAATGGTATAAACCCATTCTATTCAATACCATTAAATGTTAGTGCGGGTTTGATCAATGTTATCAGAATTTAATGCCTTAAGTATCTACTTACGGTTTCATACTGAAGATATCCTTGTAGCTTGACAGACAAGCTTCTTTATTTTTATGCTTCTCGGATATAAGCTTTTCTTTTGTCCAGGTCATTTGTATTTTGTCTGGCGTAGCAATAGCAGTTTGAGATTTGACCATGCCGGTTGAGCGGGATGCTGTGTTTCTATCATGGATTAACTGAGCCTGACCAAACACAAACAAGCAATTTAAAGATCATTTTGGCAAGTCGGGGAACTCAAAGCTGCAGAGGCCTGTAAATACCATGTAAATACTTTGCTTCCTTGTACATAAAAGCAGTTCATGTTCAGCTTTTGAGAGATGCAATGTATTCAAGATGTTTGTTCACCAGTTTAATGACAATAATTGTCGACATTATTAGTTCTAAATGGGGCTGGGGGATCATTCCATGGCCCATCAAGGGGTAGAAATAATGTATTTGACCCTGCAGATACATTTGTCTGTAGTAGGATGACTTACATGAAGGCAGCTGCTCATTTTGAAGAATATATTTATACACACATATGGTACAGAACACACATTTTCCTGAGAGTTGCACTTCACAGATTGATTCTGTGGCAAAGGTGAACCCCATGGAGGCACATTCCAATGTCTCTTGAGCCAAACGTATGCCAACAACCATGTTTCCAATTTCTTTCCTAATGATTTATAGCATGGAATTTGCCTTTTATTCCCATTCTTTGCTACCTCTTACATAAGCAGCTCCTGTTCCAGAAGAGGACCTCTCTTCTTATCGCATGATTGCAGAGTTTACTCAGGTTGGTGAAGTCCCTTGTCAAAAACTATGTCAACCAGATCACCTTTATCTATTTGCTTGCTGACACTCTCAAAGAAGAGTTAATAACAGTTACGTTAGTAAGACAGGACTCACCCTTGCAGAAGCCATGCTAGTTCTGCTTCAGCAAGTCTTGTTCTTCTATACGATTGGTTATTTTATCTTTAACAACACTGTCCACCAGTTTTGCTGGGACAGGCAAGCTCACCAGCATATAATATCTAGGATCCTCCCAGGATCCCTTTTCAAAAATTGGTGTTACATTGACAATTTTACAGTCCCTGGGTATGGAGGCTGATCTGAGGGACAAATTACATACTTTTGTTGGGAGAGTTACAGGTAGAGTTACAGGTAGGTAGATTACATGATAATATAGCAAGCCACATGCCATTCAATGCTGTTTCCATAGATGGCGCTACTATTCTTTGTTTGGAGCAACATGACAGTAAAGTGTGAAAGAGTTTTGGCTCATGGAACTTCTGAAACAAAATCTGGCATTTAGGATACTACAAAGCCAGTGTTTTTTTATTGCTGAGTAACAGCTCTGGTGTAAAATCTATACCTTTCTAAGCCTGCCAAAGCTTAAGTGGTGTAAGCTTTAAAATTAAAAATTGTCACAAAATAGCAAGCTCACTGGTTGTAGAAACTGCATCACTTGTCACCAGAAGTCACAGCCACCATCCAAATTGTTCATTAATATCTCACCTCCATATTCATATTACCCGCTATCACAATAGATGGGGGGGGGAGAGACATTTTAACAGCTTCAAAATATTGATATTTGAGTACAGTGGTACCTCGACTTCGTCTTCATAAGTCGAGGTCTTTGGTTGTTGAAGCGCCGCTTCTGCGCATGCGTCGAGCGTGCACGCCGCTTTGCACAGGCGCGGGGCGAAAAGACTTTCGGGGTTGTCGACTTTGGAAGTCGAAACCTTCGGAAGTTGGAGCGTTCGGTTGTTGAGGTACCACTGTACTATGAAACGTAGCAGCATAGCAGGAAACACTGCACAATAGAAAGGCTCTGTATGTCACCTTAGTATCACAGTACCTGTGAATACAAGTCTGTGACATCCCCCCCCCCAAAAAAGATGGGAAGTTCTTTCATCTCAAAAAGTCTAAAACGTTTAAACCTACTTACTAAGGAAATAAACAATAGCCCGTGTGTGTGTGTGTGTGTGTGTGTGTGTGTGTGTGTGTGTAGCATATGTAACCAGTTCAACCAGAGAGCATTTTCATTAAGGTTTGCATCAATGCACAAAATGCTGAAATGCTATAATTCTGCTACAAAGTCTTAATTACATTACTGAATTATCCTAAAACTAGTTTGAATTAACATGTATGCATTTTCGCTTATACTGCTATCATATTCCTTAATTTCAATAACCGAGAAACATTCTACTATTTATTGACAACCTGTTCATCAAAGAATGCAGAACAGTGAAATGAATAATGAAGTAATAAACACAACAATCTACCACACTAGTGTTAACAACAAACAATACAGACTTGTTCCAAAGAGGAGATACTATCAGAGGGATAAAGCCAAACAATATCCAATAAAGGAAATTTAGATTAATGGTTGTTTTTTTATAAAAAAAATACCTCAGGCTTTAGGACACAAATTATAATTACTGATAAACAGTTACTGCTGGATTGAAAACATTGAAGATCTGACAAATCATGGGATTTAAATACAACATTTTAAAAGAACAGAAAGGGTGACATTTACTAAATTCTAATTTTGGATTATTTTGTTATCACTTCAAACACACAACTACACCGAACCTACTAAAGGTGATCTACAAAAGGACATTCCACATTGCTAAGAACTAAAATTAGGATATCCGGGTTTGAACACAAGGAGCCACACTTGAAGTGCCATTTTAAAAATTATAACTGGGCTTAAAATGTATTATATGTATCATGGCATTCTGTAGAATGTTAAAGGCAATCATTATTTCTGTATGAACAATCAAGATTCAGAAACACAAAATTATTGCTGCTGTCTTATTAAATCTAAGGAACTTAACAAAATGAGAGAAGAGCTACAATTTTGCACACAGCCGAGTGTGATAAAGCTTGAGATTTCTCATAAATATTGGAATTGCAGTAGATTGTGATCAATGATTTAGCTTCTAATTTAAAAATAATAATAAAGAACCTTATTGTTGTAGGTTTCCTGAAGGGAGTGTCTTCAGTGTTAACCTGGATAGCCTTTAAATATTTCTGTTAAATATTGCCTAGACTTGTTTGATTGGTTCAGAGTGACAATTCTGGTGGTCTTATGATTTCTTCATGGAAGAAATCACTGCAATAAATATAACTGCAGAATGTTTATGAACAGATTTATTCCAGGAAAGTTCTGAAAACAATTTTCCTAATTTCTGTCTTTCCTGGAAACTCAGAATTTTGAACATGTGTGGAGAGCAGTACCACAAATCTTTCTTTAATGTACATAGCATTGATACCAGATTCAGGGGCCTGGGTCCCCTATGAACATAAGACTTGAATACCATGTTGTTCAACCAAGTGATTCCACTAAAGATACCAGAGGGGGGGGGGAATATTCAGAATGATCTATTCTAAAAAGCTGCACATTGAAATGTCTATTTTAAAAAACCCATCTGCTTTTATACCGTAGGGATGGTACTCCCTACATATAATAGTGTAATTAGTAAGAATTAGAACAGGTTAGTGGTAGTAATTAGTACAGCTATGGTTTACAATGGCACTGTAAGTGTTGTAATGGGAAGGGAACAGTCAGGTGGGTACAATTTCTACCTCTTCCTCCTGAATGTCATTAGGTAGCAGATTGTCTACATCTTGACCAATACATTGTGGGCTAGAGCGGCTCTTCTTTCTGATTGAGCCACGAGACTCGTCAGTGATGCTCTGAATCTGGGACAGGAAGGTCACCAGGCACAACCGGAAAAAGCATATCATTAGCTCATAAAATACAATGGCACTTATTAAACAACAGAAGGAAGCATAGTACGTCTAAACAATGGGTATTGCAGTGGGTAACTTATCATGGATCGCAGTGGCGGCCAGAGGGGAGTAGAGCCACCATGCCACCTGGCTTCCTATCAGCAGTGCCGCTGCTGCTTATGGGGTGGGGTTGAGGGTGGCAGCTTCCTTACTGCCTCCACCTCCTGTTAAGGGACAGCAACGATGCTGACCTGAGGCAAAGAGCGCAGTGGTGCTCCTCCCCACCATATGATGCTTTCTGTGCTCAAGTTAGTTTTCCAATACGAGAGTAATTCTGAAAATCCGAAGACCCTACAGACAATCTGTCTGCTAATCTGTCTGCTAATCCGTTGTTAAAAAGTTGAAGAAGCCCACTAATTCAAATGTTGATATAGGGGATTTGGAAGTTGTAGGTTGGGCCTCCACCCTAGACAGGGAAATTCTTGTTTCAAATCTGTGCTGTCCTTTAATGTTTTCAGTGGGGAAAAAAAATCTAAAGGGAAGTCTTTTATTAGAACAAAAAATGTATTTTTTTTGTATTTTATAACCATTTCTCATCTTCACCTTCGTAAGCATGTACTTGTGGATTGAACCCTCTTTGATATAAATGGCACTGCTCTTGTAGGTAATAATAATAATATTTTTATGAGTTATACCCCACCCATCTGGCTGGGTTTCCCCAGGCACTCTGGGCATATATTTTATATATATATATATATATATATATATATATATATATATATATATATATATATATATGTGTGTGTGTGTGTGTGTGTGTGTGTGTGTGTGTGTGTGTGTGTGTGTAAAAACATAAAAAGCTTCCCAATACAGGGCCGCCTTCAGGTGTCTTCTAAAAATTATGTAGTTCTTTATCTCTTTGACATCTGAAGGGAGGGTGTTCCACGAGGGCGCCGCTACCAAGAAGGCTTTCTGCCTGGTTCCCTGTAACTTTGCTTCTCACAATGAGGGAACCACCAAAAGACCCTTGAAGGATGACCTCAGTGTCCAGTACTGAATGATGTGGGTGGAGATGCTCCTTCAGGTATACTGAGCCCAGGCCATTTAGGGCTTTAAACGTCAGCACCAACACTTTGAATTGTACTCGGAAATGTATTGGGAGCCAGTGAAGATCCTTTAGGACCAGTGTTATATGGTCCCGGCAGCCACTCCCAGTCACCAGTCTAGCTGCCACATTCTGGATTAATTGTAGTTTCCGAGTCACCTTCAAAGGTAGCCCCACGTAGAGCACATTGCAGTAGTCCAAGTGGGAGAAAACCAGAGCATGCAACACTTTGGCGAGACAGTCCATGGGCAGGTAGGGTCTCAGATGGAGTACCAGATGGAGCTGGTAGACAGCTGCCCTGGACGCAGAATTGACCTGCACCTCCATGGACAGCTGTGAGTCAGGGAGAACAATGTAAATCCAAGTGACACCTTTCACCAATTACTAAATATGGGATTGGATCTTCTAGAAAGCATTCATTCAGCAAACCTAAAGGTAAAGGTAAAGGGACCCCTGACCATTAGGTCCAGTCGTGACCAACTCTGGGGTTGCGGTGCTCATCTCACATTATTGGCCGAGGGAGCCAGTGTACAGCTTCCAGGTCATGTGGCCAGCATGACAAAGCCGCTTCTGGCAAACCAACAACAACAATCTTTATTACGGTCCATAGACCCATCAATTCGTTACCAAGCGATACACAGCTGGGACACCCCGCCCTCAAACCACTCAGACATCTTACTCAAATTCGGAATAGGAAACATTAGTTCTTGTGACCACCGATAAAAACTTTGCCACTGCTAGTGTTCTGGCATTTGACCGGTCTTCCAATAGGAACCTGATATAGAAATCCTCTGATTTTCCTGGGAGCAAGGCTAGCAGGGGTGAAATCACTTCAGCCCTAGCTTGCTCAAACTTCCCACAGGGCAGCACAATGTGTTTTATAGAATCTACATCATGGGTGCACGAGCACAGTCTTTCCTGGTAGGGTACTCCTCTCATCCTGCCCTCCAGCACTGCAGAGGGGAAAACATTCAGTCTTGCTTTTGTGAACAGCCTTCGGTAGTTTGGCACTGTCAAGTTTTGAATATAGGCTGCTGGCTTAAAGACATGCCCATATTGTACTCCTACTGCCAATGGACTGCAGATCGCAAGTGATTGATGTCGTAGATCACTGTGTGAATTATCCCAAAGTCTTTGCTTTAAGGTCTTTAGGGCACCTTCATATCCCAGGCAATAGAGTTGGGTGGGTGACAGACCTAAAGCAGTGGCTTTTCTCGCCATGGTTTTCTGCCATTGGCTGATGTATTCCTCATTGTTCAGGTATTTATACAGTCCCTCCCCAAGTTCAAATACTGCAATCTTGAGCCAATGTTTTAGTGCAGCCCACCATGCCTTTGTTGAAATTGGGCATTCACCCGTTTCTAGCAGGAGTATGGAATTTCGAACACAATTGGGCACCTGAAGCAAGGATCGAATAAATTGTGCTTGGAAGCCATCTAGCTTAGGCAGGTCCCCATTCTGCCAGACGTTTGCTGCGTACAGGATTTGGGGGACAGTTTTTGCATTGAATACTTTTAGAGCTGCTGGTACATACTTGCCGCCCTTTGTATGGAAGAATCGAAGTATGGCTAGTTTTGTAATCTCCGCCTTTTGAAGGGAGGTTTGCCAGTGGTACTTCCATGATCTTGTATGGTGGAATGTTAGTCCTAAATAGCTGAAATGTTTAATCTGTTCAAGTTCATGGCCATCCAGCGACCAGTTTAACCGGGAAAAGCTTCTTTCAAATACTAGGATTTTTGATTTTTCATAATTTATTGTTAAGCCATTTCCAAGACAATAATCAGAAAATTTCATCAACAGGTGTTTCAAACCCGGTCTGGTGCGTGAAATTATGGCCGCGTCATCAGCATAAAGCAGCAAGGGGGTCCTTCTTATACCTATTTTTGGAAGGTGACCACCTGCGTCCATTAGGCACTCTTCTAGATCATTTAGGAATAAGCAAAACAATGTTGGGGCCAGGACACAACCCTGTCGAACCCCCCTACTCATTTCGATATTATTTGATAGCTGTCCCTGCTGACCGCATCGGACCTGCAGTTTGGTTCTGTTATATAGGGCTTTTATAAGAAAGAGGAGACGTTTGTCCTGTATTATCTGATCTAATTTGGTCCACAAATGGGATCTGGGGACAGAATCGAATGCTGACTTCAGATCCATAAATGCCACAAAGAGCTTGCCCTGAAGCGGCCTGGTATATTTTTCGGCTAGGAAAGACAGCATTAGGCAGTGGTCTGTGGTTGAGTGATTCTCTCGATAGGCTGCCTGGGCTTCAGATAGGATGTTATATTCATTAAGAAAAGTTGTCAGTTTATTACTTAGGAAGCAGGCATACAACTTCCCAATTACTGATAGCAGGCTAATTGGCCTGTAATTTGAAGGTTCTTTAGGGTCGCCTTTCTTGAATATTTGGACGACTATAGCATGCTTCCAGCTTTGTGGTACTTTGCCTGAGCTGTTTACCACTGTGAAAAGGGCCGCCAAAAGCGGAGCCCACCAGAGCTGGTTGGATGTTATAAGTTCCGCTGGTATAAAGTCTTTTCCCGGGGCCTTGCCATTCTTCAGTTTCTCCATTAATGTATAAATTTCCTCCACTGTAAATGGTCTCCAAAGAGGTAACACTGCCAGTTCTGCACTGTCAGCTTCCTGAGAACCGATGGTAAGGTTTGAATTTTCCATAAATATATTTCTGAAGTGATTCTCCCAGACCTGGGCTGGAATGGCGCAGCTGGGAGTTGAAAGGCTAGTTTTCATTGAGTCAGAGACCAGTTGCCTGGCAAACCAGAGCAGCACACGGAAACGCTGTTTACCTTCCCGCTGTAGCGATCCCTATTTATCTACTTGCACTTTGACATGCTTTCGAATTGCTAGGTTGGCAGGAGCTGGGACCGAGCAACGGAAGCTCACCCTGTCGCAGGGATTCGAACCGCTGACCTTCTGATCAGGAAGCCCTAGGCTCTGTGGTTTAACCCACAGCGCCACCTGTGTCCCTCAGCAAACCTAACCAACATGAATGCTCCTGCTCATTTCACAGTTGGGCTCATCCTGGTGGATGATGCTTCATAAATTAAAATTGCTGCCCCAAATAATTTGATGCCTTGGATAGCTGTTACACCTTGATTACATTTCTAATACCTTGGGGAAGGCCAATAATGACCTCATTAATTAGCACCAGAGTTCTGGTTTGCTCATACATTGTTTTCATTGTTTTTAAAAATAAGAAAATAAAATGGATTACCTCTCTTTCCCTTTCATTTTTAGAAAGCTGCATTTGCTTTAGCATCTGAGATCTCTGCTCCATCACAAGGGTCTTCTCATACGTAAATGCTGAAATATCATTTTCAAACTGGAAAAATAAATAAATGTGATTTGCAATAAAATGAAACCATATGCAAGTAACGCTGATGTTTGGGTCAATCCCCCGAGACTATCCCAAAAGCAAAGAAAGAAAGAAGAAAGAAATAAAGATGATAAAAATAAAAAAGAATGAAAATGGAAGCATTCAGTTAAAATTGCATGAGAAATTGTGCTAATTTTTATTTAGAACAGATGCAAACTGTCTATGTAGACTCTGATTATTTAACTGCCCCTCAAAATAGGGGGGGCACACATTCTTCCACTGTTCTGCTGCAACTTATGTTGCTGAAACATACAAGTTACACATTTCCTCATGAAACATATACAGCTAATATACACTATGAAGATAATGGATTCTTGGACAAGTATTATGGTTTACATATGGTTTACATATACAGTTAAGTCTGCAATTTGCGTGCATTTAACTCATGCACATTCAGCTTTATGCACCTGGTAATTTTTTTTAAAGGAAGGAAAGCGGAAGAAAAGGGGTGCAGTTCTGGGGAAATGACTTTGGCAAACCCATCCACTATTGAACCCATTGTGTTTTGTCTATATATGATTTTGGCTTCAAATGCGTTCCCCGGAATGTAACTCCCAAATAAGTTGCGGGCTTACTGTAGTCATACTCTCATCCTCTGTCCCCTTTTCAGATGGATATAAGTATAAACACACATACTCCAACCTTATTCAACTACATTCTCCAGTAAAGGGAGCTAAAATAGAGGCCAGTTTCCTCTCTGTTGGGACCACAGCCACAAATGATGAAAATATGAGAGAAGAAAGGGTCCCTCACGTCTAACTTGCACTGGTTGAAAAGACTGCCCACTCAGCCCCAAGCTGGCGATGCATTTGTGCAGCCAGATGTAAACTCTTAAAGGAGCATTCAGATTTCTACCAGGGTGGAAGAAAAAATAAATGGACATGATCAAGCCAGTTTTTACACTAGTCCCATTAACTTCAGTGAGACACTTTTACACACCTGTTTTAACTTTTCCACTGAAATCACTAGGATGTGAATATGCTTAGCCCTGAATGGATCATAACCTAATCTGGATCGGGAGTGTTTCAAAATTATATTAAGTGTCTTTGGTTTTTTTTTAAGACACTGATTTAAAATGAAATAAGTGTCATGGACAAAACAAAACAGCGCTTGGCTTTTCGTGCTGTCTGAACCCAGGCTCATGATTTGTCTCCACAAACAAGCTTGACTGGTGAGAGGAGAACAATTCTTGGTTATAGCTCGGGGTTTGTTTGCATGAAACAAACCCCAAGCCCGAGGCATACATACACACACTGTTATGTGAGTTGCTTTGGGGCTCACTAAAAGCAGGGTTTAAAAAAATAAATAAATTACACATAGGTATCTTTTTCCACAAAGGACATCTTAAATAATGTTCCTCAGCTAAGGATAAACATAAACATTTAATGAAAGCATAACTGGGTGCATCAAAAACCTTACCATTTCAACAACCTCGACCTCAGCATTAATTCGAAGATGGTATAAAAACATTTGGAGATCCTTTTTCATTTGAATACTATTGTCATCCATTTGAGCTACAGTAAAGATGCGCATTTTACATTTTCTCCACACCTGTCAGTAGGAGAGAACATTTTTTATTTTTATTTTTACAAATGTGGAAGTGATTTCTCGTAACTTTATAGCTAGCAATGTACTGCTGGTGGTTCTTTACTGTGGTTTTCTGCAGCACTGCAATCCTGCCTAATGCCCATCTCTCATAAGCTTTCCACTACCAGCAGAAGTCCAATGTAGCTGGACAAGAGAAAAGTGAGGAAGAACAGTGGCTTCATGCACATAATCTCCAGCCTTTAAAATTTCTCTGTATGCAGACAACTTCAGATATTGCATCATTCATGGCCTTATGCTTACAGAAACACTTCTTAGTGAAAGAAAACCAGGCCTTCTGTTACACTCCAAAGTTTATGGCACAAAGAGATCCTGCACTGACTATATCTCATGTCCGGGCTACTTTCACATGCAAAAGTTCCTAGCCTCAAAGAGCTTACAATTAACATTTGTTCATTTTAAAGCAAAGTTTCCCAATGGAAAGAAAGGCTAGTACCTTGTGTTGTCGCAGCAGGAAAGGAAGCAACATCAACATGCCTCCGTCATGAACAATCCACCAAACATCTATGTTGCCCTCACTAAAACGCTCTTGATTTGTAGGGAACAAGTCTATATTTTTGGCAACTAGAAGAGCTTGCTGTGCAGCTGTTGTTTCTCGAACAGTGTCTGAAAAAAAGCAACAGGACTGCTGAAACTTTTATCCTTTTATCCTTGTTAGGAACCCAAGAAGCTGCCTTATACCAAGTTTGAACACTGGTCTATTTAGCTCAGTCAGTATTGTCTACAATGACTGGCAGTAGCTTTCCAGCATTTCAAGCAGGAAGATCTCCTAACTCTGCCTGAGACTGAGCCTGGAATAGTCTGCAAGCAAAGCGGAATCTGTACCACTGAGGTTTGGCTCTTGTCATGTGGGACATATTAAAGGTTTAATAAAAGTTTGAGCTGTGTCTGTGCCACAGTGATGCACAAAATAATTAAATTTAGATAACCTGTACACTTTCACATTGCATAGTACATCATTTGACCAAAAGAAGGAAAGCATCTACAGAATACACGTAACATTTTTTTAAATAACTACTTGAGCCAGAGTTGATCGGCTTTTGTATTCTCAGAGGTCCATCCTTTACCCAAGGCACAAGATCATACAGATGTTAAATAGCACTAAGCACAAGAAGAAAACTCTGCAAGACTCCACAGTCCAATGGCCACGGAGTCAAACTGAAATCATCCAATGTTATTCTCTGGAAGTGACCCCACAGTTAGGAATGGAACACAGTAAAACAGTGTGACAGTACCACTCCAGGAGGACACTAAGGTCAATCTATGAAATGCTCTTTTCAAAACCTCTATTTCAGGGCACTGTTTCATACTGGAAATGTTGACCATTCAGAGGTCAATTAGGTGAATTTTTAGATGAAGTGTTACTATATTGCATGTTGTGATTATGATTTGTATAACTTGTACAGCCACACATACCAACAAAGTTTTTCCAAGAGAAAGGATTATCAGTATGCTTCCAGGACTGAGGCCATGCCATCAAGACTGTGTTATGCTTCATGCCTCCAAGGCCAGCAGATTGAATCAAATGGGAAATTCCATCTCTAACAGTGGATGAAACCACAATCTGGCAAAATCCTTTGGTCCTCTCTGCTCCAATTAATGATCGAATATTCTGTAGGGATAAAATATACATAAATACTTATAAACACTCAGAATATTAAAGCATGAAGCATTTCCTAAAAGACTGTGGAAAGTTTTATTAGGGTTTTTGTATTGTTCGGCTGTAAACATACAGGAAGGAAACCTAAGCAAGCAGGATTTCTGGCAATAAAATCAGGCTTCTCTTTTGAAATAAGTATTTCCTATTAAGTTATATTTCAGACATTTAAAACATTATCAACCAAGAAAAGTCACGCAATTCTAACCAATTACAATGACTATTAAACTACTCCCAGAAATACCAGTTTGATATTTAACATTATTAAATAACAAGGTTGAATTAGAGGGAAAGTGTTAAATGAAAACACTTAAAGGCCTAAAGTGAGAAATTGAATTACTGAACTAATTATCACCTTTGTTATCTGGAAATTAGATTTACTACTTAAAAATAAGGTGCAAATATATCCATTTTCATAAATAAGAGGAGATTGGGAATAATTAGAAATGCAATCTTCTAGTGTGATGTGGACTACTAATTACATATAATATGCCACTGTATTCAACTAACTCATTTGCCCTAATAAAAACTAGTGCAAAGATTCCAGAGAATACAACAGGAATTTCCCCCTCTCCTGCCCCAGTGATCCCCAAATCTGCTTTGGAGGGTTGGGGGAACCCCTAGAACATATTTAGGGGGAGCATGGAGGGAGTGCGGGAGAATATTTCATTGCACAAGGAAAATCTGTGCTGATGGAACCTTAATAAGAAGCCTTTGCTTCTAAAGCTAGAAAATCTGTACAGGCCAGAGCTATTCCTGGTTTTAAAGCTATCCTTGGCATGATCTGCATTTATTCTTGAATAATTTTTGCAATATATGTTGTATAGATAGGAACCCTGATGCTTCCCAGACTCCCAAGAGAGGCTCACCTGGTGCCTTCTTCATGGCTGTTTTGTTATTTTTTTTTTGTTATCTTAAGACACTGGGCTTCTAAGGAGTGACTGGCCTTACCTCCTCCTCTCTGTGAGTTAAAAAGCTTTTATATTATGCTGTCTTTTCTTTTGTTCTTGTATTTAATATTTCATTTCATTTTACTTTATTTTTTTGGAGTTGCTCAGAGAACACGTTGCTGCACAACCTGTATGAATACAGAGTTTATTCAAAGCAAATAAAACTTTTATCTTTCCAGTAGCAAGGGACAACTGTAAAATTGTGTTGAGAATACAATAGAGTAACTGGTTTTTAAATAATCAAACTATTGTGATTAAAAATTCATCTCGGCAACCATTTACAAACTGCAGAGCCATCTCCTTTCTTTTCTGGGAATTACTCCAGGCAGACCTCTGAGCTTCAATACCTTGTTAAATATTAAGAGGGTGCTACATTTAAGTAAATGCTGACTTGCACAGGCCAAGAATAAAGCATTCTGCTTTAAGCACTAAGCCACAAATTATCTCATGTTCATTTTAATTGCACATTGCAGTGCGAAGTCCGATTTTAGGCTCTGTCATTGCACAGAAGGAACTATTTTGAGTCTTCCTGGATATTGTTTTGTTTAAAAACATTATGTTGACTTGGTCAGTCTGCAATCACATAGGAGGTGCATTACAGTAAATGTAAAATAATGCAAACCTTTAATTTATACTGCACTTTGAATGATAAAGCATGGGATACCCACACAAAGATTCTGTTTAAAGGTATTCTTGAAATAATTGGTAAATTAAACACGAAATTATATAAAATTATATAAGATCTGAGTCCTCTTCATCCAGTTCTTCATGCACCTGCTCTTGTCGCACTGAATACCCAATGGCACAAGGACTGGAGGTGGGGCAAGAAGTAATGAAGTTACTTAGACCCAAAGCACGCCTAAGGTACCCAAAAGAGGAATGTCAAGGAAGGAACCAATCAATATCAGGGGTGGGTCACTGAGTCACAGCAGTCCTCTGCATTGTACTATCCAACTTCAAAGCTGGCCTGCTTAAATGTCACACTGTACCCCCAGCATGCAGAAGTGTCAAAGATACAGCTGTTCCCATTGGCTTACTGCTCTAGTTTCACAGGGAGTCTGCACAGCCTCAAACCAGTCAAAAGGAGACTCAGGATACTTCTAAGAGTAGTGGGGAACCCCACAGCCAATTGTGTCAGATGTCAGAAGGGCTGAGCAAGTGAAGGTTGGAATGTGGAGGTTGTGCTTGCAAAAGAACCATAAGAGAGTGACGTAACAACACATAAGCAGGAGCTTATGCTGTAAACTGTTGAGGAATAAGGAGGGACGGAAAGATAAGAAAGTTGTTAGGCCTCGTGATTAAACCAGTGGAAGCTAGTAGAAGGAAGTATTGCCATATAGGGACATAACTACCCATTTGCTTCCTCTTTGCTTGAAAAGTGTATAAATACTGCTGTTTGAAATACTTGGTGTGTGTCACCACACCATGAGGGAATTTGGGGGCAGGGACACAATGTATTTACAATGCTTTTAATAAAAGCATCCTGTTTGACTGACAACTGGTGCCTAGATTCTGTTGTCCGTTCCAGCCAGCCCAGGGTATCAGGCTTGAACCCTGATGTTTAGACAGCATCTGCTCTTAAAGATACTAATTAATAAGCAAATGTCTTCCCTGAGCCCTACATCCCTATCCTAACCCAAGGAATTGTGGGAAGGAATCAGAGCTCCAGAGAAAGACAAAATGTGCTCAAAGTTCCTGTTGTAAGGATGTTTCCTTCTCAAAATCCCTCTGTGGGCTGGAATTCCTCATGCAGGTGGGGAGAATTAATGGAACTACTGATTTTGCTGGTGGGGTGGCACAAATGTTGCAATCTCCCCCCACCCCCAGCATTGTACAGACTACAGAGCATACACAGTTTGCTTAAGTTCTCAGTTTACATCTTCTTTTTCTTGCAGGCTTACTGGTGTGCGCCAGTACAAGGTTATAGACTGAAACTGCCATGTAAAAAAGGATCACGACACAATTGCATCAAGATTCATTTTTATGCTACCGTTTAATCAATGCACATATATGCCAGTGCATATTGGTAACCTGCAAAAAACCAAGGAAAAAAAACCTATAAATGGTACCAAAAGGCAATGTTACCAATTCTAATATTAATTTTAGAATTTCTCCAAGTTAAACCAGAAGGCAGCAGAACAGTACATTTGGCAGAGCAAACAGGCTCTTCCCTAATTTTCTCTTTTGCTTATTAAAGAAAGTCTGTCTTAGATTTACCCTCAAATATTCTATTAAAAAATAGATGGAACTGACAGCAATACAAAGGTCTGGCTACTCAATGCTTGTGTTAACATTAGATACTCCATTAGTGTATAGCTCTTCCAAAGATAATCTTAGTTCAGGCTGAAGATCTCTATGTGAGCTTTTTAGAGCCAAGCTTACTTTTTGGAAGGACTTAACATTTCAAAAAAATGAAACTAATGAAGAAAGAATTAGGACTGCCAAGCCATGTACTAATTACCCAATTCCTAGAGTCTTCATAAAATGAAGTGTAAAGCTCATTACAAAGCTTTAACTTCATTAATTGCTTTTCTTATTATTCTGTTAATTTTACAGCTCAAATCTGCAGGATTTCTGACACTTTGAGACTATATTTTGTAGCTATCTATCTCAACGAATTTATTTGATGGAACCCTGACCTCAAATCTGACTGCAATCCCACCTTTCCAAATAGCAAGGCGTTGATGACCTCAGTAATGTGGGGCTCTTGTTTATCCAACACTAGTCCAGGTTAACTGTACTGTGTTTCTCCAACTCTGTAAGTCTTTTCATATTCACCAAAGGAAACAGAAGACCAGTGCTGCTGATATGAGGGTGTTATATATTTTTTTACTACCCTGTCTCCCCCTCAAAAAAAAAAAATCAGTTATAATAAGCGGCATTTACATGATTCTCTCACACGGCATGCCAACCAATGTAAGGTCATGGCCTTGCATGAACATTATATACAAATATTTATATAAATCATAGAGAATACAATTCCAATCTATAGTAAATATCAGGTTGTTACTGATATCATCCTTGTAAAAATCCTTTTGATACATCATTAATTACTATGGATGCCGAGGCCAGAACATTTTATAATCCCTTGGCTTTGGTTAATAGTTTGAGTCCACATGTTTTTCCTCCCTCCTACTCTGCTCCATTCATTTTTCAGCACTATCCCTGACTGAGTATTGCACCTTAGTCTGTATTAATTAACTAGCTTCAATCTCTAGCCCATGGTTTTTTTAAAAAAGTTAAATCATTTTCTCTGCAGCATTTTCTAGATTTGTATCACTAAACCAATAACATAATATGATAATTAATAATCACAATTGTAGTAATTAGATCCAACAAATGTATAAATCTGTCACCATTTAAGTGCACCTAAAGATCCAAAATATTTTGACTACCCTTTCCAACATGCTTAAATATAGTCAAAATTACAGAATATATTATAGCAGAAAAACCAGTGCTTTCTAAAACAATTAAACCCAAGCTATTCATATTTGCAAATTTTATTACTGCGGCTGTGTTTTTAATACATACCTCCTCAGCCCTTTGAGCTTCTGTGAATTTATCCAAGTATATTCCTGGAAGGACAGATCCTACAATGGTCAGTCCCTTCCCAGCTTTCAATTGAGCGGTAAAGGAAAGCAGCCGTGGGTGTTTTACCATCTGCTCTGAATCCAAGTTCAGCAGAACCAAGACTTGTGGCCTGAAGTAGTACAGTAAGTAAGTAAGTAAGTAAGTAAGTAAGTAAGTAAGTAAGTAAAGTAGCTGATAGTGAAATATATAATGCAGGATTATGACAACAGTGTGTGTGTGTGTGTGTGTGTGTGTGTGTGTGTGTGAGAGAGAGAGAGAGAGAGAGAGAGAGAGAGAGAGAGAGAGAGAGAGAGGAGAAAACCAGTTCCTGACATTCCATCACACTCTACTACAGAGATAACCAAATATTGATTGACTGCAGCTGACTGGGCCAATGGCGATGCTGACTGAGGCTGATTGGTAATTGCGAGTCCAACAATAAATGGAAGTCTACCCCTGCTCTTGAGGGCCCAAGAATACAGGATGGGACTATTTACACAGCAGCAAGTTTTAATCTCAACAACTAGGGACACCAGGATCAGATTTAGCTCATGTCTGCTTAGAACAGGGGTGCCCAAACTTTTTTCAAGTGAACATGCGTGAGGGCCGACCAAAGTCGTTGAGTTTTTTTTTTACAATTTTACCCCAAAGTTGTTGAGGCTTTTTTTTTTTTAGGATTGAAGTTGCTGAGTTTTTTTTTTAGGGTTTTACCCCAGGACATATACTGCCACGGGTCCAGTGGGCCAGATTAGGCTCCCAAAACACACTTTGGACATGCCTGGTTTAGAAGCAAGTTTAAAAACTGAGTTTAATGGAGCTTACTTCCAATTATTAGGAATAGGACTGCAACTTTAATGGATCTGGATTTATTAAATATAGTGCATTTAATTTTACCTCCAGTTTTTAGTATGAGGAGGACCCTGTTCAACCCGAAGCAAAGCATAGCGAGCAGCATTCAAGGACAAACCCCGGATTCCGTCTCCCCACTCTTTTTCAGCTCTTAAAAGAAGAAATAAAAAGGAGAGTCAAAAAATTGTATGTTTATGATAATACCTCTATTGCTTTGCTAAACATAAGACAATGCACAAAAACTGACACAACTTTGCCATTACAGTAATACCTCGGGTTACGAACACGATCCGTTCCGGGTCGCAGTTCGTAACCCGAAAAGTTCGTAACCCAAAAAAGTCCCGAACCACCATTTTGCGCATGCGCAAAGCGCTATTTTTGCTATTTTTGCGCATGCGCAAAGTGCGCTCGCTGCTTCTGCGCACACGCGCACGGCGAATATACTTCCGGGTTTGCGCAGTTTGTAACCCGAGGTGTTCATAACCCGAGGTGTTTGTAACCCGAGGTACGACTGTACTGTTTATTTTAAACAATTATTCTCCCCAACTGTAAATCCATGAAATAATATATTTAAATCACTGCTTTCATGTGGAAGTGTTTGAAACACAGTAAAGGTGAATTCCTTTAAATGGAAACATATAAGTAAGAGAACTTTTACAAAACACTGGAAATTTATTTTATTTTGGTGGGTTTGGAATTACCTTAGATTATATTGGATGAAAGTGATAAATGAGAAAAATGAATTTTCTATTACTTTGCAGCCAATTTATATCCTCTCGATAAGTCCTGGCCTATGTTTTAGTCTTTAGTAGATTATGAAGCAACTGGAATGGATGAACTGGGCTTCCAGATACAAGTGACAAAGACTTACATGACATAATCTGCCAGGAACTTTCAGGCCTCACTGAAACCAGTGGGGAGTTGCACAGGCACAAAGCATCATGTTCATTTCAAAAAGCTTGAACAGGACACATTATTGATGTATTGCATCCTGAATCATCCCAATTTGATCTGACTCGAATAACTGTTTCTAGAGTTAGCACCTCTGCATATTCATATTAACTGGTTCCTTTTTCCACTGGTGCCCAGTTTGTGAAATAATTCCCTAGGTGGGCCACGTGCCATGCCAGCATGAGCCCTCCTATACATAATTCATATATTTTTAAAATACGAGTCCATGGGATGGGGTTAGGGCTAGTGAACCTAAGGATATATTTATTTATATTTATACAATGTTCAGTAGCTGGGCCATGTAACTACATTTGCTGTCTCTCTATTCTCCTTACTGTAAAATCACAGGACTCTGAAATGTACACAATAAATCTAAACACCACTGATTCATGTAAACAATATCTTTAATTAAAACTCCACATTTCTAGCCCAGAAAACCCCCAACAAGATATGGAAAACACACAGTTTTCCTATAGATGTTGATGGGAGAGGTATTCATTTTTCTGGGTGAAATTGAATAGACGTTATACAGATATGCAAGGAAGTGCAGGAAGAATGTCCCTTTTTAATTTATTGTTTGAGCAACTACATTGAAGATCAGATAAATGTGTATTCTTACCCTCTGTATTCTATGTATTTGTAAATACATCCTGCTATTAGCATGGCTACCAAAGCATAGTACCAAGAGCAAATGAACATCAAGGCAAGACACAAACTCATCCCCAAGAATGAGAGAGTCCTAAACGAAACACATAACACAAATTGTTAACATTCATGCTGTACAAGTAGGTATCTATATATACACAAATACACACACAAATATATGAGTCACCCCAGATTGGGGGGAAGAAGAAAGAGAAACAGCCAGGTGAGTGGCATATTCCTGTTTTCCCCATTTTTCTGCCCCAATCTCCCTGTACTAAATGAATTATGAAAAGAACAATACAACCCACTAGTGTTTTAACAATGCCATAATTTTACTACATAATTGTAGCCACCGCATAATAGTCACACCCGATTTTTCCACTCCAAAAATTCCTTGGATAATTGTTGTGTTGTAACTTCTGAGGCTCCGTTAGGCCTCAGGCCCCTTCCTTTCCTTCTCCAGCTGCCACTGTCCTTGGTCCCCTCCTACCTCGCCATCTCAGCCATGAGCTCCTAGGCTCCCTGGGCTTGGCTGACTCACAGCAAATGTCAAGAACAGCCACGGGGCTGCCCTGGGGCATGCAAACCAAGAAGGGGAAGCAGTGGGTGAGCAAAAACCTTCACCGCCTGTCTGTGCCCCTTTTCCTCCCCCCCAGCGGAACCTTCAGGCACCTCCAGAGGAGGAGGAGGGTCTCTGGAGGGCACATGGCCTGGGGCGGGGGCCTCAATGGGATGAGAGGCTGAGCTGCTCAACCCTGAATCCCATTTGGATATCCTGTGCTATGGCATGGGGCTCTTCTTGTAAGAGAAAATGGCATTAAAAATATGACAATTATGCTATGACAAGAGCTCAATAAATAAATCCAGTTTCTCATTTGCTTTGCTCTGAACATGAATAACTGGCAAAATGTGTGGGGGAAACCTTTTCTAATTTTCTTTACATTCTAATTTGTCCCATGAAATGTATTACTCATGCCTATACTCTGTTTAATTGCAGCTATCTTTGTGTTCTTGTTTGCATTTATCTACCCTCCTGTTCTTCTATAGACTAATAGGAAACAACTGAATAACCAACACAGAAATCCATTTTTCTTTCCATTGTTTCTTATAGGAATTTTGTGTTCTCTTACAGCTTTCTTTCTTTCTCTTTCTTTCTTTCTTTCTTTCATGCATGCATACACATACACACACCCAATACAATGTCTACTAAATCTAAAGAGACCATAGCACTAAAAACAAATGCTTGTTTTTCTCCTTCAAAAAATAAATTTGTAAAGAACATGCTGTACCAGTGATAATACTTGAAACGAGGTCTCCAATTTGGTGTACGGAGCAGAGTTTGAACTGCACATGCCAAGTTCACAAACAGATAGCACATAAGGAAAAACCTACAAAAGAAAAATATATTTACAATTGACATGAGTATCACCACCCACTTTAATCTTGGGGACAGAGATAGTTAGAATAGAGATAGTTAGGTTAAAGGAAAAGGAGGGAGAAAAGTGACACAGGCAAAGTGATAAAGTTCAGTTCTCCTAAGGATACAACGGGCTAGCCTCATAGCCTGTAATCAAGGACTGAGGCAGATGACCCACATATCTGCCTGTGCTGCATTATTTCAAAAGTGCAGGGTTGTCCAAAACGTACCACAACAATTGGGCTTGGAGGGGTGAAGGAAGTTGTAGTCCTACAACAAATTCCATCTACATCTTGGACCAGGGATGGGCAAGCTTTTCTGGGTCAGGGGCATTGCTTTTGGGAAGTGGTTGGAGGCCAGATATAGCAGTGGGCAGGCAAAAGTGGACAGATAACCTCTCTTTCTTTCTTTCTCTCTCTCTCTCTCTCTCTCTCTCTCTCTCTCTCTCTCTCTCTCTCTCTCTCTCTCTCCTCTTCTTTCCTTCCCATCCATCCATCCATCCATCCATCCATCATCATTCTCTCTCTCTCTCTCTCTCTCTCTCTCTCTCTCTCTCTCTCTCTCTCTCACACACACACACACACACACACAATTATATATGGCAAGGATAGGAATTTCTCTCTCGTTTTTTGCTTATAGGCCAGAGTCTCATCTCTCCATTCTTGGAGGGGTAAATTTGACAGGTGGGCAAGGACTTCAAAGCACAGTACATTGCTGTTTGCAAAAGGGCTTTCCAACATTCACTGGGCAGCAGGGAGCCTACAGATGCTACAAGGGTTGCCTGCATGTGTCCTATACAGTAGTAATACAATACACTTTGGTCAGGGAAGAATAGCCCATTACACTTGTCATCAGGATACTAATAAAAATGGCCTCACTGTGCCATGCAACCTAACATGAAATATCACTTACTCCACCCTAGTATTTAGCAAGTCATTTGCCAACAATGAATTGATGGAATTTCATGAAGAGAAGTGATAAAGCTCCCTTCCCCTGCTGCTTTGCCACCCAACCTTATCTGCTAACCATGGAAGAAGAAAAGGTCTTTCCTCTGCTTGATGAAAGGCTTTTTTATTATTACTTTCCTGCTAAAAGGCTAGTCGTCTATGTTTCCATGCCGGCTGCAGAGGCTTCCCATTTCTCTCTTTTGATGCAGCTACAACTTTCTTCACTTTCTCATTCCTCTCCCACTGCCCGTTGCAAAATTCTTCTACTTGGCTTTTTATCGAAACTTTTTCCGTTAACTTATAATCTTTAATTCCCTTGATCTTTTCAAATTACTTTTCCGAATGGTTGCATACTATGTTAACTTCTATTAACTTCTAACTGCCTTCACTGTTGCACCTACTTACCAGTTCTTTTCCCCATCTACGTCCCTTTGTTCTCACTTCACCCCTATAGTGCCCTCGTACTCTTGTAACTATAAGATTGCATCCTCTCTTTCCTGACTACCCAGTCTACCTCACAAGTCTCTTACAAGTCACTCAAACGCTCTGCATCAAAATTCGTGTAACTATCACAAATTAAACAGTAACTGTAATATTATTATTATTACTACTTATTATTTCAAAATAAAATTACAAAAATATAGGTAAAACCTATCACATGCTTACATGGAAAGGATTGGAGCTACACTGTCCAGGGAAGCTATGAGAATGCCTATTTCACAAATCAACGCAGTGAGAAGCAAAGCCCATGTTGGTTCTCCATTTGCTTTTCCATGACCAAACACCTTTAAAGAGAGAGAGAGAGAGAGAGAGAGAGAGAGAGAGAGAGAAAGAGAAAGAGAGAGAGAAATACAGAAAGGATTAATGCTTTAATCTATCTGAAACACATAAGTTTCAAAAATGCATTGCATGAACTTAATGTAAATGAATATTACAGGGCCCCATGTAAAGAGTCAAACTATTATTTGTTACACACAAACCTCAAGAAGCATAAATCAAGTGGAGCTTACTGTTTTCCCCTCAGTTGCATATACTAGCAGACCATAGTCACCTCTGCACCATACACCAAAAAATTATAGGAACTGTAGTTTACCCCTCACACAGCTACAATTCACAGCACACTTAACAAACCACAGCTGTGGGCATGGCACATCTTAGAAATATTACATCAAATCCCACTTATCACAACAGCAAGGGAAGTGATCACTACAGCTACAGTGAAAGGCTGGGATTGGGCTACCCAACAGATTTGGGTTTTTTAAAAAAATCAAAATTGTAAAAGCACTGAAAATTTTGAAGGCAAAAACTCACATGAAGAAATGGTACTATGCCATCTCTTGCAATTGCCTGTAGCAGCCGGGGAGCACCAGTGAGGCTCTGGAGACCAGCACCACATGTGGAAAAGAATGAGCCAATCACAATGACCCATGGAGAGGGCCATGCCAATGTACCAATCACCAGGTTTCCATTAACTGCTTGTCCAAATCTGGCGGAGAAAGATCATATGCAACATTAAACAAGGAAGAAAGTGCTTCTCTCCCCCCCCCCCCAAAAAGATTTAGGGCTATGTTATTTCTAGAAAGACATGCATTGGCAACATGGACACGCATGCAGGATGAATAAAAGTGCAACTTAAAGCAGGCAACAGATATCCTTTTCAGATTATCTTGAATTACCTGTACCAGCTTCTGCAATATACACTTCCCAATCTTACATTTTCATCCACTTAAAACTGATATGGACAGGAAGCCTTTGAAATTATGTAGCATGCAAAAAACCCCACTGTTACGTACTTGTCTCTCAAGACGACTCCTTCTATACAGGCTCCAAAAAGTACGATGCAGGACAAATCTGCAATTAAGACTCAAGGAAAAGGAACATAAATTGGAAAGGGGTGTGTGGACAGGAGGTCCACAAGAACACCTGGGAAGCATGAGAAGAAGAGCACACATTACAGCACATCCCAAAGAAAGCTAAGCACTGATTTCATTGGGAAAGATTTTAACCTCCACATTGAATTTGGCAGAGTATTTAAACTTTGACTGTACCATATTCTGTTTCTATACCTAAAATGAAAAAAAATCAGAATAGAAAAAGGAGATATTCCCTCCAAAAATTCACGTTTTTGCTTTATTATTTGCTCCATTACAGCTACTTATTATTTTCATATATCTCTGGTTAAATTTAATGTTATAAAACAAACAATACTACAGTCATACCTCGGGTTGCAACCGCAATCTGTTCCAGAGAGCTGGTCGCTCCCCGAATCGGTCACTCCCCGATGCACGCTTCAGCGCGGGCGCAAAGCACCAATAGAGTGCTTCTGCACAGATCGCTTCTGTGCATCCGAGCACCGCGGAACCCGGATGTAAACACTTCCGGGTCTGCGGTGGGCGGAAACCAAAGTGGTTGCAAACGGAGGCGGTTGCAAACCGAGGTATGACTGTATAATGTTTCACATGTTTCCATCTATAACAGCATAAAGCTCTTATCTATCTACCAATATTAATGATGCAAATCCTATTGGTTTTATCAATCAGTCACAATGAGGTGTAGCTTCCAAATAAACTAAGATGAGATGTACTATTCCTGGAGAAGTGGCTTGTGCTTTCTGCTTAAAGATTCATCAAATCCCAACAACGTTACTCATATAGAAAATAAAATATTTAGGATTCCCTCATGACCACATTTTACTATCATATGTCAGTCACCTGTGCATTCTCAAAACAAAAACCTAATTAAACAAACCAAGAATATGAAATCTAGACACCTGCAAATTGCATTAAAAGGATACAGATAAATGATGTTGTTAAAATGGCCAGAATTGTTCCAGTTGGAATAGCTTTTTGAGCATCCCGAAGATCTCCTGACCTGTTTGAACCTGCCATAATGCCTAAAATACATACAGAAATAGAAAAAATGGGATGTCATCTAGCTTCTGATTATTCCAGTTATATTAAGTTGATAGATGCAACCTGTCATTAAAGCAACAACCATAACATGCTACTACCAGAACAAGCAAAGGACTATATCTGGGCCATCACACCTTTAGTAGAGAGCTGGAAAGGGAGAAGGGAATGGAATAACAGCATCAAGACTTGGTGGAGACTATTAAGAAGGTCTGCATATAATGATCCTTCAAGAGTCAAATGTTCCAAAAGTCCTTTCCAACTGTCAGCTCTACAAACAGCCACAGTGGCTGCATTTGCACATCACATTAAACCAAAACTTAGCACAAATATGCAAAAGGCTGCTTTGCCTCTCCCTGGGCTTTTTAGAGAAGCAGCTAAGCTAAGGGACTGGTTATCACATTGCCTGAACCTGGGATTGTGGTCAAGGTGTCCTCCTTAACCAAAACCACAAGACACACCTTGCCTATAGCTCATGATTACATAGGAGAGCTTAACTACGGTCTCAGCTTCGGACAACATGCTAAGCTGCTGCCCCGTGCTGACCTAAAGACTCTAGGGAGAAACAAAGCAGATGCAGCCTCCCCACTGGGAGTCAGTGTAGTCATGGCAAGCCATACTCTGACTTACAATGATGTGAGAACCAGGTCAATGTCAATACATTGGTCATAGTCACATACAATGCTAAACAAAACCATGCCTTAGCATGAACATTCTGGGGAGAAGCTCATAACTGCTTTGCTCCTTCCCAACCCTATTAGCTCAGTGCAGTGCACAGCTAAGCCCAAGTTAGTGTGCCGTTCAAACCCGGGGTTGTGGTTAAGCTCTCTCCTCTTTAAGCAAGAGCTGTAGTCAAAGTTTGTTCTTGGCCACATCTTGCAGTGAGTCAAAGGCTCCCATGCCTAATCTATGAGGCTGCTAGACAGAAAAGGGTCTTCTCTGTTTAGAAAATTATTTCAGGCTATGTACTAGGAGAAATACTGTGCCTTTCAAATTTTGCTGACCCTAGAAAGGTTCCAAAGGCTTTTGGACTATTGGGTAAAGGCTGGAAAAGCCAAGGACTACTGAAGAAAAAGATAGATAATTCTCCTTTATATGTCATTTTTATTTTCTTCATATTTTTTCTTTCCCTCACTACCTGTTTTCTTTATTGATATCTGGTCTTGGCTACAAAGTGTATAAATATAATATTAATAAAATTATTATTTAAAAAAAATATAATTAGTTGATGATTACCGGTAGTTTACTAATGCTGCAAATGTTGTATTTTTATAAATTCATTTTTAAATAAAAATGTTTTTTATGTATTGTGGTTTTCCAATAATAAAGTGTAATAATAAATAATAAATGCAAAACAAGCAGCAGAAAAGTACTGGCAGAAGCAGAAAATATATTTTAGTGCAGATATAAATTTAGAATAAAAGAACTATGTTTTGAGAACAATATTTGGTGATACTCAAGTACAGAAGCTATAATTAGCTGTAGTCAATGTCTCTTTTGTGGACACAGACTTAGGAACATAATAACGACCTTGTTTGATACATTATACAGCCCAGGCTACCTGTTGGAATCTGAACTGAGAGAAGAATACATTTTAATCATTTTATGAGGCAAAACTATACTGTAACAAACAAGTCTGCAATCTGTTCTGGCAAGGCTAACAAGCAACCCTAAAGGCTTGCCAAAACAAATGTTTCTTCACTATTTTACAAGCAAGCTTCACTCCTGAAGAAAAGACATATAAACCAAAAGGTTCAAACCAAAGTCTACCTCGAAAAGTGTTATGACCATAAAGGAAGGAGCGAAGATGTCAGTACAAAAGTTCAGCTTGTGCTGTACAAGAGACTTCTATGGATGAGTTCCAGCAATACTTTTCAGCCAATTAGCTAATATCAGGACATGGATGACCTTAGAAAATGTATTATGTCCCAATAGTATTCATTACATGAGAGAACAAGTTCGGACAGCTTCTTCCATTTCTTGCAGGAATCAAAGCAACACAAAGCAAGACAAAGCCCTTATTTTTATAGACATGAAAAGAGATGCCAACAAAATTCCAGTTCATTCCCTGTTTTGGCAGTCATACTAAAATAATATGCTCTGGCTCATCTGCAGGACTTATTCATATCGCGTACCCAAAAATACTTCTCTCACGCCAAAAAAACCCTAAATGCTGAATATACTCAGATTTTTACACACACACAAATTCTTATTTCTTTGTTCTTACTAAATTAAATGCTTCACTCTGAATTACACATCTCAATTCTGGTATCTGAACTCAAGGCACTGTGTTACAGTGGTTCCAGTCCTACCTCCAGGACTAAGTCCAGAGAACAGGATTGGGAGAGTGCCCTTCAGCCCCCTGGGGGTTGTGCTGTCAGGTGCTGCAAGAAACAATTCTTTCTGTAATACTACTTAATATCTACATGAAGACTCTGAGAGCACTCATTAGGTGGTTTGGGACCAGGTGTGGTATTTCTCCATGGCATCTGAATCACGGGATATTGTGTGGGCCCTGGACTGGTGTCTCAACAATAGATGAGTGAAAAGGAACCATTGGTTCCTACCTGAAAGGTAGTTCTTGATGCTGATAGAAGTTCTTCAATCTGAGATTGCAGTACCACCTTGTGATGAAGGCAGGAAATAACAATTTAGGGAAGTAGAATGTTCCCAGCATGCAGTTGTGTCCTCACTAAGCTCTAACAGTCGCCTAAAATGTAGGAAACCCACTTCCTTTAAAAAAATAACTAGGAAAAAATAGTACTTTAGAATTATCTAAAGCCAGGAAACTATTAATAATAAATACCCATCAGATATGAGCCCAATGGTTCTTTCTCTGCTGCTAGTGAAGCTCAACAATCCAGGACATACTAAATGCTCCAGATATAGGGTGGGAAATTGGTAGCAACCAAATTATTGGCAAAGGACCTGCTGCAGGACCTTCTGACCAAAAGGTGCTTCAGCTGCTTGTCTTGTAATGTCTACTGAATGAGTTTAGCAGCTGCTCTGCACTGACAGAAAAGGCAGTGGAAGAAGTTTCTGAGATTCATTGGCTGGAGAGATACAAGCCCTATCCATCTAGATGATGTGCAATTACCAGTAGTTACTTTCTTACCTAAGCAAGAAGGATGAAAGGAGACAAAAGAATGCCCATTAATCTAAAGCACCGGCTCCATACCCTTTAAGGTCCTGTGGACATCTGTGGAATGCCCCATCAATTCCAGATGGTGAGCAGCAGACAGACAAAAGGTGGGCAGGACTAATTACTGCTTTCTATGAAATTTAGATGCAACTTTCAAGAAAGGTCTCTTCTTGCCTCCATGAAAAATACAGAGGTGCTTTGCAGCAGAGAAGGTGAACATTCTACTTCCTAAATTGTTGTTTCCTGCCTTCAACGCGCACACACAGCTCACTGCATCCAATGGCAGCCAATCGTAGGCAAAACCCTGCTCCTCCACCTCAGGAGACCTCATTTGCAACAGTCACATCAGTTTGGGCAAAGTCATGCCAAAGTCACCTTTCTGGTTTGCCATCTTGATTCAAAACAGCATCCAGTATCAAAACAAATATGAAGACTGCTGCCTCCATCTCAGGAGTTCTCGTACCAAGTTGGGTGACAATATTTTGAAAGATCACAGTTGTGATCTGTCACACCAAATTGGGCAATAGTACCTTCAGAGTCCCTGGAGCTCTTAAGACATTGCATGGCTTCCTGGAATGGGACTAAGAGGAGAGGCACATAGCAATTTTTCCTTGGGGTCCCTAACTGAACCAAGCTATCCAGGTCAGAGTGGAAGTCACATGAAACTGGGTGATATTTTCAGCAGCATCCACATCAGCACAGTTTGGGCCCATCACACCAAACTGGGCAAAGTCATGTTTTGGTCCGCTATCTTAATTCACAATGGCACCTGGCATCCAAATGTCAGTGAAGACCACCCCCACAACCTCAGGAACCCTCATGCAGAGTTTAATGATACCAACTCGACAGGTGTCTGAACCCATAGAGAACAGGCGGGCAGGCAAATAGACAGGCCATTTTCCAAAATATACAGTAAATTTTTGTAAAGCATTTAGGTTTTTGTTGTTCTTTTAACCAATCAAGCAGTATATACATTTTGTTAAGTAATGAGGAAATTATGCGAGTAGTGGAACAGAACTGAAGGCCTTAACTGAACACATACCACTGAAGCTCTGACCTGGATAGCTCGGTTCAGTTAGGGACCCCAAGGAAAAATTGCTATGTGCCTCCCCTCTCAGTCCCATTCCAGGAAGCCATGCAATGTCTTAAGAACTCCAGGGACCCGAAGGTTCAGCTAACTCCAGCTCCACATAGCATCTGACCCCAGGAAGCCCTGACAATCTGATGCCAAAGACAATCTCTGTCTCCTTTTCTCACACTCCAAGGCACTTCTCTTTCTTATTTCATCTCTGTTCCCTCCTTCCCATTTTTTTTAGTTAACCTCACTGCTGCTAAAAGCACACACTTAACTCTCCATATACCAATAAGGCTGTACATACAGTATCTGTCTAGCATCCCTTGCCACCCATCTGCAGATAAGCTGCCAGTATTATCTGAATGCTGCTTGCTTAACCACTATTTTTTGTTCTGTAATAATCTGCACATTGCCACAATCCTTCTATTTTGCAATGAAGTAGTACATTCTTTGATTCTCAACTCTTGACTGTTCTCTAATTACCCCATGTGTTAGTAATATTACTGTGTCTAAACTAAATATCTCATTATAAGTGCTGGCAGAAAAAACATTTACATGCACTTCTTTTTTTACATGTATGTGCAACTGGGACACATAGAGCTGAGTTAGGCAAATTAAACCCAATATGCAATTCTAACCAATACACAGAGAATCACTTCAGTTATGAGAGAGAGAAAGGGGAACTATACCTGTAACAGATGGAAAATAAATTCCTACTAGCATAGTGAAATAGGTCATGATATCCGAATACACATAGTGTTTAATATTCACATCTGTCTCTTCTAAAACAGGAACTGATGGCTGATCCTGTTTCTCCACAAATGCGAATTTGTCTCCATACACACTCCACAAATTATCTGTGAGGAATAAGAACAAAAGTTTACTCACTCAGAGGCCAGCATCTGAACATATATGAACACTAGCTTTCATGCAAATTATTCACTCTTCCTCAAAATATGGTTCTCTTATCAATAAGAAAACCTTATTTGTTTTGACCACTTGAAGTTTCTGGGATATTACTTATCCCAGAATAAAGACGCTTATTAGGCATGTAACAAAAAAAGTGTGATGAATGTATTCCACATCCTTCTGAGGTCAGCAGGAAAGCACTTGCTAACTGTAAATGGAACTAGGTTTCAAGTCAAGGCAGGGCTGGGGCACACTGGGCTTTGAGTGCACTTGTCATGGGTTGCTGTCACAGTGGCCGGAGTGGACTACTTCAGAGTAACGACGCTACGCAGCTCTGCATTTTATTCTTTTATTAGTGCTGCGTATTTACAGTGCTCAAGTCATTGCTATTTACACGGAGCGATGTTGTCAGTCGGTTTCAGAACCTCCTAATGGCTTTTGGCGCGTCTTTCTCCAACACAAAAGCTTTGGCAGACCCATCCTCTTGCCCCTCCTCTTCCTGCGTAATTCTGGAGTTGGGGGGATGGGTCTTCCCCCCTTACTTGCCCCTTCCTGTCCCACCTGGGACCCTGGCTCCTTTACCTTGCCTGAGCCTCGGACACGACTTCCTGCTTCCCCACTGGAATCGGAGCTCTCCCTGCTTTCCCCTTTGCTCGGGGACGGGCTTGAACTCAGGAGGGGAGGGACTTCGCGATATCCCTTGTCCCTCACATCCACCCCCCTCCCAAGCTCTCCTTCACCCCTCCCCAGGCCCCCCCCATGTGTCGGTGACGACTGGAAGCCCAAAAACTCGGTGCTCTCCGAGCCCGTTGGTGTGAACACCTCCCCCCAGTCCTGCGAGCCCCCCCCTTCCGCCTGGGAGGACGGGAATCCCAAAAAGTCCGTGGCGTCTGAGCTGGTGGGGGTAAAAACGTTCTGCCAATCTGCTCCTTCCTCTGACTGGGTGGATCTCGGTGACACCCATACCTCATCCTCTGGTTCCTCAAACTCCGCTTCCCAGCGCCATGGTGAGCTGCTCTCCCGTGCCTCCTCCTCCTCCCCCTCCCTTTCCATGTGCCAGGGCTTGGGTCTGTGGGGAAAGAGGGCGTGAAATTCTTCCACCAAGAATTCCTCCTGTATCTGAGTGGCTGGGACCCATTCATTCTGGGACGGTGGAGCATCCTCCCATGCCATGAGGTACTCCAGTCCCCCCACCCCCCACCTTGAATCCAGGATGGCCGTGGCCTCATTGAGTTGCTCCCTGCCTTCCCTCTCCCCCCCTCCCTCGGGGGTTAGTTCGCTGTCTCGGAGCCTGCTGCTTTCCCTGTACGGCGACAGCAGCGATCTATGAAACACTGGATGCACCCTCATGTCCTCTGGCAGTGCCAGCCTGTATGCCACCGGGTTTACCTGTTGCGTGACCGTGAAGGGGCCCAGCCTTTTGGGTGCCAGCTTTTTGCACCTCCCTCTGGTGGGAAGGCCCTCCGAGGACAACCACACCTTGTCCCCCACCCTGATGACCTCCCCTTGTCGCCTGTGGCGATCTGCCCCCTTTTTGTACGCTTCCTTGGCCCTCTCCAAGTGTTCTCTGAGCTGCTGGTGCACCGTCTCCAGTTCCTCTGCCCAATCCTCAGCCTGTGGGCCCTCCTCCTCCTCCTCCTCCCTCTCCCTCTCTGGGAAAGATCTGAGGTCGCGCCCGTAATTGGCCTTAAAAGGCGACACCCCTGTGGAGACGTGCACTGCATTGTTGTAGGCAAATTCTGCTAGTGGCAAGCGATCCACCCAGTCCGTTTGCCGCTGGCTGACGTAGCATCTCAGGTACTGCTGCAGAATGGCGTTGACCCTCTCCGCTTGTCCGTTGGTCTGCGGGTGTCTAGCCGTCGACAAGCTGACCTCCACCTGCAGGAGGTTCATGAGCCGCCGCCAGAACCTGGAAACAAATTGGCGGCCACGATCCGAAATAACCCTTAAAGGTAATCCATGCAGTCTGAAAATGTGATCAACAAACAGTTTGGCTGTCTCTTCTGCCGAGACTGCCCTGGCACACGGTATAAAGTGACACATTTTGGACATGAGGTCCACCACCACCAACACTGCAGTCTTACCCCTGGACGAAGGCAGATCTGTGATGAAGTCCATGGACACCACTTCCCACGGCCTGTGTGGTGTGGCTAAGGGCTCCAGCAACCCTGGTGGCGCTGCTCTGACCACCTTCGCCCGCTGGCAGGTGGTACAGCCCCTTACATAGTCTCTAACATCTTCCCGCACCCCTGGCCACCAGAAGTGTCTCATGACTAGGTGAGTGGTCTTGTCCCTTCCAAAATGCCCCGCTGTAGGGTTGTCGTGCATCTGCTTGAGGACCGTACGTCGAAGCTGGGTGGTGGGTAGGTACAGCGCACCCTTGTAGAAAAGCAGCCCTCTGCGTTCTGCAAAGTCTTTTGCCTGCTCCCTCCCCCCTCTCAGTTCTCTGAAGATGCGGTTGGCAAATTCATCCGCTGCCGTCAGTGCTGTGAGTTCTGCCTCGCTCACCACTGCTGCTCCGCAGGACCATGCCGACGGGGGGAAAATGTGCCTTGGGGCTGGTGGCGCCTCCTCCTCCATGTACTCTGGCTTGCGGGAGAGGGCATCCGCCCTGACATTCTGCTCCCCCGGGATGTAGTGGATGGAGAAGTTGAAGTTCGAGAAGAACTCTGCCCACCGTATCTGCCGCTGGTTGAGTACCCTGGCAGTTCTCCAGAACTCCAGGTTCTTGTGGTCTGTGCACACCTGGATGGGGTGCTTGGCGCCCACCAGGAAGTGTCGCCAGTGCTGGAACGCAGCGTAGATCGCGAGCAGTTCCCTATCAAACACTGTGTAGTTGCGTTCAGGCTGTGTCAGCTTCCTGGAGAAGAAGGCACAGGGTCTCCACTCCCTGTTGGCGTCCAGTTGCAACAAAATCGCGCCCACAGCTTTTTCCGAAGCATCTGTCTCAATGCGTAGGGGCGCGTCCTGCACCACATGGAACAGGTTTTGGTCTGAGGCGAACACTCTCTTGAGGCTTTCGAACGCTGCTTGCGCCTCTGGTGTCCACTTGAACTTCTGCTTGCCTCTCAGGCAGTCCGTGATGGGAGCCGTAACGCGAGAGAAGTTCTTGATGAACTTCCTGTAGAAGTTAGCGAAGCCTAGTAGGCGTTGGGCATCTTTGCGCGTCCTGGGGCTGTGCCAGTCCAGGATGGCCTGCACCTTGTCCTTGTCCATCGCCAGCCCCTTGTCTGACAGCTTGTAGCCCAGGAAGTCCACCTCTTTGGTGTGAAACTTGCACTTCTCCAGCTTCACATACAGGTGGTTCTCCTTCAGGCGTTGCAACACCTCTCTGACATCTTTCACATGCTGCACTGGGTCATTCGAGTAGATAAGGATGTCATCTAGGAAGACCAAGCATTTCCTGAAGAGGAGGGACCCCAGGACGTGGTGCATGAAGGCCTGGAAGCATGCTGAGCCCCCTTGCAAACCGAAGGGCATCACCAGATATTCAAAAGAGCCCAGAGGCGTGAACATCGTGGTTTTCCATTCATCTCCTTCCCGGATCCTGATCAAGTTGTACGCCCCCCTTAGGTCCAGCTTGGTGAAAATCTTGCCCCTGCGTGCCGCTGTCAGGAGATCATCCACTCTGGGCATGGGGAAAGCCACTGGCTCTGTCACCGAATTCAGCCGTCTAAAGTCCACCACAAGACGGCGCTGTTGCGTGTCTTTCTTGTCCACCCAGAAGACCGGGCTGCCCCCTGCTGCCTTGCTTTCTCTGATGAACCCCCGCTTGAGGTTCTTGTCGATGAAAGCGCGCAGATCCTCCAGCTCCTGGTCTGACATGGCGTACAGCTTGGCTGGGGGTATCGTCGCCCCTGGCACCAGGTTGATCTGGCAGTCAAAAGGCCTGTGCGGGGGTAGGTGGTCGGACTCAGCTTCGCTGAAGACCTCCTGCAGGTCCCAGTACTGCTTGGGTATTGCCTCACCCCCTTTGATATGCATGGTGGCCACCGTGGCTATCGGAGGCCCCTCCCCTGGTTGGTGCTGCATGCAATGTTCCAGACAAAAGTCTGACCCAAACGTGATGCACCTCTGGTGCCAACTGATGGAGGGGTCGTGGCGCGCCAGCCAGCTCATGCCCAAGACGATGGGGGGGTCTGAGATGGTGGTGACGTTGAACGCCAGTGTCTCTGAGTGCCTTCCCACCGTCATTCTCATGGGGGGGGTTTGATGTGTGATGGCCCCTCCCAGCAGCTCCCTGCCGTCAATGGTTGCCACGTGCAGAGGAAAATCCAACTGCAAAAGCTGGATTTGGTGCTCTTCTGCAAAGCTTCTCGAGAAGAAGTTGGCGGACGCCCCACTGTCAATTAAGGCGAGGACCGTCAGGGGATAGCCATTTGGGAGCGTGAGCGTCACTTCTAGAACCACTCCTGCTCTGGGAGGGGTGGGCTGGCTCTGCACCTCTCTGTGCGGGTGGGCGGGCTGGGGCTGTTGTCTGCTGACCGTGCCTGGCTGCTGCCCCTTGTCTCCTGCAGCCAGGCTTTCCCGTTTCCCTGCTGTGGTGCTGCGTCAGTGGGGGAGGGTACCACCGTTCCCGCCTTTCCTTGCCACTCCCTGCGATGTGGGCAGTCCCTGACGAGATGCTGGGGTGAGTTGCAGAGAAAGCAATTCCCGCCCCTTCCCTCCTTGCGTCTTGGCGCCGCTGGGGTTTGAAAAGCCCGCGCGCGCGCGCTATCAATCTGCATGGGCTCCTGGTCCTGGCTGGCTCCAGGCGTGGCTTGAAAGGGTTGTTGAGGGAGTGGCTTCTCCTGCGACCGTGGGAACCAAGCCCGCTTTGCGCGCGTCGCTTGCTTGTCGTTCCACCGGGATTCCTGCCTCACCCCCACCGCCAGAGCTGCTTTGCTCAGCTGATCCATAGTACTGGGCTTTGGACCTCTCGAGAGTTCATCCTTCACCTCCTCGCTCAAACCCAAGTAAAACGCAGCTTGCATGGGAGGCGAATCCAAAACCCACCCCAGTCTGTGCACCAGCATGGTGAATTTCGCCCAATATGCGCGAACTGTCATATTTCCTTGGCGTAAATTATGCAGTTCCTCCTTAGTCTGGTCCAAATGACTATCGGACGAATACATCGTCCTCAAACCTTCTAGAAATTGTTGGACATTTTTCATGCAAGGATTCTTGGTTGCGATTAACGGTCTTAGCCACTCCCTGGCTGCTCCGGTGAGATGTTCCACAATAAACGCTACTCTGTGCTCATCATCGGGGAACTCATTCTGGTGCAGCTCAAGAGCATACACGATCTCAGTCTCAAAGCCCTGAAACTCCTTCGGGTCTCCATTGAACTTGCTTACAAGGGTCCCTGCCCTCCTTCCTGGCAGCACTTGGACTTGGGGAGCCCCTCCCGCCTTGTTTTTCTCTGCATCCAGCTTGTTTTGGAGGTCTACCGCCACCGCCCTTAAATGCTGCTCTTTTTCCTGGAGCTCTCTCACCTGTTCCGCAAGTTGTAGCCGGTCGTCCTGGACCTTCTTAGTCTCCTCTTTAGCTGCCTTCAATTCTCCCTGCGCCTGCAGCGACAGCTGTTGCAGTTCTAGCTGGGCTTGCTCAGCGATCTGCCGCCACTTCTCCGCCTCGGACACGCTCATCCCGGCAACTCCAAAGTAGCCCAAAAATGATTAGGAGGTTGCTGTCACAGTGGCCGGAGTGGACTACTTCAGAGTAACGACGCTACGCAGCTCTGCATTTTATTCTTTTATTAGTGCTGCGTATTTACAGTGCTCAAGTCATTGCTATTTACACGGAGCGATGTTGTCAGTCGGTTTCAGAACCTCCTAATGGCTTTTGGCGCGTCTTTCTCCAACACAAAAGCTTTGGCAGACCCATCCTCTTGCCCCTCCTCTTCCTGCGTAATTCTGGAGTTGGGGGGATGGGTCTTCCCCCCTTACTTGCCCCTTCCTGTCCCACCTGGGACCCTGGCTCCTTTACCTTGCCTGAGCCTCGGACACGACTTCCTGCTTCCCCACTGGAATCGGAGCTCTCCCTGCTTTCCCCTTTGCTCGGGGACGGGCTTGAACTCAGGAGGGGAGGGACTTCGCGATATCCCTTGTCCCTCACAGTTACGTATGAGTATGACCCCTGTTCCACAGAGTACATGCAAGTACTAGTTATAAAACTGAAGAAGCATTAACCGAAACAGATGATTCCCCTGGATCACTGTCTGATTTATGGTTAACTACAGATTAAAACAGTTACTTTTTGCCCAAGAACTGGTCGACGTGTTGCCTCCTTTTCTCAGCATTTTGACTTTAATTTGCAACACAGGGGTTGTTTTATCAGCATGGGTTATCTTCTCAGCAGTTGCAGAATGTAGTTCATTTTCACTTGTAAAACTGGCAACGCTGATCTGTATGGCCGATAATTTGTGTTCTTTTTTCTTTTCATTTTCAGGAGAAAGTGCATATTACGTGGCACAAATAAATCATACTGACAAATCTGCATAAAAGTAATGAAATGGACTGCAATGGAGAAAGGGTGCTGAGCATACTCCTTGCAAGGATCCTAGTTAGTCTATGTTTAAAATTATTTTTATTTTGACAAAGTAATACTCATAAGTAAATAAGAATAAAAAATGTGCACCCCACCACTGAGACCATTCCATTGTAACCATCCAACCTCCCAAAATTTCAACACCTCTTTGCAATGGTTTGACCTCCTTCCGTTTCAACAGTACAAATTCTACAAAAACCTTCCATATCTCCTCAAAATAATTTTTCCTGCACATTCCCCGCCTTACCTTACTGGCACATGTTAATTTATCATTAACAGCTATATCCCACACCTCTTTATACCATTCTTCCATTTTATATTCTGCTTGCCCCTTCCACTTTCTAACTATAATCATTCATGCAGCTGTCACTAAATTTGTGAGCAAGTCCTTCATAGTCTGCTATGAAGGATACCAGTTAGTCTAGGGCCGGCACTGAACTAAGGACCAGTTCATATGGGAAGTGTCATTTGCACATGCACAAGCAACCCTGGCAAACTGGGTGATCGCAACCATCTGAAGAGAATGATGCTAAAAAGAGCAGGAGTTAAAAGGCTTTCTTACTGGTACATGTGTTAAAGCATAGCTGTCAACCCCCGGATTTGAAGATGAGGAATCCTATGGGGCTGTCAACTCCCGGATATGAAAGGGTGCTGAATAAGGGAATTTCCCGCAAAAAAAGGAAAGTTGACAGCACTGGGTTTAAGGTGCAGTTTTCACCTCACAAGATGTAAACTCACCAAAGAGGACTCCGCTTGCGACTCCTGGAATCCCCTGGATTTCTGTGAGGTTGTTTAGAATGAAATATTCCTGACATGTAGCATTTAACAGTGGGCTACCACAGAAAATTTCCCACAGCTTAGTAGTCACTGTCATATTGTTTTCTTCATAATATTTGACACAAGGAATATCACCATCTCTTACTAATGTACGATTTCCAAGAAGGCAAATGCTAGAACACAAAATAAAAATCAATCAAACGCTACACATGATTTAACAATTTTTTATCATTTGATTTAACAAGTATGTTCAAGCTAGGATAACTGTAGTTATATAGAAAGCCAAGAATGCTGCCCCATTTGGGGAAAATGTATTTTTCCCCTAGCAGAGAATATGAAAAATAAAGACTTTTTAGAAACGTGCGTGTTCTCATTTCCACTTTAGTACCTGCCTGTTCATCAGTACATGTGTTCAACAATTAATGAAGTCATGGAAATCAGCAAGTTAAGTGAGTGATGTCGGGCACAAAACCTACATTTAAGTGCACATGAGTATATTTGCACAGAAGCATTTAGCCTGCCCCTCTAAGAAGAGGTATTTCCTCAGAAGGCTTACAAGTTTTTAAAAATCACAATGTCAAAAAACCACCACCATCAAGAAAAACACAGCAGAGAAAGGAGTAACATATAATAAAACACAACAGGCTGTATCCAACATAGCAGTTCCACTCACACAACGAATTTCTTTGCAGACAAAATAATTTCCTCTCCCTCTCCTATCCCTTCAAGCCCTCCAAAAACTCACTAAATCTGCTCTGGAGGATTGGGGGATCCTCTGGAGCAGATTGTGGGGGCACAGGGGAGAGGACAAGAAATGGTAGTCCCATTGTGCCGAGCAGAACTCCGCTTGTGCAGCACTGGGTATAATCCAATCCAGATAAAGGATTGGCTGGCTGGGCCTGCTGGAATAAAAAGTCTTCAACAACTGGCAGAAGACAACTGGAGAGGAAACCACCCCAACAGTCCCCACGATGGAAGCATTGAGCTCTTCCTTTCTCTCAGTCCCTGCCAAGCTCCCCAGATTTAGCTTAGAACAGGAATCCCCAAACTTCGGCCCTCCAGATGTTTTGGACTACAATTCCCATCATCGCTGACCACTGGTCCTCTTAGCTAGGGATCATGGGAGTTGTAGGCCAAAACATCTGGAGGGCCGCAGTTTGGGGATGCCTGGCTTAGAATGTCTCCCCGCTACACTAATAAAGGACATGGGAGTTTGGGAAGATTCTGATGACTCAGGGGGCTCATTGAGTTCAGGAATTCAAATTTTTGCTTCAATGTCTGAACCAAGTAGATTCCAGATATTTAAAGCATGCTGTAATAATAATCACAGATCTAAAAAAATTATCCTTTACTTACGGAAAGTTTGGTGGTTCAAAAGCAGTTTTAATAACCCCAGCATAAATGGCAAAAATTGAAAGAATTACACAAGCCAAAAAGACGAGGGCAAGCTTATTGACGTATTTGACTCCCACAAAAACAACGAGGGCCATCAGAGCAAGGATGCATGTCCCATAAACTCTCATGTTGTTTAACATGACTTCCTCCCCAGCACCTTCAAAAATAGCAGCATTGGGGGAAATGTATTTCTGTAGGGAAAACAAATATCAGACAGCTTTTAGCACATAATTCCAAGACAATTAACTTTCATATCACTTAAGTAATCAAAGAACTATTACCTCAAAAAGTTAGCATTTAAAACAAAACTGGGGGAAATTAGTACTTGACAACCGTTTCATCATTTGGTGGATTAAGATTCTTCTTTTATTTCAACATGGTTTCAGAAAATAAAACTTTGAAATATAATCTGAAAAATAACTGTGCAATTTGATCTATTTATTAAGTTTGCATAAAAGTGTTTATAGGTAAAATATCTCTGAAGCAAAAATCATGTATCAGGTGTAACATGTAGCCCTCCAGATGTTGCCGTGACTCCATTCTCCATCAGCCCCAACCAGCATGGCCAACAAGGATGATGGCCAATATCTGGAGAGCCACAAGCTCACCAAATCTGGTTTAAATTATTCACGCATCACAGTAAGCATCATTCTTTTAAAAATGATTTTCTTCTGTGTAAAAGAAGAGGATAACAGCTCTCTTTAAGGTAGTTCTTGCCACCAGCAATTTTCATAAATGCATGCATGGTACACAAGTGTGTGTGTGTGCACATGAGATAGCACATATATTGCCCAATTAACTTGGGGAAGTCTTTAAAAAAGTAAATGTCTTTATCTAATAATTAAATATTGTCATCACAATTTTAATTATTATTATTATTAATTTGATTTCTTATCAACCCTTCACCATAAGGTCCCAGAGTATGGTACAAAATAAAAATACAATATTATGGTCTGTGCCCCTTCATTTCAGACAGTATGTTATTCCATAAATAAAATTTATTGTGCTCATGTATTTCTCCAAGTCTCTCTCTGATGTTTTTAATAAAAACAGTATCGTAATTTATTTGAAAGCAGGGTGTGTGTAGTTAGTGCTACATTAACATTATCAGCTTTTTAAATGACAACTTACCAGTAGAATTTCAATTGTGCCAAGAATATACATAGCCCCTGCAAAAGTTGTGCCCAAGTAAAAACAGATTCCCACAGCTCCACCAAATTCCGGCCCTAATGCTCTTGAGATCATGTAGTATGATCCACCAGCTGTGAAATTAACATCAGTGAAACACACATTAGCATAATATTTAATGCCACAAGAATATTCAATACATATTTACACTGCTTCATTTATTCAACCACTAATTTCTGTACAGTATACAAAAATGGCAAACAAATGGCAAACAAACACAACTCGACAATAATATAGTTTTGAGAACTGCCTGATGTAGTAGAAGAGGAGATGGTGACTCCTCCATCATGTTCAGGTCCACAGCTCATTTGCAGACCACTGAGCGCAGACGTGGATTTCACCCTGTTATGTGCATGCGTTCACATGTTTATCAGGCAGTGAACAGTGGTTTGACAAAGGTAACACAACAGGAACAGTAGGTACTGCTGGAGTTACAGAAGGTTGGACAGCAGAAGTCTTTGTGGGTCGAACAGATAAAGCCACAAAGATCTAAGTAGGAACTGCAGCAGGAGCCAAAGGCATCAGCACAGGGAAGAAACTAGAAACTGTAACTAGCAGTTCTTTAGGTAAATCACCCAAAAGATTTGAAGTAATATCTGAGGAATCAGGTGAAGCTATGTTTACAAGGAGGAAGCAGCAGCAGCAGCAGCAGCTGGGCTATGTGATGAAATAGGCAACAAATGCTTGTGTGGATCCTTACTAGACACGGGCAAGGATACTACAGAAAGATTGAGAGGACCAGGCTGAAGCAAAACAGAGTGAGAAAGTGCAGGATCAGGTGGCACAGAAATGGGGAGAAGGTGGGGCAGGAATCTCAAATCCCCAAAATCCATCTTCAGAGAATTTTCCTTGTTCATCATGTTGGCGATTAGGAGATTCATGGGAGATTTGTGCGATTTGTGGTTAGGAAAGGAAAGGCAAAAAGTGTGCAACTATATCAGGTATTTGAAAAAGTGGACTAATTTGGAGACTCACAAGAGGAGCCTCACTCTCCCCGCCCTCCTTACAGAACATGCAGCATGAATGACAGAAGCCTGGTTTCTTCTAACTTCAAATGAAGATCCTTACCAAAGGAGGATGCTCATTTATAGGTTCTTTCCTTTAAAACTGATGCAGTGGCATGTGCTATTTTAGGATATCAAGCAGATGTGAAACAAAGAGCAACCATAAAAAGCTCCATACCCATTTGCCCCCAGGAATGCAGATAAGAGTGTGTGAAATGAAGGTCAGACACAGACTTTCAGGCTATTTGCAATTCTTACTATTTAACCTGTTGCATCCCTAATGCTCTGTGTCAAAAATAGATTGTTAACAAAGAGACAGAAGAGGGCAAGAATTTAAGAGTTGACTTGGTATGGCCACGTGAAGCAGACATGCAGGACATGCAGCATAAGGCTTCTGTAAGCAAGTGAGCGCTGAATTTGGGCTAGAAAAGCAAGTCAGCCATTGGTAGAAAGTGACCAGATGGAGTGAGATAGTGGGGGATTTGAGCGGTTGGGTGACGTAGAATGTGTTTCCTCAAATGTAAGGAGTTTCCTACATACCTGAGGGGGATCCCTCCCTGCATGCAAGAAGCCATACTTGCCCCCTTCCTTTTTCTGAGAGTGAGACCCTGCACCTAACAGCCAACCTTACTAATACTGGGACTGCATCTAGAAGTAAACAATATCTGGAACATTGTCTCAGAAGCTAGCAACTAAAAAAGCCTAGATAATCCACTAACAGCAAAGGGGTTCCTGCTGTGCTCTGCTCTGGCTAATTGGCTAACAGTGCTTAGATTATAAAACAGTAGGTATCAAGTAGCACTAAGGAAGAGATTGGCAAGGCTGTGGCTGGAACAATAATTGCAGCTTCACTGTTCATAAATCAAGGAGAATGAAGGAAACACTGGAGGAGAATTCAAAGGTCAGAAGCAATCCATGATCTGGGAGATTGTTTAATGTTATAAGATTTATTAATTCATTATGACAGAAAATGCAAGATCACTGGGCACAGCATAGGATTACGCTGCACATATAGCACTTTGCCAGTGTTTTAACAGAAATGGCTTGCTTTGCAGTCTCATTAAGCAACCCTACCCAGAGATATATGCAGGCAAGTGCCATTGTGCAACTACGGACAGGGCTGCATTTCTAATGTTTCCTGCCAGCATAAATGTGAATGCTATTTGGTTGCTACGTATCAATTCAAAGAAAAATAGTACCAGTATCAAATTTCTTATAGTGACAGCCAACACACTGTCTGAAAGCACTGTAGAATGCATGTCTACTCAGAAGTAAAAACAAACTTTGGCTACAGCTCATGGTCAAGGTTAAATTACATTTGTGGGCTGAAATAGGTGCCCCACTTCTGATAAAGTCTCTTGTGTACGCTGTTTCTCCATTTCCCCATGCAAATTGGGGGAGAGATACAGAAAGGCTCAGTTAGCTATAATGCTGCTGCCATTGCTGTAAGAGCAGCAAAGGTAAGGTCTTTGCAGACACACTGGCATCCCCCCCCCTCCCTAACTAGTCAGGTGCAGGCAGAATTGCAGGCACCTTGATATAGTCACTCCTGTTCCATCAGAGTCAGCTATCCTCAAGAAAGTAGGCAAGAAGAGAGAGACCGGAACAAGCATCATTATATGGGAAGAATGCCGGAGCCTTTCCTTGGTACCTACCACACTGACAGATGTAGGGAATGTGTGCCTGCACCCAGAACAGCAGGAGATGCTTTGTTGTCCACTCCTCACATACCCACTTCATCATAGTGAGAGGCATTTCATCTATATTCCATTATCATTTACCATGTGCACTAAACATACTTTTAATATATAAGTAAAATTTGTAATTACCTGGAACTACACCATTTGTTGCTATTGCACTCATTGATATTGCAGTTAGCAGAGTCTGCAAAAAAGAAGAAGTGATAATTGGATTTGGATTTGATATCCCGCTTTATCACTACCCGAAGGAGTCTCAAAGCGGCTAACAATCTCCTTTCCCCTCCTCACCCACAACAGACACCCTGTGAGGTGAGTGGGGCTGAGAGACTTCAGAGAAGTGTGACTAACCCAAGGTCACCCAGCAGCTGCATGTGGAGGAGCGGTGATGCGAACCCGGTTCCCCAGATTACAAGTCTACCGCTCTTAACCACTACACCACACTGGCTCTTGGAGAATGTTACTACTGGTAGAATTGGAGAATGTTACTACTGGTAGCAAATTTAAGAAACCACAGCTGATGACAGTTAGTATAGTAAGAGCAGAAGCTCCCAGCACACTGAGGGTGCAGGACCCATGAGTTAAATCTTTATAAAAAGCAAAAGATGTATGCATTCAAGTACAAGAGAGCACTAGAAACTATTGATCCATATGTAATACCAGTGGCATCTCCTTATTCTTGCATCTTATGTCAGAAATCATGCTTTTGCAATAGTATATAAATTGGTGAAGACACTGTAGTTAAAATGGTTCAAGTGGAGACAAGAACCAAGGCATAAATTTTACTGGTGGTCACTGACTAGGCACATATTACTTCTCATTTACGTAGTGCTGGTATAAACAAAGGCTCAGACACCGGATTCTTGGTGTAGAAGTGAGAAAGACCAACCATCACCCATGTATCCTTTTCACCTGCCTACTAATACAGCAAAGAGAAGCTATTTATACATATCTATATCCCATTCTTCCTTTCAAAGTTCAGAGCTGTTTAGGCACTGATGAAGCCCCATCTGCTTGGCATTAACAACATTGCTGCCTTAGATGCCCTCAAATAATACAACAGGCAAAGTTTGAGAATGAGAATGTCTGACAGTTGGTCTCTCTAACAGTTAAGCCCCTCAGAACAGGTGAAGCACAAGGCACTTAAATAGATGTGAATTGATTGGGTTATTTATATATGTGTGTCTGTGTGCTTCCAGTAGTTTTAAAATGGCAAGTGCGAAGGTCCAGCTGCAGGAATGGGAAAGAAAACCACTGTCTGTACCATAAAACCTAAAGCAAAATATTTTGTGAGTCTACAAGAAAGAAAGGAATATTCATTGGTATTGGTCAGCTGGCTGTATGGCCTTCATCAGTGGAACAGGCAGGGAAACAATTTCATTCAGTCCCCTTCACTTTGTGCCCCATTATTACTACTACTCTGATGGTCTACAGCAGATTTAGGAAGGATGTGGGGGGGGCTGCACTGGAGGGAGGAATAATAAAAAATTGCTTCCCTTCCCATTCCACTGACCAAAACCCTACCATAAGCTGAGTGAGATTCTTGGATACAACCCAATCTTTTCAAAAATGCATTTGGATTTAAGGAACTATTAAACATATTGAATGTTATGCTAGTTTTCCATAACCTAACTAAAACACAAATATAGTATGTATGTTTAATATCATCCTAACAGAAAAAACAATAATCAAACCCATATATCCAACAGGATGACATTTCAAGGTTAGAAAGAATTGTTTTCCTTTTTCAGTCATATCCCTTGCCATGAAATCAAATCAGAAGATGGAAGAAAGCCAGGTATGGGTCAAAGCTCCAGGGCTGAAACATGTGCAGACTTAAGCCCAAATCACTACAAAGACCCATGTCTGTTGGCTCTGAACTTCGGAAACAATATCTCACTTGATGAGTTGTTAGGAAATGATGTTGCTATTTAAAGTGAGAGCAGTTGGAAACAAAAGTAAGGGAAACTGTCCAAACTGGTAACCAAGCCAATCAGCTGTTGGGTAAGAGCCTCCCATTTGTTTTCACATCCTAATTATTCTCTCATTGAATGTATTACTTCCCCTGAGAATTAAAATCTCTTCCACAGTGTCAGAATCTAAAATGAAATGAAAGAAAAGCAAAAGACTTGGGTGATCCAGAAAGAGTATCTCTTCTCTGATTTAGATTTGGGGTACGAGCAATGACACCAATTAAGCCTTTAATTTGATCAGAAGGAAGAGAAACAACTGGTTCCCATCCTCATGATGCTCAACCTGGACAATGGCTTATCTTCCTAATTCACTGGTGACTGTGTTGTGTGCCACACAGAAAACACGTTTTTATAAACATACTGTCTTTTTAAGCCCTTACTTGGCACAACCCTTTCCCACCAATCACCCACAAAAGAGTTCTATTTTTTGAACTGCAACTACACTTGGCTTGCCCTATATTTTTGAACTCAGAAAAAGATTCGTTCATGAGAAATCCTAGCCTAAACAAGGTGCTGCTCTTTTGGCACTAGAGATTGAGATATACAAATGAAGTTAAAACTGTTGGCCTTCCTGAAAGCTACTTGATGTTGCTTTAGCATATCCGTAACGCAGCCACTTAGAACATAGCAACAGAAGGATATAAACTCTGTCTATCTTGCACCCAGTCTTGCTTTACATAGCTTGCTCCCCATAACTTGCTTGAATAAAGTTACTAGAGGACAATGGAAATCACTAGAATGCAGAACAGCATTTATCTAAACAGAAAAAGTGGAAGTTGTACTTACACCAGAACAGCACATGAATACAATGATGAAAGATTCAAGAACTCCTGCTGTTCCCACAATCCATGTCAGTCTCAGGAATAGGATAACTCCTAAAATGTTCTGTAGACAGGGCAGATACACACCAATGAAAGTGCCCATACGTGGAGCCTAAAAAACCCACAGAAATAATAATAGTTCGTTAGTATACTTTTTGACCAATGTATCTAGATTAAGCAAGACAGCCTTTTCCCCAAAGAAACAAATTTTTCATAAAGGCTGAAAAATCCTCTGACACGGGATGCGACCAGTAACATCTAAACAGAGAGAATCACAGAAATATTCAGAAACTGTCTGAGGAGCTTTTAGGTTTCTCACACTACAACCTCAGAAATGTATGTCATATGCCCTAAGAAAGAAACTTCTACTGCATACAATCAGAGCCACATGGCTCTCAGTCTTTCACTCAAATGTAGGTATGACCATGATCAGACAAGAACAATAGTGCAAGGCCGTATCTTCTGAGAGTAGTTAACACAACTGTAACCACAGAAAAGAAGCTATTTTGGGAAGCAAGAAAAAATGGAACTAAAGGATAACAGTTGCCCCACCCTAACAAGGAAAGTCGTATTTGGTAAAGATCTAGATCAGGCATAGGCAACCTTGGCTCTCCAGATGTTTTGGAACTACAACTCCCATTATCCCTGACCATGGCCCTGTTAGTTAGGGATCATGGGAGTTGTAGTTCCAAAACATCTGGAGAGCCAAGGTTGCCCATGCCTGATCTAGATGCACTCCCTCAGAGTCTTCAACTTCAGCTTGTTCCTGACAGATTTGGGTGTTGTCTTGTCTCTCTTCGGTTGCCCCCATTGTGTGAAGAATGTCACAGAGTACTAGCCCCCTTGTATAGTGGTACCTCGGTTTACAAACACAATTGGTTCCGGAAGTCTGTACTTAACCTGAAGCGTACTTAACCTGAAGCGAACTTTCCCATTGAAAGTAATGGAAAGTGGATGAATCCGTTCCAGACGGGTCTGCGGAGTACTCAACCTGCAGCGTACTTAACCTGAGGTATGAGTGTAATTGGTTCCGGAAGTCCGTACTTAACTTGAAGCGTACTTAACCTGAAGCGAACTTTCCCATTGAAAGTAATGGAAAGTGGATTAATCTGTTCCAGACGGTCCGTGGAGTACTTAACCTGAAGCATACTTAACCTGAAGCGATCTTTCCCATTGAAAGTAATGGAAAGTGGATTAATCCGTTACAGACAGGTCCACGGAGTACTTAAACTGAAAATACTCAAACCGAGGCGTACTTAAACCGAGGTATGACTGTATTCCCCTTTAGTATGCTCTGTGGCTATAGGTTGAATAATTCTAGGGCTTATTGATCATGGCCCAAAATTTTAAACTGTTTGAACAAAATCTTCTATTTTGCAAGGCCCCGGAAAAAGAAATATATCAGAGGTGTTACCAGCCACTTGCCCATGGCAACATCTGTTCCTTCAGTTGCCTCTATTGGCATGTTAATATCCATGATCACTGTGTCACTCTTTCCAAACCATGGAAAAGGGGAAGAGGGAAAAAAGAGAGTGTAGTGTGTATTTTGACACTCTCCAAAAGTAAACTTGTCATCTGTATGGTTGATAACTAGCAATATTTTAATTTTTCCTGGATGGAACTGAGAGAAATAAATCACATTTCATTTTATCATTATAGGTAATATTTATTACCTATTTTGTATGACAGACAACCAACCTCTCCAATGAAGAAGCTCTGCTACCAATTGTTAATTAAAAGTTTTGGCATTTGTACCTTTATTTCCTTACGTTTGCTATCTTCATCTTCTTCATGTTCTACCACTCCTTGAGTAACATTGGTATAGTTGGCTAGCTTATTAAGAAGAGATGATACCATGGGGTTGCTATCCATTTCTTCCTGTTGGGATTTGGAAAAACTTGTTAAATATCAAGGTCTAATATATAGGAACACATTTCAGAACAAAGAGGAAAAATCACCATATATCTATGCAAATTCTGCTGCTACAACCTTTTAGTTGTGAAATAACGAGAATTTTAAGGATTCTTTGTTATTATTGCAAAATAAAAGTTGTTAACAAATAATATTTGTGTACAAAATAAAACCACGGGTCTATTTCTGCTAAGATCTTTCTTAACATATTTAAACGTTCAAATTTGAACTCTCCTAAGTAATTCTGATGATTTTTTTGTGAACAGAGTTCATGATTGCAAGCTATATTTACTCAAGTTTTACATGAGATAAATGTATTTGCCATGGCAACCTCCCAGTTTTGTTGAGTGTCACTTCCTCCCTCTCTGAACGAGGCAATGACACACAGGCAGGTTTAAAGGTTGCTTAAGGTTGTTCCAATGATACACTCAAGTTTAAAAGATGTAGAGATACAGGAAGCTACACAAGTCACTCTGAAGGATCATTTGGAAGGCAAGACAAATGGTGTTATATTTGCTAACTGGAGCTATCTGGGATTCCAGAATAAAAACAAAAAGAAGGAAGAGGTCATGCCAGGCTGAGCTGAACATACATATAGAGAGATATGATATGCAAGTCCTTCCACTTACAGTTCAGGCCACTTAGAACATTAGCAAAGTTGGGAGTATTGGACTGAATGAAAAAAGGAAATGAGGGAAGGAAAAAGCATGTAGGGCTGGGCTGAAAAGTTCTTTAAGAATGTAAGAATACTGGATCAAGCAAATGGCCCATGTGCTCCAGCAACCTGTTCTCACAGTAGCCAACCAGATGCCTTTCGAGCACAAGAGCATTCTCCCCTCCAACAGTTTCCATCAACTAGTATTCAGAAGCATTGCTGCCTTCAACTATGGCAGCAGAGCATAGCCATTGTGGTTAGAAGCCACTGGTAGCTATCTCTTCCATGAATTTGTCTAATCCTCAATGTCATCTGAGTTGATGGCCATCACAGTCTCCTATGGAAGCGAGTTCCATAGTTTAACTATGTGCTTTGTGAAGAAGTACTTAACTTGACTTAACTTGACTGCTAGCTCAGTTTCTAATTTCAAACAAGTGAAGCAAATCTTTCAAAATGGTTCTTTGTAAGGTTATTCAGCTTTTTATTCAGAATGCAAATGCTTCATTACAGCTGACTAATGAACATCAATGGAAATATTTGCTACAAGAAATAAACTTGAGGGCTGAGTTCAACACTCCCCTCTCTTCTCCCCATGTGACCTGGAGAAGGCGTTTGCATGCATTTAGTTTCATTTTCCACAAATCCTGGCTTGTCATGTCATAGAAGCCAGAAATCATAGTTTAAATCAAACTCTGCTTGGTTAAACAAGCAGCTTATTGACTTGTGGTTTAAAGTTGGCCTGTTTTGAAACAACCAAAGTTTGTTTTACACCACAATTTTGGTTTTTGCAACACAACAAGTCAAGGAAAGCGAAACTAAACTCATTTTCCCAAACACTGGACTTCCCTCAAGCTTATTCCTTGTACACTAGCAGCAAACCATGATTTAGTGTTATATATCAACATGGTAGTATTATATTTCATAGAAGTGACAATTTGTGGATCCCTAGGGTTATATATGCAGCTTAATCCTGAGTAGATTCTCTGAAATTTACAAACCAAAGTTACTCATATATAACTTAGGTTTATTAACCTCAGTGGGTCTATTCTGACCCTGGTCTTGCAGAATAGATTGCAAAAAAACAAACAAACAGAGCAAGTACTACTGCTTGAATAAAAGTACATAAATAAAGCACTTCATACTTAGAAATTAGTAACAGGGATTTTGGGAAATAAGTTATCAAAAGTACCTCAAAAAGAGCCATATTTTTCCCTTCATAAATGTTTCCTCTCTCCATGCTGTCATTATTGATAAATGGGCTGCTTTCCCTTGGAATCCCATCGCCTACCACAAGAAAATGAATACAAGCAGAGTTATTTTTTTAATGTACAAACAAACCAAACATCAACCTAAAAGTAGCAACAAAAACAACCATAAGAGCAATATGAATAAAATCACAAGATAATAAAGTAACCATCATAATGATAATAAAAAGCTTAAAAAGGAATAAGTAACATAGAATATATGTACAAGGTTCATAAAGCATTTGTATCAAAAATGCCAAATAATCATGAATGTTGGCAAATAGATAATATTTAATGGGAATACGCCAACCATGTTTGATCATATACATCACAAACAGTCCCCAAGCAGAAACAAAGGGGTCCACATCACCCCAGGGACTCATATGGGTCAGCTTTTTTCAGAAATGACAATAAATATGACTTGTTAAATCCACAGATCCATAGAATAACAAGATGCATCCTTCCACCCTGGAGAGATCACTAGACAAGTGCCAACCAGCAGATACAGAATTAATTGTTGAGAGGTTAAGTCAACACTGACACTGTCAAAAATGAATAAGAGACATTGCTTAGCATCCAAGTGACTTGTTTGCCAACAATAATATCAATCTCCATTACAACTTGCTTCCATAACTTGTGTATAGTTACATACCCACCACATATGCCTATATGTTATACTGCTGGGATGCCTATATGTTATACACAGTTATAAGTACAGTGGTACCTTGACTTACGAAGACGATCCGTTCCGTGGCCGTCTTCGTAAGTCGAGGTTTTCGGATGTTGAAGCGCTTCGCACTTCTGCACCAACGCAGAACGCACGCACAGCGAAAGGACTTCCGAGGGTTGTCAACTTCGGAAGTCGAAACCTTCGGAAGTCGAAGCGTTTGGATGTCAAGGTATGACTGTAGATATATCAAAGCATTTAACTGTACACACAAATACTCCAGTAAGACCTTTAATTCCATAACTCTATTTATGACAGATATTTGCCTCCAAGTATCTGAATGAAACTTTACAGAATCTGTGAGGATTCAGACCTTGTTTTAATAAATTAAGTCACATTAATAGTTCATATTAAACAAAAATCCACTTTTCCTGGAAGAATATCCAACTGCCAACACCACTACAATCTGCTAGAGAGGGAAAAAGTTGAGAAGCTCCCCAAGAACTGAACTTACAAGTAAAAAAATCATGGAAACCTATGCCCACTTTCACGGTTCTAGTTCCCCCCACTCAGCAATTTGTTATTCCACACTCCAGTGTCCCCCAAACACTGTACACAGTCAGATCACATGAAATGATGTCTATAAACTTCCCACAAAAAAACCAAACCTGCAAGGATCTGTACTCTGAACAACACAACTTTAAAGTGCAAAAGGTGCAGAATTCTTCATGTAAAACTTTGTATATGTTCCAAAAAAAAATTCCAAAGTTGTATGTACGGTATGTGTTATGTACTGAGCTGAATCCAATAACAATAGGATCCAGAATGCAGCAGTCTGATTGGTTCGCAGGAGCCACCCAATCCAGCTCCAGGTGGAAGTGAATGCCAAGAAGAGGGCGACATTCTTCAGAGTCTGCAGAGAGGAGACATTCGAAATTGCCTGGGCTCTCCTTGCGCCGGAAGATGTCGCTACCATTTCTTACCCAGCAATAATGGAACGGCTGAAGGGGCACTTCTCGCCGCAGCCCTTGGTGGTAGCTTGCTGAAATGCCTTCTACGCAAAGAGGCAAGCCCCCAGGGAAACCATAACTGGGTTTGTGACCTCCCTCCGCCAAGCTGCCTGGTTATGCAACTTCTCAGAGTTGGAGAACATGCTTCATGACCGCCTTGTTGGTGGCCTGAGGGACGAGAAGCTGCAACGATGCCTCTACGCCAAAAAAGACCTCACGTTCCAGGTCGCTCTGGAGGAAGCCTTGGCAACCGAAGCTGCCGAGAGGTTGACGCAAGAGGCACGACCGGGCCCGCCATCCAAACCAAGGGTCCACCATGAATATCTCGCCAACTACTCAGAATCTGACAGGGAGGAGATGCACTCAAGCAGCACACACACCACAGCAGTCTTGATGAGGAGGGAACTGTGCAAGCTGTGGGGAGAGCCACAAGAGGAGGACCTTCTGTTTCCACAACACAGAGTGCAGGCAGTGCAGAAAATCAGGACACATTGCCCGGGTGTGTCGGGCTCGGCTCACCCATCATCAAGCATCAGATGACAGACCCAAGAGCCCCAGGTCACACGGCACAGTCGACACAATGCACCAAGGCAACTCGACGGAGATCACGGACTGCCAGGTATCATTCTGCTTCATATTCAAACTCTGTTTTCCTCAAGATACAGAATTTCCCTGTGTGCATTACAAAAAAATCTTACAATCTCCAAATGTTCTTACTTCCCAGTTTGATTTGCAGTGGTTACTTACATTTTAAAAAATGTCCTTGTTAGGTTGCTATAACTTTCCAGACCAGAATTCAAAAAAACTGTTTTCAAAGCAAATTATCTTAACCATTGCCATCTAATTGTCTTCTGTGACTTTCCACCCTCCTTGTGTCCAGGGTTAACTATTTGGCACCTCAGTGTTGTTTATGAGAGTAAAGGAAATGCCAAGTATTGAAGCTGAGGCTCCAATACTCTGGCCACCTCAAGAGAAGACTCCCTGGAAAAGACCCTGATGTTGGGAAAGATTGAGGGCACAAGGAGAAGGGGACAACAGAGGATGAGATGGTTGGACAGTGTTCTCGAAGCTACGAACATGAGTTTGACCAAACTGCGGGAGGCAGTGGAAGACAGAAGTGCCTGGCGTGCTATGGTCCATGGGGTCACGAAGAGTCGGACAAGACTAAACGACTAAACAACAGCAAAAGAACTCTTTAGCAAATAGCAACTCCTCCCCCAAGTCCAGTTCTTTCATCACCATGACATTTCCCCCCCTAGAAATGGTTCTCCAAGTAAGAGATCCAGGATTAATGCTCAGATATGGATGAGATCTGAGGGAGTAGTGGGCATGAGAGTAGTAAGTGGATGAGACAAGCCACCAACATGTAAAAGGTCAGCAAGAGCCTGTGGGGTCCTGATTTTAAGCAATTTATTTTGCGCTAGCAGTTTACTTGCAAAACATTTATACTCCCCTTTCCACACAGACCCATGTGTGGTCTCTCTAGTGTAGCTGTATTAGGAAAGCTCTTCTAGACATGATAACCAGCTTCTTTCTACTTAGTTGCAACAGAAATCATGCTTGCAAACATCCATGAAAACAGGACTTTCAGTACCAGTGTAGTGCATACTTTCAACAAGAACTAGCTCCCTCACAATTCTACCTCATTGCAACCTAACAGTATATATTAAAGGGGGATCTTTTCCAGCCTGAGAGCCACATGTCAGTGGCGGGTGGATCCAGAAACAAGTGGATGGAGCAACAAATGTACATTTTACCTTTGAGTTCTGCTCATTTTGCATTCCACCAACTCAACTGCACCTCTGAGAGAATGCGTAATGTCATGTCTGATATCTCCTTTCATTACACATTTAGTGTCCAAAAAAGAAAAGAAAAGAAGCCACAGTTCCTTACTCTCCTTATCCTTCGATTCTACTTTTATCAAGCAGGTATGTGCTACTTTCAGCCACACAAGCCAAATGTGCCTACCAATTACATATGGCAAGACTTGCAGTACTCCTAAAGGAAAACAGGAGTACAGTACTTTTTAGACCACTAAAAAAAGAAAAAGAAAAAGAAAGATGAAGAATGAAGCAAAGTCCTTTCAACCAGTTTTTCTTTCTAAAAATAGAACTACTGAAGGGGAAAAAACCCAAACATGAATGTAAAAACAGCCTGATACATGTTTTACAAACTGTAAAGCAATACAGTAAACTGCAAACAAAGCTTTAATAGGTTTGCCCAGACACGTTATGAGTAGCGCTAGAAACTATCAACATCACAATGAAGATTTAACAACATAATCAAGCGATACATTTCTGTTTTGAAAAGCAGGCAAGACAAATCTTGTATCTGTTTTGCAGTAGTTATATAGCAGATAAGCCAGATGCTGACTGGCAGAACGCTTTCAAAATAATGAACTTGTTTCATGCCAAAAGGGCAGTACACTTCCACTCTTCTATCCACCAGCTATAACAGGTATCTTTAGAATTCTTTTTTCAGCCAATGTTTGGCAATTTACAGACGTTACCTGAAGTCAGAATCACAAAAATATGTTCCAACACCAATGACCACATTCAGAGCAGGTCTAGATCCAGAACCACACAGCTAATGAGTATTTGACTTATTATTGTTTTTGTTGGTGTTGTTATTAATTTTTAAATTTTATATAGCACCCTTCACTCGCAGATCTCAAGGTGGCTCACAACACAAAAATACAACATAAAAGTAGGAAATACATGATAAAAACAAGAACCACCACCACCACACAAAAACAATACCCACCACCCCTCACGCCTCCCACAACCTTTTTAAAAAAGGGTGTTAAGATGTTTATCAGCCAAAGGCCTGGTGGAAGAGGAACATTTTCACATGGTGCCTAAAGGTGAATAATGAAGGCGCCAAGCCTTCCTTCCTTGGGAGAGCATTCCACAAAGGAGGAGCCACCACAGAAAAGGCCTGTTCTCATGTTGCCACCCTCTGGACTGCTTGTAGAGGACGGAAATGAAGGAGGATCTCACATGATGATATCAGGGTTTAGGTAAGTTCATATGGAGAGAGACAGACCTTGAGGTATTGCGGTTCTGAGCGATTTAGGGCTTCATATGTCAAAATCAGCACTTTGAATTGGGTCCAGAAACTAATTGGAAGCCAGTTCAGTTGGACCAGGACCTGTGTAATATGTTCAAACCGTCTTGTTATGGTGAGCAACCTGGCCACCAAATTCTGCACTAGCTGAAGTTTCAGAACCACTTTCAGAGGTAGCGCGACCCATAACAGGGCGGCATAGGCCATTGTGGCAACCACTTTTACGTTAAATACTGTACCTTTAAAGCCAATGGAACATGCAGGGCCCCCTCAGAGAAAAGGAAACACAGCAGAGAATGGGACAAGGCTTTGGCCTTGTTGTGTAAATATTCAATTTGTGCTTTCCATCCCATATTGTATTGAAAGTAAATTCCTAAATATCGAAATTTAAGGACCTGTTCAATTGCCTTCCTGCCAAGCTTCCACTTATAAAGTTTCCGACTTCTAGAGAAGATCAGTACTTTAGATTTGTAATGATTTATAGTTAGCAAATTAGATTGACAATAAAGAACAAAAATCTTAAGCGCCCTCTTTAGACCAATTCTCAAGTAGGAAAGGATCAACGCATAGTCCGCATATAACAGCAGGGAACAGCAGTAGTCCGCGAGATGGGGAGCATGGATGGTTTCATGGGACTCAACTAGTTGGTTTCTTATATCACTGATAAACAAATTGAATAAGTAGGGTGCTAGTATGCACCCTTGGCAGACTCCTTTATTTATTGGTACTAACTTAGTGAGATCTCCTGCGGGAGTAAGTTGCACCCTGGCGGCCGATCCTTTGTGCAGTTGGATTATGAGCCACAAAAGCCTTCTATCAATACCCCACCACACAAGTTTTTACCATAGTAGGACTCTGGGGATATGGCTATGGGTATGTATGAATAGCCATGGGAAAGGCTTTAATACATGATAGAAATAGTGAAAGGTTAAGGAAATACACAAAAGAATTAAGATGAAATATATCAAACAACTGATAGTAGAATTAGTAGGTGTGGTGTCAAGTGTTAAGTAGAAATAATAAAAACAGTAAAACATCTTAAGGACTTTAACATACAGTACATTCTTCAAAAACAAAGGAGGGTTATCAAGACTTCTTAACTTGATTATTATCCACCTGGCTTGCCTTTTAAAAAAGTGATGTTTTCAGGCTCAGATGCCAAGCAAATATCTTCTGAGTTATGCATTGCTTGCCTCCCGAGTTCAATTTGGGTTTTGAAAAGTTATTGGGCTGCAGAAAATAGGAGCAAATATTAAATTATCTCATTTTATTACCTGAAGTGAAAATTGATTTGAGAATGTTGAAAAACAGTTACAAATATGGAGGGGGCAGAATAGAACCCAGGAATGGAGGGGAGGCTAAAGCTAAGAGAGGCTGGAAATGGAAATACAGTAAGCAGATAGAAGGGGGAAGAGGTCCTCACTTCCTCACAGCCCCCACCCCACTTTATGAAATGTCATAGACAAATACCAAGGAAATTGAGATAGTATGAATTGTTGAATGATGCCATATAATAAGGAAGCAGTCCTCTGCAAAAAGAGCAACTTGTTTACAGGAACATTTCTAACCTCTTTAATTCACAACCAAGTGATTAATTTACTAATGTGACCAAATTTAATAGGAAAGTCTTCCTCATATCTAAGAAAGGGATACAAGTGTTAAAAGGAAAAGCAGTACACACAGCTGAAGCCTTTGCTTGATGTTTCTATTGCAACAATTTCTTCATAGGGCCAGCATTTTACCTACAGTGGAGGTGCTAGAAACAGGTTTTCATGAATTAAGTTGTACAAATTGGATGGGGTGGAAGAAGGTTTGTTAATTCAAATAGGTTAGTAACAATATATTAACTTTCTACAAAATGATTTTAAACAAATACAATCCTTTGCAAACCAATTTTCCTAGCTTCCTTATCTACAGACACCTGCAAGAAACAGAACAAAAACAAAGAGCATGACTACTATCCTGTTGACCTCTGAGCCTAATGAGTCTTATCCTTAGGAAGCCTATAAATCTTATTTAAAAAATCCTCAGCATTACACATCCTCAGAAAAGGAAGGATTATTCCTCATTAGCCCATTTGTATTAGTCTGACAAGGTATAGCATATCTCATGTTCAAAACACAACACTTTAGGTGTAAAAGGAAACAAGATTTCTACCTGAAACTTAGTAATGGAACAGTATTCCATTATATACAACAAGCAAATATATAGTATTTGCTTGTTATATAACAAGCAAACAGGACTTGTCTTCTGAAGCACCTCTTTCACAAACACTAGAGGAGGTTAGAGGAAATTGTGAAACACTTTTAGTGGGACTTAAAGCATACTTAAGAATGTGTTTGACTGTAGCAAAGACAAATAACACCAGCACCTACAGTAAATATAAAATTGTGAGCTGTAGGCAGTATGAAATAGCAACATAAGTGCACGTAAAATAAGACCTGTGATCACAGCAGCTTTTTTGGCAGCCTATTATGACCTGTTCTCATACTGTACTAGTTACAGATTTAAAATTTTAATATACACAAATAGAGATAGTAATACTGATTAGTATTGCTAGTATTATTCGGATTGCGTGCAAGCCTGTTCACCAGCTGAAATCTTCCTCACAGGCCTGAAGTTCTCCAAGTGACAAAAGCCTTTTCAGCTGTGGTACTCACAACTGTGAAACTCACTCGCTAGACATGCTCACCTACAATGTTCACCTATTCTTTACATACCTATTCCCTCATGCCTTCAATGGCTTATAACTTGCTTCTACTTTTTAATCTGCTTTTACATGAGTTTGTCTGTCATTTGTCTGTCACTCCCTTTTTTTATCTGCTGCTATTATATTCTATATTATATTCTATATTATAGAGCTGGACCATAAAGAAGGCTGATCACCGAAGAATTGATGCTTTTCAATTATGGTGCTGGAGGAGACTCTTGAGAGTCCCATGGACTGCAAGAAGATCAAACCTATCCAGTCTGAAGGAAATCAGCCCTGAGTGCTCACTGGAAGGACAGATCCTGAAGCTGAGGCTCCAATACATTGACCACCTCATGAGAAGAGAAGACTCCCTGGAAAAGACCCTGATGTTGGGAAAGATTGAGGGCACTAGGAGAAGGGAACGACAGAGGACGAGATGGTTGGACAGTGTTCTTGAAGCTACCAACATGAGTTTGACCAAACTGCGGGAGGCAGTGGAAGACAGGAGTGCCTGGCGTGGTATGGTCCATGGGGTCACGAAGAGTCAGACACGACTGAACGACTTAACAACAACAACATTATATTCTTGCACTGTATATTTTATTGCACTTTGAGGTTTATTGCAGTCTACCTTGAGATATTCTTCAAAAGGAAAGGAATAAATATTTTAATTTAATGAACAAGTCCCTAAACCCAACTCTTCCCCATGCCACTGTTTGTCCAACCCCAATCCTGCAGAGTTCTGCCTAAACCTACTGTAACAACCTCAAACAAAGATGACAATCTGCACATGCTAACAAATTATCATTAAGATTCATAGACAGTTATGCCAGCTCTGCTATTGTGCAATAAGTACTCCCATCAATAGGAAGAAGGAATTTCGGGTTACTTAACAGTCCTCTGAACTCCAACTAAGACTTCATTTTTTAATCTTGGGTCATTGACATGTTTCTCTGTAAATTCCACCCAACGAAGACCCTGCTGCTGCCATTTAGATCAGTGTTTCTCAACCAGTGTGCCTCCAGTTGTTTTGGGACTACAACTCCCATCATCCCTAGCTAGCAAGACCAGTGGTCAGGAATGATGGGAGTTGTAGTCCCAAAACATCTGGAGGCACACTGGTTGAGAAACACTGATTTAGATTATTCTCCTGGACTTCTCAGTGATATTCAATGCCATCAACAATGATATCCTTCTGGATGACTATGGGTTGGGTTTGGGAAGCTGACCCTTACAGTGGTTCTGACCTTTCTTGGAAGAGTATTTCCAGAAGGTAGTGCTGAGGGACAGCTGCTCTGCCGCATGGTCACCGGTTCAAAATTGTTTTTTTATGCTCTTTAACATTTATATCAAACTGCTGGGAGAAACAATCCAGAGGTCTGGGCCGCACTGTCACAAATGACATGCAGTTCTCCCTTTTATTTCCATCTTCAGATCCCAGGGAGGCTATAGAAGTCTTACATGGGCAATTTTGGGATGGAGAAGGCGAAACAAATCAAAATTAAATCCACATAAGATAGAGGAATTGTGAGTCAGGCGATTGTCTGCTCCAGGTGGTGGTTTACAGCTGGTCCTACATGAAGTAGCAGGCTTGACTACTGTAACTTGGTTGATGTGGGGCTGCCTTTAAAGATAGCTCGCAAGCTTCAGCAGGTAGAAAATGCCACTGCTAGTCCTGACAGGTGACAGATGGCCAGATCAAACAAAGCACTCTTATCAGCTGCACTGGCTGCCACTGCACATCTGGGCCCATTTTAAGGTACTGGTTTTAATCTTTGCTTGCCACCAAAAATCAGTGAGATGTAAGAGAAATATATGAAAGAAAGGGCTTTTTCTGTGGTAGCCTGGAACTTCCTACCTGTTGACATTTCGAAGTCCTGTACAGTCCAATCTTTTTGTAAAGCTGTTTCAAGTGGCTTTTGAACTGGTAAATTATTCACCTGTGTGGATCTTTTACTGCTATATTTTATAGAACTTCTTTTCTGAAATGTTCTTTGGGAATGTTAGGGTTGCTATTTTATTCTGTTTCAGTCGATGTATTCTTATTTTACTATGTAAACTGCTTTGGATGAATTTTTTTACTTCTAAAGGCAACATATAAATGTTTAAAAGAAATAAAATAAAAATAAATATTACCTATCTCAAGATGAAATAAAGAATACACAAGAATACCTCATCTTGTGACTGGCAAATGACACTTCCAATTCAAATTACATTTCTAAGCCATAGATTGGTATATAGCCTGCAGGCGTTTGTTGGGCTACAATTCCCATCATCCCTGACTACTGGCTAGAGTCTATGGGAGAGGGAGCCCCAAACCTGAAAGCTTCCTGGTCTTGTACAGACCTGTAAGATCACTAGGCCTGGGCGATATATTAATATGGAGGCTGCTGAGCATGCTGAAGGAGAAACCAACTAGCCGGGAGCTGGAGGCAGAGGGACTCAAGCGGCAGCAGATTCATCAGCAATACACCACTGGTAAAACCGCCATCGCGCTCTGCCCAGGCAGAGGGAGAAACAAGCTTATACAGCTTGTTCCTTTCTCCACTTCTTTAATCTGCTTGGCTGAGGAGTGCCCTCGCCTTAGCCAAGCAGTTTTTTGGAGCCCCTGACTTGCCACTGGCTCACATGAGCCAGCGGAGGGAGGGGGGCTCTGTTAAAGTGCTCCCCTTCCTCAGCTGAGAGAGCCCCAACCTGGCTCCTGATTGGACGAGAGTAGGAGCGAGATCAGGGCTGCACAGCTGAAAAGTGCAAGACCGCCTTTCCTAGATGAGAAAGCCCTGGTGTGCTGAGCCAAAAAGACGAGCCCATCCTCCCAGTGGAAGGCAGCCAGGCAGTGTAGGGGCTCTTTGATGCTGCTGGCGATTCCAGAGTTGTCCAGCAGCCCCTCACAAAGTGCAGAAAGGGTGGCTTTGCACCCCATGCCTTGTGGAATTCAGCGGAAGGGTGGGCTGTGTCTTTCCTCCTGGGGTGAATGACACACACACACACACACACCGGAGGAAAGAGGCAGCACACCCGCACTGGCGAAGGCTACAGCAGTCAAACACATGGAGTGGCTCAGTGCGGAGTGGGGAGCAAGCAGGTAAGGTAGCTTGCCCACCCACCCGCCAGCTATAGCAGAGCCCTGAGTCCCCTGCTGGTTGCGTGCTGTATTGGCCTCAGACCATGAGTTGCTGGGGTGAAAACGCCTCAGCTCCCGTGATGAGAGCTGTGGCAGTTTCACCTGGCACCTCACCAGTTGGGGCCGATGCAGCTTTTGTCAACATCACGATTTATCATTACACCATGATGTTGAAAACCCAACATTGCCCAGCCCTAAAGATCACCTGGGGAAATTTTACTTACGGTTACACAGGCTGGTGGCATTTCCCACCATCACCTTTGTACTGTGGAATTCCCTTCCCTCTGCCCTATGTGAAAGATTGTGCATCAGCTGCTTCAGGTATATTGTAAAAACATATTTTTGTCTAGGCAAAGTAAATAATCAGCATCTGAAATGCACCAGTGGTTAGTCACACAACTCACATCTGATATAAAGTCATTGGAAATCAGAGGCCCATAATAACCAAAAATATAAGTGCCCTGACTTGTCCCAGTTGAAAACAGTGAGACTAAGGCATGCTTTAAAATTGTAGTATTGAAGCCTAGGAAAATAAAATTGATAGTTCTGCAGCTAAAAAAATGAAAGATATGTGGCAATATACACCAAATATTTGTAACCATTGTTTGTATATTGACTTATTGTGCAATCTCACCCATTGCTAGGCATATTAAACCTAGGGTTTTAGAGAGGAGACTGTACAAACTCTGCAGAAGGTTGCAAAAAATTCCCAGCTGTTCAAAGCTATTTGGTCTAAAGTGTGAAATCCTATTAAATCAACAAGCCTTTGTCACATCAATAAACTACCATGAAACAGACTGTGAGGATAGAAGCTCCCATGTCTCAGCATATATGCATCACACAGCAAATTGTGTGAAAAGGAAAGGATCAGTGATCCTTCTCTTCAAGTAATTTTCCACGCTGGCAAGGGATGCAAAAACTGGCATGGCTGGTTTGAAATTCATTGATAGTGATGGATCTCAACAGGGGGAACATATTAAAATCTAAAATCAAATGAGCCAGTCTACTCTGAAAAATATATTGGGTGGTATCCAACTAAACAGTTCCACTAGCATAAAGGCTTTTAGCTGTGCAATGCAACTTCCCCAACCCCTCTTCTCCCAGTGACCCCCTAAATTTGTTCTGGGGATTCCACCAATCCTTTGAAAAAGATTTAAGGGGCATATAGAGGGCACATGGGGAAAGCTGAGTGTGGAGAAGTTCCACTGCACAACTAAAAGTCCTTGCACCAGCAGAACTGTTAAGTTGGATATTATCCATTGCTTATATTCTGGCCTTATTCTACACTACAGTAACCAACAGGTTTCAACTTGGAAGACAAACCTTTCCATTCCTATACTATTAATTCACGTTCTCCCACAACTATTTCCACCACCACTTGTACTGCTGCCCCTGGATGAACAGATCACAACTTTCTGCCCTCTACATCCTTGCTTGCTTATTCTCCTACCCAGACCATGGGTCTTCTACATCCACCTCTGTGCCACTTCATAGGCTGAAAAAAGGAACCCTGCCCAGAAGAATCTGGGGAAATGCTGTTAGAGAACCTCAAATCTGTTGGGAGCTCTCACAACTCACCCGGCTCTCTATACTAATGAAATAGGCTGGATGATACTAGGAAGTTGTAAGGGAAGAGATGTTCCAAGTTTTCTCACCTCCTCAGCTGATGTCTCCAGCTTTTTCTTAGCATCAGGCAGAAAAAGAGAAGCCCCGCTGGAAGATTGTTCTAAGGTAGAAGGGTGGAGGGGAGCCCTTGTGTCAATCATGGTTACCTTCTAGTTTTCTTAAAAGGCCAGCCAGGATGAGCAGCAATGGGCAGCACACAAGCTCAGACATTAGGCAAGAGAACAGTTTGGATGGAAACTGTCTGTCCATTAAATGATTAACAGAGGGGTGGGGGAAGGCTATTGTGGTCTCTTTCTTTTTGCAAGGTTGTTCTTGAGAACATTGTTTTACGATTGATTATTAAGATCATCATGTTTCTAGGGTTCATTATATCCAAGAAGCATCTTACATAGTTTATGAACTCTTCCAGCACAACTTAATAACAAAGCAATTATAATCTTCTATACCGGGGCTCCTTGAAATATGAAGAATCAGTTTAATTGATTGGCCACTTGCCAATTCCACCAAGGAAAGCTAAAATTGTCAAGGATTGCTATATTTAACATCTTATTGGGTAATCAGCAACAACAGATTATAATAGTGGCAGATTTGTGTGCTCTTACACCTTTTCTGATGAGAACACAGGAAGTACTGTATCTTTAAATAAATGTGAGCAATACAAGTACTGTACCACATTAATAAAAATGTGTGTAGTTTTATTTTTAAAATAACTAAAAACTTATCAGGATATAAAGTTGGTAACTGAGTAAGCTGGGGGCTAATAATCCTCCATCTTGGTGGATTTCAGTTGTTAGTTACAACTTAAAACACAACTGCATTGAAGCTAAGGACTTGTGAAGCAACTCCCCATAGTAATTTTCACATTTTTTGACCATGCAACAACAGACCCTTATAGCTATAAGGATTGCACTGTAAATGAGTGTCCCAAACTGTGAATTGTGAGATGGGTTTAAGTATGTACTGAAAAGACACAATAGTCTTTTCAGATTTTCCCTTGAATACAAGGGCTAAAAAGTTACACAGGAAAGGGATGCATGTATAAGGCCTGCCCTCAGCACCGCCAGGTGGACAGCATCTTCTTGAGGTGTTCACACATCTAAGGTCTGCAGGGTTTCTAAATGTATTCTTCCAAACATACTTTGAAGCCTTCCAATTGCAAACATGGTTCAAAGCATAAATCAATATCATTTCCATAGGAACAAATTATCTTCCCCTAGGAACAATTTAGAAGTGCCCGGAACACCTGTTTGTTTAAACCCAGTCTGTCCTGATCGTGTATAAAGGTTTTGTATAAAGGTTTTTACACATTTCAGAGGAAAATGATGGGTGTGAATAGGAGTAATAGTTCTAAAATTTATGTTTAGTAGTAGTACTAATGGTATTTCTTTTTACTGCAGAAATATCTTTAAGAACGAGTTCCAGTGATTAAATACATCAGCATTGTGGTGCCTTTATTTAGAAAGTGTCTGATATAACATTTGCTGTTACTTGTCATTAATACTGCAGCTCCTAAGTAAACTTGGGTTAGAAATAATTCCCACCTAAATCAGCATAAATTACTGATCAGGTTGTTATTGAATCTTTGTTATGTTTTTAGAAAGGAACCTAAATTATAGCTACATTCAAGTTACTACAACTCATCACATTCACAGACTCTGTCAATGCAGCTCAGACTGTTACAATGCAATCCTATACAGATCTACTGAGACCCAGTGAGGTCAATGAAGCTTACTCCCAAGTAAGGAGTACAGAATGCAGCCTAACTTTTAAGCTGTTGCACAGCTGACTGTCAAGATCCATTCTCTTGATCTGGTTAATTCATGTAAAGCTCTCTAGATTAGCATACAAATAGTGCAGGTGAGCTTGACCATAACTGCTAGAGCAGGGGTCAGCAACCTTTTTCAGCTGTGGGCCGGTCCACCATCCCTCAGACCATGTGGTGGGCTGGACTATATTTTTTTGGGAGGGGGAGGGGGATGAACAAATTCCTATGCCCCACAAATAACCCAGAGATGCATTTTAAATAAAAGGACACATTCTTCTTATGTAAAAACATGCTGATTCCCAGACCATCCGTGGGCCGGATTGAGAAGGCGACTGGGCCGCATCTGGCCCACGGGCCTTAGGTTGCCACCCCTGTGCTAGAGCTTGGCTGCTGTTAAATTACAATGGCTGACCCTGAAAAAAATAGCTATTTGGTAGACCTCATTTTAAACTGATAGCCATGAATTTAGTCAATCAACTTTGTTAGATACTGACATATTCTGAGTACTGCAAACAATGCAATAGAAATAATCTCTTCAAATACTGCATTGCCAAAGTCATACTTGTACATTAACGTCTCTACTCTGCACATCTATATAGAAGATCTTTCAGAGCAATAAACATGTCTCAACATACATATTGGGGCCATGAAAATGTCCTTCAGCAGTCCTAAAAGATATTACATTCCCTCCAACTATTTACAACATACCTAGTAATATACTACCTAAAACTAAACTCTAGTGTTGGTACTATAAAGACTATATGATTCTCTTCACTACTGTTCTCTGTCTCACAGAGAATCTGTGCATTCCAAATAGTGATGGAGTCAGAACCAACTACTAGAATTTGTATTTTGAAAAAGGGAGGGTTTCTTTGTTCTAGCAGCCGTGATGCTCCTTCAAATCTGTTTGACATCTGATAAAACTAATCTAATTCCATCTACATAACTCCATCTGCAACAACCTCAAAACGTAAAAAATTGCAGGCTGCCAGGCCCTTTCACAGCTACCTACCCACTTTTTGTTCAACATATACTGTAAGGAAGAAATCTGGATAATTTGAAAGCTTTGTTCTTGGCATTTTGCCATTCTGGTTGGCCTAGTAAAGGTACTGTGGATTGTTCTGTGGATCTTCCTTTTGAAATTAGTAAATCATTCAAGGGAAGGAACAGTAATAAGTACATAGTTAATATGACCTTGTAATTCTGAGGTCAGAGAGTAAAGTGCATACTTTGGCACCTTGCCAGTATTCAGAGATTTAAAAGCCTGCCTTAATGTATTGCTATGGGCTTTAGAGCTTAACCTCAGTTGAAAATAAAGTTTTCAGGTATGATTATCTACTTTCTATACAGCTACTGTTATGTTGGCCTTGCAGCAAACATCTTGGAGCATAATATATCTAACAAGCTCAAGGTTTTGTGGTGTTTTTTACATGATGGTTTTACCAAACCTAAACCCAAGCCTCAAACAGGAGCATTTACCTTTTGGTTTCTCTTTGAACTTTTCACCCTATAAATAAGAAAACTCAAAACCAAGAAATGTCTAACAAAGGCATCGATGAATCTCAATGCAAGACGAGACCAAGTAGTTGGCAACCTGTTTCCATTATTATAAATGCTGTGTATTTAAAAACAAACAAACAAACACCTAAATAGCATGACATTGTATCTTGTATATTGATTAAATGTGATCTTTAATATAAAAAGTTAACCAACCCCCTTCATCACAGAGTTTTTTTTCCAGAACCATCCAATAAGTCACAAAACACTCAGCAAACTTTTGAGTTCTCCAGCATTCTTATTTTGCAGTATATCAAACACAGAGGTGAGGCAGCACTGGGAATGATGATGGAGCCCACAAGTATGCAATTTGGGATCTTAAGAGTCAAACACAGCAACAATTCTCCACCGCACACATAATCTTAATTTACCTTTCACAACCAGTTCCAAGCAAAGTAACATTAAGATAAATAGACAGGAAGACAAAGGCATGCTGAGGCACACTATTTAAAGAAAGGCAGCACAAATATTTTGATCACTAAATAATCAAAGCTTAAACAGAAAGCTTAGTGTTTTAACCTTCACTTTTTGAATACACCTAAGTACCTTTCATCTAGGAAATCTAAACTCAGATGAAAACACCTAAAGCCCAGGCTAGATGTGATGACAACAGAATCCAGTATTTTAAGGTAGGTCTGATCCAACAGGAGCAAGATGTAAGACCAAAGAAGCACACAGGCTGGGGTGTGTGTGTGTGTGTGCTAAATCTCACCCCATGACCATACCACCTCCCTCCAGGTGCTTTTCTCCCAGTGGAACTGAGCTGGTATGAGAATGCAGCTGAAAGAAAGCAGCAGGAGGGGAAGAGAGCTGAGAGAGGAAACTTGCAGACAAGTGAAGGATGGTTGAAGCAGTCTGCAGCCCACGACATGTAGTTTGGGTCTGAGGCTAGAAATTCAGGATTCTAACATCCATAGTTGCAAACTTGGTGCCTCATTCCTGAGGTCAGCTCAGTACACTGGTCTAGGCACTGTCTAAATATACAAGTAGGTTTTTTAATGCTCCTGAATTACAAAAAAAGGCATATGGTTATAAAGCATTTGATCTTATACTTCTGTGCAAGGCTGCTCTCGACAGCTAATTCCCAGGGACTTGTGGGGCTTTGATTCCTCATCACTACTCCAATGGCAGCCCCATCCCCACTATTTCCTCATGACAATCTATTTCTCATACAGTTTGTTAATCTTGTTAGGTTACCATTGGCTTAATTGTTTTTGAAATAGTTTTTAAAAATAGTTTTAACTGTTTTTATTGATAATTTTAATATTTCTTGCAAACCGCTTATTTGTTTTGTTACAATCAAGCAGTACATAAATTTTGCAAAATAAACAAAGAGGGGGCAAGTCCTGTCTCAGTTATTTGAGTGTACATACATATACAGGTGAACCACCTGACATTGCGTATTGAGACTTGCAAAAAGCTTTTGACGAAGTACCTCACCAAATAATCCCGAGTAAGATTAGCAGTCATGGAATTGTGGAAACAGAATACTTGGGCCTGATCTAGCAGAGTTCTTACGCTTTTATCTGTCAGGAGGGTGGCTCCATGGCACTGCTCCTCAATGCTGGCTGCTCCCAGCTTAGCCATTAATTCACTACATGGCTTTAGTAAAGCAATTATTTTCCTAGTCTCTCACGTTTAAACACAGTAAAAATAATAACTGGTCTTACGATAGCCTAAAAATTGAATGCTTAATAACAGTAGCGGCTGCAGAGCCATGTGTGTGAGCCATGCCCAAACATTCTCCACCTGCAATGGCTCGTGTGTTGAGTGTAAAAGCCTTAAGTTGGGTTTTAAGTGCCTTTGGCCAAAAATGCACAGAAGGTTCTTCACAACTGGGAATCCTGATAATGCAAAGCCCCAATGTGAGGAGGCTTCTAACCACATTCAGTCAAACATGCTGAGTATACCCCTTGACACCTGCTCAATTCCCGCTCAATACAGGAAAGTCAGGGGTGTAGCAGGTGGGCGTAACACCTAAACAAGTACGGTAATAAACTGTTAAGTAATATCAAACATTATTATGCCTTCTCCAAATGATGGTGTAGAATTTATTTATTGTTTTCTAAACTGATTCACAGCCAGAAGCTATTGAACTGGTAAGATAAAATGTGATACAATATAAGAAATGTGAACTCCAAAATTAATAAAACAATTTCTAAAAACTCTAAAAGCAGTAAAACCATTTCTAGATTGCACAACTAGATTGCACATTTCTAGATTGCACAACTGGCTCACACTTCAAGGAAAGTCTTATCCAAAAACATCTTCAAATGTCAAACCTAAATGTCAAATTGCTAGATGCTTGTCTAATTCCATTTGGTAACTGATTCTAAGGGGTTGGAGCTGCAACCCTAAAAGCCTTGTTTCTAGTACAAACTAAGTACACTCCTGGGGCATATAGTACTGTTAGTACTGCCCAATCTGAGGGGTACACTTGCCAGGTAGGTACCTTAAGTAACCTGGTTCCAAGTTGTTTAGGGCTTAATCTCTTTGATCTGCATCTAGTAGCATATTGGAAGCCAGTGCAGCTCTCACAGCAAATATGTTAAATGTGTTGACAGAATGCACCAGTCAACAAACAATTCTCTCTTTTAAAAACTGCAGATCTTCATCAGCTATTGGATCTTAATACTTAAAAGCTTTGAAGCTTCTACTTGGACTTAGGCATACCTCAACTTCTCATTTCCCAACTGTTTTGTCAGGCATAGCTGATGGCTATGTTTCTATCAGTTCTTACTCAAGTCTCTCCCTCTTATGCTAGATCTGTGAACATACTAGGAGTGGGCTACCACAATACATTCCAACAGAGAGCCACACGCTGGATCAACTGTCAAGCTGTCTCCTCTTACAGCTGCTATACAAACAGCCCTGAATATCTTAGATTCTTTAGAGAACAATCACACTACCGGTAACTGCATTCGTTTGTGATTATGCTCTTTTTTGGCACAGTCAGTTTAGGGAAGCAAGGTTCACAACAGCTTTACAAACATAATAATTTCACTTCTGTTTCAAAAATAACTTTTTCACTCGCACTATTTACTATTTGGAAGGTCCAAATATTGCTAAACAGTACCAGTAGCACTGGGGAACTGAGAGATCCGATTCAAAATCCCAGCTCAGCCAGAGACTTGGTGGGTGGCCTTAGGCTAAATCCCTCTTCTCATTTTCAGGCCATCATTTGCAAATCATTTTAGCAGTAATAGCCTGCCACAAATAATTGTTATGAAGAAAAATTAGATCATAGCACATTTTGTAGAAACTCTTTTTTTCTCCATAAATCCTGCTACATACAATTTGTTAACCTATTACTATTTTAAGCTGGAGTTCACTGGAGCCATTTCCCCTTATTCAAGAACATTCCTAATTCTGCTCTACATATCAACACATATATTGATTTCTACATGAATTATGATAGGTTAGGTGCTGTGATGTACAAATATTTTCCTTTCTTTGGTTCACATTCTTTTTACCAGCCCCGAGCCTTCAAAATCTGAAAAAGAAAACACCAATAGCCTGATCTTTGTAAGAAGAACCACAGAACTCAGGTATAATGAGATTATAGGCACTTAGAAGTATTGTTTAGGGTTAAAACTTTTCTCATGGGTCAACCAGGGTTCAGACATACCGGAAGGATATCGCATACACATTAGCAAATTCCCTTTTGCCCTTTAATGCCACATTTCAAGCACGGATTACACATTTGACATGAAAAAGTTTATTTATATCACAAATGTGAACCGCATTGTCAAGACTCATATCAAGAGAAAAGTACAACCAGCTAGCCTGGTTTCAGCGATTTAGATGCACTGCTCTACCACTAATATTTTATACTAGTGTCTATGAGAGCACAGGGATCCTCTAAGTCAGACCAAGGATCTGTCTAGTAGGATGGTGCAGCAGATCTCCAGAGCTTCAGGCAACTACCAGTCAAGAACCCAGAAATCCACCTTGAAGGCATATTCAGACAAATTACACATTATACTATTGAGTCATGCTCACGCCCCAATTTTCTAACAATACAGGGCAGATCAGGATCATTTGGTACAGTGCCCACCCGCACATATAATAAGGAACCTCACCATACTCCAAAGGCCTGTTAATTCACCCCTAAGAGAATTAAGCCACTAGAATCCTCATGGAATGAAGCTCTTCAGGTTTCAAATGAAAGGGGGGGGAATCTAAAAGTATAAGGTGACTAGTTTGCAGTCTCTTATTTATTCAGCTAAATACACAGACTTGACGGAATAACAGAGCTACAACCTGTGTGAGTGTGTACGAGAATATTAATGGCAAGCTTATAATACTGTTGTCAAAGTGTATTTTGCATGCAATTCGTAACTTAAAGTCACACTGTCTGATCCAGTGGATACTTTTCTGAGGTATAATTTCATTATTGAAGAAAAGCTCTATCTTTCTTTTACAATTTAACTATATGTTGAAGTTACAGTTTTAAGTATTCTTGAGGTTTGCTATTTTACCTACATGATCAAACATTGCTTTGTGTGAAGCTACATATGCATTTTGCAACCTGTGTACAGAAGTATATAAAAATTTAGAGAAGTTGAAGCCTTCACAACTAACACAGTTCAGCATAACATAAACTTTCCTAATTACAGCTAGAAACTAGAAAGTAAATCACGCCACAACAGACACAAAGTAATTTATGTACTTAAAGCTGTTCTTTCAAATCACATTCTCTTGAATGCATTTACCGTAGCTCTAAGTTTAATTACAAAAAAGTAAATCAGACTAAAACACTACTTAAAAGAACATTTCAGTAGGAATTAGGAGTGTTAAGTCAATGGCGTTTTACTCAAAGTAAACCCACTGAAATTAATAGACCTAACTTAATCATGGGCACTGATTTCAACTGTTATACTCTGATTAAAACCTAGTTGAAAAGCACCCAGGGATTTTCAGGAATGGATTTCTTATGCTATCATAGAGAGAAAGGGAACAGTGCACTGGGTAAAGACCTCATGACCTCGGCTACCTTCTGACCACATATACGTATTAGCTCTTTATAGAGCACTGAAGGTCAACATGGAAGGTGTGTACATGTGAAGCCACCTTAACAACCTTATTAACACAATATATGCACTGGATTTGCAATACATTTCAAAGTACACCAGCAGCACACCAACCTGCAGTAATTAATTGCTGTGGTGATATTTTTTTTAAAAAAAATGGTTACTAAAATAGTAAAAACTGCCAACACAGCACCCGATCCTGAACTCTCATTTGCCACATCAGAGGAGCATAGAATCAGGACACACAAAATCAACTGTACCTCTATGTTTGATTTCCATCACTAGGAGTAAGACTTTAACAGTCCTGCCACGCAAAATTTCTGTGAATTGTTCCTTTTTATTTCAGGATTTTAAATATCTGCTCATCTAGTTGTCTATGGCAAGGGGAAATTGCGAGGGAAGGGAAGCTTTTGCAAAATGTAAGAAATTTATTTACCTCTCCCCCCTTCTTTTCCCTTTCTGGCTGTCAGCATGTAACAATGAGCTTATGTAGGAATATGCATAAGCGGAAAGGCTAAAAGAATATTTAATGGGCTTGTAGTTTCTGAATATTTCTACTTTCAAGGCTGTTTTATACATTTAGCTTTGCATTACATCTCATACTCCCAAAAGGGCTCCAAACATAGTTCATTTTAAAAAAAGTTAGAAACACCCATACTACTTACACTTTGTAATTCGCAGTTAATCACACAAGTGAGATTTTGAGAAAAAGCAAACTATCAGTTAAGATCATCACAATCTGAGGAAATAGAGACTCTGTTCCTGAATCTTGTTTTCTTCCCCAATCTGAATAAAGCGAGCAGCCATCACTTTCTTTGAACACAACAAATATTTCGATGAAAATCCTGTAAAATTGTAGCTAGGGCAGTGCAGAATATTCAAGTGCATACCCAGTACATTGTATTTTCCCATTATTTCATATTTCCTAACAATCCAAATCCAATTTCCAAAAAAAAATCTGCTTGTAGTCTGGGGAGTATGATCCAGTCCTTCCCCTCCACAAACCATAAGAATCCTCCTACATGCAAGTATCTTAGCCCAGAAAGGTTCCTGATGAGAGTAGGGACCAGGGGAGAAGGGTGACGGCTTGTCCACTTACAAGTAATTTTACCCATAAAATTTTGCTCTCCCCTGATACTCCTACTTGAACTTGCATTAAATATCCAAAGTTAAATGCAGCATGTAGTAAAAGGGACAGCTACCACTAAAGTTCCACCTCAGTCCTAACTGTACGTTCCTTTATTTTCCTGACTCCACAAAGTCGTCACCTAAATGAAGGTGTTGCTTCCCCACATTCCTTGAGAATTTACAAGGAGAGTTCAGTGCTCCAATGCATTAATTAATATCAACTGCTCTGATCAATATTGGCCCCAATATCAATGAAGTGCTTAACATTTAACCATTTTCCAGGACTTCAATTTTAACTTATAAAAGAAAAATCAAGAAAGCATTAAGATTATCATTAAAGTGCACTACAAGATGCTTGGTTACTGAAAAAGTTTATCACATGTGTACATTCTGATAAAGCTTTAATTTCCTGAAAATAGGCACTAAAATCCAAATCACTTTTAAAAGTAACTATAAAAAGCTTTGTTTACCTAAATTATACTGAAGAGCAAAATGAAAAGTACTTAATCTGCCTTATGTAACAGAGGATTCTAATACTGCATCACTAAAATTAAATGCATTGCCTTACAATACAGTGCTACTAAACTCCAATACGATGAAATGGATTGAACTGGAAAAAAATAATGCAATGTGGTTAAAACCTCTGGAGAAAACAGTATCTGAATTCTCCGAAGAAGCTTCTATGACTTCTGCTGGCAAGAACAACCAGCAGTTTATAAAACACTTGCTTCTCTCTCTCTCTCTCTCTCTCTCTCTCTCTCTCTCTCTCTCTCTCTCTCTCTCTCTCTCTCTCTCTCTTCTTTATTAAAGATTAAGACTCACCTGGGCTCGGACCACCCTCCTCATAATCCCGTTTGTTCATAATCAGGAGTCAACTCTTCAAATGTTAAAAAGTGAAAGAGCAGAAAGCTGACAGTTGCTCTCTCGTTTTGTACAAGACCTCAAATCCTGTCTCTCGATAGTAGTGGATTAATCCTGAAGCAAGTCATCAAAGCTTCATGCAGTTTAAAGTATGCATGTGACACAAAGCCAAGCTGCAGTGCAGAAGCAGCAGAAGCAGCACTCTCCAACAGATTAAGCTGAGAGAGATGTTCATCAGTGATAAATCCCCCCCACACAGCAGTAAGGGCAGGGCCTACATCTCTATCATCAAGTGTCGCCAGGTAGAAAGCCTTAAATTACACCTAGAATTGACTTGCTCTTTCCAGCAGCAGATGTCTCTGAAGCTATTCCATTACACAAGCCCTCCTTGTGGGTATGAAAGCAGTGAGGATCCAATAATTTCGACAGCATGCTATTCATAAACCAATATTTTATGTAGATAAAATATTTAATCCTAAATCCATGGGATTAAAGAGCTAGTAAATGATTTTTAACTTATATTATCTTAGCGGCTCTTAAACTACAGGTTGGGACCTCTTGGGGAAGAGTGCAAGGCTTTTAGATGTTTGGATGGAAAGTACCTAGGACATGGGTACGCAAACTAAGGCCTGGGGGCCAGATCCGGCCCAATCACCTTCTAAATCTGGCCCGCAGACTGTCCGGGAATCAGCCTGTTTTACATGAGTAGAATATGCACTTTTATTTAAAATGCATCTCTGGGTTATTTGTGGAGCCTGCCTGGTATTTTTGCATGAGTAGAATGTGTGCTTTTATTTAAAATGCACCCTCTGGGTTATTTGTGGGGCATAGGAACAGGGCCGGCTCTAGGTATAGTTCCGGTGGTGCGGGACGCCAGGGCGCTGCGAGGCTGGGCGCTGCAAGGGGGGGCGCCGGAGCGATCTCCGTGCCTCAGCGCCAGGGCGCCCGACCTGCTCGAGACTGCCCTGCATAGGAATTCATTCATTTTTTGTCCCCCCACAAGGTCTGAGGGACAGTGGACCGGCCCCCTGCTGAAAAAGTTTGCTGACCCCTGACCTAGGAAGTAGTAAACCCTGCAGCAATCAGTCAGAGATAGCATTAGTATCAGCATTTTGGTGGCTGTAATTGTGGAAACTGAAGAGGGAGCGAAAACATGGGAGCTTCTAGCCACAGCAACCACACTCCCCATACATCTCCTTCCCTGGTTGGGTGGCTTCAGGAGAGTGTCCTGCACATTAGAGTGTCTGTTCCGTCCCTCTAATGCCAGTGTGGGATTAGTCCCCTAGTTCACAGATACTCATGCAAACAATAGTAGTCATACCTCATGTTGTATCCGCTTCAGGTTGCGTCTTTTCAGCTTGCGAACGCGGCAAACCCAGAAGTGTTTACTTCCGGGTTTTGCTTCACGCGTGCGCAGAAGCACTGCTCTCGTTGCGGACTTTTTGGGGTGTGAATGGCACCCCGGAACGGATCGTGTCCGCAACCAGCGTTACCATTGTATGAGAATTCTGGCCACTTGCCTCCAGAAGAATCACTGCTGCTGAGTTTGGAGACAGAGGGCTGGTAAAGGTAAAGGGACCCCGGACCATTAGGCCCAGTCGTGACCGACTCTGGGGTTGCGGTGCTAATCTTTCAATATTGGCAGAGGGAGCCGGCGTACAGCTTCCTGGTCATGTAACCAGCATGGCAAAGCCACTTCTGGCGAACCAGAGCAGCGCACGGAAACGCCATTTACCTTCCCGCTGTAGCAGTACAGTGGTACCTCGGTTTATGAACACAATTGGTTCCGGAAGTCTGTTCATAAACTGAAGCGTTCATAAACTGAAGCGAACTTTCCCATTGAAAGTAATGGAAAGTGGATTAATCCGTTCCAGACAGTCCGCGGAGTACTTAAACTGAAGCGTTCATAAACTGAAGCAAACTTTCCCTTTGAAAGTAATGGAAAGTGGATTAATCCGTTCCAGACGGGTCCGCGGAGTACTTAAACTGAAATGTTCATAAACTGAAGCATGGGTGTAATTGGTTACGGAAGTCTGTTCATAAACTGAAGCGTTCATAAACTGAAGCGAACTTTCCCATTGAAAGTAATGGAAAATGAATTAACCCGTTCCAGATGGGTCCACGGCGTTCATAAACCGAAAATTCATAAACCGAGGTGTTCATAAACCGAGGTTCCACTGTACCTGTTTATCTACTTGCACTCTGACGTGCTTTCGAGCTGCTAGGTTGGCAGGAGCTGGGACCGAGCCACGGGAGCTCACCCCATCACGGGCTGGTAGAGCTAGGCAAAAATCCTGTACCGCTTTCGTGTTTCATTGGGAGCAAGTCCCAATGAACCCAGTGGGACTTTTTCAGAGTAGATATGCGGTTAATTTCAGAAGACAATCTGAGTTCAAAGAGTTTTTTGGAACTTTGCAAATTCCTTTTTGAAATGATCTGGCAGAGGAAGAGGCAAATGCTATTTGTTGAAATATATTTGTTTTCCATCAAGCCCAATTCACACACTTGTTCTGAAGCACTAGAGTCCTCACAAATTACTATAAGGAGCCATTTGTGTCAAAAGTTTGCTCTGTCAGAGAGAAGACCTTCAAGTCTTCTTTGTGATTTGTTAACCTTTTGATGCACTTCTACCTAGCAAATAGATACCTAGCAAACTGCCTCCCCATTGCAACCCTGATCTCCCTCTCAGATCTTCTAAAACAGCCATGCTGACCATACCCCAACTGGTGAAATGCCATCTCAAAAATTAGCTTCTCAGTAGTACCACCCACTCTCTAGAACACAGTCCCACACAAGGCAGAAGTTAAAGCATCTCCTGAAGAGCCATCTATTTAAGAAGCCTTTCACTGGCTCATACAATTCATCTGCTTGTTCTGCTTGTTCTTATTGATATATTTATTCATTTTGTTTCATTTTGGTTATAATTTTCCGACTTTTATCTTATCTTTTCTGACTTTTAAGTATCTTATTGTGTTTTAGGTAAACCATTTTAAGCAATGCAGAAATATTATTAATATAAATAATTGTTACCAACATGGGTGGTTGAAACACATGGGAGTTTATTATTTTACACAGATTAATTTAATTTAAAATAAATTAAAACATTAAACAATTTTTTTTAAAAAAAGTTTATAAAATCACCATGCAATGACTTTATCTTAATGATTGTAAATGACAATTCTGAGGGACTCAAAATATTTTTATAACATGAGGAAGTCAACTATGATCATTTTGAAATATATTGTTCTTGAAAACCTTAACATGTACAAAAAACCCTTCAAAACAATATAACTAGGAAGCATCAATGTTTCATTTCTGTTAATTTATCCCTTTACATAAGTAAAGAACCCCACTGCTCTAAAATATAGTTCCTACAGGACCCAAAATATTCATGGTTTATGTTTTATCTGATTGCATATCCAAAAGAAACCCAACCAGAAAAAACTAGATAGTGATCAATGCCCCCTTTAACCAAATAAGCAAATAAATTTAAAAAGTCGTGAAATCAGTAAGACTCAATTCCAACTGTGCTTAGAACATGTTTATTTTTATTACTGTTTTGGTAAGGGCAGTGCTTTTTTTCTTTAAAATCACCATTTTATAGTTCAAATCAGGAAAAATAAATACAGTAAATGGACAAAAGTAGAAAGATTCACAAAATGTTTAGGGAAAGAGTACCCCCAGGGAAAAAAAAGCACTGGGTAAGGGCAAGTTACAACAATCAGTATGAATGTGCATTAACAGTTGTCAGAGCACATGTAACAGATTACCCTAAACTCAAAGTAAATTATTAAAACCAAGTCTGTTCTGTCTTTCTTGCTGCACAGATAATACCCAAACAACATATTGAATTGGCCAATGGCCATGAGGTTATAGGTTCAAACCCCACAAAAACGTAAGCAGAACATTTCTGACTACAATAACATTTTTGTGACGTGAGAATGGTCCCTAAATTAGTGGTACAGCAAGTGCTCTGTACAGTCCTAGGCTCAATCTCCAGAGAAAATATTTCAAACAGGAGTAAGAAAGGTCTCTGCCAAAGATCATAGAATCATAGAGTTGGAAGAGACCACAAGGGCCATCCAGTCCAACCCCCTGCCAAGCAGGAAACACCATCAAAACATTCTTGACATGTGGCTGTCAAGCCTCTGCTTAAAGACATCCAAAGGAGGAGACTCCACCACACTCCTTGGTAGCAAATTCCACTGCCGAACAGCTCCTAACTCAGATCATGGAAAGCTAGTCAGAGAAGACTAAGCTGAGTTAGGACGACTCTCAATAACCAAAGGTTTGAAATGAAATAAGGCGGCTTTCGGTATTTGCTGTTAAATCTAACTTTGTTTGTGAAGGTAATGATGTTTTATTGTGCTAAAGTTATAGCACTGGGGAAGTAACCACGTGCTATCAGTGAATCACCTTTTTCCTGGCTCCTTAATTATCCATATCAGTCTCATTTGAGAACCTACAGCATTTAAAATGCTAACATTTTAATGAGGGACCATGAAGATTGAAAACAGCATGGGCACTGATCTGTTCAAAGGAGGGGAAAAGTCTGAAGTCCAGCTGGACAGATTTCAGTTTGAAATGTGATATGTCCTGAAGCCTATTAGGAAACAGCTTTGTGACTTGCTGGAGACTGCTATTATGGTTGTGGAGCTTGATGTTTGTGAATTTGAAAAGGAAACAACTGATGGGGAACGGATTAAGCGCCCACACTCCTCTAAAAATCACAGCTTCCGTTTTTCAGTTTTTTGTTTTAAGTGGTTTAGTTAAATGCATTTACGTGTAGGCTGAGGTCTATCCCAAACTTGGTACCAAACATCCTTTTACTGGAAATGCTAGGATACATGCCTGGATTTTCCACATATTACCCACTTATGGCATAAAAATGAAACTGGAGAACAATGCTATAAAGCAATACTAACAACAATGGTTTACCAATGAAGATTCAAAATATTTTGATTATACAATTACACTAAAGTTTATTGTGAGGACCAAGCCTTTACACAGATATCTACACAACAATATTAAAATTTATTGCATACAGCCCCAGCAATGACCTCATCCCACAAAACAAAAAGAAGTTACAACAAGAACGAATTTATGAAGACATTAACGGGATCTTCCTTGTCAGTAAAAGATCTTTCCCTAGCTTTCATGGCCTTCATCACATAGACCGCTACCACGTGGTAAATCTGTGGATTGGCATCAATAATAATTTTACGTGATCTTTGGGGTTATTTATTGAATTGGGTATGATTTGCAGAATCCCACCTCTAAAGCTCGAGTAAAGAGGACAATGACGAAGGTAATGTATAAGGTCCTCTTTAGTTCTCATGGGGCAAGGGCACAGGCTCTACTGGAATTCTGGCAAATCTGCCAGCCAAGTATGCAGTAGGCATTGTTTGAAGCCGAGCCATAGTAAAAGCTCTCCGAAGAGTGACTGCTTTTAGTAGGGGAAACCAATAAGAGAGTCCAGAGTTTTTTTATCTTCATGGTGTCTGAAGAGGCACCATGAAAGATCCATTCTCAAATTTTATCAGGGCTCCACAATTTAAGAATATTAAACTCAGGAAGGGTATATCTGGATAAAATATCTAAGAGGTTTTGACACCAAGTAGAGTTATGTTGGAAAGATGCATAGGCTTGTTTAGCCAGTAGAGCGTTCGGAGCATTTTCGAGATTGATAAATGAGCTCAGAAATCTTAAGTGGGCCCTAGCAGACACAGAAGGTAATCTCACTTCCACTCTTAGAAAAGCTGCTGGGGTTCCTTGAAGGAGGCCTAAGATTCTTTTAAGATAAGAGTTCTGTAAAATTTCAAGCCGATTTAGCAACTTCTGGTTACACCCCCAGAGTTCTACCCCATATAACATCTGTATATCAAATAATGTAAAACAGCAATTACATTGGGGAGGGACACATCAAAGTTGACACCAGATGGCATAACTAGTATGTTAGCTGGGATTTGATTTTTTCCATCTGCTATCTAAGCAGCATAGTGTTTGCACATATTCAAGCAATATCAACGAAGCACAAATGTTAGCCTCTGATCACAGAGATTACAATATTAGATATGTTGTCTGCAAATAGCATCATGTTCTGGAAAGTAATCCGCACGTGTCACATCTATTGCCAGCTATGAAACAGTTATGTAAAACACATGATCTATACTGTGCAACTTGATGGAGAAAGTTTACCAACCTAAAAAGAGAAAATGTATTGAGAATATGAGCTTTGAAAGTATCTCATTAAACAAGATCATTTGCATTCATGCAGCAAAATAGGCATGTGTTTATAAATTTGATGTGTTGAACTTGTGTGATATGTTAGCTGAAACAGGTCTGCATAACTTAGGACACATCATGCCATACGCAGCGTACAACCCATTTATTATGGCCTACCAGGTTCATAGTAATTATACTCACCAATTATACTCACCAACTCCTTCCACATTTAATACCCTAAAGCTTTCCCTTCCCGACTGATTTCTGAAACCACTTCTCTTCTATTCCCCACTTTTCACCTTCACCCCATGTCCACGCCTCCTCCTTTTGTGCAACTGCCCCTGTATACAAACCACCCCCATTGTAACCTCCTGCATCCACCACCCACATTGCAACAAGCACACTTTTCACCTTCTGCTCAGTTGTTAAGTCATTGTCCCCTCCTATTCTTCAGACCCTTTCATGCCCCTGCTATCATCTGCAACCCCCATTCCCATGCCTCCTATTCCCTTTTCTGCAACCCACTTTTTCCTTCACTTTTTCCTTCACCCTCCTCCTTACTTTTCTCAACTCTCCCTTGCACACCAACCACCTCCAATTTCCATGCCTCCTCCTGTCTCCTATTCTGCAGTCCCCTCTGTGTACATTACCCATGATTATACAGCTTACTGTATCTTTAAGATGAACAGACTCTTCAGAGCAAGCATGTCAATTAGCTCGTTCAATTAGAAAAGGTTAAAGTGGTTGCATGTTTGCTTATTAATAAAACATACAGTATTTTCTAAATTATTACACTGAATCTGGAACCTCATATTGAAGACAACAAACGTTACCAGATATGAAATACATTGTAGAAGTCCAACGCTTGGCAACATTTGACATCCTCTCCGCCCACCACCACAGCCCTCATGCTACCGGTATCTAGTTACTGCTTTCCCAAATTTTGGAAGGAGGTGGGAGGCCTCTAGGACCCTGCCAAAGCCTCACGTGTCCTTCCTAAAGCCCTGTGCATAGCTTAGCCATTTGTGTGAATGCAGTGTGAGAGTAACAATTTTTGGCCTCCCCCACCCCCCCAACACACACTGTGCATGTGCACAAGACAAGGCAGTGTGCAGCCTATGGATTCTATGCTGAAGTACTCTTGCAACCCGTTGTTGTTGTTGTTTAGTCGTTTAGTCATGTCCGACTCTTCGTGACCCCATGGACCATAGCACGCCAGGCACTCCTGTCTTGCACTGCCTCCCGCAGTTTGGTCAAACTCATGTTCGTAGCTTCGAGAACACTGTCCAACCATCTTGTCCTCTGACGTCCCCTTCTCCTAGTGCCCTCAATCTTTCCCAACATCAGGGTCTTTTCCAAGGATTCTTCTCTTCTCATGAGGTGGCCAAAGTATTGGAGCCTCAGCTTCACGATCTGTCCTTCCAGGGAGCACTCAGGGCTGATTTCCTTAAGAATGGATAGGTTTGATCTTCTTGCAGTCCATGGGACTCTCAAGAGTCTCCTCCAGCACCACAATTCAAAAGCATCAATTCTTCAGCGATCAGCCTTCTTTATGGTCCAGCTCTCACTTCCATACATCACTACTGGGAAAACCATAGCTTTAACTATACGGACCTTTGTCGGCAAGGTGATGTCTCTGCTTTTTAAGATGCTGTCTAGGTTTGTCATTGCTTTTCTCCCAAGAAGCAGGCGTCTTTTAATTTCGGGACTCCTGTCACCATCTGCAGTGATCAAGGAGCCCAAGAAGGTGAAATCTCTCACTGCCTCCATTTCTTCCCCTTCTATTTGCCAGGAGGTGATGGGACCAGTGGCCATGACCTTGGTTTTTTTGATGTTGAGCTTCAGACCATATTTTGCACTCTCCTCTTTCACCCTCATTAAAAGGTTCTTTAATTCCTCCTCGCTTTCTGCCATCAAGGTTGTGTCATCTGCATATCTGAGGTTGTTGATATTTCTTCCGGCAATCTTAATTCCGGTTTGGGATTCATCTAGTCCAGCCTTTCGCATGATGAATTCTGAATATAAGTTAAATAAGCAGGGAGACAATATACAACCTTGTCGTACTCCTTTCCCAATTTTGAACCACTCAGTTGTTCCATATCCAGTTCTAACTGTAGCTTCTTGTCCCACATAGAGATTTCTCAGGAGACAGATGAGGTGATCAGGCACTCCCATTTCTTTAAGAACTTGCCATAGTTTGCTGTGGTCGACACAGTCAAAGGCTTTTGCATAGTCAATGAAGCAGAAGTAGATGTTTTTCTGGAACTCTCTAGCTTTCTCCATAATCCAGCGCATGTTTGCTATTTGGTCTCTGGTTCCTCTGCCCTTTCGAAATCCAGCTTGCACTTCTGGGAGTTCTCGGTCCACATACTGCTTAAGCCTGCCTTGTAGCATTTTAAGCATAACCTTGCTAGCGTGTGAAATGAGCGCAATTGTGCGGTAGTTGGAGCATTCTTTGGCACCGCCCTTCTTTGGAATTGGGGTGTAGACTGATCTTCTCCAATCCTCTGGCCATTGCTGAGTTTTCCAAACTTGCTGGCATATTGGGTATATTTAAAAGATGATGCTGTTAAGGTGCTACACCCAATATGCCAGCTCTTGCAACCCACTTGGTATGAAAAATTGGGCCGCCCTGTACTATAAAATATTTGAGAGATCCACATCCTTTATCTCTCACACATGAGGCAGCTGTGGTATGGAAGTGGGAGAAGCTTAAGACAGACATTTTTTCCTATCATCATCACCATCATAATGAATTTTTATTATACCCTGCCCTTCACAGCTAGAATCAGGGTCAGGGCAGCTAACACCCAAAAAATTACAATAAAACGTAAAAGAAAAAGAAAAACAGTTAATTAAAATACGGGTTAAAATACAATTTAAAATGCAGCCTCATTTTAGTAGTAGCCCATAAATCAAAACCATAAGGGGAGGGAAACATAAGGCTCAGACTGAGTCCAAACCAAAGACCAGGCGGAACAGCTCCGTCTTGCAGGCCCTGCAGAAATATGTCAAATCCTGCAGGGCCCTGGTCTCTTGTGACAGAGCGTTCCACCAAGTCAGGGCCAGTACTGAAAAGGCCCTGGCCCTAGTTGAGACCAATCTAACCATCTTGTGGCTCGGGACCTCCAAAGTGTTGTTATTTGTGGACCTTAAGGTCCTCCGTGGGGCATACCAAGAGAGGTGGTCCCGTAGATACGAGGGTCCTAGGTCGCATAGGGCTTGGGCTTTAAACCAGCACCTTAAACCTGACCCTGTACTCCACCAGAAGCCAGTGCAGCTGGTAAAGCACTGTATGAAGTGGTCCCGCAGCAAGGACCCCATAAGGAGCCTCGCCACGGCATTCTGCACCCGCTGGAGTTTCTGGGTCAGCTTCAAGGGCAGCCCCGCGTAGGGCGAGTTACAATAATCAAGCCTGGAGGTGACCATCACATGGATCACTACTTTTTGCCTCTCAGTTCCTCTCCAACCCTCCTTTATTCAAACCTCTGCTGTCGTTTAAAACCACTATTTCCCTCTGTAACATAGCTGCCAAGTTATCCCTTATTTTCAGGGAAATTCCATTATGCTGAATAGGCTTCCTCGTGAGAAAAGGGAAAACTTGGCAGCTATGCCTCTGTAGTCTTCCATCTTCTGCCTGCTCTTCTGCGCCCCTCCCTGCTCTATGACTTCATGCTAATCCAGGATTGTGACACAGCACTACAGTGGGGGCTGCACGATGATAGCTGTACATTTTGGACAGATATCTTGCATCTCAAATGCAGTTTTGCTGTCCTAGACAGACAGTAGAAATTTAACAAGCACACGTTGAGTGGGCTTACATAGCAGGTAGCCTGTATTCAACCCAGTAGGCCAAAGCGTGTGCAAATCTAGTCTAAAGTTCTCGACCAGGCCCATAGAAATCCTCTCTGCTATGAAACTCAGTGGGTGGGCCTTGAATAAGACACACACACCCTCATCCTAACTTACCTCACAAGCTACTGCAAGGATAAACAACTTGCTCTGACCTCCCTAGGAGGAACAGGGCACAAATGTAGTATTTCAAACTTCAATACAGATTCTAAGCCTTTAACATCCCTTACATTTTACATAACTTCTATTTCTTTGACTAATATAAAGGTTTATTACCAATCTGGTTATTTTATGGCAACTTTTGCAATATCCGAACATGGATTTAGAAATACCGCAACTTGTAAACCATCAAGTCAAATGCAATTTGTAAGCCAGGTGTGATGCTTGCAGCTCACCAGGGACCACCTGTTTTGGTCCAGGGCTGCAAAACAGGGGCTACAATACATGGCTTGCAGGCTATTTGTATAGGACAAAATTTCTGTAGGCCTAATTTAAGAGACACATTTTTTTAAAAAAAAAAAACATTCACTATTTTATCTTTTTCACAGCGGTGTAAAAAACAGAAGCAGGTGTTTAACTGAATTAGAAGGTTAGAGGAAACCAGGGCAAGCCCAAGTATTAAGCAAAATGTAAAAGTGGCAGGTTTAAGCCACCATGAAATGGGACAAAATGTCAATTTCATTCATACAATACTGCTACCATGGGGCGGGGGAGGGGGGGACAACCAGCAAAACTATACAAAGTGTCTACATAACAATCAATTTGAAGCACAGCAAAACATTTTAGGCAGTTGAAAAGGTTAGATTAAACAAGGATAATGAAAACAGACATACCGTAGAAGGATGGATTGTCACAAACACTGACACAACTAACAAACTGAAACCAAATAAAAAAATTCCTTCAGTAGCACCTTAAAGACCAACTAAGTTTTTATTTTGGTATGAGCTTTCGTGTGCATGCACACTTCTGAAGAAGTGTGTGAAGGTGTGAAGAAGAAGAAGTGTGAAGGTATCTGAAGAAGTGTGCATGCACACGAAAGCTCATACCAAAATAAAAACTTAGTTGGTCTTTAAGGTGCTACTGAAGGAATTTTTTTATTTTACTTCGATCCAGACCAACACGGCTACCTACCTGTAAACTGAAACCAGGTGTCTTGAAATCCTACTCTTCAGATTTCACAATGTGCCCTTACATTGGGAGTACTGTTTTGATTACACAGCTCAGGCACCAAAATTGCCTTGGACCATTTGGCCTTGTGTGTTCCACCTCCTTCCCAGAGGTTCTTCTTCATCCCATTTTTATTGGCCAGCATCATTCAAAATCCACACCCGCAAGGAAGAAGTTGTTTGTGAAGCCTAGCTAGTGTTTCTGTCCTAACCTCTGGCCTCTAACTGACACCAATCCAGACTTAGCTGCTGGGTTCCTAATACACACAAATGACTTTCCTTATTGAAAAAGATTAAGGAAATTGTATTTAATAGAACATCTGATGTCAATTATTACCACATCTAAAAGTAGCCTTGCCAGGTAAAATGACTCAGCTGGTAATGCTGGATCCTTTGTACATGAGGTCATTATCTCATTATCTATGTTGTGAACAGGTTATTTCTAGCTGCCTTTGTCAGAATAAAGGTCATAAACTCTGCAGAATTATTTTCCTCCACTGTCCGAATGCAGATATATGCATTTGTCACTACTATTGTCTTGCTAGTTTTTACGGTTACTACCTTTATTTACAGGGACGCGGGTGGCGCTGTGGTCTAAACCACAGAGCCTAGGGCTTGCCAATCAGAAGGTTAGCAGTTCAAATCCCCGCGACGGGGTGAGCTCCTGTTGCTCGGTCCCAGCAGTTCGAAAGCACATCAAAAGTGCAAGAAAATAAATAGGTACCGCTCCAGTGTGAAGGCAAACGGTGTTTCGCCAGAAGCGGCTTACTCATGCTGGCCCCATGACCCGGAAGCTGTCTGCGGACAAATGCCAGCTCCCTTGGCTTAAAGAGTGAGATGAGCCCCACAACCCCAGTCGTCCACGACTGGACCTAATGGTCAGGGGTACCTTTACCTTTATTTACAAAGAGGTTTCCATGTATTTAACAGCTGAGTAGCTACAAGAAACCCAACAGCTGACATTTTAATTCATTGTATCTCCAAATTGGGAAAAGCTACATTTTATGAATTTTTGCATGCTGCTCATTTGTTAAAGGCATAGAAATACTGACAGTGTGGGGAGTAACAGCTACTCTGGCACACACCTAAGAATTGTCTTCCTGATTAAGTCCAAGGTCTGTCTAGCCCAGGCATCCCGAGACTTTGGCCCTCCAGATGTTTTGGACTACAGTTCCCATCTTCCCTGACCACTGGTCCTGTTAGCTAGGGATCATGGGAGATGTAGGCCAAAACATCTGGAGGGCCGCAGTTTGGGCAAGCCTGGTCTAGCCCAACATTCCAATTAACTGTGGTCAGCCAAATATTTTGGAAGTGCAAGGTTTCACAAGCAGAGCATGAAGGCAATGACCATGCAGTGTCTAAAACTTTTAAACAAATCTTACTATTTAGAACTGTGACAGTATGGCACTATTCCTCATGTCAGTAGGCAAGGAGTTCTGAAGTGGGTGATGCAACACTAAAAGATCAGTTTTTTGTTTGTTTTTACAAATGCAATACAAGTATTATGTGAGACCTGTAGCAATGACAGTTTCGCAGATCAAAGCAGCTGACAGGGCATATATGGGATAAGGGCATCTCACAGATAAACAGGCCCCAAGCCAATTTGTTTTCATTTTTTGGTTGCCAAAATAGGTGCATAATGGGTGCAAATCGAGAGTTATAACCGGGCTAGAATTTCAAGAACTGACTGTATATTTATTAAGTACCCTGTACAGAAGCCAGTACAGAATACCTCCACTATGAGGGCGGTCTGACAGGTTTGGAAAAGGTGGAAGGAACAGCTGGTGCTTAACATTTTCCCTCTGTAGGTCTACTCAAAACTGCTGCCACTTCTGTTTGGTAACAGGGTCATTTTCTCAACTAACTCTCCAGTCTTCACTTCATAGCTGTAGTAGCACATAGTGCGGATGAATTCTTAAAGGGGCCTCTGTTCTTTACAGAAATTTCTCCACCCTGACCCACTTTCATTGCACAACTGAAAGTGAAAGGGACTATTCTATATTATGATCAGCTTGCAACACTTTACTCATTTTTTTTTACTGTTTAAAAGGTTTTAAAGCCTTTTGCTAGCTTTTTACAAGTCCTACTTGAGCAGGTTAGCAAAGGACTTTAAAGGCAAGCAAAGTACCTCAGCTGAGACAACCACCTTGTTATAAGATATGCCACCCATCACCACAATCGCTCCTGACAAATTTATCTTAGGTTTCTCTCAATTCTCTCCCCCTCCACACCATTTCCCCTTCTTTTATTTCCTCCTTTCTCAACATTGCAGCACACTGTTTACATGTCTACTCAGAAGTAACTTCCATTAAGTTTAGTGGAGTTCCAGCTAGGCCATATTCTGAACATGTCTAAAAGCCCCAAGTCTTGATTTTAAACTGCAAAGAGAGTGTGTGCTCCAAAAGCTTAGAAGCACTAGCACACTGAGGATGAAGAGAAAACATGAGATGTGATTAGTATACTGAGGCAATGTTAAGAGTAGACTTGACTTCCCTGGCGACCCAGGTGGCGCTGTGGTTAAACCACTGAGCCTAGGGCTTGCTGATCAGAAGGTCGGCGGTTCGAATCCCTGTGACGGGGTGAGCTCCCGTTGCTTGGTCCCAGCTCCTGCCAACCTAGCAGTTCGAAAGCACATCAAAATGCAAGTAGATAAATAGGAACCACTACAGCGGGAAGGTAAACGGCGTTTCCATGTGCTGCTCTGGTTTGCCAGAAGCGGCTTTGTCATGCTGGTCACATGACCTGGAAGCTATACGCCGGCTCCCTCGGCCAATAATGCGAGATGAGCGCGCAACCCCAGAGTCGGCCACGACTGGACCTAATGGTCAGGGGTCCCTTTACCTTTACCTTGACTTCCCTGGAGACATTCCAAAACACAACCCAGCCCCATATTCTGTAATCCCGCCTTTCATTTCCTTTCCTCAGAAGACAAGTGTCTGGGAAGAGGAGGGTATTGGCTGTTGGAAAAAGAGCTCCAAGAAGATTGTCAGGCCCTTGATCTTGCAGCTGACCAATAGGAAGTGGAATGCTGACTGTGATGAGGTAGTACCAGCTGTAAGTCGTTGAATTGGCTTTTGGGATATCAGATAGGGAGTACGAAGATGTGGGAAGTGTTACAATACAAAAAATAAATATCAGTTACAGAATTAAGAGCTAGGGTGGGGAGAGAAAGAATTATCTTTCCCACAATAGTAAAGAAAAATTTCTTCTGTGCTTTTTCTTCTCTATGGAATTAAAAGAGTCTATTGTAAAGACAAATCCTAAAAACAAAGACCTTCTGTATGGATTATTTTTTTAAAAAAATTTTTTTAACTGTCTCCAAAGCTTGAATTATTACCATGTGATACTGCAGAGGGATACTGCCCTGGGATAATAGACATTTATTTTAAGATACAGTAAAAAGTATGTATCATAAACTGAGTCCTTTAGCAACCTATTCCAGAGCTACTCCCACCAAATTATGTTCTATCAGAAGCTAATTAAATAATCAAGAAAACAAACATTCAGAATGTTTAACTAGACAAGAAGTTGAGCTATATATATGTTTAGAATGGGCTGAAAATACATGATCAGAAAACTCAAAGTGCTTGATCTCTTGATTACCACTGGAGTTTATTTCACATCAACAATATGATCACTCAATTGGACAGTGCTGAAAAGAAAACCTTTCCACACCATTGAGCTTATACCTTTGTCCAAAGGTCTTCACTGAAATCACAAACAATTTAATTAACAACTCTAATCAAAGCTGGTTATTCTTCCCAGATTTCACTACAATAAAATACTGCAATCAATTTCTGCTCCTGGTAAGCCTGTTGAGGTTTGCCTCTCTGAGTCAATAAAAATTGAATGAACTCAGGACCAGTTTAAAAGTTTTCATTGCTAACAAAGTTATTTTTTAATTTAAAAAAATCAATTTAAAACGATAAACAAACCTCAACTTATATAACCAAACCAAAATTATTATCTAGGCAGACACTGTAAATATCCTGCACACAGATCAAAATGCCCATCTTTTTCAAAAATATATTTTCTAGAATTTATTTGTACACAGAAATTGAAGAGCTTGCTTTTCTTCTTAGTCAAGGTACACTTGAAAAGGGTTTACTGAAAGGGTTTAGCATGTTTCCTTATAAGATCACAGAAATACAAAGGAATAATCTCATTTCTACATGATCTAAAATATCAATGGGGCCCAATTAGGTCTCTTCTGCTTTTCAAGTTCCATAATCTTTTAAAAAGAAGATATGTACAGTTGTAGCAACACAGAGAATCCTGGACACCACAAACAGCTCTTAAAACAAGGAACAAGTAAACTTGCATGGAACTGAATTGCTGTGGTATAGGCATGGAGAAGGCTAGGAGAAACAGCCCTTGAACAGCCAAAGTGTCAGCTCCAGCAAAACCAGGGGTCTTAATCTTAATTCCATGCACTCCGATTTGTATCTTGTGTTTCCTGCTTGGCAGGGGGTTGGACTGGATGGCCCTTGTGGTCTCTTCCAACTCTATGATTCTATGATTCTATGTATCTTCAGGAGCACTTGATCAGACCACTTGAAAAGGGAAAAAAGTTTGTTATCAAGGCTGCCAAACTGAGCAATGGGAAATTACCGCAGTCCCTGCACTCAGCCTCCTCCTGCAAGAGGTGAGAAGTGAGTCTAAAGGCAAGCAAAGAGGGCTAAGGCAGGAGTATTGGGGGCATGAAAGGACAAAGAGGTCTACACAAGTTGTCAGACTGGAGTAGTAGTAGCTCAAGGTGAGCAGCTGGAACTCATGAGGGGAGTTACAAAATATAAGAAACTGGAAAGTAGTAAAAAGCAGATTGTGTGGTGCCACTTACTCTTAAGAAGACATGGTTCTTGAGAAATGGAGGGAGAAGAAGGACAAAGCACCAGAACTCTTTCCTCCTCAAAAGAAGTTGTAAGCAAGTATAAAGTAATACACATTGGGCTAAAAATAAATTCAGTGAAGAAAAGGAAGTATTTCTTCACACAACACATAACCAATTAATGCAATCTGCTGCAACAAGATGTCATAGTAACCACTGGCTTAGGCGGATTTAAAAGTAGTTCCTCATATTCCTAGTTTAGTAGTCTATGAAAGACCACCTGCAGTTCAGAGGCATCAGGTCTCCAAAAACAAGTTGCTGAGGGGCAAAACATGAAGGCAGACTGGTGCCTGCCTTCGTGCACAACCTATGGGATTCTCAGAAGCATCTAGCTGGCCATTGTTGGAAACAAAATGCTAAATTAGAAGTGCCACTGGTCTGATGTAGCAAGTATATTCTTACATTGAAATCTAATCTATGGCATATCCTGAGCTCAGAGACAGGCAACAACCCTTAAAAAAACTGAACAGTATTTCAAATTATTTACTGACTAATACAGGACAGTCACACTAGCTGTATCTTCACAACTCACATGCAACCACAAACACACACAAGACACGCTCATCCCAATATATCCAACACTACTCCCAGACTGCAGGGAGATTTGTGGCTAGTCAGTAAGCAAAGACAGGTTCCTCACCATTGCCTGTCAATTCCCACTTGCTCCTATAATGCAAGGGTGGGATTTTCCAGTACAGTACTGTCTACAAGAACTCCACAACATTTTTCTTGTGTGATTACATGCCAATACTGCACATGTATTGGGTTTATGTAAATACACATAACCAATTGAACTATAATGATAGTGGCAGAAATCCAGCAGAGTTTGAATGAAATCAGTGGGCTTCTGTGCTGGATTTAGGGTAATATTTACAGGTATTTATTTATTAGATTTATATACTACCATTCCTCCCAAAGATGACACATTTCTGTGAGTAAAAGCACAATTAAAAATAAAATAAAAACCTATTTAGAACATTGAAAAACTGTTTAAAAAACCTAAAAACAATAAAACATCTAAAACTAATTTAAGAACTGATGACCTTAATTACCACCAACCATGTACATATATTTCCTTGTTTCTCAGTCACTGAAATAGCACCCTTCCTTGGTTCTGATGTAATGGGTTGGTTTATACCAACAATTGCATATTTGTATTATTTATTTTTTCCAGATCTCAATTCTGGGGTTTTCTCTTTCCTTTCAGTATTTAGCATATAGAATTATAACTGCCATTATCATATAACATCCCCCAATACAGATGAAAAGTAATGCCTATTTCTCTTCAACATTTCAGCACAGAAGCTTGCAAATGCAGGGCTGATTTCCCCTCTCCCTGCCTGCCTTGCATGTTGCACTTTTTACAATAATGGGATGGGAGCACTCCAACAACTTCTAAAACCCATCACAAAATCTGAGTTGGCCTTCTACATATGAACAAGGCTCAAATTAATACGATTAATTAATAAAACAAACATTCCGAAGATGAGAAGGGACTGTTTCTCACTTTCTATCCAACCTTTTTCTTTTTCTTAGGTTTACTGAAGTGTTTATTTCTACCTCCACTCCACTCCAGTACTTTCAGGAGTCTCTAAACCTGTAGGTCTGATCCTCCTGCTTTGTATATTTCGTATAATCCTGAGAACATATTCAGATTACAAATATTCTAAACTCCCCCCCCAAAAAAAACAAAATCAAAAACAGAATAGTCCTGATATAAACCAAGCAAAAGCCACAAGTGTGAGAACAGTTCAAAAATGACCTCTATGTGTATTTCACAATCAGGTGATGCCTTTATTAGGGCCAACAAAAATGTCATAAAATAGTATCTTTATATCACTGTACTTGAAATTTTCATCTATAAATTTTAATTGCAGCACTTCACTGCTAGCTAACTAAGTTCTGATAGTGTAGAACAGAAAAAAGAATGAGCCTAGAACCCACAGGGAGATAGGAACTCTTGCAGGTAGGAAACACAAAAGAAAAAGGAACAAAGACAAGGGGAAAGATAAACAGAGAAAAGGAAGGAAGAGATATAAAAGACACAAGTAGCAGTGACCTAAACAGAATCTGAGTGAGAATACGGAAAAAACAACCAACCACTGATTGTTATCATTGCAAAAAGATCAGACTCTCCCTGATCTGTGCAATTTCCTGTTAACATTGGTGGCATTCTGCAATAGATTGAAAGCCAAACCAGACATGACACTAACATCTCCATTTGGTTAAACTCTGGACAATATTCAGAACAAAAGGAGTGTGGGTTGAGGATGCTAAAATCTCCCTTCACCATGACTTTCTTTCTCACAATCTGTCTTCTCAGGGGCTTTTCTCCTCCAATACCAGAAGTAAGCACAAATACTGTAACAGGAATAGAATAAAAGGAAAGAGGCAGGCACTCAAGTTGACAAATCCCATCATACCCTGCCTCTTGTTAGCATGTTGGGAGAGTCTGATCTTTTTGCAATGATAACAATCAGTGGTTGGTTGTTTATTCAGTATTTTGCTGTTCTCTGGCTAGACCAGGCATAGGCAAACTCTGCCCTCCAGATGTTTTGGGACTACAACTCCCATCATCCCTAGCTAACCGGACCAGTGGTCAGGGATGATGGGAGTTGTAGTCCAAAAACATCTGGAGGGTAGAGCTTGCCTGTGCCTGGGCTAGACACTTCTATAAAGTTCCCTTTCAGCCCCTCTCTCTACCCATTTTTACAACTGTACTGTAATGCAAATAATAATTCATCATTAGACAGATACCATCAACCATCATTACAACAGAGACAGCACAGTGGTGGCAGCAAAAAGACCAGAATGGGACCTGAGCAGAGTTGTGATTTTCAGCAACTGGTATTCAGTCTCTGACACTGAAGTTAGTACACAGTCATTATGGCCAGTAGCAATCAATAGCCATATCCTCCATCAATATGCCAATCCCCTTTTAAAGACATCCAGGTTGGTAGTCATCATTACATTTTGTAGCAGCAAATTCCACTGCACTGTGTGAGGAAGTCCTCCCTTTTGCCTGTCCTAAACTTTCAACTTGAAGTGTCATTGGATGACCCTGGGTTCTAGAGTTATAAGAGAGGAAGAAAAACTACTCTTTCTCCACAAATCATGCATGATTGTATCCACCTCTGAAATGTCACTCACCCTTTTTTTTTCTAAACAAAGAAATCACAAAATATTGTAATCTTTCCTCATAGGAAGTTGCTCTAGCCCTTTGATCATTTTCGTTACCCTTTTTCTGGACTTTTTCTAGCGCAACAATTTATTTTATGAGTTGCAATTATAAGAACTGCAGACAGTATTTCAAGTGTAGTCTCACCATATATACCCATAATAACATTATATTTGTGGTTTTATTTTCAATCCTTTTCCTAATGATCCCCAGCATAGAATTACCGGTAACCTTTTCACAACTGTAGCACACTGGGTTAACATTAAGGTCCATAAATAGTAACACCTTAGAGGTCCCGGGCCTGAAGGAAATCAGATTAGTCTCAACTAGAACCAGGGCCTTCTCAACATTGGCTCCGAACTGGTGGAACGCTCTGTCTCCTGAGACCACGGCCCTGCGGGACCTGATTTCTTTCCGCAGGGCCTATAAGACAGAGTTGTTCCGCCTGGCTTTTGGCCTGGAGCCAACCTAATCCCCTCCCCCATTTTCCTTTTCCCTTTTCCTTCCGCATGAGGCTGCATTTTAATTTTAATGTTTCTTTAATTTTGTTCTTATGTTGTAATTCAATCAGCTGTTTTATATCCGGTGTTAGCCGCCCTGAGCCTGGCCTTGGCTGGGGAGGGCGGGGTATAAATAAAATTTATTATTATAAGTTATCCATCATGACCCTGAGGTCTTGTATCCTGGTCAGTCGCTGAAAGTTCAGACCCCACTAGCGTATTTGTTAAGTTAGGATTTTCTTCTCCAATGTGCATCCCTTCACACTTTCTTACACTGAACTACATTTGTTACTTTAATAACGCTACAAATTCCTTCAGTGTTTGTTCTTCACAATCCCTGACAGAGCTGCTGTAAGAATGCTTGAGATGAATGTGAAATCCTTTGATATAAATACTTACAGTGTAACCTTCTACATGTTTCCTCAGGATTCCTCAGGTAAGCAGGCATAAGATTGCACCATATACTCTCCAGTTCCCTCAGGAACAGCAATGTCAGGTTTTTTTTTAATACAGTGGTACCTTGGTTGTCGAACATAATCCGTTCCAGGTTTGATTCCCAGAACGATTCGAAAACCAAGGTGCGGCTTCCGATTGGCTGCAAGAGCTTCCTGCACTCTATCAGAAGCTGTGTCAAACGTTTGCAAATCAGAACACTCACTTCCAGGTTTGCAGGGTTCAGGAGTCGATTTGTTCAACAACAAAGGCGTTTGACTACCAAGGTACCACTGTACTTTGGGCGAGTGCAATCTGGACCCTTCTGGTGTACGCAATATTTACAAATATAGAAGCACAGCATATACTGGCAACACAGCACTCCAGAAAGACAGAAGAATCCCATCAGATCTTTATGAGTGATGCCCTGCATTCACAATGTGTGCTCAGCAAACTCACATATCTCTTCTCCCTTTCCCAAACTACCAGCTGCTGTTTGTCACACCCATCTGCCCTCTCCCATCTGCTGGAGGATGTCATTTTATCTAGGTTCCAAGATTATCTCCTTAAAACAGTCAGGAGAATTCTCCAGCTATCTCTTTATGTTAGGCTTACACTGAAGAATGATCAACCAACCAAACTACAAAGGAATCAGCTGGCAAGCATACCAGAATTATTCACATATACTTCAAGTATGTGTAGTCGAAGTGCAAGCACCAGGGAGCTACTAATGCAATCTAATTCAATAGGATGAGTCATATGGTACAATAATTGCCTTCAGCAGATGCCATGCCCAGCTCCATCCCAATTTTTTGTGAACATATTGCTTTTCCACATTACTTTCAGGCCAATTGTTCAAACTACTTCATATCCAATCCTATTGCTTTTATTTTTGTCTGTTCTCTCACTTTGTCCTTTTGGAGAAAGTTAGGTAAAAAAAAATTCTAGACTTGCATGGGTGTTTCTTTCAAACTTGTCCACTCTTCTCCTCTTTTCCCCTCAGCTTTTTTGCACCTTCAGTTCCTTTGTCTGCAGAACACCTGTCATTCCTCTTCAGCCACACTAAGCATCAAACTTAAGCTGCATACACACTATACCTTTAAAGCGCAAGAATTATGGGCACTGCAGTCTGTTGAGGGTTGCTGGTCATTGTAACTCGGTGGAAGGTAAACTACAGTGCCCAGAATTCTTTTAGGAGGTAATGTGCTTCAAATGTGCTTTTAAAGTATAATGTGTATGCAGTCTCAGTCATTTGTTCAGGCTGGATTTAAGCATGCAGAAGGTATTGGCAATGAAATACTGGTAGAATGGACTGCACCACTTCACACTAAAACTGAGGAATTACATTTTAAAACTATATAGAAGAAAACTAGCACAGCACAGATGGAACTGGGCTAGAACCTTTCCCCCTGAAGTGCTAGTTTTCTACTTGCAATGAGTTATTTTTAAATACTGGGAATCGTTCAAAATTTATGAAGCGGCACACCCCTCAAGACCCTACCACCACATTCCACAACATATATACAGTTGTCTACATAAATGATAGAATAGAATACATTCTACACAATACTACTTAAGACTGCAGGTGAGGGCCTATTTTGGAACATCCCCACAAGGTTTACCCCAGAAGGAAAAAGCTCCCAGAAGTAGCATATCAGTGAGAAACCTTTCTGCATTCAAGCACCAGGCCCATTTGCAGACCAACTCTATGTTACAAAGATGCCTGCAAACATGACATGAAGGCTGGAAACATTAACCCCACCATGTGGGAATCCCTTGCAGATGACAGCAGTGCCTGCAGACAGTCAGGTCATGTTTCCAGAGCAGTGGCCAGAGGAGAAATGACCACTGGGAGGAGCGCAGAGAGAGGAAACACCATGGTGCACCTGCAGCAGCACAACCGGACGCCTTCATTTGTCCCAACTGAAACAAAACATGTCTCTCCCATATCTGTCTCTAGAGCCACAGCAGGTGCTGCAACTCTCCCAATGGTTTAGCTTCACCCCCAAAGGCGCACTGCACCTCCACTGACTCAGACAGACGGGTGCCATATGTAAACATGTCTTTTACATATGGGAATATTCAAAAACACAGCACCTCTTTCCCACTGCAACCTGACATGGTGTACTCCAGAAACATACCGTTTTACCTTGCCTATACTGTACTCCTCTAACTTCTCCCCCCCCCCAAAAAATAACTTTGCTTTCTGCTTCCTAACCTTTCTCAACTGTTAACTGATAGTGCTCCCTTAAGAAACATGCTTATGGAGGTGGAGCTATAAGAAACGGGGCTTCGCTTTCCAGAGAAAATGCACAATACCGTGGCTCGTTTTGACCAAAGCAAGCGCCGGAAACGCCCAGCTTGGCGAAGCTCCTCCTTGTTTCCATCCGCTGCCAGGAGAGGGAAAGGCCACCTGTGGGACCGGCGAGAGCAAACAATGGGAGTTGCAAATCCCCACGACGGAACTTTCGCCAGGACAACCTGCCGGGGGGGGGGGGCTCGCAGGTTCCCCGGGGTATTATTATATGTTCGAGTTCTCCACAATTTACCTGCATGCACACGTGCTGGGAAATAATAATTTTTTTAAAAAATGAACAAAGCCAGGCTCCCCCCCTCCTCCCGCCCACAGTTCCTAGCTTCATTAACTACGAGCGACGAAGCTTTCGGTCCTTTCCAAAGTTTTGCAGCGCGAACCCCGCGTTTGGTAGCCTCCCCACCCCCAAAAGGAAATCATGGATACACTAGATATGAGTTCGTAGTTGACACCCAGATTCCTCCAGTTCCTTCCGGGAGTGTGGGCGAAACCGAAGTTTGCCGCCTCTTCCCCTTAAACCCACCTGCGCCCACAGGAGGTTAAAAATGTCCTGAGGAGGGATGGAAGTGCCCCCTCCCCTGGACATACACACGACCCCACACACACTTCCATTCACCTCCTTGTAACACGCATATGCCACCCACACGGGTGGGGTGGGGGACACAGCAATGAGAACCATACACACACAGCCCGACACCCACGCGCGACCACTCGCCTCGGCTCCCGGGCTCCACGCGGCCATTCTCGAGTGGCGCTTCTTGCGGCCGCCCAAGGGGCCCCCCGCCCGGCTCCTCCGCCGCGTGCTCCGGCTGCTGCCCCGCTTGGGCGCCGGGGCCCTCTTCACCGCCGCCGGGCGCCTCCACCGGCACCACCGTGAAGTTGGTGGGCATGGCAACTCGCTCTAGCCGAGGCTCCCCGGCCGGGTCCCGCCGTGCCGAGCCTCACACGGCCGCCGCCGCCGCCCTCCTTCCCCGCCCACCCGCGTTAGGAGCCGCTGCGGCGGGAAGAGTTTGTGGCTCTTTCCCCCACACCTCCGCCTCTCTTTCCTCGGCCGGCCCCCTCAAGCGCCGGCGCTGCCGTTGCGGCCGCAGGGAGCTCGGTAGCTGCCAGGCAGGAGCCGCGCCTCACGTGAGGGGAGCCTTTGCCTCAGAGGGGAAAGGCGGGAAGAAACTCGCTGCCTTCAGCGGCTCTTTGTTGAACGCGGCGTAGGCGAGGGGCAGATGGAGCCCAGGGCTGCCCCAACACACACACACACCCCTCCTCTTCAACACCCCTTTACTGGCACACACACCTCCTCTTCAACACCCCTTTACTGGCCCACAAACAAAAACACACACCCCTTGGCTTGATTCAGCACACACACACAGAGCGCCCTTGAATTTATTCAACATCCCACCCCTTTATTTGATCCATCACCCCCTACAAACACACACACACCCCTTGACTTGATTCAACACACACACACACACACACACACAGTCCTTGAGTTTATTCAACACCCCCTTTATTTGATTCAAAACACACACACCCCTACAAACACACACATGCACACCTTGACTTGATTCAACAAATGTGAGAGGTTTTGTATGGGGGCATCAAAAGCAGCAAAGGATACATGCGTTTGGGACCATATGGAGTGCATCTCTCCCCCCTCCTTAGATAATAATAACACAGTTCAGAGATGCTCATATTTTTCATCGACAGAGCAGCTAAAGGTAATTATCTCAGGTCAGAGATGTTACTGTTGTTTATTGATGCAGCAGTTAAAGGTGATCTGTAAAACCCAGTGACTCAGCATCCTCACGGAAAGTAAGAAGCAGGTTCTTCATTATGGCTTTTCTGTGGCAAAGCCCCTGGCCCGCCCCGCATGCAGCGCTAGTCACCATGCAGTGTTCCACAGTATTTGCTTGTTTAAGGTTTTTATATGATGATTTCTTCCAGATATGACTTCAAAACTGTTTCCAGACAACAAGGAAATCCATATCAATAAAATACTTACAGGGCAATTAAAATATCAGCAAGGAAACAGCAATGATATGCATCAGTTCCACAATACAAATAGAGACTAGAAGCGAAGTGTGGCTTCCAAAAGCACAAGAAAGCAAACAGGTTATTTATTATTATTAAATTATTATATATTAAATTTGTATACCGCCCTATACCCATAAGTCTAAGGGCAGCAAAACATAAAGATTATGGAATCCCCTAAGCCATAAGAAGGCTACAAATACCCTTAACAGAATAGCATAGTTGTGTGTGACAGCCAGCAAGGAGTAATAGTGAGGATCAACTCCACTGCCTTACCAGAGAGTGGAAGGGTTAAAACAGAAGCTAGCAAGTAGCACATAGGTGATAAGACTCAATAGCTTTTAGGGTTGCAGCAACTGAAGGTTTATTTATATTTGTGTTTTTTTAAGAGACCCAGTCTCAATAACTGAGTGAAGGTCAGATGTCCTGTTACACAGAAAAGTGGGCAGGAGAGTACACACTGAAAGCCATAATCTTTAAACATAAAACAACAGCCCTTCTAAAACTGACTTGGCTGCTGGAACATTTTCAAGTGCTCCGAGTTAAGATAATGATACCAGCAGCAGTTTTTTCATTCGTGGTTTGTACTGTAGAATCTGCACATGTTGCTCAGAGTTTGATACAGGAATGCTTGATACAACTGCTGTTTCCCAGAAGGTACATACAGTAATGTGAACCTTCAGGACCAATGCTTCTCATTTCTCCTCCAGCTAATAAATTGCTTTTTACAGATTATTTTGTGTGGAACTTCCTCCCCTCCTCGCCTCACCTTCCCTCTTGGCTTCTCACTCAATATTCTCCATCCCCACAGTAACCAGCACCTCTCAGCAGCCTGCCTTTTACTCCAGGTTCAACTCCTACTTGCCACTCTCCACAGAAGGCTTGCTGCATACATATTCTTCTGCAGCAGTGAGCTTACACACAGAGAAAGCAGGGAAATTAGAGAATGGTAGTGGAAATTGTACATAGCCCTTAGGGGTAGAGAGAAGTGGTGTGGCCCCTTTAGTGTAGAATTTGTTGCTACAAGAGTGGTGGTGAATTGTCATTCTAACTGCATTCCAGCTGTTATAAATGTTGTTATGGTTTATATTTTGTACACTGCCCTGATATAGTCAAATGTAAAAATAAAATAAGGTTTGGAAGGATGACAGGTGGTGACAGTTGGAGGCAGAGCGGACAGAGCCATGTGAAAGCAGTTGGAAGGGGAATGTAGATGTAAGATACGGGGATAGGCTTGAGAGACAACCTGAATTGTTCTTCTAATAGAAACAGGTGCATCATATCTCTTCCCTGCATCTGTCCCAACCAGTCAGGTAAGGGCACTCACCTCTCACTTCAAACCTGTCTGGCCAGACTACCATTGCAGTCCAGAAAGTTTTGTTTCTTGGTGGAAGGTTCAGCTTGTAGCCTGAATCCCATATACTGTACTGTTCCCATTTGACTTATTGACACACCTACACCTAAGGCGATGCAGAGAACAGTTAGACTGGAAAAAGGAGAGAGCAACTAAGGGCAGAGCCAGCCTGAGATATTTTGCCGCTTGAGGCGAAACAGAAAATGGTGCCCTGCCCTGCTGCTGCCACCACCTGATTAAACACGTGGGTAGGGTGCAGGGAAGCCTCAGAGGGGCAGGTGGTGGCAGTAGCAGACCCACACTTTTCCAGGCAGCAGCTGCAGGTGACAAGCACGGGAGGTGGCAAAAGGAGCGCTTTTGGGGGGCCAGATCTGCCACCCCTCCCAGCTGTCCCCAGTCTGCTGCCTATCTCAGGGTGTGTTTGGGTTTGGGGAGGAGTTAAATAGATAAAACTGAAATAACATACAGTACTATATACGGTACTTTAAAAAATATTCTCAGGGCAGTTCTTTCTGGCATAAGAATCTAGAAGGGAATATTTTTCTTGCCTCCAACCTCCATATAATTTTAGTAGCAGAGGGTTTATCAGACATTGACTCTTTTACATGTAGATTAACACTGTAATCCCACAAATGTCTACTCAGAGGTAAGCTAGGTACACCAAAGTAAGTGTATATAGAATGGCAGTATTAGCCATGAGAATGTACAAGGCCTATTGGATATTCTCAAAAACTCTTAACAGTGGTGTTATATAGTGCAAACAAGCAATGAATTCAGGGGAAAGGAGGACTCTCTGTTCCCTTGTCATCCCTCTTCTACTCCCCTACAATATTTTTTTAAGGGCTGTGTATGGTTATATTTATTTTAAGAAGCACTGTGAAATTTGGAGGGTAAACCCATAGATGTGGGGAAGTAAAAGGGCATAGGTACCGGTAAGTATAAAGGCAGATCCTCTAGCAGCAAAAGAGGACTCTCAGAAGAAGGAGGCCTAATGAAGTTTGTGGCAAAGTAGCAGCTATGCCATATTGCATCACACACAAGTCTTGTTGAGAACAGACTGGGGAAAAGGAGCACCTTGAGAACCCCCTGACAAAACTTAGTAGAGAGGCCGTCCACAAAATACATATGCAGGCTTTGAACGTTATAAATAAACGTTTATCTTAGCGGAGGCTGGCAGCAGTCTTAACTAGGGTTCGCCAAAAAACCTTGCAGGGAGGTTGGGCTCAGAAGGTTTTTTCTGCGCTCCAGTCCCTCCCTGCAATAAACACTTCAGGGACAAGGGGATGGCTCAGCTTTTCTTCATGTTCCTAATGTTACTTCCCTGCCCCTGCAAGCTAGCCTCTGCTTCTGAAAATTCCAGCAACTTGAGGGAGGCATATGTGCGCAATTATTGTGCATGAGGCTTTGGGGGCAAGTAAGGGTTTTGGCCCTAGACGACGGTATATTTCTGAAAGGTAGCTTCAGGTTTTTGCATCCTGACTTCGTTTCAGGTTTGGCATCCCCAAAGCTTCTGCATATGAGCATTTCCTTTACAAATGGCTCTGGCTAATCAATTATTATTAAAGTATTATCAAGTAATAATATTTACAATAAAGTAAATCAAGTACTATCAATACTTATTTGGAACAACAGCTCAGCTTTGTTATTTTGTTCAGGAATAAGTTTCTTTTCAGACTATATCATGATGTTTTAAATTCTTCTGGTGTTTGTGTGTATATTTGTTTGCAAGTCAACCTTATAATTTACCTCTAACTGGTATTTTAGTTTTATGGCAATTCCCTTTAATTGAAGTCAAATGTTACTGTGGTGATCATGTTGGGTTGTTGAGCTGGCTTTGTCACTCTTACATTACAGTCACCATTACCATGTAATTCAGCTATATTTAAGTTTTAAATCAAATGTTCTACTCCTCTTAGGACTTGCAGCCAAACCCATAATTGACTGCCCTGAAAGTGCAATGAGTTATAATGCCAATATTCTCTGCTCCTCTCTTTTAGGGAACAAAAATTATGGTTATTCACTTAACCCTTCTTAAGTCCACCTTCCTGCAAGTATAAGAAGTCATAGCAAAACTTTTAGGGAAGAGATTGTAGGCAGGCATAATCAAACCGTGCCAGATTAGCATTGTCATTTGCTGCAGAAATGCAATAATGAATTGTGGTGATGACACCTATGTGGCAGCTAATGTGGATTATATATTGTACTATTTTTAAGATTAGTGTAACCAAGGGAATACTTTAACACATTAATCTTCAGATCATGAGCTGTGACCTGACCTAAGTAGGTCACACAAATGGCACCAAGGCCATCTTATGGAGACTAGGAGGGAGAAAGAAAAAGAGATGTGGTAGATTTAAGAGAAAGCGACAAAGAGAATACATGAAAGATAGATAAACAGTACAGATTGAAAGTCGCTAGGGGGTCCACGGAATTAATTTATATTTCAGTTTGTGCAGCATACATTTAAGATTCCCATTCTAGGCACATTTTCCTCCCAAAGTATTCTTCATATTCAAGGAACAGAAACTGTACTACATCTTTCAGTGCTCACTAGTGAACTTGTCTGTCATTTACATTTGCTATATTTTAGCAAACCATAGTTCCACAGTTGTTTCTTTCCTCTTTCAGAAATATTTCCTGTAAGTGCTGCTAGTATTTTATGCACCACAAATATACATGAGACACACTGGTGAAATTAACTCCTTAGCTGCCACAATTGGGGAGAATCCATAGGATGCCTTCCAGATGTTTCTTGGACTACATTTCCCATCAGCCCCCTAGCACGTCCCAAGGCCAAGGATGATAGAATCTGTAGTCGAGGAGTATCTGGAGAGCACCATGTTGTCTACTCTTGATCCACAGAATTATAGTTTGCTGAAAGCATAGAGGCCATACAATAAATTAATTAGACTTTCTATAGCAAATTTAGTGTGTTTAAAGCCTTTTACATGCGTTAGCACACATACAAAGGAGATGATTGATCAGAATTCTCAAGATTTATATTTAAAAGCTATCACAGGGGCTGCTAATTTGCTTGGTCAATGGCTGGTAGTGGGGATAATCTATAATCTATTGTAGATAATCTAAGGAATTTGGGTAGTGTCAAATTCATACATGAAATACAGTTGATTTACAATAATGTTATTGTTAATATGCTACGCAACAGTTTTTTTAAATGTTCAGATTCTAAATAGCAAGTCTACCACAATTAACTGAGAACAATTTTAACAGCTGTGTGACTAAAACAATATGCTGTACACTAATAAGAAATTTTATTTTATTATAAGTCTTTAATTGGCTAAGCCTTTAATCTTCTCCTTCAGAAGCTTGCTAATCTGTTACTACTTCTGTAGCAGAGACCTATTAAATGAGCTTATTAAAAGTCAGTTCATACATTCAAGGAAGGAGTGCAAGTGACTTTCTGCATCTGATGTAATACGGCACTCACTATCTCTCCCCCCCCCCCCCTGGTGTGACCCATGATTCATCATGTTTTTATATCACTCCTTTTAACAGCAAACTCAAGTGGTGAATGTAGACAGGACTGAAGCGAAAACAAGACCCTGAGAACAGGAGGCTCTCTAACAGGTTCAGGGGGATATTGAGGTTTCCAAAGTACCAAAAATCCTTTTATACCCCACCCCAAAGGGCACCTGTCCTCAAATAATGGCTCAGTAAGGACTGGGCATGTTTCAGTAGCCACAAACTGTTGAGAGTCATTTGGCAAAGAAAAACTGAAAAGGAGAGGCAGGAAGAGGGGGGTAGGGGGTGGCGTGGCTGGCTGAGACCCTGAACACAAGCACTCTTACTAAGACGCAGAATATACGGCAACATTTTATTGCAGAATCCTGTTGCTAATCATTACTGTAACTACATCTAGGATTGCCAACTTTGGTTGGGCAAAATATGGGAGAGGCTGGGCAAAATAAAGGACAGCCCAGGGTGGGTGGGGTTTGGGGGCACACACACTCTCATGACTCCAAACCCTTTCCACCCTTTGTGGAGTGGGATTCCCCACATTTGGCCTCCCTCGTCACCACCCTGCCCCGTTCTCTGCCGCAACTCATGAAGATGGGGAGGGCCCTGGGGTAGACAGCTGGCTCCCACGGGTGACGAGCTCCAGCTCCAGCCTCTTGCCCATGCTGGCTTTGTAAGAGACTTGAGGAGGGAGGTGGGAGGAGAGGTCAAGTCGGAGTGGTGGAGGGGGCCAAGTGGCGGCAGACCTGCATCTTGCTAGACCAGCGGGTGGTGGCTGCTGAGGAGCACCAGCGAGAGGGAAGGAAGGAGGGGGCGAGGGGGGGAGAGGAGGTTGAATATGAGCACTCTACACTGCAATATTTTGTTGCAGGCCCACTTTGTTGCAGGTCCCACTTGCATGTTCAGACCCAGACACCTGCCCCCTAAATAAATTCTCACTTGATTCAAATTTTAGTTTGGTTTTTGGCATAATTTAGACCACAACTTTATTGATTGCAGAAAGTGAGTGGTTGCATAGGCTCTGGTTCGACTAGCTCCCTGCACCCTTGCAGGTAGCACTGACCCAGGACACCAGCATAGGTCAGCCAAGGGTAAACACCTGGATAGGCAGAAAGCTGGGAACACGACTATGTCTGCCACCCAGATGTCCCCCTGGACTCAGGCACGGGCACAACCCCCTCTCAGGGGTTGACCAAACCATTTGAGTCCCTGGATTCCTGTAACGGAATACCCTTCACATAGGGATGGCAAGAGATTTCTCCCATCCCTATCACCTGAACCAGTGCCTACCCACCACACGAGCACCTGCGCTTGCCACCAACCACTCACACCTGTAACCAATCCCTTAACCCCACTGACACGGTGGTCAGCCACAAATCATTCCAAATCACAGACAGATGAACCCCATCAAGCCTGTAAAGGGATGCATCACGAAAGGTAATGCCCAGGTGATGGCTCACCATCCCTGCCCAAGGCCAGAACCTTTTTGGCCACAGTGCTCTGGACATGCATCTTGGCCATCTCGGTGGCAGCTGGGAATTGGCTACCACTTCACTGCCAACAGTGACCAAATTTTGAGTCCAGGAAGAGCTGCCTTCAACTCTTCAAAGTCCTCCTGCATGCGGGACCGCAAGCTCAGCTTCCGGCAATTACACCCAGCTGCACCACCACTGTGGATATGCCTCCATAGACACCTTCCCAAGGCATTCCTTGTCTGGACCACCAGGAGACGTGCATGTGGTCAGGAATTGCGAGCCTGTGTTCGAATCTAGACTCCGCTGCCCTCTTGCTGGCCCAGTGGACAATCAGAAACGGATTCTTAACCATGTCCAACTTCAGTCTGCAAGAACTCTCTTTGGTTAACTTCGTTTCTCTGCATTTGGGAGAAGCTGACGAACCAACTTCATTAAGGAGTTAAGAATGAAAATATGCAAGACCAGGAATAGACCAATCCATACACCCTTCACTCCAGTGCATGAATGTGTGTGTGTGTGTGTGTGTCAGTCTCACATCACAAAGGACAAAGGTGTAAACCTTAAACATATTTTGTGTGTTTACAACTACCCTCAGCCAAATTATTTCTAATTCCTAACTCAATGTGAAGCAGCAAAATATGGATTTGGATTTGATATCCCGCTTTATCACTACTCGAAGGAGTCTCAAAGGGGCTAATAATCTCCTTTCCCTTCCTCCCCCACAACAAACACTCTGTGAGGTGAGTGGGGCTGAGAGGCTTCAAAGAAGTGTGACTAGCCCAAGGTCACCTAGCAGCTGCATGTGGAGGAGAGGAGACGCCAACCTGGTTCACCAGATTACGAGTCTACCACTCTTAACCACTACACCACACTGGCTCCATTATGTTTAGAGTTACTTAACTTATTAATTTAATTATCTTCTATACACCAGGTGTTCAAGTGCTCATCAAGGAGGTTCTAGGGTAAGCACTGACTGATTTAATTCAAAATTAGAGTGTGTTTGTCCAGTCTAGCAATAATCTGACCAAACAGTGTTTGCACTTTGCACACACAGAACCACAACCTCATTAAAGGCAGTCAAAATGTTCCACCCACCTACATGTTAGATAACTGAGAGGTCTCTAAACAGTGGAGGAATTACAATAATGTAGAAGTGGGAAATATGTCATTCTGAATTCCTTTGGATAAAGGAGCACTGTACAGGTTTTCAATTAATACCGGTAGAGAGAATTTAAAAATTCCTTATAAGTTAGCATGTGTGTCTGCTATGTGACTACAAAAAGTACAAATTGAAGATATCTGAAATGTAAAAATGTGCCTTTGGCATTTGTAATGCTAATGTACATATTTTAATTGTTTGTAACATGACATGCCACCGATCATCCAGGGAGAAGTTATTTGTGTGTAACTTCTCTCAAGAGATGTTTGAGAGGCAGAATATGTTGGGAGGTAGGATTGTATATGTGTGGGGGATAAATGTATTTTAACCAGTGCTTTAATTCCTTAGTGATGTCACAGTTCTACCTACCTGAAAACCACATGCTTCCCATAACACCAGGTGTGAAGCAATATGTATGTGTTTTAGAGTGTAATGAGAAAAATGTTCTGCACATGCCTGGCCTAGGGGAATTATTACCACTAGGGCCATCCTGAGGGAGACCCCAAAATGACAGCTTCCTTCCTGCCAGGGCAGAAGGGGCAAGGGAAGATCAACGTCAGGATCTTCTGCCCCTGTGGACCCTGCTGCCTGCGGTGGTCGCCTCACCTTGCCTCATGTGTGGACCAGCCCTGCTTATCACCCGTTTTCAATTTTCACATTGAGGCAGAACTTTTCCTTGGCTCATTTTGCACTTGTCTCTGTACTTTCTTTTACTGCATTGAAAAGAAGGGAGTAAGACAAGTTGGGTGTTATGCCCCATTCAGTCCTTTAGCCCTGCATTGTCCTTTTTCTACAATTAGAGATTCTGAGATTTAAACCTGCTTGAGCATTATGCCCTCTTCAATCCTTTATAGTCCTAATCCTAATATGTCTAAGGGATAGGAGGAAAAGGGTTTGATCATGGTTATTCATTTGTAAAAGAAATTTGCACAAACTCAGTGACTTTCTGCTTCTGATGTAATATGGCACTCACTGTCGTTGTCCCCCCCCCCATGTGACCCATGATTCATCGTGTTTTTATATCATTCCTTTTAACAGCAAACTCAAGTGGTGAATGTAGACAGGACTGAAGCGAAAACAGAGCCCTGAGAACAGGAGGCTCTCTAACAGGTTCAGGGGGATCTTGAGGTTTCCAAAGTACCAAAAATCCTTTTATACCCCACCCCAAAGGGCACCTGTCCTCAAATAATGGCTCAGTAAGGACTGGGCATGTTTTAGTAGCCACAAACTGTTGAGAGTCATTTGGCGAAGAAAAACTGAAAAGGAGAGGCAGGAAGAGGGGGGTAGGGGGTGGCGTGGCTGGCTGAGACCGTGAACACAAGCACTCTTACTAGGACAGAGAATATACGGCAACATTTTATTGCAGTACCCTATTGCTTATCATTAACTATATCTAGGGTTGCCAACTTTGGTTGGGCAAAATATGGGACAGGCTGGGCAAAATAAAACTCAGGACACACTCTGTAGACATGTTGCAGTAAGTTTTGTAAGGAATAATTTACAAGCAGTCCAACGTAGAGAAGCAGGGCACTTCTTTTTCTCCTCCTGGCTAACCTCTTGCCGCCACCCCACCACCACCTTCTTTACCCATCCTTGAGGCAATTTCCCCAATTAAACTGAGAATGCAGCCACAAAATTCTGTAGGCCTTCCTGAATTTTTTTGCCCTTAGTTTTCACTTGCCATTGCTGACATTGGAGGAGGGGAAGCAAACAAGAAGGAAAGGGTCAAGGAAGAGGTTATGAAACAGGCATATGATAATGAGCTCAGTCCATAAAGTGATTCAGAACAAGAACCAGCTCCAGAGCCCTATTGCAGCTATCCTTCTCTGGAAGGGCAACTGGGAGGCTACTGCTTGCATATTTCCTCTCGTAACTCTGTGTAAAATGACTACAGTGTGGTGTAGTGGTTAAGAGCGGGAAGCGGGTTTGGTGCTGGATGACCTTGGACTACACTTCTTTGAAGTCTCTCAGCCCCACTCACCTCACAGAGTGTTTGTTTTGGGGGAGGAAGGGAAAGGAGAATGTTAGCTGCTTTGAGACTCCTTCGGGTAGTGATAAAGCGGGATATCAAATGCAAACTCTTCTTCTTTTCTTTAATGAAAGCTAGAAATGCAGCTAGGGGTCCTGGGCCGTCTGTAAGGGACCAGGTCCTCACAGGTCACCCTGTAGAAATCTGTCTAGGGCTGGTTATAGTATATCAAATGTGGGTGTATGCTTTTTTTTTAAAAAAAAAATGCAGGTCAGTTCAGCAAGACCTGACACTGGAAATTGATGGTGTCTTTGTAATATTCGTTTTGTTTACAATTATAGTGGCACAGCATAGTGAAGAAGAAGAAGAAGAAGAGTATCGGGAAGTTTTTAATGTTTGATGTTTTACTATGTTTTTAGATGTTCTGTAAGCCACCCAGAGTGGCTGGGGAAACCCAGCCAGATGGGTGGGGTATAAGGATGGTGCTACTAGAGGCATTGGCTAGCTTCAAGGTTTTCCCCACATTGTGATTTTTGCATAGCAAAGACACACACACACGATTCAATATATATTGCCAGGTCTAAAATTGTGAAAACGCTATCACAATAAGGACTTCAAACTAGTTTTGGATGATATATCGCCCAATCCTATTCTGCACTATTTCCACAGAAGTTAGAGTGCAATTCCTAAACCCCAAACTCCAGACCTTGCCACACTAACCTATTGGCTAATGCCACTGGCATACCATGGTCTACCGGCAAGCCCCGCCGCCAGGCCGGTTGGGGAAAATGTTCCAGGGCCGAGCACAACATGGCCCCTCTGTTAAGAGGATCCACCTTCTCACCACAACATATCTCAAAGTAAATGTTGCTGGATTTTGAAGTTATTCTATGGCAAGTCCTTCAGGTTCCACTATGAGGCTAAATGTTTTACCAAAGATGCTGAAAATGGTGGCAGTAATGAGGATTTCCCACAACAGCAAACACTCCTGATTTTTGCAAGGCAGTCCTATTTTAATGTAAGATTAAATAACTGCTGCACTTCTCTGTTAGTTTAAGGGGATATCTGGTGGAGAGGGAAGGTGAGGGCAATGTGCTATCTCTGGATTTGTTCTTTCAGTAATGTTTTATGGCAGAGGTTGTGTATAGTTGCACAAAGATAACCATCAGGCTTTGTCTAATTGTTCCAGCACTTGTCAAATAACTGCTTGTAAAGTTTATATAATACAACAAGGTGACTCCTTTGCTGTTAGGCTGTTTGTTGACCTTCCTACCTACTTTTTATGTTTAACATTCCTCCTCTTATCATCCCCATCTCTCCCTCTCTGAGCCATATTGCTCTTTTCTAAAAGTCGGTGAATCAGATTTCCCATCCACAAATCTGCTTTTCAAATCCCTCAAGATAGTCCTGAGGACAGGTTGTTCGAATACCAGAAAAAGGCAGAAATGCTTTTCTTGGAGTTGAGCATACCTGCCAAGACTTGGCTTAAAGAATCTTGGACATTTAACTTGTCCTGAGACACATCTGTGTTAATAACAATTGTGTAAAACAAAATGGCTCAACAGAAACTGCTGTAGCAGAACAAATAGTGTACATTCAGTTTCATGAGAAAAATATTTAATGTGCATTTGAGGCAAAACTTTCTTAAGGTAGCATACAACTGTTAGATAAAGCTTTTATACTTCCAACTGTGGCTGTCTAGTGTTGGTGCCAAAAGCACTGAAAATGTGAAACTGAGGAATTGCTAAATATTTTGGGGAAGAATTTAGCAAGGTGTTGAAAAGAAGATGTAGTTTTGAATTATATTTATAGCAATGTTTTTGAACCATATAAACCACCTGATTGCCTCTGACCCTATCTGGCACTCTGTGTGTAATGAAAGCACAATGGCAGACAGAATAAAGATGATCCATGATCCTCCAACAGCCTGAGCTACAATTATTTGTAGAATAGTTTGTAGAATCTACAATTATTTGTAGAATAATTGTACATTATTCTACATCATCATTCCCCAGAAAACACAAGAACATCCCTGAAACCTAGCTGACTTTGCAGAGGGGGGGGGAGTAGAAGGCACAAAAGAAAATAATAATAATAATAATAATAATAATAATAATAATAATAATAAAGATGCCCTCTCTGTTGTCTGAGTATTGACCTGAGAAAATCTTTGCATGAGTATAATGTGTCTCTGATTTTAATGCAGGAGTATTGTGCCCCAAGTTTCAAATGTTTTGAAAACACTGTTCTTCAAAAAACAGATTAATGTTAGGAATATGGGTTGCTTTAGAACAGGCATAGGCAACCTTGGCTCTCTAAATGTTTTGGAACTACAACTCTCATGAACCCTGACCACTGGCCCTGTTAGCTAGGGATCATGGGAGTTGTAGTTCCAAAACATCTGGAGAGCCAAGGTTGCCTATGCCTGCTTTAGAACTTCAGCAGGCAAGGTTTTTCTTGCGTGTTTAGACCTTCAAACCTCCCCCTTAAATAAATTCACACAAGACTCAAATTTTTGGTTCGGTTTTTGGCAGAATTTAGGCCACAACTTTATTGATTACAGCAAGTGAGTGGTTGCATAGGCTCTGGTTCAACTAAAGCCGGGGACATGCTATGTCCCCCACCCAGATGTCCCCCTGGGCTCAGGCACGGGCACAACCCCTTGCAGGGTTGACCAAACCATTGAGTCCCTCGATTCCTTTAACGGAATACCCCTTCACATAGGGATGCCGAGAGCGTTCCCTCATCCCTATCACCTGTGCCAGAGCCTATCAGCAACCTTACAAGTTGTGACGATTTGCTACGCAGCAGGCGGAAACCCAAATGACACCAGCCAATCAGCCGAGTGAGGAAAATTCCTGCCATGCCCCTGTCCCAACAACAGATGACACATGACAGCATAGCAAGGTCAAGCGCACAAGCCTTAAATATAGGGAGACGTGGGCGGGTGTTCCGATGCACTGACCAAGAGAGAAAGCTCAGGGTCACGTGCATTGGCATATATAGGTCCCTTGATCCATTTGGCTAGTGTCCCATTGGTCAGATTAAACCCAGCATCAAGGGACCTACCAATCGGGTGTTGTGGCTATCCAATCGTACCCACCCACAACACAAGGGTTTGATTGCCAGGTCTCAGCGCAACATGTGCCCACTTTGAGGGAGGACACGATTTATCACTGCATCTGTATACCAGGAACAGTTTAAACCTGCTGAATGTTTTCAGACAGAACTTTGGGGAGGTCTTGGCATTCAAGAATTTAGTCTGTTGGGAATGAAGATGAGTAGTTGTGCTCTGAGCATTTTGCATCCTGTTGCGTGATCAACATGCATGCGTAAAACCAAGCCAAAGTGTACAGGATTTTCAATCATTCTTAATTTGAATTTGTAAAACACGGAAGATTAGCAATAATGACTGAAAAAGAAACATCTGATAATCATTTAAAACATGCCAGGGGAAAGACGAAGCATAAATTAAAAGGAAAGTTCTAAGTAAGTTACAGCCAGACAGGACAAAGTGTTTTACATGCCCCATTGCTGGCTGGCTGCCCACTTTATGAAATATTTAGATAGGAATCTGAAGGAGTAAAAACTTGTTTAGATCTAGGTACCTATTAAAGTACTAATTAAAGTCCACAGCACTCTGGCCAGTAAATTTGTGCTAACACACACACACACACACACACACACACACACACACAAACACAAAACAGGAACAATATATAACACTGCATTCTAAAGTAAAATAACATAAAAATATTCTGTGTTGATATATCATGGAAGTGTAGTATTATAATGCAGGTAAACAAGCAACTACACAAGTAGATTTACTGTTGTGGTCTTTTTTTAAAAAAATGGCTTGCAACCAGGGCTATTGTTCAGCTGCAACTCACCAGAACTCAGTTCCGGAGCTTCTCCAGTGGGTGCCATTGCCATTATAGAATAACAAGGGTGGCATTCATGGTGAGTTCCAGCACCTCTTTTTCCAGAAAAATAACACTGGTTACAACAGAGAACAGAACAGTGTTAGGCTCAACCTGTCTAGGTCTGTCCTGGTGTAAGGTTGCCAGCTTTTTGATCAGCTGTAAGGTTGCCAGCTTTTTTCTTGCCAAAAGTCTCGTGCCTGCATGAGAAAGAAACTGAATGGGACATTGCCTTGGATTCCATGATGTAATAAAGTTGGGTTAATAATGTAAGGAGGGGGGAATGAATTAGATGTGATGGCTGCTGAAGACCTCTCTCTTTATAATGCAGGGGCCTTATTGAGTGAAAAGAGTGCACAGCCAGGGATGTTGATCTCTTCCTGCCGGGTACATTTCTGATAATTGGTTTCACTTCTGATTTCAAAGCCCCGATGAGGAAAAGGATCTCATGGTTTCAGGAAAGGTACTCACTGTGTGAGGAAACCGTGTAATGGGTGTGCCCTAATGTCAGGAAGCAGCAGGACTCGGGAAAGCTTCAATAGTATTTATTGCTGAACAGCAGATCAAAACTCAGCATAACAGGCAAGACTAATGCATTCACAGCATAAAATGTAGCGAGGTTGCCTCCCCCTGCTGCATTTCAAAACATATGCATGCTGTTGTACAGATCAGAGGGGGCGGGGATGACTTCACCAAATGCACATTACACGTCTCGTGCTATTCATGAAACTGTCATATGTGCATGCACCATTATCTGTGCATGTGCAACAGCTGCCTCAAAGGTACACACCTAAATCTAACTGCAGAGTTAATTTGGCTTAATATTTCCTATCAGATTGAAGCTGGTTTGATGGAAAAGCATCAGACAGCAGTACTTGTCAAGAAACTATTGGCATAGCTTTTCAACGTGGATTCAAAAACCACCAGTGGGAGAGCACTGGAGCCAAAGTAAACTGTAGCATCCACACACATTTAAAGCACATTTGGAACACAATTCTTTCCCTCATATAATTCTGGTTCCATCTGGTTCCCAGTTGACTAAGGAGGGAACCAACCCCCCCCCCCAAGGAGGGGAGGGGAGTTTCTATTACATACAGGGCCGTCTTAAGCGCCCCTGGCGCCGTGGAGCGACGGATCTGGTTCCCCCCACCCCGTTTCCCAGCACGGTGGGCGGGCAAGCCCAGCGCGGTTGTCAAACTGGCGGGCCGGCCAGTGGGCGGGCGCAGCTCGCGCGCCCTCCTGGCGGGCCGGCGCCGTGATGCCCTGCGCCACCAGGGGTCTACCTAGAGCCGACCCTGATTACATATCAGTTCATTCTCTTAAAGAGAGAGGGCAAGGCCAAACACACACTACAAAAAGCAAACAGGGAAAGAGTGCCACAAATAATGTGATTTGTTCTTCAGCCTTTGTCCGCATGCACTTTTTTTCTTCTAATATCAGATAGTTCCTCCTCTTTATATATTTAATTAAATGTGCATCTGTGCATTAAAATGTATTAAATGTGTGTTCCAACATCATGTCTAGATTGGTCCCAATTCTTGGTACAGTACATCTCCTGTATTTAAAAGCTGCAGTGTGGAACATACGAAAACAAATCTCAAGGCCTAAAGAAGCATACCAAAGTAAGATTTTTTTACTTCTTGCTTTGAACAACACACCTACCCACACCCATTCACAAAGTGTGTTGGGAGATTCCCAGCTGATACATGAGAAACAAGTCTAAGGCACCCAGTAAATGTTTGCACACTTCTTTGCAGCCTAACCAATGTCCATAGTTTCATTTCTTCCTTTCTCACCTCTCCCTTGCCTTGTAAGCTAAAACAACAACACTGTATCTACTGGTAAATTAAAAGCAGATTGTGTTTCCCTCATTGTCCTTGTGTTCCGGAGAAGATATCCACTATAATCTCGTCCCTCTCCCCTTAAATTCTTACCATGTTTATCTGGTCAAATCTGTTGGATACTATATAAAACAATTCAAACTTTTTTTAAAGCTCTTGGAAAAAACAAACGCTTCAAGGTAGGAGGCTTTGTGATTGACAGAAGGCCTTGGCAATTAGATGATTTCTGATGCAAACTGGATAAACAGTTTTTTTCCTGAGCTAGATTTGGGGAGAAGATTGTAAGTGTGCTCCCAAAAGTCATCAGTGCAGAGCTTTTTTTAGGGGAAAGGAAAAGAGGCAATTGGCGCAGGCCCTGCACATATCGACACTGACCAACTATATATTCCAGCTGAGGAAGGAAGGAAAACTGCCCTCAAATGAACATTAAGAGGCTTTGAAGAGTCCTGCATGATTGCACTTCTGCCACTGCTAAACTTACATACATCTGCACACACACTTTATAAGACACAAATACTTATTTTTGTTCTCCCCCACCCACGCATTGATCCATTTGCACAAACGTATAATCATGAAAAGCTGGCAAATACCCAGGTTCACGGTTTTGAAAAGGGGTCAGTGGCAGGCACAGCCTGACATTTACAGGTTTGGAGCAGCTGCACCTCCTGAAATTTCCTTTTCTGCACAAGAAAAGCCTTCTCCCCTTTGCATCAGAGCTACAGAACATACAAACCACCAAGTCAAATGCAGACCAGCCAAGTACCATGGCCTACTTCAAGTTCAGGGAGAGCCGAGCGATTTTCCAGTTTGTATTGCCTGCCTGGAACTGGAAAAATGTAGTTATCAGCTGACAGACCACAATAGGGGCTTTGACAGGCTTGGGGGGGGGGTCACACAGTCACAAATTTATACTGGTATAACTCTCCCCATATTAAATTGGAGGCTGAGATTGGAGGTCAGTTTGAAATCTAATGTGGGTTGCACTTGTTGGTGCCTCAACTGCCTTTTTGAGAAAGCAGGCATATGCTCAAGTTAGAACTAGCTGTTTAGGTACAGAACGGGCAGAAATTATTTCAAAGGGCAGTATGTAAGTGTGTGGGTTCCATTGCGCAAAGGTTAAAGATTTTAAGAAGAAAATTGGAAGGTTTAAGGCCATTGCTGAGGGAACCCTTACTCTTGCCAGCAGGGGCCAAATCCTTGCAACCTGAGGTGAAAATGTCACTTTTTTTGCCTGCCATTGTTTTGCCTGCAATGTTTAGAAGTCACCAGAAACTATTCCGGCATCTGCTCTGAGCTCCAGCAGGGGGAGCTGTACAACAAAAGGCATAAAAACAATGGAAGGCCTAGTTTTGTGAGGACAAAATGGCGGCAGGGGCAAAAGGAAAAGAGGAGGAAGAGGATCTGAGGAGGGAGTTGCAACACAGGCCCTCCTCATTGTCCTGTTCTCTCTCACACACAAAAAACAGCAGACACATTGCTCTTGCGAATCCTCCCTCTGTACTCCTTTTATTGACACGTGTACTCAGTTCTCCTCTGCTTATTTTCCCCTCAGTGTTGATAGACTGGAAATAAATGTTAACAGAAGAAGGAAGATAATTGTGGAAAAGGAGAGCTTCCCAGGAGGAGACATGTAGCAGCAACTTAGTGGGAGTCCCCCCCCCCCAAAGAGGAGACCGCTGTGCTTTCTTGTTCTTTTATATTAAATCAGGAGCTTGAAGATACGTTCTGAGAGGAGGTTACTCTTCAGTCGCAAAGCGTTACCCTCTACTTTTATGCCTCCCCCCCCCCATGCTCAGGCTCACTTGCCTCAGGCTGGTCTGAGACCAGAAAGGTCTCCATAGAAGGGTCAGCCGTAAAACAAGTACGGAGGGAAAAGTCATTCTAAAAAGGACAACTAACTGGCTTCGTGTTCCTTTATGACTCCAAAATATGTTCCAAGGGAAATTTGCTCTTCAATCAAGGCAGCCCTGTTTAGGGAAGCTTTTAATGTTTGATGAATTTCTGTATTTTAGTGTTTTGTTGGAAGCCGCCCAGAGTGGCTGGGGGAACCTGGCCAGATGGGCGGGGTATAAATAATAAATTATTATTATTATTATTATTATTATTATTATTATTATTATTATTAATCACATTGACAATTGGGCATAAAGTTCATCCCAATAACTTCGTATGAGTCTGGGCTTGAGGGAAATACTGTTCCAGAACGAGGAGATCTTTATACATGTGGAGGGAAAGCTGATGAGGACCATAAACACCATTTCCCCTCACAAACTTATTGCCATTCGAGTAGCTTGTTGTAAAAACAACCAACCAACCAACCAAGGTGTTTGGTGTTTTATTAAGAGAGCAGTCGTAAGTCAGACAGGCAGGGAGCAGGGCCAAACTTTGGTAATACAGTGCCCTGAGGCAGGACAAAATCCCTCCCCCAATAATTCCCCCCCCTTATTTTCACAATAATTCCTTATGGTACAGTTGCTTTTCATGAATCTTCTCAGAAGGTGCCCATATAAATAATGTTGTTGTTGCTGTTGCTGTTGCTGTTGCTGTTGCTGTTGCTGTTGTTGTTGTTTTGCACCCCTTCAGCTTGGCACCCTGAGTGGTGGAACTGCCTGAAATGCCCTAAATCTGACACTATGGGGCCAGCCAGATTAAAAGGTGTGAGGGGGTGCTCTTAGCCTCTTTTTTGCCACTTGTATTTATATATACAGTAGTTTGTCATTGGTATGAGCTTTCGTGTGCATGCACACTTCTTCAGGTACACACTTCTTCAGGTACATGTGTATCTGAATAAGTGTGCATGCACACGAAAGCTCATACCAATGACAAACTTAGTTGGTCTCTAAGGTGCTACTGAATGATTTTTTTTAAAAAAAAAATATTTTGTTTTGACTACGGCAGACCAACACGGCTACCTACCTGTAACTATATATACAGTGCTATTTTTCTAGAAAAAGAGGTGTTGGAACTCATGGCAATGGTGCCCACCTGAGAGGTGCTGGAACTAAGTGCTTTTTTTCTTTAAAACATGTTTAGGGGTACTCTCATTTTGACTCAAGAAAATCACTATTTTATAGTTCAAATCAGGAAAAATAAACACAGTAAATGGGCAAAAGTACAAAGATTCACAAAATGTTTAGGGGTATGGTGTACCCCCAGAAAAAAAGCACTGTACATATATATGGCTTTCCCACTCCACTTCCGATTAAAAGAGGTGTGTGTACACACACACACACACACACACACACACACACACAGAGCTATAGGTTGGAGAGGAAGGGTCAATCCTAAAACCTCTCTAATGAACTGAGGCTTCTCCCTCCTGCCTTCCAGAAGGCCTCATTTAGGGGCTTAATGGCTGCTACCACCAACAAAAGTACCACCAGTGGTAGCTTCTCTGGAGAAGATTTTGGATGAGTGTGTGAGGGGCTGCAGGATACAAATGTACTGCTGTTTTAGTTAGTTAGTTTGTTTTGCCATGGATGGCTAATGAGAGTTGGCAGTATGGATTCTATAAGAAAATAGGATTGTTGCATAACGCTCTCTCAGATTTAACAAAGGTTGATCTTTTAGTACTGTATTCTGGTTAATCAATGTCTCTCTTGTTCTTTTTTTATTTAGTAGGAGTAAGTGAAGCTGGGGCGGAGAGGAGGGAAGCAAGACGAGAGCTACAACAAAACATATATTCTAAATACCCACTGCGATGGCCCATCATCTTTTTCATTCACCATCATTAGGCTAGATTGGTTTCCTGGGAGATGTCCCAGTTAAGTGGATTTCCTGATTAAGTGCTTCCCGATTAACTGGAATAGATTGTAAGGACTGTACATAAATATGCCTTGCTTGTGACTCTCTTTGTATTTTGGAGTTAGAAAACTGATGCCCGCTCCACATCTTTCCAAATGGGATATATCTTACTGGTTTGAAAAGCAGTATTGAAATGGCATTATTTTCTAAATGACTAGATCGCTCTTTAATAATAATAATAATAATAATAATAATAATATCTAGTCCTATTTCTGATAATGTATTGTTGTTAGGATGGAGTACTTAGTGATTATGGTGGAAAAATCACAAAAACAGGTTGGATGAAAGGCACACACCTTTATTTTTTCCAAAACACTTGAGTGCCTACAAAATTTTAGGCTCCATTCCTGTGCTTACTGCAGTGTAAGATCCTGTGAAACCTCTGGATTAAACATGCATAGGATTGCGCTATAAGATTTTTAGTCAGAGGTGATGCGATAAAGGTATAATTGCTTGTAAATAGAATGCACTGATTTCTTTTGATCTGTACAGGCCATCCAGTACATTTTGCTGCCTGCAGCAGACAACATGATGGTGCTATCCCCATGTACAAAAGGTAACTAGACTGGCAATTGAATGTTACTTCAATATTGGTAGTCAAACAGCAGGCTAGCTTAGCGTGTGCAGGGCACACAACTCTTCCCTCAAATACTGCATCTTTCCCCAGCATTTGCTACTTGAGGCAGCTGCTTCACTATGTCTAATGGTGGGACTGGCTCTGGATGCACTGGTTTTGCAGTTCCTGAGATACCAGAAAAGCTTGCAAGACATATAAGCCAAATAAGATAGTGGGATGAGTGGGTTGGAGTATACCCTCCAACATTTCTCTGATGAAAATAGGGACGTCCCATTCCATAATAATAATTTTACTATTATACCCCACACAACTTACAGAGTCGTCTACTCTGGTCAGCTTCCAACATACATAAAAACATTTAAAAAATTTAGCATTAAAAAACCTCCCTATACAGAATTGCCTTCAGATGACACAGGGGTCGTAAAACGCCATACCCTCCAACATTTCTCCAATGAAAATAATCACAGAATAAAAAACAGTAAACTAATTTCAGCATACAGATTTCATCAGCAGAGTGTAAAACAGCACAGAAAAATATACAGTACAGCATCCCTAAAAACATACTGTATAGCAGATATAAAATTCAACTATCTCAAAGGATTCACTATTTAAAAGCCTGGGGCTATCTCTTTTACTACTCTGCAGTACATACAACCACAAACCTGGTCAAAAAGGTCTAGCTGATGGGCAAGATCAGTTTCCAAATCTGCACTAGGAGCCCATTTATAGTGACAAATGTAACCCCTTCCTTCCCATAGCTCTGTAAGAAATGCCCTTTAAAGAACACTTATCCTGATTTGTCCATAGTTTGTGGCATCCTTGGTTAACAGAAGACTCCATAGCTCAGAGTCACATGCTTTGGATTCAGTTTTGTGGTTGTTGTTTTTTTAAAAAATTCAGTTTCAGTTTCAGACACCTCTAGTTCAAAGATCTTGGGTAACAGGGCTGGCAGAAACCTATGCCCGAGGCTCGAGAGAGCCTGCTGCTAGACAAAGCAGATATTGTTGATGATTTGTGCAATTCTGTTTTCATTATAATATTTATCTGTAAGCGGCTTTGAGAGCCTTGTCTGGACATAGACAAGGATATAAATAAGGGATGGACTGTATCCCAGAACAGAGCACATGATTTGCATGTTCTCAGTCCCTGATATCTCCTGGGTAGGGCACCCATGCTTGAAACCCTGCAGAACCGCTATCAACCAGTGTGGTAAACGGTGCTGACCAACGACTGGATGCAGTAGTAAGGCAGGCATTTTTATTTATTTGTGTGACTTCATTATGCCCTCAGGACACAAAGATAAGCATTTATAAATATTTCCAATTGTTTTATTTTGAATTGATTCTTAGACATGTAAGAGGGCTGTCTCACACTGGAGTTCATGTATGGGTTCAGCTTCATTAGAATGCCCTATTCCGTGTTTATTTCCCTGTTTGGGTTAGAAGAGAGAAAACAGAGACTGCAGTTTGCCAGGAGAGGGCGTTCTCATCCTTGCTCCAGCTCCAGCCAAGCAGTTTCTGCTTTTTGTCTGCTGGACTCCTGCCACACTGGGCATTGCATTGCAGAGCAGCTGTAACACATGCAAAAATATGCAGTACCATCCAGGCTTCCCCATAGGATGTTCTGAGTGGTTGATGGTAGGATTAAAGAATTTGTGACGGAGGCAGGAATTAAAAACTGTACTCGTAATCCATGTAGAATGGGGAATAACATCTGTCCCTGCAGCATAATAGGTCAAAGAGGTTCAGCAGAGGTTTGGCACACACTTGGAGGGTGTGTTTGGTATAACTTAATAGCAATTTTAAAAAATATCAATTTGATGATTTTTCAATTGATCAACATTTTTCAGAAACATTGCCCAGATATACAGGTATAACCTTGTATTTTTTTATTAATGTTAGGATTTCTGAGCAGAAGCATAGTCAGTAGAGATAAAACCTGGAAAAAATATGTGAGTGAGAGTATTTTAGGTATGTGTGTGAGAGAGAGAAAGAGAGAGAGAAAATTGAATTTAGGAAAACAGGATTAATACGGCATATGCAAGCAGAAGCAACAACTTTTTAGATGTGGCAGCCTTTGGACAGTGTTGTACAAGTGTGAAAAGTTACCAGGAGTCTGGTTTTGCCATATTTTTAGCAACATTATCTTGTGGGTCAGTTTATTAATGACACAAAGACCTCACATTCACTTGTACCAACATGCAACTGTAGGATGTGTTTGGCTATTTATAGAATCATAGAGTTGGAAGAGACCACAAGGGCCATCCAGTCCAACCCCCTGCCAAGCAGGAAACACCCATCAAAGCATTCTTGACATGTGGCTGTCAAGCCTCTGCTTAAAGACCTCCAAAGAAGGAGACTCCACCACACTCCTTGGCAGCAAATTCCACTATCGAACAGCTCTTACTGTCAGGAAGTTCTTCCTAATGTTTAGGTGGAATCTTCTTTCTCGTAGTTTGAATCCATTGCTCCGTGTCCGCTTCTCTGGAGCAGCAGAAAACAACCTTTCTCCCTCCTCTGTATGACATCCTTTTTTATATTTGAACATGGCTATCATATCACCCCTTAACCTTCTCTTCTCCAGGCTAAACATACCCAGCTGCCTAAGCCGTTCCTCATAAGGCATCGTTTCCAGGCCTTTAACCATTTTGGTTGCCCTCTTTTGGACACATTCCAGCTTGTCAGTATCCTTCTTGAACTGTGGTGCCCAGAACTGGACACAGTACTCCAGGTGAGGTCTGACCAGAGCAGAATACAGTGGTACTATTACTTCCCTTGATCTAGATGCTATACTCCTATTGATGCAGCCCAGAATTGCATTGGCTTTTTTAGCTGCTGCATCACACTGTTGACTCATGTCAAGTTTGTGGTTTACCAAGGCTCCTAGATCCTTTTCACATGTACCTACTGCTCTCAAGCCAGGTGTCTCCCATCCTGTATTTGTGCCTTTCATATTTTTTGCCCAAGTGTAGTACTTTACATCTCTCCTTGTTAAAATTCATCTTGTTTGCTTTGGCCCAATTGTCTAATCTGTTAAGTTCATTTTGAAGTGTGATCCTGTCCTCGGGGGTATTAGCCACCCCTCCCAATTTGGTGTCATCTGCAAACTTGCTCAGGATGCCCGCAAGCCCATCATCCAAGTCATTGATAAAGATGTTGAATAAGACTGGGCCCAAGACAGAACCCTGTGACACCCCACTAGTCACTACTCTCCAGGATGAGGAGGAGCCACTGATGAGCACCCTTTGGGTTTGGTCAGCCAGCCAGTTACAAATCCACTGAATGGTATCATTGTCTAGTCTGCATGTTACCAGCTTCTTTACACGAATATCATGGGGCACCTTGTCAAATGCCTTGCTGAAATCAAGATAGGCTACATCCACCTTTATCTACCAGGCTTGTAATTCTGTCAAAAAATGAGATCAGATTAGTCTGACATGACTTATTTTTCAGAAACCCATGCTGACTTTTAGTGATCACAGAGTTTCTTTCTAGGTGCTCACAGACTGTTTGCTTAATGATCTGCTCTAGAATCTTTCCTGGTATTGATGTCAGGCTGACTGGGCGGTAATTGTTTGGGTCCTCTCTTTCCCCCTTTTGAAAATAGGGACAACATTTGCCCTCCTCCAGTCTGCTGGAACTTCGTCTGTTCTCCAGGAATTTTCAAATATTATTGCTAGTGGTTCTGAAATCACCTCTGCCAGTTCTTTTAATACTATTGAATGTAGTTCATCTGGCCCTGGAGACTTGAATACATCTACACTAGCCAAGTATTCTTGTACTATCTCCTTACTTATTCTGGGCTGTGTTTCCCCTGCTGAATCATCTACTCCATATTCTTCAGGTCGGGCATTGTTTTCTTTTTTGGAGAACAACTGCCAGAATATGAGAGACAACTGCCAGAATATGAGAGATGAGCTCTGTGTGTCCTTTTGGCAGGGAAATCATGGGAAACCGCTTTACTTTCCAATGAGAAAATGGCATTAAATAAATAACTAAATGACCAAAAAGGAATTCAGGTTGATCAGACAAAAATGTAAATCAGTCTCTCCCCCCCCCCCAAATAGATTCCTTGTAGCAACTGGAATTGTATTGTCTGGAATTGTGTTGGTTGAGAGACCAATGGTTCCTGAATTTATAATGAGATTTAACCAGAATTTGATCATACTAATCAACTGATGCGTTCAAGCAACGCATAATTTTATGGTTCAGAACTCTGCTTGGGGAGGAAAATAAAATCAAGATGAAATTGTTTGTAATCATTTGGTATTTTTGATGCAGCTCAACTGAAGTTACCATGAGTATAATATATTCTGAAATAAATAGTTGCATTTGTGAAGGAAAATCATTTTGGTGCAAATATTCTGCCAAACAGCAATAAATTGTTCCTTGTTTCACATCTGTAATTTGGAAGCTGTCCACCACAAAACACTGACTTGCCATTCATGAAATGCAGTATATGTAAAAAAAAAGGTGCAATTAGTATCCAGTATAAAATACCATGATCCATCCCACCTGTTTGTATTGATGCAGCGCTTTTTCTAAGTGCTCAAACTAATTTTACCACCACCAGGACAAAATTTCTTAAGTGTCCAAGTATGCAAAATTTATAAGCTGACTTGTGCTTGTGCTACCCTTGTGCTGTAATAAATCAGTAGTTTGAGAAAGTGCTGTTATTTTAGTGGCACTACTCAGTGGATGTTTGCATTTTGCTTTACAAATGAATTCTCTTTGGATATAATATCAAATACTGAAGCAGTGATGGCATAAAATAGCAAGATTACATGAGATTCCTAGTAAATTGAAGGTTAATCTGTATTCTATAGCATTATGGCTTACGCATGGATCACAACATGACTTAATAAGAAGTGCTTATCTTCATAACCAGGCCATTACTTTAAAATCTATTAAGAACATACTGTCATCTCTAAATGATCCAAGAACCAGCAAGGTTAAGAGAATAATGGATCAGCTTAGTTTCCCATTCATATTAATTTACCACTTTGTTGCAAATTCTTGCAGTAATGCTTTCTGAAAAGTGCAATCGTTGGAAAGAAAAACAAATTTCTGGGCTTGAAAACTAGCAATAGTTCTTATGAGCTACTTGTTGAGGCAAGATTACTGAATATTTTCAGCTTTCCAACTGCACTTTTGAGAATCACCCCAGCATATATTTTGGCCTCATACAAAAACTGAACTGCTGTATTTTAATATATTTGCTGAACCCAAGCATCAACTTGTGCATAACACTTCTGGACAAATTTCTAAAACTAGGCCAGTTCATAACACTTTGGTTGCCTTGCCACAAACAATAGAATTGGTGTGATAAGATTTGTTTTAGCATAGTGTTTCTTCTTCTTTTAAATAGGCTGGTTTTCTGAACATTCGTCTTTAAAACCATTTACATATCCAGTGCCTGAGACAAGGTTTTTTCATGCAGGAGCAAATGTCTACAAATTTAAGATCAAATATGGCAACTCTATGAGGTAAGCATGACAAGACAGTTATCTGAAAGCCTTCACTCTTGACAATATTGAGGAATTGTTCAAATTAGGAAGCAGAAATAAAATATAGGCTAAGCATCTCAAAAGGACTTAGGTTGAGACTTGTTAAAATAAAAAAAATGTATTAGAATATTACAGATACTTAACCTAAAGGTAGTTTATCATAATGACCCCGATAATGTCACGGTCCGGTCGGCGGGCGTCAGGACCAGAGGCAAGATGATGGTGTAGAAGCAGGAACAGGTGCAAGGCTGAGGGTCCAGCAGCAGGCAGTCGCAGGGTCAAGGAGCAAGGCAGAGGCAAAGGTCTGGGAGTCAAGAAGCAAGGCGAAGGCTCAAGGAACAAGAATCAAGGCGAAGGCTCAAGGAACAAAAAGCAAGGCGAAGGTCCAAGGGTCGAGGAGCAAGGCGAAGGCTCAAGGAACAAGAAGCACGGCGAAGGTCCAAGGGTCAAGGAGCAAGGCGAAGGTTCAAGGAACAAGAAGCAAGGCAAAGGTACACGGGTCGAGGATCAAGGCGTCGGCAAGGCAAGGGTCCACGGAGCAAGGATCAAGACGTCGGCAAGGCAAGGGTCCACGGAGCAAGGATCAAGAAGCCAGATGCAACCAGGCAGGGATAGCAAAGGTCAGGAGGCAGGCGTCCCAAAGGCGAAGGTCCGAGAGTCAGGAAGCAAGAGGCCAGACATAGCAAGGTAGAGAACGCGTTGCTGTCGTAAAGAGCTGAAGGAAAATGCTGAGCTTTTATCTCTCCCAGCTCCTGCCACCAGGTGCAGTGAGATCTCAAGTGGCCTCACCTGGGTGACTACTCCTTGCCTCTCCAGCACAAGCTGATGTCTTCACCTGTGTGGCCACGCCTTGCTTCCCCAGCACAAGCTGAGGCAGGCCCCAGTCCTGCAAGGCACTACAGGCCCCAGAGCCTGACTCCTGCCCATACTCCTGACAGATAATAAGCTATAACTTTATCTCTGAACTCACTTAGGTAAGCCATCTGTCACTCTCATCCCTCTACGTATCTGCAACGTGAAGCTAATAACACTGGTCTGCCTTACAGGGTTGTTGTAAGGATAACTGAGAGAAGTTATGTGAAGTAGAGTTGGAGCTAGCTACTCCGGCACCCAGAGGGCGCACATGCTGTGCACCCAGGGGCGGGGCTAGCTGCCCGCAGGGGCGGGGCAATCGTCCAGGAGGCTGGGCAAGTGTCCCAGGGGGGCGCTGCCTGCATTAAGCAGCGAGTGTCCCAGGGGAGCGGCGCAGCAATGTCACCCCCCCCCCCAGGGATGACACCCGGGGCTGCCCATACCCACCACACCCCTTCCTCCACCAGTGATGTGAAGCACACTGAACACTCAGCAAATACTGTAACAAGCTGCTGCTATTATTACTATAACTATACTATAAATATCAGAATGTTTGTTCTGGATTGTCCCTAGTTCATTTGAGCAAAACAATTATTTAAATCAGCCAGAGTTCCCCCCAGTGCAGACATAACAAGAAAATTCTGATCACATCCTTGAAGCCACATTGGAGGGGAAAAGGGAATGCCGGTATATGAGCAATTAGATATTTAGTGTAAACTACAGTGATTGCAATAGGGACACGGGTGGCGCTGTGGGTTAAACCACAAAGCCTAGGGCTTGCCGATCAGAAGGTTGGCGGTTTGAATCCCCGCGACGGGGTGAGCTCCCGTTGCTTGGTCGGGGGTTCCTGCCAACCTAGCAGTTCGAAAGCACATCATGCAAGTAGATAAATAGGTACTGCTCCAGCACGAAGGTAAACGGCGTTTCTGTGTGCTGCTCTGGTTCGCCAGAAGCAGCTTTGCCATGCTGGCCACATGACCTGGAAGCTGTACACCGGCTCCCTCGGCCAATAAAGCGAGATGAGTGCCGCAACCTCAGAGTCGGTCACAACTGGACCTAATAATGGTCAGGGGTCCCTTTACCTTTACAGTAATTGCAATTGTTTTAAATGCCCATTTGCATTTGATTTCTGCAGTTAAATTCTGTTATGTTTGTTTTACAGTGTTAATATTGATTTTCATGAAAGTATTGTCAATGAAGAACTACAGGTAAGATATGAAGCAGATTTATCTCAGAAAGGGTCATGTGGAATTTAGACTTTGTCCTCTTTGCTTTGGGAAAACGGAGTGCACTTAAAGTTCAGGTTCCATTCAGATAGCTTTGAACCTCACAGTGAATGCTTGTTTGGGAGTTTCCTGTTTGCTGGGAGGAATACTTGCAAAAAACACGGTTTTGTCTTGTGTAAGAGGGGGTAGTACATTTCCTCATATGGTCCCAATTATTATTTTTCTGTTCTCATTGTATGTTTGCATTGCATGGTACTAAGCTTCATTTATGGTTCCCTACTGAACCCTTGAAATCCACCCCCCTTTACCTGGAAGTCCTTGTAAAGCCAAGCCAATCCTACAATTATTTCTTTTAATTATTGTCTTCTTTTTATTAAGCAGTGTATAATGGGCTCATTGTTTTACTTACGCAGAGTACAGAGATGAAACTGATGCATCAAATTTTTTTTTATCCTTTTGCTTGAGCAGAAGAAGATGTAATAAAGTCAATTGCAAAGGAACCTGTGGTTGTGCAGATGTTGTTGGACTCCCAGCTTCCATCAGCTCCAGCCAGCATGGCCCATTGGTCAGGGATAATGGGAGCTGTTGTAGTTCAGCAACATCTGGAAGATCGAGGATAAGATTTGGGAGATCTAGAAGTTAGCTTGATAAAACATAATAACAACCTTATCACAAGAACTCGGGTTAGTCCAGTCTATTACACTGTGTTTAATATCAGAAACATAGCTGCCAAGTTATCCCTTTTTTAAGGGAAATTCCCTTATGCTGAATAGGCTTCCTCGTGAGAAAAGGGAAAACTTGGCAGCTATGATCAGAAATTTGTAAGCACTAATAAAGTATCAGAATTTCCTTCAATTCTTCCAGGATGCTATTCGAGTAATACTTGGAAACCTTGATGATCTATGCCCATTTACTACTGAACACTTGATAATATTTCCATGTATCCTTTTATCAGTGTAAGTTGTCTAAGGAACACGTGTTGACGGTGGGGGTGGTTATAAATCTATTAATAAAAATAAATAATCATAAGGCCAATCTGGGAAAGGATTTTACACAACCTGTCTGACAAAGAAACACAGAAGAGTCTTACTTCACAAATTACAAGAGAAACACTTATTGGTGGTAGGCTGCCATTGAATGTGTAGGCAGTGAAATAGACACACATGTGCTTATCAGGGACAGGAATGAAGAAGTGGACTAGATACTTTCTGATGGGGAACAGGGACAAGCAGTTGGAAGCCAGGAAGCATTTGAATTAGAACAATGTGCATTTGTACTAGGACGTGAATGAATGTGTGCACTAATAAGTTGGGAATCAGACAAATGGGGAAACAAGAATAAAGAACAACATTAAGAAGCTGAGAAGATATGAATTATCAGTACTACTGAAACATTAAAGGGGCATCTAAATGGGAAGGCTTGATAATCAAGCGCAAGCTGGTGAGAATTGTAGATGAGGAAAAAGGTTAAACTCGTGCAAGCTGGGTATAATTTTGATTGAAAGTAAGAATGCAGCATTTTGAAAAGATAGAAAGCATACTTCTGCTACAATATGAGGTATGCATTTTGAAAATCCTGCTGAATTCTATAAGTATTTTTGAGCAAATCTCCCAAACATGCAACATCACTTTTCAGTGAAGTGAAAATACTTGTGCAAATAATCAGATACATTTTGCACATTATTTGCCTATGGTAATTTACTTCAGTAATATGTCCGTTTCCTACATAATATCCAGGTAGTAAATTTCTGTTTATGAAGCAGTCTTCACCCAGCCATCAGTCAGTTGCCTAAAAATGCCTATTCTCCTTTTAGCCCCTCTAAGGTTTCTCCTATCTGTACCAAAGAATGGCATCTTTGCTCAGAATCACCTTTTCACACTCTCTTGCTTTGTTGTTTTTCTGTCTTCTGAGACAGACAGATGCCAACTAACTCACAACTTATATACGGTAGCAAAATCAAGAATTTGCAACTGGTAGCCCTGGATCAAAAGCAGTTCCCCGAAGTGTGTCCCCGACCTCCCTTTCCAAGCAAAGACAAAAGGAGTGGTGTGGAGACAATAGTGCAGGCATCCCCAAACTGCGGCCCTCCAGATGTTTTGGCCTACAACTCCCACGATTCCTAGCTAACAGGACCAGTGGTCGGGGAAGATGGGAATTGTAGTCCAAAACATCTGGAGGGCCAAAGTTTGGAGATGCCTGCAATAGTGGTTTTAAACATGGCATTTACTGACCTTCAGCGAGTGGCAGTTTAGAGTTTTAATACATCAGTCCTCACCCCAGCTTCTTTTCAAAGCTTGCTGCAAAGTAACTGAGCCTTAGATTGTTAAGCTTTATTTCTTAAGTCTGATATTGAAGTCATTGAAGAGTGAGATAAGATATTCATAAGATATGCAGAATCAGTACATTTATTTTGTTATCCTTAAATTTATCTGTTATCTCTGCTTGAGTGTAGAAAATATTTGGTCTGCAAGTTGTGGAGCTATATCTGTTATGCTGCAATACAGCATTGTGTTCACAAAGCTTTTTGTGTAAAGCTCCACGGTGCCTCCAATTCTGCACCTACATTAGTGTTTTCTCTTTTCCCTACTAGCTTCTGCACACAATGCTAAGCCAAAGGATAGTTCAGCATGAATGAGCCAGTGTACTGGTGCACAGTGAGAAAATCATGGCTGTTTTGTTCCTGCCACCACCACACTGTCTAGAGCTAAGCTATTGTTTGACTTAGCCTTAAATCTCAGCCCAGCCTCATGGTTTGTTTCTCTCAAAACAATCCACAGGCAGTAATGTAAAAACAAACATTGAGTGCAGTGCATTTGTCTGGAGCAAGACAAACCATGAAACTGGGTTCAGATGTAACCTTAAGCCCAAACCATGGCTTAACTCTGGATAGTGCAGTGACAGCAGGACCAAAGAAGAGTGAAGTGATGACAATTTTCTCACCACGCGCTAGGATGCTTAATTGTTCACACTAAGCATGTGGCTATCAGAGGTAGGCAGTAGCATTCCATTCCTATCTTTCCTGCAGCCAAACTGAACCAGGAATGACACCATAATTTTTGCAACCTTCCTTTTACTCCAAAGTGCTGCTGAACTGTTGAGCCTTAACTGTGCCGATCAGATTTAAACCAATGGGAAAAAGTGTCAGACTTGAGATTCATGCGTGGTGATACGTTTCTTGTTCCTTATCCTTACGTCTGCACTGTCTATGTAGAATTAAATCTCTTGAAGCATGGTGCATTGTGGGGTAAGTTCCGAAATTCAAGAAAGAATGTTTGAAGTCTAAAGATATATAACCTGACATAATTGCCACAAGAAAAACAAACAATTGATTTTGGCTCCAGGATTTCCCTACTTTCCCATAGTGCATAGGTTGGGATAGTCCCTGACCCTCCTGATGTTGCAATTTATAGGCCTATAAAAACTCTTGATTATCCATGGGTCTGCAAAAACAGATCCAAATCTATTGGCTATGGAGTGTTCACTTTCTCTGGGCATGTGTGTATCAGCCACCTTTTTAACGATAGTAGGATTAAGATGTTTGAGAGGTTTGTCTTTCCTTTTCCTGGAAATTTGCTGTTACACTTTTTGCAGATGTGCAGTTCCATGTACTGGAATGTGTTATGTTTTAAGTCTGCTAGTAAATAAGTTACCAATTTGGATTGGCCTATCTTTTATGAAGTATGTTGCATATTTTCAGGTAAAGCAGAATATAGGGAGGCCTGTAACTCTGTGAGTATTTTCTTTGAAATTTCAGACAATAAGATGGGAAAAAGTAGAGGGGGATTCATTCTGCCGGAATTAATACTTTAAGTTTAAAGAAATGGGGTGGGAGAATAGAACTGCTTCAGCATGTTCCTAAATTTGTATTTGTAGCCAGTACTAGTCCTACTCAGAGTAGATCTATGGAAATAAATAGATATGACATTAATTTGAATGGGTCTACTCTGTATAGAATTTAGTTGGATATAACTTTTCATTTGCATGATCTATGTACTTAAAAGAAACCAGATAAAGTATGTTTCATTGCACATTGGTGCCTTAGGCTGTAATCCTGTACGCTTATCTGAGAGCAAGACCATTGACCATCATGGCTCCTACTTCTGAATAGACATGTATAGGTTTGCAGTGTTACTGCGGGTTCTGCAGTTCAGCACCCAGTAACTCATAACTCCAACGGCTTCAACGGGCATTGTTCCTTAGACATACATAAAATTAGTACAGGAAAAGGAGCAATTCGGATGTAATGGCCCCATATAAGCACTTCTGAAAAACTGTTTCCATGTGTCCCTGTACAAGTGACCCTGTCTAGCATTTCCACAGGGACCCTGAAGTTCTAGTGCAGTTAAATCACCAGTGAACATGCCTTCCATGTGGAACATGGCACTTCCTATGGGATCCACAACAATTGAATTGCACAGCAATTGAATTTAGTGCAGCCACACATTTACCTGGGAATATGGCCTATTGAGCACAGTGTGTACTTCAGGGTTGGGGAAATGTTTATTCCAGGCCTGTCCAACTTTCAGGAGATTGAGATCTACTCCCACTATTAAAAAACTGGCAGTGATCTACTAAAGTTCTTGAGTTTTTTTAAGTTATTTTAGGGAGCCAAAGTTATTGAGCTTTTTTTAGAGAGCCAAAGTTTTGTCCACACTGGGGTTGTGGGGAGATGAGGGTGGAGAGGCACGTGACATAGAAGTATTAATATATTTTTGCTAAAGGACACATTTATTAATACATAAACAACAATAAATTGCAAACATATTTTTGTAGTGTTAGCTTTCTTGAGATGCTTTTCCTAAGTTTATACAAAAACAAACAAATATGTTTATATTATATGTTAATACATCTTCTTGCAAGTCTTGTAATAGTAAATAAAATTTATGTTTTTAAATGAATAAATAAATGAATTTGACAATCTGATGCATCCTAAAAGGGCAACAATGGAAGTGACCAAATAGATAATGTGGACACAGAAAGAACCATTAAGTGGAGAAGACTTGACAACACAGTAGAAATTTCACATCCACGGATATCCAGGGGCAGGTCAGTGACGATCTTCCCAGCACTAGTTCCTCGTTCTTACCTTTAAAATGCTTGATGTCACTTCTCAAATATTGTGCTATATAGTGTCAGTTATCATATATCATACTATATGATATAGTAAGTACACACACTTGTAAACATTTGTGTTTCACAGGGAAAGCATTGAACATAAATATAGATCCATTTGCTCTGGTTCAGAGAAGGTTAGGGTATGAGTCTTGCTTTGTTTCCTGGTAAGGTGAAATGGTGATGTCAATATCTCCTGGTGGCGATTTCACCCGAGAGCTGTATACTTATGTGGTAAGAACAGGTATTTCCAAGCCATAGAAACTAAAAACTCAACTTTGCCCTGCTGTGATAAATACCAGCAGGTCAACTACAGTATTCAAAAGTGTTACATAATTGCTAAGAGATATTATGATTACCAGATGGAGAACACATGGAGTATTCACCATGAAACAGATGGAGTATAAACACAGAATTGCCTTGCGAAAACATAGCATACAACCATTCCTAGGAGGAAATGGGTAGGATGGGATTCCACAATAGAGGAGAGGCTTGGATTCCTTGTAAAAAGTACTGTTTGATAAGTGGCTGTTTAAAGAAAGCACTTCAAAAACTCCAATCAATAATTGTTATTTTGTTGCTGCCACAGACCTCAGGCAGTTCACACATGATGCTAAATCAAAATTTAGCATTGCACAAATGAGCCAAAGCAAGCCTTGGACTTGCTAAACCAGTGTGGTGTAGTGGTTAGAGTGTTGGACTAGGACCTAGGAGACCACTCAGCCATGAAGCTCAAAGGGTGACCTCAGGCCAGTTACTGCCTCTCAGCCTAACCTACCTCACAGGGGTGTGGGGATTAAATGAGGAGTGGGGAGAACAATGCATGCCACCTTGAGTTCCTTGGAGTAAATAGTGGGATATAAATGCAATTAAATTAAAAAAAACTTTTAAAATGTTTCCTCCTCCCTTCCCATTTCACACACAAGAGGGGGATCTGAAGCATCTGCCTATATTTTTAATCCCTGTGGTGTAATTTGGAGAACTCTGATTAGTCTAAACTCTAGCTAGTTCAAACAAGCCAAATCAAACTATGCTTTTCTTATCTTGGTTTGCTTGCTAACCAGAGTTTAATCTTAACAGAGTTCCCCAAGATTGACAATAGGGAACACTTTTCAGATTAAAAGTTTAGGCAGATGCAGGGCCGTCTCTAGGCCCGGACTGGGTGGTGTGATGCGCCAGGGCGCCTGGCCACCAGGGGCGCCGAACAGCTGGTGTCTGGCTGAGCGTGGCAGCCAGGAGCTCCATGCGAGGTGGCAAAAGCGACGGCAGTAGCAGCGAGTTGCAGAACCAGCAAGACTCCTGCCTAGAGTGGCAGCAGGCGCGTGCTGCCACTCTAGGCAGGAGTCTCGCTGATTCTGCAAGAAGAGGAGAGGACCTTGACGAAGAGGCTCCAGCAGCTCCCCACAGTAGTGAAGGTTGAGTTAGTTGCCTTCTCCTCGGGCAGCGGGTCATCTAGTCCAACCCCCTGCAATGCAGGAATCTTTTGCTTCGCATGGGGCTCGAACCCGCGACCCCGAGATTAAGAGCCTCATGCTCCGCCGACGGAGCTCTGTCAATAGCACAGTGGGGACCTCCTGTTGTGCTCCATCGAGGCGGCGGATGGGAGGGAAGGGGGGGCACCCGAGGGATCCCTGCACCACGGCGCCAGATAGGCTTAAGACGGCCCTGGGCAGATGGTTCCAGTCTCTTCTTCTGGTGTGTACTAGGATTGCAGAGAACAGCAGGCGCACTCAAGTCAGAAACTCTTAGAAGTTTATACTGGTAATGCTAAACTGTGGGTTTTTTGGGGGGGTGGGACCTTACACCCTTCAACACACCCATTGAGAGCCACTTTCCCTTCAGGGGCATCTGTCAGTGGCTATATGCTGGTGGTGGGCCATGGGCTGTGTTGGTTAAGGTTTGATATGAATTGGCCCACACTGTTTACATGCATTGCCTTCCCATCAAAATACTCAACAAAGTTTCCCAGCTAAACATATAATAGTAATTTAGTTAAAATATGTAAAATTACATTAAAAATCAAGAAATGCAACTAATGAAATCAAATAAAGATCAGCAATAAAATGTTAATTCATCACAACAGCATACTGAAACATTGAAAAAAAGTTAAAGTGATTTAAAAAGGACTCAGAAATAACACCTCTTTAAAAAAACAAATTAAATTGTTGTGTAGCAAAATGATTGCTTTGCAGTGTATGAAACTGATCCACATATACATTATACAATAAAACTGCTTTAAAAATGTTTTTGAAAACAAACAGGTTGGCACTTAACAGTTCATCTTTATTTAATTATCATATGAGAAAAAAATATCCAAAAAGTTTTTCTGCTTAATGTCGGCAAAATACTCAATTTTAAAAAAGTTGTTCCAAATGGATGTTTAGTCTGTTCTGTTGTTGCAGAATACAAATGAGATACATATTTTATTTTTTCTTTGCAGAAATGTGACTAAAAATACAAACTGTATTCATCACACACCCAAGCTAGAAGTTGGCTTTCAAAACGAGAGACTTCGGGAAGACACAGTTCATCCAACTTTGGTGTCAAATGTATTTTATTTATTTTTTACATTAGATCTAGATTGACTCTATTGACATGACTATGTGCAGGAGCATTACCTTCCACCAGAAGCTTTGATAGCAAATACTGCAACACAGCGTTGATTCCAACCATGGTTTTAGCATGGCATACATGAGGAAGAAAGAAGCCTGGTGGAGTAGCAATGCAGAGTAGTGAAATTGTGGGCAGGAAAAACGTTAAATACAGTACTCTCCTCAAAGTGCACACATCCCAGTTTGAAATACAAAGCAACATATGCACATTTGCATGGAAGGGTAGTTAGGTTCTTAATTACATAACACCAAACTTCTACAGGTAGGTAGCCATGTTAGTCTGACGTAGTCGAAACAAAAAATAAAAAAATTCCCTCCAGTAGCACACCTATCAGCCAATCACCCATTCCCACCACCCTTCTGAGTAATACCCCTCCCTACCCTCTGACTATACATAAGGGTCGGGTGACTTTTGTTTCAGTGTATCTGAAGAAGTGTGCATGCACACGAAAGCTCATACCTATGACAAACTTAGTTGGTCTCTAAGGTGCTACTGGAAGAATTTTTTTTTATTTTTTGTTTCGACCAAACTTCTAGCTTGAAGACACAAACGAGTGTCTGCTGGATATACCGTCCATCAAGTACTAACTCTCTGACAAAGGAACTTCACATAACTTGTTTTCCATGCATTTGTAACTGATTGTATTTTTGTGAGGATATGAAATATATTTCCTTCTTCTTCCCCTTTTCTTGTGCTTCCCATCTTTAATGTTATATATATTAATTTGGTATCCCACCAGTCCATCACCAAACTGTGAACAAAATATGAAGAAACATAAAAGCAGGGCAACTAAAGCATTTCAATAAAACCACTTTAAGTCAATTGTACCATCTTTACAATGGCCATAAGTAGTTAGCTTATGAGTGATATGCCTGTCTGAATAAAAACATACTTGTCTGCTAGTGGAAGGTCATCAAAAACAGGGCTGGCTGGGTCTCTCTTAGCAAGGTGTTCCAGAATCTGGGAGCAGCCACTAAAAAGGTCTCTTGATTTCCTGTGCTCCAGATGTTGGCAGGACATGCCCTGACATGACATTGCTGACCATAAAAACCTTGGCAGGCTTGCATGGGAGACACCTGTCTTTTAGCTAATTGGATCTCAAGTAATAAAGGACTTCGTGGATCATAACAAGCATGTTGAATTTTGCCCAGAAATGGACCAAGAGCCAGTGAAATTGTTGTAATATGGGAGTCCTTCTAAGTAGCAGTACTCTGGTCAATACTGTGGCTCCAGCATTCTGAATCAGGCTGAAGTTTCCGAACACGATGGCAGCTCCATGTAGAGAATGTTACAGTAGTCAAAATTAGATGTAACCTCCCCCCCACCCCCAGGGCATAAGTTTGTGGACAGAGGCACTTTTATTTAAATCTTTATGAAGTGTGCTATGTCCATAGGTGCTCTAGATGATGATACATTATTGGGGTGTATATTTCCGCGAGTTATTGAGGAATTCAAATTGTATCTTGAGCTGAAAGTTTACAAACAGAAAACAGAAAATCTTGACCTAGAAGAGCAATGATGCTGGTCTTAGATTAGAATAATTTGAACTTTGAATCTTAAAATTGATTTTTCAGACTAAACTGATCATAAATTCAGTATAAGCTTCATAGACTACATGTGCCTATGTCCTCTTTTCAATTGCCTCAAACTTATCTTGGTTTATCTCCTATCTTATCACCCTGTTAATCCCACTCTTCCTCCGAGGAACTCTAGGTAGGATAAATGGGTTTCTTCCCGTTCAGTTGAATCCCTTCCAAATGCTCAAATCCCACACCTGGATAATTGCTCTGTCCTTTTATACTTCTGCTTACCTCTGCTCTCAAGATCTTTTGCTGTTTTGCAGCTGTCTCTCCCCATTACAGTCGCCACTATTTTCTCTTGACTACATATTAATGGCTAGTGCAGTGTAACACAGATAAATCCATGGGGAAAGGCTGTGAAATCTCACCCCAACCTGCAGCCCTTCTCCTCTCACATGTGAATTCTCCCCATCCATTCTCCATGGCCTTCATTGTGGATAGCTAATAAATGTTTGTGTTAAATGCACTCTAGAGGGGAGAAAGTTAATTTTACATCAATATTATAGATAGATATTATAAAATGAATTGGTATAAATTTAGGACATTTATAGATTATGCTAAGTAGTTTTTAAATGCATGATGAATGAATCTAGCAGTCCTGGTGCTTTGATTATGCATTTGTTCTTAATTGAAACTATTGTTTCCCACCATAATATGTGACATAGGGTCGGTTGTAAATATGTTAAATAAATATTAAGGGGAAAGGAAAAAATATCTAAATGATTTTTGCTCCTTTCCCCCCAGAATCAGCCAGAAGAAATTGAGTGTCAATATTGTGGCTCTGCCACTGTTAACAATGATTATGAAAATAAGAGGTTGTGTAAGTATGAAATTATTACTGTAAAGGTGTGAGCAGGGCCATCTTAAGCCTATCCAGTGCTGTGGTTCAAAGATCCCTCTGAGTTGTTGTTGTTGTTTAGTCGTTTAGTCGTGTCCGACTCTTCGTGACCCCATGGACCATAGCACGCCAGGCACTCCTGTCTTGCACTGCCTCCCGCAGTTTGGTCAAACTCATGTTCGTAGCCTCTGAGTTGCTGACCTTTTTACAGTGCTGCTGGCAGCTTTGCGGGGCTGCAGGAGGCGGGCAGTGGCTGGAGGGCTGCTCCTCCGGCGGGGAAGAGGCGGAGGCTCCAGGTGCTTCGGTGCGGCGGACAAGGGTAGTGAGCTGATGCCAGGAGGCGCCGCGTCCAGCCTCCTCCTCTTCCCAGGTGCTTTCCAGAACTTGGCGCCCTGGTGCCCTGTGCCACTTGCCTCTATGGGCAAGACGCCCCTGGGTGTGAGCCTATGAAGAGGAATTCACTTGGAAGCTTGGGTTCAAATCATGATGTGAAGGAATTGGGCCTTAGACAAAGGCAGCTAGCTTGGAGGTGGGCAGATAAATGTGGATATCGGCATAATAAGAAAAGGATTTGAATGCCAAAGAGAAAGGCAGGAAAGAAGGACTGACTGTATGAGGAGTGTATGAGAGAAAGTGAGATTCAGCTTTAGGGAAAGAGGATCATGTTTTAATCTACAGTGGTGCCTCAAGACGAAACTAATTCGTTCCGTGAGTCGCCGTAAGACAGCAAACAATTGCGACAATTATAAACTGCCTCAGGTTTTCACCAAACTGGTGAAGATTTTTCATGTTACTTGAAATTATTTATGCTCCACTCTTCAGTGTTTCTATTTTCAGAACAGCTTACAACAAATGACAATACATAATTAAAGTAAAACCACATCCCAGTTCACTTAATAAAAAGATTTGAAGGATTAAAAACAGCAGAACAATAAAACAAGTTTTAGAAGAGATTAAAACCCAATTCAAATTATGAAAAGCCGCGAGTAAAAAAAATTTTTTTTTTGCCTGGCACTGGAAAGACTAGAATGTGTTCCACAGATGTGGTACTGCACCAAAAAAGCCTTATTCCTGTTACCGACTCCACAAATCTTTCATGTAGGAAAGCACGAGAGATTCAAACTACAAGGTGGTGTACATTAGCGCTGCCACTGTTGATTTTATACTTTCTGAATTGAATTCAGAGTAATTGTTCTCTTTCCCCATATAATTTGTATTTTTTCTTTGCACGTAGGGGAATCTGCGGCATATGTCAGGACAAAAAATACAGAGAACCCCCCGCAGAAAGGACAAGTTGCAACCGTAGAAAAGAGAGCAGAGGAAAATGTGGAGTTAAAAGCTAAAGGCTTTTTAGAGTTATTGAAAAGGTAATGTAATAATATTAAAGCATCTAGACTTCCTAGCAGGAGCCAGTATAGTATTCACATTGGCTCCAGTAAGGGATTTATGTTAGAGATTAATTTGATCCCTAAAACCTACTGAGGCTATTAATGTAATGACATGTGTTTTGCATGTGTATGATGATGTCTGAAATTTTGTATTCAGGAGCACAGGAAGCAAATAATCTTTTTTATTTGTGTATTGTTCTTTCAAAAGCCTTTCCCCATATAATTCTAATAAATCAGTAACAAGAATACATTGGGAGGGCAGAACTGTGGTTGAAGAGACCCATAAACACTGTCAATTTTGACAGGATAATAACCACACATACATTCATTGAAGAAAGGGGTCTTTGAGCTGAAAAGTTTCGCGAATATTTTAAAAAATGAATACCTGGAACAATTCTTTCTGGAGACAACTTACTTCCTCCCTTACCTTAGTTGGTTTTTGATGTCATATTCATAGATTGTGTACCTTGTTATTTGCCTTGTTATTTTTATTGTAAAAGTGAGCTTAAAATGGTTATTTTCTGGTGCTAATTCCTCAAAAATTATGTTTTAAAAACCCCTAATATATATACCAGTGAGACTTCATGCTCCCCAAATGACATAGAATGGCAGTTAATTTAATTCTTGTATATTAGGGATAAGCAATAGCGATTGTGTGCTGTTAGCATAGTGTGTGTGTGGATCTCCCATGTTTCTAGAGTGGTGCAATATTGTCTGTCTGTGTGCATGTTGTGGAGAGATGAGGGAGGGGACAGTGATGTGACTTGATAAACACAGCTTTGAAAGGAATGCAGCACAAATGTTCTAGTGTGGAAGGGCTCATCTAGACTTCCTCTTCTCCTGCTGCTTTCCCCCAGGAAAACCTGATCTTTTCCGCTGAATTGGTGCAAACGTCAATCAAGTTCCCCATGGATTTGTCGTTTGCTCCAGTTCAGCATTAAATAGCATGTTTTCCTTGGGAAAGCAGCAGGGCAACCGGAAAACCACTCGGACCCATGTTTTACTGTAGTGTCGATGAGCCTGATTAACAGGTTTCCTTTCCCCTGGAAAACCCAAGTTGCTGATATTCCACTTTGTCAAGCAATGTTCTCAGTGTAATATCCCTTTCTCCTTCTCTCACCAGCTTTCTGTTTCCACCGATACTACAGCGAATTTTTACTGGAAGCAGTCAGCCCTACTAAAGCATTATCACTACCAGAAAGCTGTTGATGCCTGTATCTTTTGAATGACATGAATGATTTCTAAAGAACTCAGCTTTCTGACTTAGTGCAATTGTTTTAGAAGCTGAGAGTGCTTAAAGCTCTCCTGTATACTTGGTGTCTGAACCCTCATTTCAGCTTTGAGTACTTATGTTGGTTTTGAAACTTAATCAGACATGTATTGTCAGAATTTAAATTGTTAAAGTGAGTATTTGAATTCATAGTTCTTTCTTTTTACTGTATTTGTGTTTTAATGGAATAAACTATCATAATTTGCAGTTACTAAGACACAGCTCTCCAATATTTTTCAATATTTAAAGTTAAAATGGGTTGTTAAAAATAGAGCTAGTGTGTTTTAATTCCCTCAAGTTATAGAGAGATCAAGTGTTTTACAAAATTATCTGGTCCTGGTTTAAAGATTGTCAACTGTGGATACTTTAAATGTGTCACCTTCAGCTAATAACAGGATTAATTTCTGATTCTGGCAATCTTTAACTTCTGCGCAATGAATACCCCGAGGGTATGCTCATATCCGCTTCTTTCTCCAAGGTATGTCATGGGAAAGTAGGATAATGTTTGCACCAATTCCTAGGTGGAATTTCAGATAATTTTCAGACTGGTTGTGGGGAAAATAATGTTCTGTTTAAATATGGGAACATCAGAAATGTGGGCTGGGGCAGCACTTTTCTACTACAGTACTATACAGTGGTGCCTCGACTTATGAATTTAATCTGTTCCGAAGGCACCTTCGTAGGTCAAAAAAATCGTAAGTCGAAAAGCGCCATTGGAAACGCGATTTCCCATAGGAATGCATTGGAAACAGAAAAATTCGTAAGTCGAAGCAACCCCATCTAAAAATTTGTAAGTCGAAAAAATCCTGTCTAAAACCGCCGCAGTTTCCGTTCAGATGTTGAGAAATTCATAAGTGTGCAGCCATTTGCCCCATTTGTAAGTCGAAAAATTCGGTTGTCGAGTCGTTCGTAAGTCGAGGTACCACTGTACTTAAATTGGATCTTGTTCAGCTTCTGACTGAGAAAGGATGGGGGGGGAACACAATTCAGTTCAGTTCACAATTTAATGGGAACCTACCTAATTTGCACTTTCTGAAACAATAAATGAACCAACATGCAGTTATCCTTTGAAATTCGCACTACTTCAGATTTTACATTGCAGTTGTCTGAAGCCGACTGCTGGTTCTCAGGTAAGATTCCTCTCTATTGTGTGTGCTGCATGATCCCTCCCCTTACCTGGCCAATCCCCTGGCAACACCTCCCCAGGCTGGATTGGCTGAGTGGCTGAGGTAGGCGGAGACCCCAGGTATCCAGCCTGGGGAGGATGACACCAGTCCGAACTTCCAGGGGCCACTCTGGGATCCAGGGGGCTGAAGCCACCTCCCGTTTGATGTGGGGAGCGGTCATTGTAGTTGTCCAGACAACGTGTACATTAGGAGAAATGCATGTCAATGAATACAACAACTGATTTTAGTGATGACCTTTTTAAAAAACAAATTGATTCAGGAATGTGTTGAACCGGATTTAAGATTAGAAAAATGAGAAATGTAAGAGAGACCAAAATTGACAGATTTATTTATCTCTGTGGCTGAGAGAGGCTATTAGAACCCTTCAGATAGGCCAGAACCCTCCTTGCCAGCAGAGCAGTTTTCCCTGCTACTTCTAATGAAATTCAGAGCTCCATAACATCTAAATACAATTGAGGAATCTACCCTTTGGTTTAATTTTTTTTAACCATTTATTAAACATGTTAAGTGTCTCACAAAACTTTATTTCTAATCACCTGTAACACTTTTGCCCAAATTGATCTATAGCCCAAATATTTTGCTTACCAAGAATAATGAAATATAAGCCTTGTAAAGGTGTCAATGCAGATGTGTAGATACTGGAAGGGGTGGGAGGTATCAGCAAGCATGATTTCTAACACAGAGTGTAGGTAATTACAGGAACTTGGTTATGGGCTTTGATTTTGCTGGGATAATGTCCTTCACTTTATTGCAAATGATGGTTAGCAGAGGGGTGTGGCAAGGTCTATTTAAACATACTGCTTTATGTACCTTGGAGCAAATTGCCCTGTGAATTGCCATTACTTGTCTTGATTATTTTGATACCAAGGAATCACTGCGCTCAGCTGGAGCTTTGGCAGATAAGGCATTAATAAGTCTCTGAGTAACCTTGGTTAATCAAGTGACTTGCTGACGCTCCCTTTCTACCCCAAGTGAGCACCATCAAGTTTAGTGTCAAAGGTTCACTATAAAGAGCTGAAGCCAGCAGTCAAGGTTCCCTTTCTTTGGCCAGCCCCAGAACCAGCTACAGATTCTTGAGCAAGGACATCCAAGCACAGAGACATCATGGTAAAACTGCAGCTGCCAAACCCCAACTTGGAACAGAGAATACCTTCCCATGAGGACCTTGAAAACCTTGAGGCTACAGAGGCAGATTCAAGACCCAAATGGGATAACAAGGCACAATACATGCTCACCTGCATAGGGTTTTGTGTAGGCCTGGGAAATGTATGGCGATTCCCCTATCTCTGCCAGAGCCACGGAGGAGGTATGTCTTTGATGCAGATTGTGGAGGCAGATATTTTTTGAGTGAAAATGCTTGAATGGAGTGCAAAATTGTAATGTTTTTCTCAATCACTATGATTTGCAATGACAAAAAAAATCACACCTAGTTTAGAGAGAACCTGCAAAGCAATCATGTACCCTATCATTGGAGGAAATTGAGATATTTGCATATGATTATGCTATATGGTTGCATTTATTTAGAATGAAGTTCTGTTGAGTTCAGTGAGCCTAATGCCTGACTATAACATGCATGGAATTGCAGCAATAATGACAGAGGTACAAATTTCTAAACAAATGGGCATTCTCAGAAAATTAAGAAAGGCTGACCCAAATTTCTTGTTTCTTCTCATTTGTGTCTGACTGTAAAAGGGAAACAGTCATTTACATTTTAATTACAAACATGAGCTAATTTAAAATTAGGATTAGTCAAGAAATGCTGTGCTTTGTACAAATGATTGCTATTGTGAACAACCCAGTTCCCATTTTATCATTATTATCATTATTAAATTAAGCAGCTTTTTTCATGATTCAGGTTTTTCTAACTTTCATGCCATTAAAATAGGTCTAAAATAGTTACCATTGCACCTACTTTGTGTTATAGTATATTTGGGCAATGCTTTGAACTATAAGACTACTTGATGCAGCTAATCACTTTGTAATATTTTAGGACCTGTGCCTTTTCATGCACGTTTGCTTTTACTGCAGAAGAAAAATTCATAAAAATAAGATCCACCAATCCACTCACACCTCTCTAAAATTACCTCTCTCTTTCCCTGAGCCAAATAACCCTACCAGTGTATCGGCAACCATTGCCTACAAAATTTTATTCCAGCTACACATACAGACTTCCTCACACTGCAAAAAACAAAACAAAACAAAACACAATAGACAAACGACAACAGGGTAAGGGGAGATTTGTATTGTTTATTTCTCTATTATCCTGGCCTTAAAGGTAAAGGTAAAGGGACCCCTGACCATTAGGTCCAGTCGTGACCGACTCTGGGGTTGCGCGCTCATCTCGCATTATTGGCCGAGGGAGCCGGCGTATAGCTTCCAGGTCATGTGGCCAGCATGACAAAGCCGCTTCTGGCAAACCAGAGCAGCACAAAGAGGGAGACACAGTGCCATCTGGGTAAGTCTGAGGCTTCTTGAAAACATATGCCATTGCATTCACTTGGTTAAAGTCCATATCCCACTAAATCTCTTTGTTAATATACTTACTGAATCTCCACCTTGCCAAAGTGCTGATCCACTGTGTATAATGATCTGCTTGACGTCATACAGGCAGGCCAACAATCTGAGAGAGAGTTAAGCTGTTACTGACAATTTTCCTTTCTCATTTTAAAAAACAAATTCAGGGATTTATTTTCACTCCCATTCCTCCCGTCCTGCTTTCACTGCATTTCGGGTGTGTTAATCTTTATCTCAGGAAAGGGTTTATTTAAAAGCCAGTCAATTTCTAAACTTTTCAGTACTGTACTCAATGTGTTACATATTTGGCGTACTGATTAACATGACAATTAAATATTAGTAAGAGAAGCTTGCATTCTGCAAACTCAGACACACATTCCTCATTGTTACAGGAAATTCCCACTCTGCATGCTAGTAGTACTAGCAGGTAAACATCAGCCTAAGATTGTTTTCAATGTGTGGCTGGAGTGCAGGCCTACATTGTGAGGTAAACTTGGCCCCCTGAACTTCAACTGTTCAATGTAAAAAAAAAGTGCCACTTTCAGATTTTTCAGGTAATCACAATGTGTGCTCCAAATTTCAACATAGAGGGTGATGTGAGAGCAGCTTAACCATTTGAGAGAATTTACTTCATGTTCCACTTTCTAAGGTGTACAAATGTTTCAGCATTGGATTAAAACTGTTTAAAAAGCATCACTTTTCTGCATAGGACTATTAAATGATTTATTCCAGTATATTCAGTTGGTGACTGAATAGAAATGCCGTATGAGATAAATTGCCACTGCTATTCTGGATCATTTCTCTCTCTCTTTTGCTCGGTCTTTTGACATGCTGTTTTGCTTAAGAAACAGAGGGACCCAGGTGGCGCTGTGGGTTAAACCACAGAGCCTAGGGCTTGCTGATCAGAAGGTCAGCGGTTCGAGTCCCTGTGACAGGGTGAGCTCCCGTTGCTCGGTCCCAGCTCCTGCCAACCTAGCAGTTCGAAAGCACATCAAAATGCAAGTAGATAAATAGGAACCGCTACAGCGGGAAGGTAAATGGCGTTTCCGTGTGCTGCTCTGGTTTGCCAGAAGTGGCTTTGTCATGCTGGCCACATGACCTGGAAGCTATACGCCGGCTCCCTCCGCCAATAATGTGAGATGAGCGTGCAACCCCAGAGTCGGTCACGACTGGACCTAATGGTCAGGGGTCCCTTTATCTTTACCTTTTTTGCTTAAGAAACAGATAATATGCCCACTGAGCAATTGGCTATGGGAAAATTAGTGAATCTACTATGCATTTTGGAAAGCTGTTTGCTACACATTGGATGCTTCACAGCCAAATTTTGCATGATGGCTTCTGAGTAGGTTTTTTTGTGTGTTTATGTTTGGATACAATTTGAATCAAGATGGCAGAATGAACCTTTCAAAACTGCACTGATGTTATCCACCGATTTCAGAACAGCACTGAGTTTTTGGTTTCTTGGAATTCCCAAGCAATGCTGACTATAAAACTACAAATACTTTTTAAAGAAAAGAGATTATTTTGATGCCCTTTTACTCCAGTCTGTTTGTCCTACACCCCACACATGGGTTTGAGTCTTTTTTTGTAACTTCTCCCTCAATGTATAGAAGTAAGTCTCTCCCGAGAATACCAGAGTTTCATTTTGAAATGGTAGTCATGTTGATAGTGTATTAGAGTGTGGTGAGAGATGATGCTTGAAATTCTTGCTTCCTTAGAAAACCATGGTAAAATATACATTATTCACAAAAGGATATGCTACAATTGCTCTTGTATCTCCTTTTCTGCATTTCCTTACCATTGCATCCTTACCACTTTATCCCAGTTGTCCTTTTGCATTTAAAGAAAAATAAAACAATTGGGAACCTGCGGCTCTTTAGTTGGTGTGGGACTTCAATTCCCATCAGCCCCCATGCCCTGGCCCATACGGTCAATGGTCAGGGATGGGAGTTGTCGTCATCCAGCTGTATCTGAAGGCCACGGGTTCTCCACCCTGGGTATAAAACATACTCATTTTTTATTTTACCCCTGCAGGAGCTTTTATGATCCCTTTCCTCATTTTGCTTGTCCTGGAAGGCATCCCATTGCTCCACCTTGAATTTGCCATTGGACAAAGACTTAGAAGAGGTAGTGTGGGTGTCTGGAGTTCTATCCATCCCGCCCTGAAGGGAGTCGGTAAGTTTTAATGTACTTTAATAATGGCAAGACGAATAGCATTTCTTCTACTCAACATGTTGGCGTTACAAGCATACATATGCTTTCATGCGAGGTGTTTAGGTTGGAATCACCAAGCCTCACTCAAATTTTATTTGCCGGGGGTGTGTGTGTGTTCCACACACCACCATAATTGATTTGCAACACTCCAGTCATTTTTCTTGGAGCAGAAAGTCCTGGGTTTTGGGGTTTTTTAAAGAAAAAATGGAAGAGTAGTGCGATCTACATGGTGCTACTTTTCCATTTTCTTTAAGAAATGAACAGTGACTTTGTTGAAGGGGGAAGAGACAAGTATTTCAATAAAATTCAACAAGCTGTCCTTTATCAGATATGTGTATATTATGTAATGGTGAAAAATAATTTGGACTTTGTTTTTTTGACTTGAGACTAAAACTCAGATACACACTGATGAGGGACCAGTCTGTGGCCTCAAATTGATTTTATCAATTAACACCATACATCCAAAGCCCTCTTATGCCACTCAAACAATCATGGAGAATTCTGGGCACTATGTTTTTTTTTAAGGGTGTTGGGAATTGTAGCTTTGTGAGATCAGCACCCTTAAATATATGGAGATTTCTGCTCCCTTCTGTGGATTATTCTTAGAAAACTACTGGATATTTCAGTGTGGAAAGGGACAGGGATACATCTTCAGAATTTTGTTGCACCTGTTAAGGTTTGTTCTGTCGTCAATTTCATTTCCTCATGATTGTTCCTCAAAATCATTAATTTTTTTTAAAGTACAAAAAGGATCTACCTAAAAGCTTTCTCTCTATTCCTACAGGTATAGCAGCAATGATTGTCTCCTTCTTTGTGGGTTTATACTATAATACTATTATTGCTTGGGTGATGTGGTATTTCTTCAACTCATTCCAAGAGCCACTACCCTGGAGTGAATGCCCACTTGATGGAAACAGAACAGGTACAGATTATGCTTATAATAGTTAGCAGTCTATCATAAAGAGGCTTCTCTCTGCAAACAGCATAAGAAAATACAGTCTTTTACCAAAGATAATTTTGAATTAGGATAATGTTTTAATCTGCTGAGCTGGAGACAACAACAATAGGAAAGCTTCCTCAAGACCATTTTGTAGCGTAAGGCTCAGGGCAGAACATTATTTTATTTCATCTATTACACATATGAAAACCTTATGTAGGGGCCAGTAAATTCATTGCCCTTCTCCCTAATAATTAGACTCATTGATTTCATTGGAAAGCAAATCTGTCCTACATAGTTTGGATCTAACCAATAAATACTTTCTGGCCATTAGGAACAAATATATCTACCTAATCATTGTCACTGACTGGCAGTGACTGTCCATGGTTTTAGGTGGGAGTCTCTTCCGATCCTACCTGGAGATGTCAGGTCTAGGTCCCTTCCCAAATGGCATCTCCCCGTGGTAAGAATAACACTTTAAAAAAGTCTTGAACCACCATTCAGGCAACAATTCCTGCCTTCAGATACCATTCCCTTTCATAGTGTCACCCAAATTTCACCCTGCTGCATGGCAAGGCCAGCCCTGAGCACAGCTGCTGGGTGCAGAGAAATCCCAGAAGCATCAGTACAGTATTGCCCAGCGGTAAGATCTGAGTGACTGTCCAAACAGAAGGGCCAAGATCCAGGAAGCTATATTAACTGAACTATCCTGCACATTATTCTGGCATCAGAACCATTTGGAAATAAGGGTGAGTTACAGTTCCAATTGCCAATGGCTTTGAGGAACAAACCTTTCTTAATAATGGGTGCCCAGGGTCTGAATTTCTCTTCCAAGGGAGGCTTATCGGTTCTACTCACTACCGGCTTTCCTTCGGCTGTTTTGGACGATCTGTTGGGTAAGCTATAGTCTTAGCAGGTTGAGCCAAGTATTGAGTCTTGAATTCTGAAAACCGCAATGAGAACTGACCTTAACATTATTTTCAAGGTGTTGTAATCTTTTAGTCTGGCTTGGAAATTGCACGGCATTTTAACTGTTTTGTGAACTGCCCTGGAAATGTTTTGGTGACTCAGTAAAGTCTGAATAGTTTAAAATAAATCCATGTCTGCTTTCTACCAGCAATCTAGGGTGGCAATGATTAATATACTCAACAAAAAAGTGACTACCAATTAAAAGTAGCCAATTGTCTGAAACTATCAGTCAAACAAAGGGCTCACCCAGACTTGCTTTTGTGCCGAATTTCTAGGCATAGATCTGCACTTTTTTTGTTGGGTCCTGCCACTTTCTCCAGGAAAGCCCACACTTTATGGCAATCTCAGGAAAACTGGAATTGCTGTTTGTTTTAATTCAGAGTTAAACAGCAGGTTTTCCTGGGGAAAATGGCAGAGCAAAAGTTTAAAAAGCACTCAGACAGGAAAGCTCAGTTTCTACCAGGCTGGTAGAATGGAGGGTTCCTGTGTGCTGCACTTCATGCAATGCCAATGTGTGCTTCTCTCTTTTGTTCTTGAGGGAAGAGGAGTGACTGGTCAAAGGTTGATAGGCAGAGGAGGAAGAAATAGCAACTCCACCCACCCACACCCAGTCATATTTATTTTAAATAAGTCTGCAGCTTTTTACTGATTAATTGATTAGAAAAATTGACTCAAAACATCTTAATTGCATAAAGAGGCAGGCACCCCAGTTGGGTATGAATTTCACGAGCCACTCCCAGTGTCCTTGCAAAGGTCAGGTGCTTTCTTGCCAATGTTTTTAAAACAACAACAACAACAACAACAACAACAACAACAACAACAATAATAATAATTGTGGCATAGGCCACTGAAATAGGCCACTGAAAGTTTGAAATCGGGCAGTCGTTGTCCTTGCTAAGTGTCAGATGCCAGGTTAACATGTTTCCCCACCCCCAAAAACCTTTGTTTTAATGCTTCTGTTTCCAATGTTTTAAATTTTGTACATTGTATGTTTTATTTTTACTGTAAAGTGATCTGAGACAAGCAGTGGAAAGCAGGGTATAGATTCTTTAAATGAAACAAATCTGTAAAAGTTATTGTGCATGCTCTGTTGAATTTAATGGGAGATGTGCAAGAGAGATGGGAGATGTGTGGTTTTTCATTATAATGGAGCTTTCACAGAAAAGCTTCCCACTGGATTTCAGCATTGCTCAATAGGACTGTTTCTTTGGTTTCAGGTTACTTGTACGAATGTGCAAAGAGCTCTTCTGTTGATTATTTCTGGTACAGGGAGACATTAAACGTCTCCACCAATATTGACGAGACTGGAACTGTACAGTGGTGGCTGCTGTTATGTTTAGTATGTGCCTGGGGAGTGGTGTACGTGTGCACAATTAGAGGCATTGAAACAACAGGAAAGGTACTTCTGTCTTGTATGAATGAAATCAGAGCTACTTCTTATACTGTATACTGTTTTCCAACCATTTTAGGGATTGCTGCAGCTGCTTTCCCCCAAACTGGGCTCACAGACCCTGTCTGTGTGTGTTGGTTTAAGCGGGGCGTGGGGTGTGTTTAATACCTTGGATGGTATCTTTGGGCCAGAAGGGGGCAAAACATTCTCCTTGGTGCCGTCCAGTTCTTCCCCAAGAGATCCTTCTCCACCCTGCCTCGGCTTTCACTTTATTATTTATTTTATTTACTTGTTATTTTTATCAGTTGTCTCACGCAATGTGCCACTCAGCTCAGCTATACAGAGCCCTAACATAGAACAAGGGTTTAAAACATAGCTGCCAACTCTCCCGTTTTTCGCTGGAAACCCCCAGATTTTAATCCGTTTCCCGCTGTTATCCCGAATAGAAAAAAAATCCTGTAAATCCCCTGGATTTCCTACCTGCCAGGGAGGCTCCATTTCGGGTGCCGCTCTGCCCATGTCACTGGAAATCGGGCAGAGTGGCACCGGAAGTTGCTTCTACGCGTAGAAGCAACTTCCGGTGCTGCTCTGCTCATGTCTGGGCACCGGAAATCGGGCAGCGCCGGCACTGGAAGTTGCTTCTATGCATGTCCAGACATGCATAGAGGCAACTTCTGGTGCCGCGCCGCTGCTCATCCCACATTTTTCAGCGGGAGACTTGGCAGCTTTGGTTTAAAAACATGCTAAAATACGAGCAGTTCATAATAATGATCAAGCCTAGCAACAACAACATGTATCGCACCAGTGTACACACAAGCCCCAGAACAACCAAACACAGCACAAGGGGACAAACTGAGGGATGGAAATTCCATGTTTGCCGCAATGTCACAATTTTGTGGCATTGTAGGTAAGAACAGGCCCTTGTCTCAATGTGTGACCTGTAAACTCTAAAGAAATTGCAGCACATAGTTTTATCAGAGGCCGGGTTCAGATGTATTGCTGAATCAGAAAAGTCATTTGTAAATACTGTATATGCAGATACAAGCCAGATTCTTGTAGTGCTTATTGAGTGTGGGTTTCATGTGGTACAGCCTCAATCTGATCTGGTACCATCTAGACAGACTGAGTGATGTGGTTCCTTCCTGAGCTACATCATTCATCTGATCCACTTAGTTCTTGTTTTAGATGACACCCATATAATGTGGGGTCAGACCCTGCAGAAGTAGCTCCCGTAGAACAATTACAATTTGTACACCTGCAATATTGGCAACAGACATGCAAATCATTATGGTTTTTCTCCCAGTTTACTCCTTTCCATGCCGTTTTTCATTGAAACAAATTTACCCCATGCTTTAAATTTTCCTTGGGGGTTTGTGTTGTGCCATCAATGCACATGGCGATTTACAGAGTAATGTTAAGGGGTGGGGGGAGGCAGTTCTCCGCTTTGAAAGTGTCAAATAAAAATTTCAACAATGTGGGAGACAATAGAGCTGTGGATGGGAAGAAATGAGAGAAGTAAGAGTAACAAAAGAGGTGTATTCCTGTTGTGTGTATTCAATTGACATATTCCTTCTCCAGGCCGTGTATATAACATCAACACTTCCTTATGTTGTGCTTACAATTTTCCTGATCCGTGGCTTAACACTGAAAGGATCAACCAATGGAATCGTATATCTCTTCACGCCTGATGTAAGTATTGATTGGATCCCCACCCACCACCCCAAGTAAACAGAATAACTGAAAGTTGGCCTCTGAAGAGAAATGAGCCATTTGCAGCATTATTTACACTGATTATTTTCTGGGTATCATTAAGCCCTCCATGATCAAAGTCATATAGACAGACAGACATCCCACTTTGCTGAGGAACAGGGGTTGCATAGTAAATGGTGATGCCTTGCCCTCTCCTACCTGTGCAGATGTGTTTAATGTGTGAGCTGATTCAGCAGTTTCCCAGATGACCGGGGGGGGGGTTGTGTTCCACCTTCACACATAAAACCCTCAAAATCTGCCTGACTCTTCAATCCGAGCAATGCATCTCTCCTGTCAGGAGCATGGGAGGTGCCGTATTTCAATGGGAGCATATATCATTTGCACACAGGTAGCAAATGAGGTCCAATGGTTCATAGCCAGTAAGAAGATCGCAAGTAAAAGACCTGGGAAAGGCATCTTCGTCAGACCCTGGAGGACTGCTGGCAGTCAGTGCTGACAGGAAGGAGCTAGATAGACAGGGCCAAGGCAAGTTTCTCCTGGAAATCTTTTGCCTGGCTGTCCACACACATACCCTTCCTTGCCTTGCCTGTCCATTCTGCACCCTTCTCTTCCTATGGACTGTTCCTTCAACCTGCCTGCTGGATTATGCACTGAACCACAGGAATAGGATGGTCCTAGCAGCGGGATTCTCCCATACCACACTTTATATTAAATAAACAGGTTGCATGCTTAGAGTCACAGACTGTGCTGGCTAGGATATGCCTTTGTTCCATTTTAGCTGTAAAGTTATCCAATTTTTTAAGCTCTTTTTTTCTGTTCCTCAGGTTGCAGAATTGGCTAATCCATCCACTTGGCTTGATGCCGGAGCTCAAGTATTCTTTTCATTTTCCCTTGCCTTTGGAGGCCTCATCTCATTCTCTAGTTATAATTCAATTCAGTAAGTTGCCATACCAAATAGAAGAAGTCAATTGAATTTTGGAACACGATTTCACAACTGGTAGTAGTTCGTTTCTTGACAGTAACACCACCCAATCCTATCTCATAAGTATCTAGGAAGGCATATGTTCTTCCTGAGCAAAACAAAAACAAAACAAAAAACAAATGGGAAGAACAAAACAAAGTGGCTGGCCCAAGATCACCCAGTGAGCTTGTTTCTGTGTTTTCGTTTCCAGTAACAACTGTGAGAAGGACGCTCTGACTATCTCTGTGGTTAATGGCCTCACATCCATTTATGCAGCTACTGTCATATACTCAATCATTGGATTCAGAGCAACAGAGAGATACGACAATTGCTTTAGCCAGTAAGTCCCCCCCCCCCCGGTTTTCCAATTAAAGCATCCCAGATCATTGTTCTCTTCCCCCTCCCCAATATGACTGCACAGACAATTATACTTCCAGGGGTTTGTGGGATCAGTTGTCTTCTCTAATAAGCAAGCAACACAGGCAGAACTGCCAATGATGTGGGAAAACAGTGGGCATGTGGTTGCCAGGACATTTTCTATGTACAAATAACCCTTGTGTATCTGGGCAAACATTAGCTACTTACAAATAGGAGAGAGCACGCAAGTTAACTTAACTTAGCTAACAACTTTGTCCTTGTGGCACAGGAAATATAGGATTGGGGGGGCATACCCTTCCATATTATTAAGAACTCTGCCTCTAAGGATCTGATATCTTTTTATTTAACTGATGGCTCTATTTTTATTACTGTCTGATAAGGTAGCAAAATACTTTCTATTTTCAATAGAAATTAGGAAGCAGATGGTAAAGTCAGAACTTACTTTTGACCCCTCTGTAATGTATCTGCATTCTTTTAAATGTGTTGTTCTGTGGGCATAATAAATTTATTAATTCATTCATTATCATACTGATAAAACTTAAGAAATCTGTGTGAAGAGGCATTGATTGAAGAAGCATTGACTACTTTCCTTTTGCATTTGCAGAAATATCCTCACTCTGACAAATGCATTTGATTTGCCAGAAGGTAATGTAACTCAGGAAAACTTTGAACAAATGCAAGCTTGGCTCAACACGACAGATCCAGCAACGTTTGCAACTCTTACATTTCAGACCTGTGACCTGGAATCATTCTTAAGTGATGTAAGGTGATAACATGGAAGCTAACAAGATTATAATAAAGGACTTTATATCAATAAGCATGAGTCACTTCCATATTACTGGTGAACCATTAATTATGATTTACCACATGTGTCCTGGACCATTGTAAGACTCAAATTATATAAACATAAATAAAAGAGAGAGAGAATTTATTAACCCTTTTGGAAATATTCACAACTGATTTTTGATTTAGCATATGGCTGCTGTTGCTTGAACAAAAACTTTATTCATTTTAGCTTTTGTGATGATTTTATCTGGTTCTATTCTTGTACTCTTCCTTGGGTGCTTTGGTGAAAGAGCAGTTAGTGATAGAATGATAAATGGTATGGTCCTATTGGCTTAGGAAGCTGACTTTAGTTGTTCTAACCTGAGTGACTTAAAGTGCATTTTAAAATAATACGGTAATAAAATAATAATAATAATTGTATGTCTTATTTCATCTATATCTATTGCTATTTTCTGCAGGGTGTTGAAGGAACTGGCTTAGCATTTATTGTCTTCACTGAGGCCATCACCAAAATGCCCGCCTCTCCATTATGGTCCATCCTCTTCTTTATCATGCTGTTCTGCTTAGGTTTATCATCTATGTTTGGGAATATAGAGGGTGTTATGGTGCCGCTGAACGATCTCAAAATCATACCGAAAAAATGGCCTAAGGAACTTGTTACAGGTTAGTTGAAAATGGTAGTATAATCAGGGTGTGGGAACAGAGGGATTGCAAAGTGGTCATCAGAAGTCAAGTAGTATATTGCTTCTTTCAAGTTAAATGATGTAATACCGGTACTTTATTTTCATTGGGTGGAATTCAGTATTGCACTAAGACGATAGTTCAATCAGAAAAAGCATTTCTGCTTGCCGGAAATAATGCTCTTTCCCTTTCCCCCTGTTCTGTGGGGTCCTCCTGACCCTCCTCAGCAATTTTGGGTTGGTTGCAGCTGTCATGGTGCAGAGGACGGCTGGGGAAAGTACCATTGCACCAACAGGCTTTGTTGTGTTGGCTTTTGCTAGCACAACAACTTAGTTGAATCTGACCCAGTATGAATGAAGCATGTTTTAAAGATGGTGGTAAAAAGTCAGCAACTTGCTCATGAGTTTTGCCAGCAAGCCAGGCAGAATGAAATCACTACAGCTACTCACTGGACCTGCATTTGCAGCCAAACACAGTAAAGCAACCCCTGCTGCTGAATATTGCTGATGGAGGAGAGGGGACTTGATTGTGAGCATGTAGCTTTGGATAGCTGTCAGCTTTTTTTGCTTTTTGCTTTTTTTCCCTTCACAGCAACCCTTTTGAGATGGACCAGTCTAGCTGAGGAATTCAAACTTTGAATTTCAGAAGCAGTGTCCTTACAAATCTATAACTATTCCCAACTTCCTAAATCTATAAAAATAATTGAAGGAGCCATTTCTTTTCTTTTCCCCCTTGACTTTATATCCTCCATTGAGTTCCAAGAACAGAATGGCTTTGTTTGCACATTGCAATCAACCATAGAGTGCAACTTTTTTGGTCTGTTTCTGTCTTACCAGCTACTGTTCAGGAAAGAACCCACCATTCTTGGCTTAGTGTTATGTCTGAGCCAGGGATCCTGCTTTGTTTTACTCACAACAAGCCACAACCTGTACACAATGTTTCTTCTTGGCTTACTGAGCGTGCTTTGTTGGAATGAAACAAATCACAACTCCTGGTTTGGATGTAATGCTATGCCAGAAACCAGCTTCTTCCCTACCAGAATGAGCAGAGGGTGGGAGAGACAGTGTGTTTGCAATAGATTCTTAACTTGTTCACCATGATGTGTGAAAACTGGATCAATACATTTTCTTCATGACTAGCTGATTTGATCCTTGAGGTATTGGCAATGTTTCTGGTATTATAATATTTATTTATTTTTCTTAGTTAAACTTTCTGTTTCACGTTTTTTTTTTATTTGATCGTGTTTGTTGTTTCTTTATAGGATTGATTTGTGTGACATCTTTCTTGTTTGCCATTATTTTTGTGCTGAGATCAGGAAACTATTGGTTGGCTCTGTTTGATAATTTTGCTGGTTCCATTCCTTTGCTGATAATTGCTTTCTGCGAGATGTTTTCTGTTGTCTACATATATGGGATAGACAGGTAAGATGTGAAACCTTCTCAAATAGAAAGTGTCTCTGGATTCCTATCTGCCAGAATTTCTGTAGCTAGATTTCTGCAACCACTTACCAGTATTCTCCCACATGCCTCTCAAAAGTATAAGGGAAATAATTTAATTTTATTTGTTTAACAAAAATTATAAACTGCTTGATTGTAATAAAATATCTAAGTGATTTATAAGCCCAACTTACTGGACTGTTTTAAGGATTGCAAATATAATGCCTGCAAAATGCTTTGCAGCTCTGACAAGTTCTTTATAAATACTAGGTGCTATTTATTCTAAACAGTAATTTTGAACACAGGTTTAGTTACAGGAAGGTAGCTGTGTTGGTCTGCTGTAGTTGAAACAAAATAAAAAAAATTCCTTCCTTGGCTGATAGATGTGGTAAACCTGTTGACAACTGTTAACGACTGCAATTGGTCTGGAAGGAGAAGTTGCTGAATTGCAATTTATTACCAAACTTAAAACCATTGAGAGACCTGGTCTGAATAAGGACATTGGATTCTTAAGTCATTATACATGATAAAGCTATTTTTAGCCATCTCACCCCTTGCTTTTTCCTGTAAGACCAATTGCAGTCGTCAACAGGTTTACCACACTTATCAGCCAATCACCCATTCCCACTACCCTTCTGAGTAATAACCCTCCGCACTCTCTCACTATATATAAGGGTCTGGTGACTTCTGTTTCAGTGTATCTGAAGAAGTGTGCATGTACATGAAAGCTCATACCAATGACAAACTTAGTTGGTCTCTAAGGTGTTACTGGAAGGAAATGTTTTATTTTGTTTGAACACAGGTATCAGAGTCACTTAAATACGACTCATTAGTATGACTACACTTTGCTTGTGGCAGAAGACTCCTTTGTATACTGAGGGGGCAAGCCAAACCCAAGGCAGCCACCTGAAAGGAGGGCAGTCAGGGCAATCTCTGTGCCAGTTGGGTGCAGCAATCGGGCTCACATCAGGCCTGGTGCTATCACATGACACTCGAGGGACCAGGTTGCCCTTACCTCCATTTGGGGGCTTTCTGCTGAGTGCTGTTGCTGGGCGTTCTGCCAACAGTACTTTGCCCATCACCCATTTAGTGAGCAGAAGAGGACGCTTTGCACCAGCAGTGACACTTGTGAAACTCTGTTGGTGGCAGCTGGCTGGCATAGCTGTCAGAGCTGAATGGAGAGACAACTATGGCGCAAGGGAGGAGGATTGGGGTACCTCGTTCCCTACAAAGCCATATGTAACACACAAGGCTCCTCTTATTGCCTGTATGGCAATACATGCATCTATCTCTTGATGTTTAGGCATGTCAACATCTCTTGTTGTGATGGCACATGTTTTCAGACCCTGGAAAGTGCTCCTGCATCTTGAAATCATGCTGTTAAAGCTGGTTTTGATCTATGGATGGGATATGTGTGCATACACATCACTTGGTTTGTCTACACTTGATAACCAGCTTCTGAATGTGAGAGCCTATTCCATCGCAAGATATAACGTTTTAGGCAATGCAAGCAGATATGGAAGTTCTGCCGTATCTGTAATGCCCTCTTTCCTTATGGCAGTTATCAAGTAATGAATATGCATGTGTGAGTTGGCTCCTCTAAACTTCCTTTTTCTTTATTATCAGATTTAATGATGATATTAAGTTCATGATTGGACACAAACCCAATATCTTCTGGCAGGCCACCTGGAGATTTATCAGTCCTCTTATCATGTTGGTTATCTTCTTTTTTTACTTCGTGGTGAAAGTGAGAGAAGAATTACTATACAATGTCTGGGATCCCAACTATGTAAGTACACATGTTCAAAGAAGCACACACCAAGTTATTTTATGGATTTCTCTTCACTCACGCTCTACTCAGCATGGCTTTGATTGCCCAACCCACAGTTTGCAACCCTTCCCACACTGCCACAAGGACTATTTGCTGAATATCTTGTTGGGGCAGATGAGGAAAAACAATTTGTTTCCACCTCAGGGAAAATGAATTAGCTGCTCTAAATTGGCTACTAATTGAAATTAAATGATTGATCACAATCCCTGTTAAGGCATGCCTGCATTGAAAGAGACCTCAGGCTGGATATAGACACATAAAAAAAACTTGTGAATTTTCTTGTAAACATAATGTGAAATCACATTGGCAAAAGAACTCCACAGCGCCGTCTGGTGCCACAGTATTATAATGCATTTTAAACACTTTTTCTTTACTAATGTAGCTGAGTCCTCAGTTCCCTTTAGCGGTGCTGGCTATACCATTTTGGCCTTTGCCTTAGATAGCAAAATAACTTGGTTCCCTGCAACACAGTGCTCTATTGGTATATAATGGATGGGTGGATTTTACCACCCTATTCCCCCTTTTTGCCACTTTCCCACAAACTGTGCCCAAAATGGCTTACAGCAAACAATCAAAACATCAAAGTAGAGAACAGTGGAAATACAAATATACAAAACACAGAACATATCAGTAAATTCAAAATAACCAAAAACAAACAATTTAGCAAACACACAATAAATTCAATATTACAACAACAACCCACCCACCTAGGCTTAAGTATGTAAATACAAAGCAGAAACAAAAGTTAACAATAAAGTTTCTGGCACTGCTCTTCCTGCACTCCAAGGAGCCTAGTTTAAATACAGTTCAGGAGGGATGGGTAGATGGATGTCTTTAGGTTTCCAACTTTTCTGTACCATCACCACCTACAACTATCTGAAAGGTGTGTCGTCTTTCCCCCAGGACCTGTTTCCCAAATCAAAGCCGGTAGGATATCCTGACTGGGTTTATGCTATCATCGTAGTCCTTGCAGGAATGCCAAGCCTGTTTATCCCTGGGTTTGCTATCTACAAAGGCATCCAAAGTTTATGCAAGAGGAGAAATCCTGGACGACAGGATCTGATCAGTGCCATATCAGAAGCATCAATAAATGGAGAACTGAAGAACAAAGTGTAATTAGCTCACCTTCCTGAGGTGTTACAGAAAGACTTTACAGTGAGAGATGGTGCAACACTGATGTCTCCGTCTCCGTCTCCTGAGTTCAGGATTAGAGCTGTTAAAAGGTTAGCGGGTCCCAGAATCTAAACGATACTAATGCACTTTGAGTGACTCTCCTTATCAGTTGTGCTGGATTAGCAGGTGGTTAATACAGATGTCTCTTTTATCCAAACATGCACCTGTAATGCTCTGTTTCCTATCTTATGCGTGCCACCATGTTGGACAAATAATGTATTATTAAACAAAATGCTACCTATTTGAGTGAAATATGCACAGTTTTGATTCTTCTTTTTACTGCTTGTTTTGAATCTGTGTTGAGCTATTTCATTTGCTTTTCTTTGATTTGCTCATTGCAAACAGCTGAAAGTCTGTAAATTTTTATAATAAACCTGATTTGCAATGGGAGCTGAATGATTTCAGTTGCAACTGTATGTTGAACTGAATGCTGAAAACAACAGACATTTGTATGAATCAGATTGTCACCTGTTCTACTATTTGGAAGTTATATAGGGAGGTGGCGGTGGGATGTCATAGTTCAGTAGCAGAGCCCATGCTTTGCATCCCAGATTCAATCTCTAGTTTAAAAGATCAGGTGGCAGGATAATGGGAAAGACATCTAGTCACTGCTAGTCAGTGTAGACAATACTGCGCTAGATGGGCCAATATTGGCAGCACACAGCAATTTCATCAGTTCTTGGATGTGCTTTCTCTAATTACACAGAAAGAAACGTTGGAGCGAGAAATGTTTGCTAGTTTTCTTTTAAGGTTGAGTCTGTCTTCCTTAAGTCTTCTATCTTTTAACTGCAAAGCCACATGTAGAATGGGAGAGGCAAGACAAGAAAAGAGGAAGCATAAGGAATAATGCACTCTCTCCAGATTAGTTTCATTCATTACAATTTGCTTAAAGGCATTTTGTCTCCTATAAGCAGATTGAGACAAAGTGTATTAAGCAATTGTAGCTTGGGTGGGGTGGGGCCTGGGGGACACAGTTTGCAGGATTTGGGGGAAGTCATATACTATACGTGTACTTAACCCAGGGGTCGGCAAGGTCTACCTCGCCTGGGCTGGGTCACTCCAGGGAGATCTCTCCATGAGCCAGATTGTGTGTGTGTAAGTGTGCGCATGCCGACAATTTCCGGCGTCCGCCCAGATGTGATTTCTGGCCCCGTGGAAATGAGTCCTCGTGCCACGCTGTGCCGGCTTAGCGCAGTGTGTGGGGACTCGCTGAGAGCGCGGCTCAGTTCGGGGGCGGCTCATGGGCCGGTTAAATGACCCCTGTGGGCCGCTTGTGGCCCATGGGCCTTAGGTTGCCTACCCCTGACTTAACCCAACAACCAGACTTGACTTAGCAATGGCAATGGGAATTCTAAGCAGGGATGTTGGCTCTCTCACTGAGAAGGACTGGACCGCTGTGCAGGGAATTACTAGATACTTAAAGGAAGTCATGAACTGTAAACTGCAGGTCAACAGCAATCCAAAACTATTAGGATACATTGATGCTGACTCTTTGAAAGCGAGATGTTTCATGCAAGAACCAAACACATTGGGGTGAAATACCTCTATGTGTATGACATGGTACAAGATGGACTTGTTGAATTGGCGTATTATCAAACCAAAGAAATGACAGTCGATATTCTGACCAATCCCCGAGCAAGAGACAGTTTTGAGAACCTTTGAGTTAAGATGGGACTCCCGGTGGTTCATTTATTGAGAAGGGGTTTGTGGGATATTCAGTTTCATATAACCAACATGCTTAAGTTTAATTAATTCATGAAGGGGTTAATACCATAGAGTAGAGTATGCTGTCCTGACAGGCTTAACTATCTACTTCCCCTCACCTTGGGAGGAACTACATAATCAAGCCTTTGTTCTCCAGTTTACTTGAGATGCTCAACATGTGAAGAGTTGCTTGCTTCAGCTCAACTGCGTGGCTCTAAGCATCCATTCTTGAGTTCCTCTACCAATAATTTAGGAACTTCTGCCACTTTGTAACTAAGGTGAATATTACTGCCTGAGCAACCTTTTTTGGAAACACAAGAACCTGACCTTTGAAGAGTGTGTAAGTAAACAATTTTTTAAACTTACCAAATGTGTGGCCCTTTTCCTATGCTAGGGGAAGAGGGAAACATTAGGAAAGGTAATAAAATTTAGAGTTTAGACGGAAAAGGTTAAATTATATCTTTACTGCTTCCAAGAGAGAAGAATTTTTCTGTTAACTTCAGTGCCTCATCTCAACTCTGTAATTTGTGTGGCTGTAGGTTGCTAGGTTGTTTTATCTGGATTCTTTGGTGTGATGTCGCAGATGGAAGTTCCACCCATTGTTCAGAATTCCTCTGCTGCCCCCTCCCCCTTGCTACTTACTTGGTCAGTGAGGAGGCTCAGTTGCCGGGCTGCTGCTAATATTGGAGAAATATGTGGTGAAAGGAAAAAAAGAGGTTGTAAAGATGGCAACTAATGAACCTAAAGTTGCCGTTGAAGAGTATGACGTAAAGACGCTAACTGATGAACCTGAAAGCTGCTCTAAACACTCCCAATGGCGGCCCAAGTGGGATAGTAAAGTGCAGTACCTTTTAAGCTGTGCTGGATTTGTTGTGGGTCTTGGAAATGTGTGGCGTTTTCCATACTTGTGCCAAACCTATGGAGGAGGTAAGAGAAAACTCGCCTTTTATTGATTAGTTGTGTGATTGTTCAGACTAAACTATGACAAGCTCCTCTTGTTCTAAAATAATACGTGTTTGGGGTGTGCCACACCCCTCTAATCTCTTGATCCAGCAACTGTGAAAATTTAATCAATGCTTCTAATTCTCGGAATAGCCAGGCTAGTAGCCTCCCAGTGATGTGTTAGCCTGGGTGGTGAACCATTACGGGAGATTAAGGAGCTCTATGTTAGATGTAAAAAAAGTCAGAGGTGGGAACAGAGGTGGCCTAAAATGGTTCTGCAGAGGCAGCTGCAAATACTTATATGTTACTACTCTCCACCTGATGGCCTCAGCTGTGGCAGATGACAACTAGAGGGAGGAGACTCTCACAGGAGCTGTAAAAGTGGGGGGGGGAGAGTACTTTTTTGGTGGGTTGGAGAACTGTGTTGCTAAATAAAATAAATAATTCCATTTATATCCTGCTCTTCCTCATGAATGACAGATGGCTAAGTGCACAGAGCAAAACAACAACACAGAGACATTGGGGACAACATGTCCCTAATTTTTCTGATAACTTCAATGCCTCACTGCAACTCTTATGATTTGCATGCAGAGCTTAATAGTATTACTGAATGACTTACAACCCAAGCTTTAAGTCTTCTTGGGATTGTTATCCATTGTTACTAACTGATTTGGTTTTACTGCATGGATTTAATGCCTGAGTGAATCCAGTTGTTTACTTTCTTGGACTAAATGGACATGGATTTTTAAAAGTGTTTGGTTTTTTATTGGTAAGAAACATGATAAAATAAATAGTCTTGCTTCTAGGCAACTGTGACAATAAGAGTTGTTTAAAAGTGATGTTTCTGTACTTTGACTCTTAACACTGATAAATGATTTTAAAATACATATTATTTCTTGTTGAAAAGTGAAGAAATTAGAAACAAGCTACTTTGTCCAAGAGCAACTTCCTTTGCAGCATCATTCCTCGTAACTTTTTGCCAATCTCTTCTGCTTCTCAAGGAAGGCAGATAATTTAGACATAGACCAAGTTAGCTATGAACACTTGAGCTGACTCTAGCTGATTCCCCTCAAAGTTGATTAACTTTGGTTTTAGAAAACAACACTGCCAAATCAAAAGAGACAAAGCCATTTTGTTCCACCACTATATGACCTTTAGGAACATGATTGGTAGGGGAGGCATAAATGCTTTATGCTTTCTGAGTTTTTGAAGTATCATATGACAGAATCATGAAAGCATTGTCCAGAACGGATTCTTTACAGAGAGCTCCCCCCCCCCCAAATTCCAGAATGTTAAGAAATGAATAAAAACAAGCTAAAATGTAACTGCAAAAACAGCAATTTTTTCACGACTTTCACCTTCTAGATCTTCTACAGCAGGTCTAATTTATGCAGTTTAATCCCCACCCTCTAACAAGTTGTATATTATAACAGTTAAGGTAGCACCCCCAGGTTTTCTTACCTCAGTTGATCACGATATGAAAAAAAACAAACCTCTCTCGGTCAACTGCTACAGCTTTTTTGCTTTGGTTAATAATTATTTTACGTACAACATATGTACCTAACAAATGCTGCTGGTATGAAGATAATACTAGTAGAAAGTTAGAGATGGAGGAGGGCATGAGCAGTGGCGTAGTATGTGGGGGCCAAGGGACGTAGCTTCAGCTGCAGAATTCTGAGGGGGCACAACCAGGCACCCCCCAGGCATTGGCTTCCCCACCCTGGCGAAGGCAGCAAAGCAGTGCAGGCCCATGGAGCACAGGGAGGGGACAAGGGGCGTCCCCAGTGCGGCCTGGCCTGGCCAGACATGCCCCAGCATGGACAGGCAGCTGGCACAGCAAGGCCCCACTTGGCTGGGGGTGTGCTTCGCCTGTGTCGGGGGCTTGCCCGGGCGCTGGCAGCCCACACTATGCCACTGTTATGAGCTAACTGCTTGGAAATTGTGTTTCTAGGAGCATTCCTGATTCCATACATGACCACGCTTGTGTTGGGAGCCATCCCTGTATTTTTTCTTGAATTAGCTATAGGGCAACGCTTGAAAAAAGGCACCGTTCGACTCTGGTCGCACATCTCACCTTACCTGGCAGGACTGGGTAGGTTTCTGCAATTGCCTTTACTTGAGAATATACAATCTTCTAATCATTGCTCCTTCCTGGAAACGCACAGGCTATATGAGGCTGTAATAGCAAACCCAGCAGAGGTAGGGTAAAAGGTAAAGGACCCCTGGACGGTTAAGTTCAGTCAAAGGCGACTATGGAGTTGCAGCGCTCATCTCGCTTTCAGGCCAAGGGAGCCAGGGTTTGTCCGCAGCTTTCTGGATCATGTGGTCAGTATGACCAAACCACTTCTAAGCATGACTAAGCCACAGCAATACCTATTTATCTACTTGCACTGGCCTGCTTTCCAACTGCTAGGGTGGCAGGACAGAGCAATGGGAGCTCACCCCGTCGCACGGATTTGAACCACCGACCTTCTGATTGGCAAGTCCAAGAGGTTCAGTGGTTTAGACCACAGCGTCACCCGTTTCCCAGTAGTAGTAAACTCAGCCAGTTGCATGCCTATCTGTCTGGAACAGGGGTCAGCAAACTTTTTTAGGAGAGGGCTGGTTCACTGACCCTCAGACACTGTGGTGGGCCAGACTGTGCGTGCACACGTACGCACACACGCACACACACGTGCATGTGGCGGAGAGGGGATTCTCTCCCCCTCTCTTCCCCAGCCCCTCTCCCTGCTTTCCTACCTCCTCCGGCACTCTGCCTGCGGTTGGGAGCCGGTGGTAGCGCCTCTCCTTTCTGGGCCAGCTTTCTCAGACGCCAGGCGCAGGGCCAGCAGGCGCAACAAGCTCCAGCCAAAGCCCTGTGCCTGTCACAATGCCCATAGCACAGCTATGGACGGAGAGGCCAGCAGGTGGGCGGCGAGTGAGTTGGTGGTGAGGCTTCGGATTGGCTGGCTGCTGGCACTAATCAAAGCCCAGCTCCCTTCCTCCGCAGGGCAGGGAGAAGCTGGGAGGGAGGAGCCGCCACGGTATGTGTGTGTGTGGGGGGAGGCCCCTGGGGGGGGGAAATGGCACAGCCCGAACAATCACGCCAATCCAAGCGGCGATTCCCAGACTGTCTGTCGGCCAGATCCAGAGGGCAATCGGGCCTGATACGGCCCGTGGGCCTTAATTTGCCGACCCATGGTCTGGAGGATAAACAGAGCCACTCGGGCAGCTTGTCCGATTTCACCACCCGAGGCAAAATTGGAATTGCCCCCCCCCCCCAGTTTGTTAGCACTAAAATTTAATTCACAGAGCAATGTTATTTTTCCATTGTGGAATCACGCTCTTGCAATATGTATGTTAAGCAGCAATTGTCTTTGTTATGCCAGTTCTGCATGTGCTTGTATATTCCACAGGTTACACTTCTATGATAGTGTCCTTCCTAGTGAGTGCGTATTATAATATGCTTTTGGCCTTGATTACGTGGTATTTTATAAACTCTTTTCGAAACCCATTACCTTGGAGTTTCTGCCCAACAGATACCAGCAAACCAGGTGAGTTCCCACGTCTCTTGCTTCTTTCTGTTATTAGTATCTGTTTTTGTATGTATCCTTCAACTACCGCATTGAATTGTTTGTCCAACTCTGCCACAGTCAGCAATTGTCAGACCCAGGTGTGTCCCTGCCATGCCTCCTTTGGCCCTAGTCATAGATTTGGATAGGCAAGGTCTAGACACAAACCCCTACAGGTGCACATTTTTCTGTGTAGGCTATGCAAACATTATCAGCTTTGTCTGTGTGTCAGGTTGCATTTGTGCACACCAGAGACAGGATAGGGCTGAACTGCACATCAAATGTGGCTTGCAAGTATTCTTTTGGGGTTGAAGCTGGTTTGATGGAAAACACACAAAATAGCAACATTTATCAAGAATCTCCAGGCTATATTTGCACTTCACGGTGGTTTACCTTTTCATTGTTTTGCTAAAATTACCGTGTTGTCTGTTTGTTGCTGCTACCAAAAGGACAAAATGACAGAGAAAGCTGTACCTGTAAGTTGTACAAAAAGGGAATAGGATATGAACTGAGCTATACACTTGGCATACTAATGCAGCAAAGGTAGAATAATAATATTTTTATTTATACTCTGCCCATCTGAATGAAGGAGCAGAGAGTTCACATTTAAGGCATACAGTAGCTTAGTTTAATAATGGTTTAAAGTGCTGTGTTTTTTTAAATTAATTTTATAAATGTTATTAGCAATTCACAAAAGTTTACAGAAATTATGAAACCAAAAATTGCGATTTGCAATCAATAACCAAGTAATAAGCAAAACATTAAAATAAAATATTCAAAACTTAATTAAAATTAACTGAAATACAAACTTAACTAAAATACTTAATTTACTTTAATACAAACTTATACTCTCCCTACCACCACCAACCCTCCCCCCACCCTTTAGTGCTTCCAGCCAATCTCATATTGCGCCTTTTTTTGTTCTTTTGCTCATATATATACCTAATTTCTGATTATATCTTAATATATATTATTGTGAGCCTTCATAAATCTTTTGAGAGGTCGGCATTTTCTAAAAAATTTGCTATATAACCTTGAATTTTTTTTCAATCTTTATTCTCTCTCCCCCCCCCTCTTTTCCCCCTTTGATTTCTGCTTCTTTTGTTGCCAGGTTAATATGAGATCATTTTCAATTGCCAATCCTCTTTCATTGATACCGTTTTGCTCTTCCAGTTTTTTCCTATTAATAATCTCACCGCTGCCGTTGCATACATTAAGATACACCTATCCTTTGGTAGAATCTCATCGTCTAACATTCCCAGTAAAAAGAAATCTGGTTTTTTCTTAAATGGATATTTTAATATCTTTTTTAATTCCTTATAAATCATTTCCCAATAAGGCTTTATTTCTTTGCATTTCCACCAGATATGGATGTATGTACTGGTTTCATTATGGCATCTCCAACATAAGTCACTACTTCCCTTTTTTAGATACATTATATTCCCTTAAATGCTGTGTTGATGGGGCCAATAACTTAAAGCAAGTGTGAGAGAACTAGACGCCCTCCAGCTATTACTGCACTACGACTCCCACGATCCCTTGGGTTACGACTCTCAGAATTCCTGACCATTGGCTGTGCTGGCTGGGGCTGATGGAAGTTCTAGTCCAAAACATCTGGATGGCACCCTATTAGGAAAGTCTGTTAGAGCATGGTGCGGATAACACCAACATTGCAGGTTCGATCTCCGTATGGGACAACTGCATTTTCCTGCCTTGCAGGGGGTTGGATTAGATTATCATCAAGATCCTTTCTAACTCTTCTATGATTCTATCTGTTTTGATAATGCCTTCTGTGCTTGTTATTTCAGAGCTTATTGAAGAATGTCACAAAAGCACACCTACCAATTATTTCTGGTATAGGTACACTTTAAACATAAGCACAGATATTGGACACAGTGGCCCCCAACAGTGGTGGCTGGTTTTATGTTTGGCAGCCTGCTGGATAATTGTGTACATTTGTACAATACGAGGAATTGAATCAACCGGAAAGGTGAGCAGGGATTATTACAGGACACCTGTATTTCACTGACCTGGTCCTCATTGAGATGGTAAAGCCATCTTTGGACCACCACGTGAGACAGCAGGCAACTCACATGAACGAATGTTGTATCATATTTTTTAAGAGGCACCTGCCCATTGAAAACCAATGTGTCTGGGAGGAGGCTAGGTTAGAATCCATATGCAGGAGGTATTTTTTTGCATGTGTTTGATCAGCAAATACGTAAAGCAAATGAGAAGAAAATTATGGATTAATTAGCTATAAAGTACAACTATAAGGAACACAAGGGTTCCCACTAGACCGCAGGGCTAAAGTACCTTGGGAAGGAACAACAGTTTAGATGGCCTGACTCGGACTGCATCATAAAACGTCATAATGAATAGTCAGTTGAAAAATATATTGCTTTTGGGGGCAAAGATGTTGAGCTTTTTGGCTACCATACGCCCTGACATTTTAACCAATTTAGACACTATTTTCGGATAATGAATCCCAGTTATGTCCAGGAAATTCTGGATGTATGGATCAACGCAGCATTCTCTGGTGACTTTATGCACCTAATAAAACAACTGTAGCCTACAGTGTTGGTCCTTAAGTTGTTACAAGGTGTTTTCTACCTTTCCCCCTCCCTGCAACAGAGCAGAAGCTGGTTAATACATGCATGCTTGCCTCTTTAATTAGTATCCTACTTTTCATCGCTACTCTTGCACACCATTTTTTTCTGGTCACAATCAGTCGGTTGGACTGGAGAACTGTCTCAAGGTCACCAGTGAGCTTCATAGCCATAGGCACCAACTTGCACAAAATGTTGGGAGGGGGCCCCCACTTCCCCCACCTCCCTGCACTTCTGCGGAGCACACCTCCACAGGTTTCCTCAATTCTTGCCTGCCATGTTAACCACTGCTGCACCATACTGGATGACACCATTATGTGGCAATTTACACACATTCCTGAGCTGCTGTAGCTCAAACATGGCAGACAGAACTTCTACATTTCTTAAAACCACCCTAAACAAAAACAGTTTATCATGGAGTTGGATTCAGCTGCCAACTGTTCAATAATTTTGTGTGCACAGTATCTGTTTCATGGTGTTGCCTTCACCTGTTCCTGACACTCACTTTTTTCTTCTCTGCTTTGCTCTTCCTCTTAGGCAATATATTTCACAGCTACATTTCCTTACCTAATTCTAACATTATTCCTTATTTATGGACTGACTCTCCCAGGAGCCGTTCACGGATTACTCTACTTCATGACTCCTAATGCAAGTATTTATTCAATTGATCCTTGGTGTTCCAGATGATGTACGGAAAGTCTAACTTGGTCTTTTAGAAGAAAGACCACACTTGTTGGTCTGAGGAAGTGTGCATGCACACGAAAGCTCATGCCAAGGACAAATTTAGTTGGTCTCTAAGGTGCTACTGGAAGGAATGTTTTTTATTTTGTTTGGTCTTTTAGAGGTGGCTTTGAACTTTAAACTTTCCTCCATGCTGCTTCTTTGCTTACCACTTAATACTAGCTGGGATCCACACACATTCTGGCAATTGTACTTTGTTAACTCCCTCTGGAATCTATGAAGAACAGAAATTTGTGTAAAAAGTGCCCATTTCTAGAACTCACGAATATAGGCAACCCTGGGTCAAATCTTATTTCTAGGCAGCCAGGGCAGAACTACACTTCATTGTGCAAGCATGGGGTGTCCCAGTTCTGTATTTGACATGTAATGCTGGGGCAAATGCAGAGAGGAAGAGATGCATTTGCAGAGGAAGCCAGTGGGCTGGTACTTAATCCTCCTTATGCCCACCAGTTATTCCCTACAAATGCTCCCCTTGGCTGCTTTTTGTTTCTCTGTCTGGCAGGGTCCAAGACTGGAAGGCGCCCAAGTGAAGGTAAAAGCACCCTAGTGAGTATTTGTAAGGGAGTATCACCAACCATGGAAAGAGTTAAGCGCTCTCTCCTACACACTGATTCTCCCCCTCCCAACAAGCCCCCAGCAGACAGTTTGTGAAACACTTGTTTGCCAGTATAATGCATTGTTCTGTTCTGAATTTGTTGAATTCAGAAAACACACTAATTTTCCACTACTTGCCAGGAAGGCCTGTACCAGTGAAATATACACAGGAATTATGAGACTAATATTGTGTTTATCCCTGAGCTCTCTCTGTCTCTGTATCTCTCATAGCTCAAGAAGATCAAAAATCCACGTGCCTGGCTTGATGCAGCCACCCAGATTTTTTCCTCTCTCTCTTTAGGATTTGGGGGACTCATAGCATATTCAAGCTACAACCCGTCAATGTAGGTATAATCTTGCAGTTGTGTTAGCTTTCGCTCACAATGTGGAGAGGAGCTGTTTGATGCAGTCAAATATACTTCTACGAGATAGCGCCTCATTGATCTCTGGAGACAAGACTCAATTATCATTTAGCCCACACTGGAGCCCAGGAAAAGCAGCTGGCTCTGTTTGCTTGATGTTTCCCTATGTGAGAGTCCCAAAGATGCTCTCTATTGTTCTTTCTGCAGTGTTGGGCAAAGTTCAGCTACGTTTGAGATGCAATACTTTATGTTTAATGAAAAGGCAAGTGACTGAGGTGGCTGCATGCTCTCAATATAGCTTATGCCTTAAGGTTCCTGTGAGAATAAAGCAGCATAACTTGCTTGTATGCTACACTGGAATCCTTTGGAGAAAAGTGAGCTCTAATTGTGATAAATGTATAATATTCGGGGCCTCTCCATTCCCAGAATGATGAAAGATTTCAGGGATTCCAATGCGTGTACCAGGGCTGGTTTCTGTTGAATGAGATCTCAAGAGTCTTACTGACATTTCTGTGGCAAAAGGCTTTATTTACACAAATATACAGCATCAAAACTCAGACGGATCCTCCTCCTCCAGTAGATTTCTAGAACCCCCAGTGCCATTTCAGTGGATTTTCAGAGTTTTAGTCAGGTCTTTTCTTTTTCAGACTCTGTTCTAGGGTTGCCTGCTCTTTTCTCTTTCCCACACAAAAAAATCGAGGACAATTTTTATTGTAATTATTGGTAGGTTTTAAACATTTTTTTTACATGTTTATAGTTTTCATTCTATCCATGTTTAATTGTATTTCGACAATTTTTCCCCTCTAGTGGTTCATGTTTTTAAACTGTAAGCCTCTTTAAGTCCTGTCAGGGAATAAATAAATAAATAATAATGACCGTTCCCTATATAAAAAGGGGCGCACATTTTGCGCGGTCACGCACAGCCCCTGGGAACCCCTGGACAACCCTTAGCAGTTCGGAGGCTGGCACCACCTTCGCAGACTGGGTAACTGTGGTCTCCGCCCACACAGCCAGCTGTCCAATCCAGCTGGAGGAGGTGTTGCCAGGGGGGATTGGCCAGGTAGGAGGAGGTAACCATCCAGTGCACACAGCAGAAGGCGAGACATACCTGGTAACCATCCAGTGCACACAGCAGAAGGCGAGACATAACCCTGAAGTCTCCCAGATCCCCGGCTGGGGACTGGGAAGGATAAACGTCCAATGCCTGAGCCATGGTCTCCCTACATCTGAATCTTAATAAAGTTGTGGCCAATTTTAATCCCATAGAACATTGTCTGGTGTCATTATTCTGCTCGGGGGCTGCCTGGGGTTTTGGGGGATCCGCCTGACCGTGCAATAACAATGACAAAAAGGATATATTCCAATAGTGCCTCCAGCTATGTAGTTTCTGCGACAACATGCCATCTCTTGTTTGTTTTACTGTTCTGGGATTGAAAATATTCAGTGAAGAATAGAGTACAAGTACTTGAAATAAAAAATAAATGTACAACATTAGATGTTATAGAATCGGTGCTGTCCTTTGTAACATTTAATCGGGTTGTTTTGTACTTGTTTTTCCTAGAAATGACTGTGAACTGGATGCTGTCATGATAGCAGCAGTAAACTCTATGACGTCTTTGTTTGCGTCAATCCCAATTTTTTCGATTCTGGGGTTCAAAGCAACAATGGCCTATGAAGACTGTTTGGCAAGGTGAGCCGTTCAAGTTTCACAGTTAGGGACCAATTTAAGGTGTTGGTCCAAGCCCTCTGTTCACAATTTTTCTTTTTCATTGTCTAGAATTTTGTGTCATTTCTCTCTCTCCCCCCCCCCTTTAAACCACCTTATGGGACCCCAGAGGGCAGAATTAAAATAAGATTGTAGCATAGAACAAAAAGTATACAATCCTGCATGTTCCCTTTTTGTGTGGGGGTTGCGTTCCGGGTCCCTGTGCACGTCAGTGGTTGCTCATAAACCAGTACTGCCCCTGGCCTGCCCCTATTTGAAGCAAATAGCTGTTGTTTTTGTTAGGGACTGTGGCAATGCAAATAATTTGTATCATTCCTGATTTTACTGACAGAAATGTCAAATACATCACCAAGGTATTCAGGAACGACAACATCACTGTAGACAGTGGCGCATTTTGGCTCAGATATTTGAATGGAACAGATATCAATAAACTTGCATCTCTCAGGCTGGCAAATTGTGATCTCCAGTATTTCCTTGATAAGGTATCGTACTTGCATTGCTATGAATGAATGGGGCTTCCTTCTCTGGAATGGGTCTGCCATGGAATGGAACGGGTCTTCTCTGGACCTCTGCCATGTTGCAAGGTGGTCACAGCCCTTGGTCTTCAGCTACTGTTGATGTGATGGCCCAGGCAGGAAATTCTTTCAGAAGTGCTGTGTTTAGCACTTTGGCTTCATACAAGCTGCTCTGTCTCTGGTAAACTAGCTTGTTACTCTACCTATATGTATGAATGCACAGAGACCACAGGTTGTTTGCCTGGTTATCTCCGAAGAAACACAATCTACCTTCCCCACCACAACTACTGTTACTGGGGTATTCCATGGCCACTTTTTTAGTCACAAATACTTGCACAAAGAAGATGGGGCTCAGGGTAAAACTCTAGTGCAGCTTGAGAAGTTTCGCCTTATAGTTCTACAGAGACACACATGAACCATACCTGTGTTTGCATGTATGAGCACTAAAAGAACCACAGAAAGCAACCTGTGAGCTTAGGTGGCTGCTTTTATTATTATTTTATTACTGTTCCTTCACCCTTAGCTCCCAGGGCAAGTGACAAGGATTTAAAATACAACACTAAAAACAGATAAAACAGATTATGGCAACTTAAGGTAAAGGGACCCCTGACCATTAAGTCCAGTTGTGACCGACTCTGGGGTTGCGGCGCTCATCTCGCTTTATTGGCCGAGGGAGCCGGCATACAGCTTCCAGGTCATGCAGCCAGCATGACTAAGCCACTTCTGGCGAACCAGAGCAGCATATGGAAACGCCGTTTACCTTCCCACCAGAGCGTTACCTATTTATCTACTTGCACTTTGAGGTGCTTTCGAACTGCTAGATTATCAGGAGCAGGGACCAAGCAACGGGAGCTCACCCTGTTGCGGGGATTCAAACCACCGACCTTCTGACCAGCAAGCCCTAGGCTCTGTGGTTTAACCCACAGCACCACCACTAAAACATGGTGAGTCCTAAAAATGCACATCTCAGGTTTTGAGGGTCAAGGTCAAGAGGGTTTCCCCGCCCCACCCCAATAAGAACTTGTCATCGGTAATGACTGTATCTTATTCCAGGTGATGGCTAAGTGTATTACAACATTTTGCCTTTGCATTAGAATAAATGACATTTAGAAATCAATCTGACAGATTTTACCACTATTTGTGAATTTTGCAGAGTGTTTCTGGAACCGGCCTGTCCTTTATTGTGTTCACTGAAATCATCATTAAGTTGCCTGGATCGAACACTTGGGCGATTCTGTTTTTTCTCATGCTGTTCAATCTTGGTATAACTTCCATGTTTGGACTTGTTCAAAGTGTCTTGACGCCTCTCACAGAATCTCGTATTGTGTCTAGCTACATATGCAAGGAGACTGTATGCGGTAAGGCATCTTCCTCAAATACTTTCCTTTGCTGATAACCATGCTCAAGATTAATATGGTGCTGTACTCGGTTCAAATTGCTTCTCATACATTATTTCAGCAATCGTAAACAACAGCAGCTTAACATTATCTCTGTATTGCAGATGGGAGCTGAGATAGGGTTCGTGGGCGAGACAGTATTTCAGAGGGGGAACATCCTGGCTCATTGCTCATTCTCTTAGCTGCTTCCATTGTTTCAAGATATGTTCTTTCTAGATTCATTAACCTCCCCAGGGAGGTTTGGCTGGCACCTTCATTATACACCTTTAGGTGCCAGGCAAAAAAAGTTCCTCTTCAACCAGGCCTTGGGCTAATTCTATGACCTTTTAAATGTGTTTGTGGGAGCAGGGGTTATTGTTTCGTTTTTGTTCTTTTTTCTTTTTTTTCTTTTTTCATCTTATGAACTGCCCTGATATCTCTGAAGGGTGGTATATAAATTAATAAACAGTAATAAAAAAATTAACAATAATCTGGGGAGCAGAAACTGTATAGTCTTAATGATGCCACATTGCACCCATTAACCGTTAAGGATAGGGGAGAGGCAGAACTGAACAGACGTAATGGGACTGATTATAAATGCACATGTAAACACCAATGGTTAGGTTTTCTTTTATTTCATTTGTGTTAATTGACTAATGAATGTTGTTGTCTTTAGGTTTAATATGCCTTACTGCCTTTCTCCTGGGCCTGGTTTTTACTCTGAGATCAGGAAACTACTGGCTTGAGATGTTTGATGCCTTTGGGGGGACCATGCCTTTGCTCGTCATTGCCTTTTTTGAAGTGATGGGTGTTGCATTTTTTTATGGAATGGAAAGGTAAGGCTATGTTTCTTCGCATATGTATCTGGATAAGTCCTTAGGTGCACAAGCAAGTCAAGGCAGATGAACACATGAGGCTGTATTCATAACTAAGCATTTAGATTAAAATATGAACGCACTATGGAGAAGCTAGGCTAATCCACCTACATCTTGTAATGCAAATCAGGATTTTATAGTGATGGAGTGCCTTGCCCCCCCCCCCCAGCCTGCTCCCCCACTTACGTGGAAACTACCTCTAATGCTTGAAGAGGGTTTACAAGGTAAACTGGTGTCTAATCTGAACTGCTTCAGACTGCTTTAGTGGGTAGTGTTTCAAAACTGAGCCATTATGTTTAATATGAGGGGAATTCAGTCTGAAGAGGTACAGTCACCAACAGCCATTGCTATTTGAAGTGGTACAGCCCAGGACGCAGGTTTATCAGCACCAGTGAGAACTTGTTCCAATTTCTGCAAGCTTTAAATGGCAGTCAGAAACTGGCACCCCTCATCAGTGGATCATGAGAACCAAGCCCATTGATAAACTGGTGAGGTGTGACACTTCTATTTCCCTCCTTTATCCTGTGAAAACAACATTCTAGGCAACAAACCTTTATTTAGTCTATTTATTTATAAAAGCATTTCTGTACAGCCAAATAAAACACTGGGGTGATGTACAACATTAACATAAAATACAACTGTAAGCAGTACAAATAATTATGGAAGTAGCTAGCTCATCAAAACCTTAAAGAGCAATGAAGGTCTGATGGCATAATAAGATCTTTAAGAGAAGCAGGAAAGTCAAAAGTGAGGTTGTCTGCCTGATCTCTTACTGGCCTAGGTGCAGCAAGAGATACCTGGTTATTGTATTTGAAGTATAATCCCATGTCCGCCTGCTCAGAAATAAATTCCATTGCATTCAGTGGGAATAAGATCCCAGCTAAGGTTTGCAGCCTTAGGCATAAATTGGCGATATACACCCCACAATTTGCAATAGGATAAAGGTTTCCTATCTGTTGTGTTTAATTCATTTATGCAAACGATCATTTGATTGGGGGTGGGGGTGGGGGAAGGGTTCATGTGGCCTACTTAAAAGCCCAAGCAGCTGTCAGAGAGGATAGATCTATATTTGAGGTAGTCCTTAATTTCAAAATCCCTCTGGTTTAAAAGATGAAGAACTCTAGGCAGGGAGAGGAGAAGCTTCAAAGTTTCCCATGGGCAGTTAACACCTTGAAAGGAGACGGAACAGGCTAGCTGGTCAGTCTTCCCCACTATGGAGACATGTAATACATTTCTATTTCAGTCACAGAAATCATTTCTAAATTGGCACATAAATGTTTCACACAAGCCTGAATCCTCTTTTGTTTGCATTTCCCTCTTTTGAGTGATGCTTATGTAGCTGCTCTACTTGTTCCTGCATTCATCAATTGATGAGCATGCATGCGGTCAGAGGAGAAACAGAAGTTTAACTGGCTTCATTTTTAATAAGGTTACATGCAAGTGAATTCTCCACAGATCCCTCATTAAATATATCCATTTCATTAACAGAATCAGTGCAGATGTGGAAGATATGACAGGAAGACCACTAAAAGCCTATTGGAAGGCAATGTGGCAATTTTTCTCCCCAGGGGTAATGCTCCTAATTTTTTTTTCCTATGTACTTCTTGAGCCAGCTTCAACCTACAATACTTGGAACCCAAATCATGTAAGTTACCTTCATACAAGTCAATACTAGTATTTCCCTAATTTGCATGCATTGGGGTGGGGGTTGAGCTCTCACTCCAATCTTGCAGCTATGAACTCCTGAATTGATAAAGATGCTTTGCTTAAGCACAGAATTCCTGGGCCATCACCGATGGTACACTAGGGCTTAGGGGGTCCTGCAGCTAATGAACCTCATCAGGTTTTTAATGCTTCGGGTTTTTTTAGGTATGCTGTAAGTCACCCAGAGTGGCTTGGGGAACCCAGTAAGATGGGCGGGGGATAAATAATAAAATTATAAATTATTATTATTAGACAAGTATAATCAACTGAGGATGCTTCATGTTGGCCTTTTTTTTTACTGTCCTGCCTCTTTTCTTTCAATCAGACATTTAATTAATGGTTTTACATTTTGATTTTATTACTCTGCTGTAAGCCACTCTAAGAGCATTCCTGAAGAACAACCTAAAAACAGGTTGAATAAACAAACATCCTCTACACACCAAGCCCAAAGATGCCATCAGTCATATACTATAGCCCACCAAGGGCTTGACAGTGCTCCTGGCTCTTGCCATCTAGGACACAAAGCTAAAACAGGCTTTACAGAACCCTACATGCTTGCTGGGCTGTTTCTTCTTTGTGGGGCACAGGAGGTGTGTGTCTGCTGTATGTGTAGTGAGCCAACAAACTTGCGTATGTACCTCTCACAAGATGGTATTGCCTGGAGAAAGACAGGGCGTGTATCTACAGTAGTGAACAGAGGAGGAATGACCGCTGGGGGTGGGACTCAGAAGGAATGCCATAGTGCACCTGTAGCAGCAAACATGCTTTTTCTGTATCGGTCTCTACAGCCACAGTAGGCGCTGTAACTCTCTAAAGGTTTGACTTTACCCACAAAGGCACCCTCTTCCACTTTCTCCCAAGACAGATGGATTCCATTGTGGTTCCCAGCTAGTCAACCATACAGACACTGACCAGCCCTAGATCTGTTCAGCTTCATGAGTTTTCAGATGATAAGCCTTGATGATAACTGTTTGCTATCAAGTCCCAGCCTACATAAAAACAGAGATTTTAGCACTTTGTGTGACAGGAGTGAGCGTTCATAAAAACAGTGTTTTTTGTTAGACACAACATGCTGCTAGCACAATGGGACTTTCTTCCCCTCTCCTTCTCCCATGGCACCCCAAAATTTGGGTACAGAAGGGGAGAATAGGAAGAGAACATCCCATCATGTAAGGAGACATCCTTGTGCTGATAAAGCCATAGTCTTAGCCCTACACTGCATGCAACTCAGGAGTCTTTCCTTTCCCTTTTAGAACATTGCCAACTTTTGCTTAGCTCCCACTTTGAAGTATTAATCAGCTGTAATTCCTGTCCTCACTTACCTGGGAGCAATCCCCATTTAACCTGATGGGATTTACTTCTGAGTAAAGGGAGATACTTAGAATTTTACGTATTTTAAAGTTTTGTTGGAAGCTGCCAAGAGTGGCTGTGGAAACCCAGCCAGATGGTCAGGATACAAATAATAAATTATTATTATTATTATTATTATTATTATTATTATTATTATAGAAGATTGTGCTGTTTAGTGTGGCTTTCATACATAAACCTAGGTTTGGTGTTGGTTTGCTAGTGTGGCTTTCATGCAATACATTCGTTTCTCCCAAAGGTACATTTTCCTGCAAAAGAGACAAAAAAGTATCCTATCTGGGCTGTTGTCATCTCTGAGATGCTGGAATTTGTACCATGTTTGATGATCCCTTTCGGAGCCATTTACCAATTTTGGAGAATTATGTTGGAAAAGAAACAGCTACAAATAACACATCCAGACACCAGCACTGGTAGCGCCTGATCTTAACTTTTGTTTCGGTGATCTGGTCACCCTTGTTTTCCCCATCCTATCCTGACCAATAAAAAACCCCACACATATACCCTCAAATTTAAGGTATTCAATCAGTAAGAATGTAAGGATTTCTATGTAAAACCATTTTCTAAATAAATGCATCTTTATATATAGCACTCAAGAATGTTCATAATACATAACACATAATTATCTTGTAAGTCTTACTACACAAGGCATGAAAGGCAGGTCCACATTCTAATCCCTATATTACAGGTGTGGGGGCTGAGACTGAAAGAAAGTGCTTTGCCCAAGGCCATTTGGTGCATGAGATTTAGAAAGGGGAAAACTGCTAGGGGCTGATTAGAAAATGACATTATGTGGACACCCTCCAAAACACATATGGACAGAACATGATAATTCCATGGTAAGGGACTTTTGGAGCAGCCTGCTTAGCGAGTGGGTGAGGGATTGCTCTTCTGCTAACTCAAGGCAGTCCCTGTGTCGGTGTGGAAGAAAGGGGGCAACTTGATACGTTAGTTCCTTCACTAAACCCCAGGAGGGGATCCTGGGGCCAAGGCCCACTGCAGCGCTTAGTAGGGGTTTTCTCCCAGAAAACCCTGGAATTTGAATGGGACAGGACAATAAAGGGGAGAACCTCAGTGCAAAAGGGCAAAGCCTCCCTCCGGCACAAGCGTCTCTAAACCCAGATAGTAAGCACTAAACTCTCCATAAAATAATAATCTGCTAATTCAAAAACACCCCCCTGACACAAAGAGCTGATCTAAAGTTTAAGTCAAAGCAAAAGAATGAACATATAACAATGAAATAACGTAGCAAGAGGAGGGGTATGTTAAAGATTTAATAAGAACACAGAACGTTAAAAGAAGGGGACCTTCCCACACAGCATCTGATAAATTCTGTTTATAGCTTCATGAAGATGAATTAAATTGAAATTTTAACCTCACCAGAACGAAAGGACCAGTGGAGCGGAGGAAGCGTCCATTGGGCGTTTGTTTGAAATTTGACGGGGGAAATACAGACTCTGGAGGAGCTTAAAAGTTTAGAAGTTGCTTGGGAGATTTGCGAGTTTGTGGGCGTAGGTGACTGGTTGAGAGAAAGGAAAGAGGTGGCGTGTTGGATAAACAGTAGATGACTCAGCATGGAGAAGTACCGCCATAGCAGAAGTGAATTTAGACAAAACAACCTCCTGTAGGAAGAGAAGCTAAAGAGACTGCGAGTGGCGAAGAAGGAGAGATCTAAAAGAAGGGGAAGAGGAAAGGAGGAAGCAGCGCGGCCCCTAGAAGAGGAGACTAAATACACAACGCAAGAGAAATAAACAGATAGTAATAAAAGAGACACAGGTGGCACCTACGGGTTCGACTGGAAACTACATCTAGTCTGGAAGTTTGGTTTCTTTCTTTGAATTGAATTGGAAATAACAAACTCTTTAAGATTAAAAATTTGAGGGAGGTTTATAACCCATTTCATTTTTTTAATATATTAAGCGTATTTTAAAATGCCATGAAAAAAATGCAGACAGATAAAAGAGAATTGAGGAGAGTGCAAGAAAAATATAAAGATGAAATCGACGAGCTGAGGAAAGTACAGGAGGAGAGCTGGGATGCAATTGCTGTATCGGAGACAAGGCATTAGGAATTGACACTCTGTCTTAGAGGGATTAAGGAGAGCCAAGAGGAAATCGCAATGTTAGTAAGGAAAGAACTGGCAGATTGGCTAGAAGTCGAGGAGGATGAATTAGCGTTTGACATTGATAAGAGATTTCGGATTAGAAACAGTAGAGGGAGAAATAAGAAAGGACCAGGGGACTGCTTGCTATTTTTGAATTCAAGGTTATTGAGAGAGAAAATCCTAATGGCACGCAGAACAAACCCTCTATGTATTGATGGCAAAATAATTGAGATCATGAAGGAAATCCCTACATGTCTGTTGAAGAAGAGAGACAACTATATATTTTTTGACAGCAGCGCTGAAAAAGAATAAAATACCATTTAGGTGGGAATTTCCCAAAGAACTGACTTTCACACATAATCAGAGGAAAAGAACTTTAAGGTCTGTGGAGGAGACCAGAATCTTTTGGAAGAAATACTGGAAGGAACTGGGTGGAGAAAAACTTAGAGTGAGAAACGAGCAAGTCAGAATTGGACTTTTTAGAATATCTTTAAGCTATTATTTAAGTTTTCTTTAATAAATAAAACACTGTGGTAGCTATCGCCGATAGAATCTCTGACTGTACATAGGAAAATATGAAAGAAAATTGGCTAAAATACAGTGAATTGGTGGAAGAGTTAAAATAAAGTGGTATGAGCTGGTTAGAATATTATCAATTAAAACAATATTTGAGACGGAGAAAAAAATCAAGGGGTTTTGAAGAGAAATAATCATTTTGGGAAAAATAAATATTATTTAGCAATCAGAAAAATATTTCTAAAATCTATAAATTGTTGCAAAAAGGGTATTTAGAGATAGAAGAAAAAGGAAATGCTATGAAGAAATGGGAACAAGATCTAGGCCATGTAATAGAGTATAAAGAATGGGAAAGGGTGTGGTCAAAACTCATAAATTTTATGGCTTGTTATTTGATTAGAGAAAATTTGATGAAAATGCACCACATGTGGTACCTAACACCGAAAAGGCTGGCTAAAAAAAATAAAACCAACCAAAATAAGTGCTGGAGGTGTCAGAAACAGAAAGGAACATTCTATCATATGTGGTGGACATGCCCAGAAATTGGAAAGTTTGGGGGCACGATACACAAAGAACTAAAGAAAATACTCAATATTAATTATAGTAAAAGCCCAGAAGCATTTTATTAGGGATATTAAATAATGATATTCCAAAAGATAAAGTATTTTTTTCTATAGGCAACATCTGTGGCAAGAATACTGGTGGCAAAATATTGGAAAGGGAAACATATAACCACTAGAGAAGAATGGCTTTGTAAAGTATGTGAATATTTGGAACTAGCCAAATTATGGATATAATAAGACATAAATCTAAAAGCTTAGTGAAAAAAGAATGGGAATGCCTGAATGAGTATTTTAAAAAACAAGGGTCAAAGTTGAATATCTGGTTGAGTCTAGATTGAATTGAATTTGCGAAGAGTCAAAAGATTGAAGGATGCTTTATGTTAAAACAAATTTAGGAAAGATATAAGTAGGAGAAAAACAGACAGATGAACAAGATGGAAATGAAGTGCTGTGCGGTTGTTGGAAGTCAATATTTTGTTTGTATCTTTTGTATTGTGGTAATGATAAGTAATACGTGTAATGTATAATTTGTTTTAGTTTGCTTCCTCTTTGCATTGTGAGATGTATTTTCTTTTTTCTTTTTTCTTTTCTCTCTCTTTTCCCTTTCTCTTTCTCTTTTTTGGTTTTGGGTATATATTGCTAAGTATTTGAAATCGGAATTAATCTGTTGTGATATTGTCTATTATGAATATATATATATATATATGTGTGTGTGTGTGTGTGTGTGTGTGTGTGTGTGTGATATAATCCATTAAGTCATAAGTTGTATTTTCTAAATTGGAGATCTGGGTCTTACCAAGTAAATGGGCTATTACCAGAAAGATACAACAACTGTTCTTGCTGAAAGGCCATGTGCAACACAGTAATAGTCTTGAACATGCAAATAATTAGAGGATTACTCAGCAAGGCTTATGGAAAACCACATGGTTCTGACAGCCACAATGATAAAATAATGTGCTACCGAGTTTTTAAAACAGAAGTAACATTTTTAAAAGCAATTTACAAGGTTTAGTGAACGGAACACAGAAACTTGCAGCCATAGAGCACTTTTTAGGCAGGATACCAGAATAGGCATCTCACCAGTGTTGCATTACAGAAAAATATATTTTCCCCAGACAATTCCAGGTTAGATGAATTTTTTACACAGTAAAAAATAGAAATAAAAAATGGAGCATATCCCATTAATTACTTTGCTGATAAAATATTTTGAAACTCATGTATTCATGGCACTAAGTGTACTTTCAGGCACCAAATTATTACATTTCTCCTGCTTTGAGATACAGGAGGTTGATTTTGCTACTGTATTTGTTTATTTTTCTTTTTTAAAGGAGAAATACATCAGTTTACCTACCATAGGACTGCATCTATCAATCCAGAATAGCTTTGAAATCTTCATATAGTGATGGTTCTGTCACTTCCTTCAGGAGCTGTACAGAAGCTTCTGGAATTTGCCGGAGCAACTGTATTTCACCTGAAAAGATGAATGCTAAAATCAACCAATCGCTTGATAGACAAATGATAGGCAAATCATTCCGAACAGGGTTATTGGGTGGTCCGCAGCCTTTCTTTTCAAATGAGGGCGGCCATTTTTTGCCAATGCAACGCCTCTGGGCCGCATGGCACATTGGCACACCCCATCCCTGCACTCCCAAGAACATTTGCACCATCATTTTGAAACTGCACGTGATGGTGAGCAGGCTTCCTAGCTGCTTGAAGCACCTCCCCTCCTGTGGTTCCCAGTATTTGGAAGCCACGCTGCTTCCCACGGTGGAGGGAGAGCAATAGTCATAACAGCTAGGACCCATCTCCTCCCCCATAAATTTGTCTGATCCTCTTTTAAAGCCAACCAAGTTGAAGACCATCACCGCCCCCTGGGGGAGAAAGTTTCGTTGTTTGACCATAAACTTGCCCATCTCTAATATATATAAAAAGGAATTATATGGCTATTTAAAAATAATTCAATGCCCTCGAGAATCTCAAATACGTATATCAGATTAGCTTTTATTGCAAGAACTATGCCCCCTCGAAAGTACAAGGGAAATAATTTTATTTGTTTAACAAAAATTATATATTGCTTGATTGTAATAAAATCTCTTAAGTGGTTCATAAGCCCACCTTATTGGACTGTTTTAAGGATTACAAAAATAATGCATACAAAATGCTTTGCAGCTCTGACAATTTCTTTATAAATACTAGGTGCTATTCTAAACAGTAATTTTGAACACATGTATTAGAAATGCAGGTGCACTGTTTTGTTGAACGGTTCTGAGAAACACACTTTAATGTGACTCATTAGCATGACTGCACTTTGCCTGTGGCAGAAGACTTCTTTGCATTCTGAGAGGGCAAGCCAAACCCACGGAGACACCTGACAGGGTTTTCTGGAGTGTCAGGGACACGGCTGCATCTGCAGCCCTGCCATGCTTAGCAGCTGGGGAGGAAGGAGGGCAGTCAGGGCAATCTCTGTGCCAATTGGATGCAGCAATTGGGCTCACATCAGGCCTGGTGCTATCACAGGACACTCGAGGGACCAGGTTGCCCTTACCTCCATTTGGGGGCTTTCTGCTGACTGCTGTTGCTGGGTGTCCTGCCAACAGCAGTTTGCCCATCACCCTAGTGAGCAGAAGGGCACCAGCAGTGACACTTGTGAAACTGTGTTGGTGGCAGCTGGCTGACATAGCTGTCAGAGCTGAATGGAGAGATAACTATGGTGCAAGAGAGAATTGGAGTATCTCGTTCCCTACAAACCTATATGTGACACACAAGGTTCCTCTTACTGCCTGTATGGCAATACATGCATTTATCACTTGATGTTTAGACATGCAACATCTCTTGTCATGATGGCACATGTTTTCAGACCCCCTGAATCTTCTGGCAGGCCACCTGGAGATGTATCAGTCCTCTTATCATGTTGGTTATCTTCTTTATTTACTTCGTGGTGAAAGTGAGAGAAGAATATCTCTACATTATCTGGGATCCCAACTATGTAAGTATACATGTTCAAAGAAACACACCCCAAGTTATTTTATGGGTTTCTCTTCACTCACGCTGTGCTCAGCATGCCTTTGATTGCCCAAGTTGCAACCCTTCCACAAGGACTATTTGCTGAGTATCTTGTTGGGGCAGATGAAGAAGATTCATTTTCCCCTCAGGGAAAATAAATTAGCTGCTCTAAATTGGTTACTAATTGAAATTAAATGATTGATAACAATCCCCATTAAGGCTTCTTTTTTCTTCTTCTTTGGCGATCTGTTGTAGCCGTGTAAAATTGTTCTCCATAAACACAGTTTTAACAGTGAGTCCGTAAGTGACTGTGGAGGTCAATTCTGGATCCATATGTCCTTCCACAGTGGGGACATACGTTTCTGGGCAGGAGTTTATCATGATGAGGGTTTGCCAAGTGTGCCTTTCTCTTAGCATGTTTCTCCCTTTCGTCCTGAGTTTGAGCGTCTTCAAAGCCCATGACACTGTTGGTGAAGGTTGTTCTCCAATTGGAGTGCTCATAGCCCAGTGTTTCCCAGTTGTCAGTTTTTATACTACATTTGCCTTGAGAGAGTCTTTAAACCTCTTTTGTTGACCACTGCCATTACACTTTCCATTTTTAAGTTCAGAATAGAGTACAGTAGTTGCTTTGGAAGACGATAATCAGGCATCCACACAACATGACCAGTCCAATGAAGTTGATGTTGTAGAATCATTGATTCGACACTGGTGATCTTTGCTTCTTCCAGTACACTGGCATTTGTTCGCCTGTCTTCCTAGGTAACGTGTCATTTTTTTCGGAGACACCGTTGATGGAAACTTTTGAGGAGTTGGAGATGGCGTTTATAGGTGGTCCATGTTTTACAAGCATACAGTGAAGTTGGTAGTACAGTAGCTTTGTAAACAAGCATTTTGGTTTCCCTGTGAATGTCCTGGTCCTCAAAGACTCTGCACTTCAATCGGGAGAAAGCTGCACTTGCAGAGCTCAGGCGATGCTGGATTTCGGCAACAATGTCAGCCCTTGTGAAAAGATAACTGCCCAGGTAGGAGAAGTGATCAACATTTTCCAATGTTACACCATTGGATTTGTGGCACTGCAGAGGGGTTGTTTTTTGCTTGTAGAGTAGCATTCTGGTGTTTTTGATGTTGAGTGATACGCCAAGCTTTTTGTACGCTTCTGCAAAGATATTTAGGATGGTTTGGAGGTTATCCTCTGAGCATGCACACACTAAGTTGTCATTGGCATACTGAAGCTCTATGATGGAAATTATGGTAACCTTACTCTTTGCTTTCAGCCACAGATTAAAGAACTTTCCATCTGTTCGATATATGATTTCTACTCTGGAGGGGAGTTTCCTTTCAATGAAGTATAGGATCATGGCAATGAAAATAATGAATAGAGTTGGGACAATAATACATCCCTGTTTAACACCTGATCCCACTGTGAATGGTTCACTTTGAGAGCCCTTGTTACCTGCGATTGTTGCTGTCATATCACGGAGGAGCTGAATGTTCACAAACTTATGTGGGCAGCCAATTTTCAGAAGGACAGTCCACAGGGCACTACATTTTACAGTGTCAAACACCTTAGGTCAATAAACGCCATATACAGGGGTTGGTTTTGCTCTCTGCATTTTTTCTGAAGCTGTCAAGCGGTGAAGATCATGTTCACGGGCTCCCGGCCTAGAAGGTCTAAAACCATTTTGGGATTCAGGAAGGGTTGCCTCAGATATTGTTAAGAGGTGGTTTGCTGAGATCCTTGCAAGGATTTTGCCAGCCACAGCTAATAGAAAGATGCCTTTGATAGTTTCCGCAATCCGTTCTGCAACTTTTAAAAAGAGACTGATAATGTTGGCATCCCTAAAGTATACTGGGATCTCCTCTTTCTCCCAGATGCTGCTGTTTTCGATGATGTTATGAAGTTGTTGTGTAAGTTCAATTCCACCCACTTTGAAGACTTCGGCAGGTATCCCATCAGGTCTGCTGGCTTTGTTGTTTTTCATTTGGTTAATAGCTCTTCACACCTCTCCCAGATTTGGAGATACTGCAAACTTATAGTGGTGTGAAATGCCACTATGTGTAAGATGTGGTACAAGATGGACTTGAATTGGCTTATTGTCAAACCAAAGAAATGACAGCTGACATTCTGACCAATCCCCGACTAAGAGACAGTTTTGAGAACCTTTGATGGGACTCCCGGTGGTTCATCCCGGCGCATGCAATTGTTATATTTTCCCGAGAAGGGCTTTGTGGGATAATCAACCTCATATAACCACTATGCTTAAGTCTAATCCATGAAGGGGTTAATACCATAGAGTATGCTGTCCGGACAGTCTTAACTATATACATCCTCTCACCTTGGAAGGAACTAGTAATCAAGCCTTTGTTCTCCACTTTACCTGAGAAGCTCAGCATGTGAAGAGGTTTGAGTTGGTCACTCCAGCTCAACTGCATGGCCCTCAGCATCCATTCATGAGTTCCTATATCAATAATTTAAGAGCTTTCGCGGCTTTGTAACTAAGGTGAATATCAGCAACCTTTTATGAAACACATGAACCTGACCTTTGAAGAGTGAGAAAGTAAACTTTTTTTAAAAAAACTTACCAAACGTGTGGTCTTTTTCCTATGCTAGGGGAAGAGGGAAACATTAGGAAAGGTAATAAAATTTAGAGTTTAGACGGAAAAGGTTAAATTATATCTTTACTGCTTCCAAGAGGTAAGAATTTTTCTGTTAACTTCAGTGCCTCATCTCAACTCTGTAATTTGTGTGACTGTAGGTTGCTAGGTTGTTTTATCTGGATTCTTTGGTGTGATGTCGCAGATGGAAGTTCCACCCATTGCTCAGAATTCCTCCGTGTGTCCCCCCCCCACTTGCTACTTACTTGGTCAGTGAGGAGGCTCAGTTGCCTGGCTGCTGCTAATATTGGAGGAATATATGGTGAAAGGAAAAAAAGAGGTTGTAAAAATGGCAACTAATGAACCTGAAGTTGCAGTTGAAGAGTATAATGTAAAGATGGCAACTGATCAACCTGAAGGCGGCGCTGAAGAGCATAAAGCAAAGACGGCAACTGATGAACCTGAAGGCGGCGCTGAAGAGCATAAAGCAAAGACGGCAACTGATGAACCTGAAGGCGGCGCTGAAGAGCATAAAGCAAAGACGGCAACTGATGAACCTGAAGGCAACACTGAAGAGTATAAAGCAAAGACGGCAAATGATGAACCTGAAGGTGGCGTTGAAGAGTATAAAGCAAAGACGGTAGCTGATGAACCTGAAGGCGGCACTGAAGAGCATAAAGCAAAGACGGCAACTGATGAACCTGAAGGCGGCGCTGAGGAGTATAAAGCAACGATGGCAACTGATGAACCTGAAGGCGGCGCTGAAGACTATAAAGGAAAGACGGCAACTGATGAACCTGAAGGCGGCGTTGAAGAGTATAAAGCAAAGATGGCAACTGATGAATCTGAAGGTGGCGTTGAAGAGTTTAAAGCAAAGACGGCAACTGATGAACCTGAAGGCGGCGCTGAGGAGTATAAAGCAACGATGGCAACTGATGAACCTGAAGGCGGCGTTGAAGAGTATAAAGCAAAGACGGCAGCTGATGAACCTGAAGGCGGCGTTGAAGAGTATAAAGCAAAGACGGCAACTGATGAACCTGAAGGCGGCGCTGAGGAGTATAAAGCAACGATGGCAACTGATGAACCTGAAGGCGGCGCTGAAGACTATAAAGGAAAGACGGCAACTGATGAACCTGAAGGCGGCGTTGAAGAGTATAAAGCAAAGATGGCAACTGATGAATCTGAAGGTGGCGTTGAAGAGTTTAAAGCAAAGACGGCAACTGATGAACCTGAAGGCGGCGTTGAAGAGTTTAAAGCAAAGACGGCAAATGATGAACCTGAAGGTGGCGTTGAAGAGTTTAAAGCAAAGACGGCAACTGATGAACCTGAAGGCGGCGTTGAAGAGTTTAAAGCAAAGACGGCAACTGATGAACCTGAAGGCGGCGCTGAGGAGTATAAAGCAACGATGGCAACTGATGAACCTGAAGGCGGCGTTGAAGAGTTTAAAGCAAAGACGGCAAATGATGAACCTGAAGGCGGCGTTGAAGAGTATAAAGCAAAGACGGCAACTGATGAACCTGAAGGTGGCGTTGAAGAGTATAAAGCAAAGACGGTAGCTGATGAACCTGAAGGCCGCGTTGAAGAGTTTAAAGCAAAGACGGCAAATGATGAACCTGAAGGTGGCGTTGAAGAGTTTAAAGCAAAGACGGCAACTGATGAACCTGAAGGCGGCGTTGAAGAGTTTAAAGCAAAGACGGCAACTGATGAACCTGAAGGCGGCACTGAGGAGTATAAAGCAACGATGGCAACTGATGAACCTGAAGGTGGCGTTGAAGAGTTTAAAGCAAAGACGGCAACTGATGAACCTGAAGGGGGCGCTGAAGAGTATAAAGCAAAGATGGCAACTGATGAACTTGAAGGCGGCGTTGAAGAGTATATAGTAAAGACGGCAACTGATGAACTTGAAGTTGCCTTTGAAGAGTATAAAGTAAAGATGGAAACTGATGAATCTGAAGGTGGCGATGAAGAGTACACAAGGCCCAAGTGGGATAGTAAATTCCAGTACCTTTTAAGTTGTGCTGGATTTGTTGTGGGTCTTGGAAATGTGTGGCGTTTTCCATACTTGTGCCAAACCTATGGAGGAGGTAAGAGAAAATCCACCTTTTCATTGGAGATCAGTTATGTGATTGTTCAGACTTAAACTACGACAAGCTCCTCGTGTTCTAAAATAATATGTGTTTGGGGTGTTAAGCTGTGTGCCGGACCCATCTAATCTCTGGATCCAGCAACTGTTAAAATTTAATCAATGCTTCTAATTCTCGGAATAGCCAGTCTAGTAGCCTCCCAGTGAGGTGTTAGCCTGGGTGGTGAACCTTAAGGGAGATTAAGGGGCTCTATGTGAGATGGCAAAAAAGCCAGTGGTATGAAGAGAGGTGGCCTAAAATGGTTCTGCAGAGGCAGCTGTAAAGGTACTTAAATGTCCCTACTCTCCACTTGATGGCTTCATTTGTGGCAGATGACAGTTAGAAGGAGGAGGAGACTATCACAGGTGCTGTAAAAGGGAGGGGTCCTTTGTTGTTGTTGTTGGAGAACTGCATTACTAAATAAAATACTGTAATAAATAATGCCATTTACATCCTGGCTCTTCCTCCTGATTGACAGATGGCTAAGTGCACAGAGCAAAACAACAACACAGAAACATTGGGGACAATATGTCCCTAATTTTTCAGTTAACTTCAATGCCTCACTGCAACTAGATTTTCATGCAGAGCTTAATAGTATTACTGAATGACTTACAACTCAAGCTTTAAGTCTTGTTGGGATTGTAATAATAATCATAATTATTATTTATTATTTATACCCCGCCCATCTGGCTGGGTTTCCCCAGCCACTCTGGACGGCTTCCAACAGAAAAATAAAACACAGTAATCTACTAAACATTAAAAGCCTCCCTGAACAGGGTTGCCCTCAGATGTCTTCTAAAAGTCTGGTAGTTGTTTTCCTCTTTGACATCTGTTGGGAGGGCGTTCCACAGGGCAAGCGCCACCACCAAGAAGGCCCTCTGCCTAGTTCCATTGTTATCCATTGTTACTGATTGATTTGGTTTCACTGCATGGATTTAGTGTCTGAGTTACTTTCTCTGACTAAATGGGCATGGATTTTTAAAAATGTTTTTTTTCTATTGGCAAAAAACATGAAAAACAAACAGTCTTGCTTCTAGGCAACTGTGACAATAAGAGTTCTTTAAATGTTTCTGTGCTTTGACTCTTACCACTGATATAAAATTTAAAAATGTGTATTATTCCTTATTGAAAAGTGAAGAGATTAGAAACAAGCTACTTTGTCCAAGAGCAACTTCCTTTGCAGCATCATTCCTGGTTGTAACTTTTTGCAATCTCTTCTGCTTCTCAAGGAAAGCAGATAATTTAGACCGACGTAGACCAGGCACCCCCAAACTCGGCCCTCCAGAGGTTTTGGGAGTATGATTCCCATAATCCCTGACCACTGGTCCTGTTAGCTAGGGATGGTGGGAGTTGTAGTTGTACTGGAGGGCCTAGTTTGGGGAGCTATGAACACCTGAGCTGACTATCTGATTCCCTCAAAATTGATTCTCCCCCCCCCCACCCTACATTCCAGAATTATTATTTTTTAAAGGAATAAAAATTAGCTAAAATGTAAGTGCAAAAACAGCAGCAAGGAACTCTCAATCAATGAAGCAGCAATTTTTTCATGACTTTCACCTTCTACATCTTCCACATCAGCTCTAATTTATGCAGTTTGTTGTTGTTGTTTAGTCGTTTAGTCGTGTCCGACTCTTCGTGACCCCATGGACCATAGCACGCCAGGCACTCCTGTCTTCCACTGCCTCCCGCAGTTTGGTCAAACTCATGTTCGTAGCTTCGAGAACACTGTCCAACCATCTCGTCCTCTGTCGTCCCCTTCTCCTAGTGCCCTCCATCTTTCCCAACATCAAGGTCTTTCCCAAGGATTCTTCTCTTCTCATGAGGTGACCAAAGTATTGGAGCCTCAGCTTCACGATCTGTCCTTCCAGTGAGCACTCAGGGCTGATTTCCTTAAGAATGGATAGGTTTGATCTTCTTGCAGTCCAATTTATGCAGTTTAATCTCCACCAATTAGATGCACTTTCAATGCATGCCACAGTAAAAAAAAAACACAAAACCCCCTCTAACAATCAGTTGTAAATTATTGCATTTTTGCACAGTCCTAAGCAGGAGGACATGATTAGCTCCCTCCACAACACCTCCCTGCCCCTCATATTGTTTACATGGGGGCAGGGGCAGCCCCAATTTGAATCTGATATCAACATCACAGCTTCCCCAATGGAGGAATTTAATAATCCTTAGCTGTAGAATCCTTGTCCCTTCATGGAAAAATTCTCAAGAGCCACAACTGGGAGCCATAGCAGTTAAGGTAGTGTCCCCAGGTTTTCTTATCCCCAGTTTATCACCATTTGAAAAAAACACCACTCTATCAACTGCTACAGCTTTTTTGCTTTACTTAAAACATATTTTATGTACAACATACGTACCTAACAGATGCTGCTGGTATGAAGATAATGCTAGTAGAAAGTTAGAGATGGAGGAGGGCATGAGCAGTGGCGTAGTATGTGGAGGCCATGGGGGTCATAGCTCCGTGTGCAGAATTCTGAGGGGGCACAACCAGGCACCCCCCCCAAAGGTATTGGCTTCCCCACCCTGGCGAAGGCAGCAAAGTAGTCCAGGCCCATGGAGCACAGGGAGGGGACAAGGGGTGGCCCCAGTGCGGCCTGGCCAGGCCGGACATGCCCCTGCATGGGCAGGCAGCTGGCACAGCAAGGCCCCACTTGGCTGGAGGTGTGCTTCGCCAGTTTTGGGGGCTTGCCCGCCCCGGGCGCGGGCAGCCCCACACTATGCCACTGTTATGAGCTAACTGTACTTTGCTATTGTGTTTCTAGGAGCATTCCTGATTCCATACCTCACCGCGTTTTTGTTGGAAGGCACCCCTATATTTTTTCTTGAATTAGCTGTAGGGCAACGCATGAAAAAAGACAACATTGAAGTCTGGTGGCACATCTCACCTTACCTGGGAGGAATGGGTATGTTTCTGCAACTGCCTTTACTTGTGATCATACAATCTTCTAATCATTGCTCCTTCCTGGAAACGCATGGACTCCATGAGGCTGTAATAGCAAACCCATTAGTGGTAGGGTAAAGGTAAAGGACCCCTGGACAGTGAAGCCCAAGTCAAAGGCGATGATGGGGTTGTGGCGCTCATCTCGCTTTCAGGCCAAGGGACCCAGCGTTTGTCTGAAACAGCTTTCCGGGTCATGTGGACAGCATGACTAAACAGCTTCTGGTGCGATGGGACACCGTGACAGACGCCAGAGTGCACAGAAACACTGTTTACCTTCATGCCATAGTGGCACCTATTTATCTAATTGCACTTGCGTGCTTTTGAACTGCTAGGTTGGCAGGAGCAGGGACAGAGCAACGGGATTTGAACCGCTGACCTTCTGATCGTCAAGCCCAAGAGGCTCAGTGGTTTAGATCACAGCGCTACCCGCATCCCAGTAGTAGTAAACTCAGGCAGTTGCATGCCTATCTGTGTGGATGATAAACAGAGCCACTCAGGGGCAACCTGTGTGATTTCACCACCTGAGGCAGAATGGGAACTGCTCCCCCTGCCCCACTGCTCAGTTTGTTAGCACCAACATTTAATTCACAGGGCAATGTTGTTTTCCAGACTGCCAGAGTTTAGGTAGTAATTGGATTTGATCTTTCTATTGTGCGAATCAGACTCGTGCAATATATATGTTAAACAGCAATTTACTTTGTTCATGCAAAATTTGAGTGTGCTTGTATATTCCACAGGTTACACTTCTGTGATAGTGTGCTTCCTAGTGATTCTCTATTACAATATGCTTATGGCCTGGATTTTGTGGTATTTTATAAACTCTTTTCGAAACCCGTTACCTTGGAGTTCCTGCCCAACAGATACCAGCAAACCAGGTGAGTTCCCAAGTCTCTTGCTTCTTTCTGTTATTAGTATCTGCTTTTGTATGTATCCTTAAACCACTGCATTAAATTGTCTGTCCAACTCTGCCACAGTCAGCAATTGTCAGACCCAGGTGTGTCCCTGCCATGCCTCCTTTGACTCTGGCCAGTTATTTGGATAAGCAAGGTCTAGACACAGAGCCCTACAGGAGTAAATTTTTCAGTGTAGGCTATGCGCACATTATCAGCTGTGTCTGTGTGTCAGGTTGCATTTGTGCACACCAGAGACAGGGTGGGGATGTTTGTTCCCAATGTGCATTACTTGCTTCATTTCCCCTCCCGCTTGCAATCTTCCCAATTACCGTTCATGGTGCAATCATCTGTGCATACGCTGTTACACACCTCAGCTGAACTGCACATCAAATGTGGCTTAAGCATTCATTTGTATGCTATTCATTCAAAATAGCAACATTTATCAAGAATCTCCAGGCTTGCTCTACATCTTTGGTAATGTGGTATGTCTATGGATTCAAAATCCACCAGTGGCAGCCACTGGCGGAGGAAGAGGAGTGGGGGGGGAGTGCACCGCCACTGGCAGTGCAATCCCGGTAGGGGGCCATTGCGGCTGCCCCCCCGTGTTGGGTGCCATGCCATGCCCCCGGGACGCGCACCAGCCCCACCCCTAGGATGCGAGCCACACCCCTGCGGGCAGCACACTACACCCCTGGGACACGCACCAGCCCCACCCCTGCCTGCTTGCTAGGGCTGATGGGAGGTGTAGTTCAATGACAGCTGGAGGTCCAAAGGTTCCCCACTCCTGGCTTAAAGTTTACTAGTTATGCCAAGAAAGAGCCTCCTGTGCAGAGAGAATTGATGCCTGAAGAAAGGCCCCATTCCTGCCCCTTCCCCTTCATGGAATTGCTTCTAGAGGATGAGGCACATATTCATTCACCTGAGGCTGTGCCTGGTTGCATCCCTAACCCAAATATGTGTAGGGCTAGAGAGTTTTGCTCCAGGCTTGGACTGAGAACTGAGGTGAAGCATCTCCTCTTGATGGCATTCTTTCGGGATGCCCTGTTTGTCAATCAAGAGGAGGCTATTCCCCAAACTAAACAATACCTCAGTCTAGGACTCCAGAGGAGAGAGGTTTATGGTAGGTTCACACTTTCCTTCAAAACAAAACACAACAAAACATGGAATGGAGTTTTTAAAATGCAGTACAGTATATCATCTGCACGTTCTATTGGTGCAGAATGGGAAAGAAGCCCTCTACAACAGAAGGAACTTTTCTTTTTTCTTTTTTTAAATATTTTTTTATTGATTTTACAAAATAAGACACATATCAAATTCATTCCATCCTCTTCCACCCCCCCACGAGCCCCCTCCTGCCACGAGAAGGTCCTGTGCCGGGCGGATAGTTGGAGGTGGTCCATTTTATAGTTAGGGTTTATCCCCCTCCCCATCCTCCCTCCCCCAGAGTCCTCTTCTGCCACCAGTGGGCCCTGGGTTACGAGGCAAGACAGAGAAGAGTGTCCACCCAACTATCTATCCATACATATCTACTAAAGAAAAAGAAGAAAAAAGAAAAAAAACCCATCCCTCCCTCCCCCACCCCCAAAAAGAAAAGTAATCCCCTCCCCCCAAAAAGAAAAAAAGCTAAAAAGAGGGGGGGGGAAAGAAAAAAAAGAAATATATATATATATATATATATATATATATATATATATATGTATATATGTGTGTGTGTGTGTGTGTGTGTGTGTGTGTGTGTGTGTGTGTGTATCTATTCATTCTTCATAAACATTTTTATATGGGCTTCCCCTACCTCCCCCCTTCCAGATTTGCATTTTAAAATCTCAATTAAGCAGTTTTCTATTCATATTCCCAATTCTATTTCCAAACTTCCCAATCTTATTTTTAACATACTATCCATTTTTTTCTACTGAATTCTCTTTTAATATTATTTCATCCCCCCACCTCCCCCCCAGGACCCATCCTGCCACGATGGGTCCCTAGGGGCAAGGGAGGTTCCAAAATAATTCTTTTTCCAATTGTGCTCCCTCCCCCCCACCCCCACCCCAAGGGCCCCCCCTGCCACCAGGAGTCCCCAGAAAGCAAGGGAGAAACGGGAGGGGCGAAGAGCCCAATCGTCCATTCTATTATTCACCCCTCAACAATTATTTTCCTAATATTCTTGATTAATTATTACTCCTAACTTCCCATAAAATTAACCATCCTTTCCTCCGTTGCCACAATTTCTTTCCAAGTGCCTCCATACATCTAAATCCTTTTTACCTTCCCAATTTTTAATTTTTCCATTTATTCTCGGTTTTTCCTCTCCCCCCCCCCCGGTCCCAGCCAGTCCCTTCCATTCCAGCAAGATCCAAAGTCCGCAATCCAGTTTTTCCATCCTTTTTATCCGTCCTGATATCAAAAACATCTTTCCTACTTTATCCCACCCCCTTCCTGCCATGTTTTACCACCCAAACAGCTCTGTTCCCCTGGACTTCTCCCTTTCTTTGAACACTTGTTACTTTGTAAATGTTCTGGGATCCAAAAAAGTTCTGTTTTTCCCTCAATGTAGGAACTCTAGTCTCAAGCCATTCTTGTTGGACATTTTCCTGCTTTCCCTCCTGGTAACTTTTTTCTTGTTTTAAATTCTCAACGACCTTCAGTTCATTTTCCTTGATATCTTCCTCTGACGTTTCCGTCTTAACTCTACTGTCCTCAGTCTGTAAAATGTCACTGTCGTTCAGTTCATTGACCTTAATGTCTTCTTCTAATATTGAGTTATTGATGATATTGTCCTCTGCTTGTAAATGTTGTTCCCCTTCTCGCTGTTGTAGTATATCATAGCACACTCTCAATTCCCAGAGCAGTTTCAAAACTTCCTGCTGAAATCCAGGTGCATAAACTTTTGTTGACATTTCTAGACCTTTTCAAGGTCAGCACTTTCCTGAGAAAACTGAAATGGTTGCTACATATTCCTCCATTGACATTTAACACAAACTGGCTGCATTGTTTCTTCTTGATTGCTGTTACAATCACCTCTAAAAACTTTTTAACAAAGTACCTCCGCAAAGTCAGTTCAGTCTTTTCCTTTTTATTCCTTCTTCCCAATCCCTTTAACTCGCTGGTCTGTCAGGACCGCCATCTCCGGAGAGGGAGGAGGCTTTTCCAACTTTTAATTCCCGTCATTGCAGGGAATTTTAACTGCAAATATCCTTCTCCCCTTTTACCCTGCCTTGAGGGGAGAATCTTTTTTAAGTCCTTGAAAGTTTCTTGGTAAAAAATAAATTTCTTTTCCCGGCTACGGATATTTTTCGGCTGCTTCTTAAGTCAATCTGTGGGAGGAGATGGCTTCCGTTTTTTTAGGTCTCTCTCCCGTTCCGAATTATAAGCTAATAAAATAGAATTTCAATCCTTTACTCACGGAGTCCAATTTTCCGGATCTTGTATTTTGGAAAAATCTGCCGCTCACCACCTCCGGCTCGAAGCTTCACTTCGCTAGGGTAACACTGACGTTCAAAATGGCCCCCGCGACTGCAACCCTTCGCTCCGGGGCTCTTATTAGAGCTCACCGGAGACTTGGGGAATCGCCAAAATTGAGGCACCGCTGAACACTTCGTTCCCAGAACACTCTTTCTGGGACTCTTTTGGGGCGCTGCAGCGCTTTCGCAGCCCTCCCCCCCCCCCAGCAAAGCTGTCCTGTCTCGGAGCTCGAGACAAACCCCGCCGGTCAGATCGGGCGACATACTGGAAGCCCCAGAAGGAACTTTCCTTTGCAATCAAATAAATAACATGACATACAGGTTACTCAATATTATTCCAGTGGTGTGTAGAACTTAACGAATCTACAATAGTCTTCCCCAACCTGTTGACTCACAGATGTCTTGGGTTATGACTCCCAGAATTCCTGACCATTGGCTGTGCTGGTTGGGGCTGATGGAAGTTCTAGTCCAAAACAACTGGATGGCACCCTATTAGGAAAGTCTGTTAGAGCATGGTGTGGATAACACCAACATTGCAGGTTCGATCTCCGTATGGGACAACTGATTATTCCTGCCTGGGGGGGGGGTGGAACTCCCATGAACCCTACCGTAGCTATCAGGACCAGTGGTCAGGGATGAAGGGAATTGTAGTCCAAAACACCTGGAGGGCCAAAGTTTGGGGATGCCTGGATTAGATGATGGTCAAGATCCTTTCCAACTCTTCTATGATTCTATCTGTTTTGATAATGCTTTTTGTGCTTGTTATTTCAGAACTTATTGAAGAATGTCACAAAAGCACACCTACCAATTATTTCTGGTATAGGTACACTTTAAACATAAGCACAGATATTGGAAACAGTGGCCCTCTTCAGTGGTGGCTGGTTTTATGTTTGGCAACCTGCTGGTTAATTGTGTTCATTTGTACAGTACGAGGAATTGAATCGACTGGAAAGGTGAGCAGGGAGTATTACAGGACCTGGTCCTTACTGAGGTGGTAAAGCCATCTTTGGACTGCACCACATGAACGAATGTTGTATCATATTTTTTAAAAGGCACCTGCCCATTGAAAACTATTGTGTCTGAGAGGACGCTAGGTTAGATTCCAGATGCAGGAGGTATTTTTGGTATGTGTTTGATCATCTTATTACCTGCCTACAGTCAGAAATGGTACAGTCCAGACAGAATATTATCTATCTCAAGTGCTTATATATTTCATGGTGTTGCCTTCATCTGTTCCTGACACTCACTTTTTTCTTCTCTGCTTTGCTCTTCCTCTTAGGCAATGTATCTCACAGCCACATTTCCTTACCTAATTCTAACATTATTCCTTATTTATGGACTGACTCTCCCAGGAGCTTTTCATGGATTAGTCTACTTCATGACTCCTAATGCAAGTATTTATTCAATTGATCCTTGGTATTCCAGATGATGTACGGAAAGTCTGCCTTGGTCTTTTTAGAGGTGGCTTTGAACTTTGAACTTTCCTCCCTGCTGCTTATTTGTTTACCACTTAATACTAGTTGGGATCCACACATATTCTGGCAATTGTGCTAGAATTCACGAATGTAGACAACCCTGGGTCAAATCTTATTTCTAGGCAGCCAGGGCAGAACTACATTTCATTGTGCAAGCATGGGGTGTCCCAGTTCTGTATTTGACATGCAATGCTGGGGCAAATGCCAGAGAGGAAGAGATGCATTTGCAGAGGAAGCCAGTGGGCAGGTACTTAATCCTCCTTGTGCCCACCAGTTCTTCTCTACAAATGCTCCCCTTGGCTGCTTTTTGTTTCTCTGTCTGGCAGGGTCCAAGACTGGAAGTGAAGGTAAAAGCAGCCTAGTGAGCATTTGTAAGGGAGTATCACCAACCATGGAAAGAGTTAAGAGCTCTTTCCTACACACTGATTCTCCCCCTCCAAGAAGCCCCCAGCAGGGAGTTTGTGAAACACTTGTTTGCCAGTCTAATGCATTATTCTGTTCTGAATTTGTTGAATTCAGAAAACACACTAGTTTTCCACTGCTTGCCAGGAAGGCCTTTATCAGTGAAATACACACATAAATTATGAGACTAATAATGTGTTTATCCCTGAGCTCTCTCTGTGTCTCTCTCACACAGCTCAAGAAGATCAACAATCCACGTGCCTGGCTTGATGCAGCCACCCAGATTTTTGCCTCTCTTTCTTTAGGATTAGGTGGACTCATAGCATATTCAAGCTACAACCCATCAAAGTAGGTATAATCTTGCAGTTGTGTTAGCTTCCGATCACAATGTGGAGAGGAGCTGTTTGATGCAGTCAAATCAAGTTCTATGAGATGACACCTCAATGATCTCTGGAGACAAGACTCAGTTCTCATTCAGCCCACACTGGAACCCAGGAAAAGCGGCTGGCTCTGTTCGCTTGATGTTTCCCTGTGTGAGAGTCCCAAAGATGTTCTCTATTGTTCTTTCTGCAATGCCAGTGTTGGGCAAATGCCCCAGTACACAGGCTGTCACACACAAACAGTGGTAGGTTGCATACATATGTCTGCATGTGAAGATTTCCACATCATCTGCAGGAAGGCTAGGAGTGATTTTTTTTTTCATTTCATTTCATTTTTTATTTGTATGCCACCTTTCAACAGTTGAAAGCTATGCTCAAGGCAGCTTACAACATGACAAGATATACAGAATTACAAAAGTCACAAACAATAAATAAACCACATCAAAAATGCACAACCAAATGAAAAACAATTTCCACATATATCAAAATCTAAAACGAAGAATACAGCATTAATATCACAGCTTAAAATGACATAGGTAAAAAATAACAGCAATTTAAACAAAAAACAAAACAAACAGAGCCCTCTCTGGTTAGCAGCAGTGGCGGCAGCAGTCTTTTATAGAGCTCATCAGGCCCTGCCGTGGGCCAGGTGGTGAGTGGCAGGACTGGGGCCCTCAGGAATGTGGCAGTGGGAAACAAGACATGGGAGTGCCTGATCACCTCATCTGTCTCCTGAGAAATCTCTATGTGGGACCAAAAGCTACAGTTAGAACTGGATATGGAATAACTGATTGATTCAAAATTGGGGAAAGAGTATGACAAGGCTGTACATTGTCTCCCTGCTTATTTAACTTCTATGCAGAATTCATCATGGACTGGATGAATCCCAAGCCAGAATTAAGATTGCCGGAAGAAATATCAACAACCTCAGATATGCTGATGACACAACATTGATGGCAGAAAGTGAGGAGGAATTAAAGAACCTTTTAATGAGGGTGAAAGAGGAGTGCGCAAGATATGGTCTGAAGCTCAACATCAAAAAAACTAAGATCATGGCCACTGGTCCCATCACCTCCTGGCAAATAGAAGGGGAAGAAATGGAGGCAATGAGAGATTTTACTTTTTTGGGTTCCATGATCACTGCAGATGGTGACTGCAGTCACAAAATTAAAAGATGCCTGCTGTTTGGGAGAAAAGCAATGACAAATCTAGACAGCATCTTAAAAAGCAGAGACATCACCTTGCTGACAAAGGTCCGTATAGTTAAAGCTATGGTTTTCCCAATAGTGATGTATGGAAGCGACAGCTGGACCGTAAAGAAGGCTGATTGCCGAAGAATTGATGCTTTTGAATTATGGTGCTGGAGGAGACTCTTGACAGTCCCATGGACTGCAAGAAGATCAAACCTATTAATTCTGAAGGAAATCAGCCCTGAGTGCTCACTGGAAGGACAGGTCCTGAAGCTGAGACTCCAATACTTTGGCCACCTCATGAGAAGAGAAGACTCCCTGGAAAAGACCCTGATGTTGGGAAAGATGGAGGGCAGAAGGAGAAGGGGACGACAGAGGACAAGATGGCTGGACAGTGTTCTCGGAGCTACCAGCATGAGTCTGACCAAACTGCAGGAGGCAGTGGAAGACAGGAGTGCCTGGCGTGCTCTGGTCCATGGGGGTCACAAAGAGTTGGACACGACTAAATGACTAAACAACAACAACACTGAAGTCAGCTGCAAAGCCTTGACTTGAGAGTTTTTATTTTTGATCAGAAGGCAAGTGACTGAGGCGGCTGCATGTTCTCAATATAGCTTTACTCCATAAAGTTCTTTTGAGTATAAAACAGCATCATGCCATCTGTCTACCATTGCCTTTTTGTTTTGTTTTTTAACTGTTCTGGAATTATAAATAGTGAAGAGTAGATTACAAGTACTTCAAATAAAATAATAAATGTACAACATTAGACGTTATAGAATCTGTGCTGTCCTTTGTAACATTTAATCAGGTTGTTATGTACTTGTTTTTCCTAGTAATGACTGTGAACGGGATGCTGTCATGATAGCATCAATAAACTCTATGACATCTTTGTTTGCGTCAATCCCAATTTTTTCAATTCTGGGGTTCAAAGCAACAGTGGCCTATGAAGAATGCTTGGCAAGGTGAGCCGTTCAAGTTTCACAGTTAGGAACCAATTTAAGGTGTTGGTCCAAGCCCTCTGTTGTCAATTTTTGTTTTTCATTGTCTAGAATTTTGTGTCATCACCCCCCCCAAAAAAAAACCACTTTAGGGGACCCCAGAGGGCAGAATTAAAATAAGATTGTAGCATAGAACACAAAGTATATAACTCTGCATGTTCCATGTGCATCATTTGTGTGGGGGTTGTGTTCCGGGTCCCTGTGCACGTCAGTGGTTGCTCATAAACCCGTACTGCCCCTACCCCGCCCCTATTCGAAGCAAATTGTTTTTGTTTTTGTTAGGCAATTCAAATAATTCATATCACTCCTGATTTTACTGACAGAAATGTCAAATACATCACCAAGGTATTCAGGAAGGACAACATCACTGTAGAGAGTGGTGCATTTTGGCTCAGTTACTTGAACGGAACGGATATCAATAAACTTGCAGCTCTCAACCTGACAAATTGTGATCTCCAGCATTTCCTTGATCAGGTATCGTACTCTCATTACAAAATGTTCCAGTCATAAAAGTACGGTATGCACTGATTTAGTAGTCACTAAAATAAGCCACTTTCTGGGGATATTGCCACAGACATGGCGTTAGTTCTTGATGGCATTCATATGCTGTTTTTCTGCCAAGCCACCTATTTACAGGAAATGGTACAAAATACGGTAGTCTCAGACTTCAGCACCTTATGCTGTGAGCTGGGTTTCTGGCTGTTGCCTTCTGTCATGGCATGCAGGTTTTAAGCGGGTGCATGGAAGGCAAGGGCAGGGCTGCTTCTGTTGATAGGACCTGATGGCTATATGTTCCCTGGCTTGGGCATACAGTAATGGTGTCTCCATTACCAGCAATCATGCACCATGGGCTTTTGCTGAATAGGACCTGAATGGTTAGGGCTCATCCAGAGCTTTTGCGGTTTTCGCCATGACAGGTAGTGCATTTAATAGGGACCAGTAGGGTGGCACAAGTGGGGCTAGGTTGCCCCACCAGCTTCCCAACAGTGCACATTGGCATTGTTTATGGGGGAGGGTAAGACAGTGGGGAGCTTGGTGAGGGTGGCTGCTGCGGCAGAGCCAACCCGCTGCTCCTGTTGCAGCACTTGCTCCATGTCAACCTCCCTGCTGTCTTGCTCCTCTCCTTCACAGTGGTATGTGGTATTTTGGGTGCCAGGCAAGCAATGCAACCTCACCTGAGAGGAAGCGATGACAGACAACACTGACATGGCTTCCTTCTCTGGAACGGGTCTGGTCACATTCTATGAAGGCTTCTGCAGCTTCCACTGCATTTTTCTGTAGAGTTTCTCTGCTGGACCTCTGCCATGCTGCAAGGTGGTCACAGACCTGGCTCTTCAGCTACCGTTGATGTGATGGCCCAGGCAGGAAATTTTTTCAGAAGTGCTGTGTTTAGCTCTTTAGCTTCATACAAGCTCCTCTGTCTCTGGTAAACTAGCTTGTCACTCTACCCATACGTATGAGTGCACAGGGACCACAGGTTGTTTGCCTGGTTATCTCTGAAGAAACACAATTTACCCCCCCCCCCACACACACACACTATGCTTGCACATAGAAGAAGGGGCTCAGGGTACCCACCAAAACTCTTGTCCATCTTGTGAAGTTTTCCCTTAAAGTTCTGCAGAGAGACACAAAAACCATACCTGTGTCTGTACGTGTGAGCACTAAAAGAACCACAGAAAGCAACCTGTGAGCTTAGGTGGCTGCTTTTATTATTACAGTATTTTATTACCTTTATTTTACCCTTAGCTCCCAGGGCAAGTGACAACAATTTAAAATGCAACACTAAAAACAGATTACAGCAACTTAATACCACTAAAACACGTTGAGTCCTAAAAATGCACATCTCAGGTGTCGAAGGTCAAGGTCAAGAGGGTTTTTTTGTTTTCCACACCCACCCCAATAAGAACTTGTCATTGACAATGACTGTATCTTATTCCAGATGATGGCTAAATGTTAATACAGCATTTTGCCTCTTCATTAGAATAAATGACATTTGGAAATCAATCTGACAGATTTTACCATTATTTGTGAATTTTGCAGAGTGTTTCTGGAACCGGCTTGTCCTTTATTGTGTTCACTGAAATCATGCTTAAGATGCCTGGATCAAACACTTGGGGAATTATGTATTTTCTCATGCTCTTCAGTCTTGGTATATCTTCCATGTTTGGACTTGTTCAAAGTATCTTGACGCCTCTCACAGAATCTCGCATTGTGTCTAGATACATATGCAAGGAGGCTGTATGTGGTAAGGCATCTTCCTCAAATACTTTTCTTTGCTGATAATAATGCTCAAGATTAATATGGTGTTTTACTCGGTTCAAAGTGCTTCATGTACATTATTTCAGTAATCGTAAACAACAACACCTTAGCACTATCTCTGAATTGCAGATGGGAGCTGAGATAGGGTTCGTGGGCGAGACAGTATTTCAGAGGGGGAACATCCTGGCTCATTGCTCATTCTCTTAGCTGCTTCCATTGTTTCAAGATATGTTCTTTCTAGATTCATTAACCTCCCCAGGGAGGTTTGGCTGGCACCTTCATTAAACACCTTTAGGTGCCAGGCAAAAAAAGTTCCTCTTCAACCAGGCCTTGTGCTAATTCTATGGCCTTTTAAATGTGTTTGTGGGAGCGGGGGTTATTGTTTCATTTTTGTTCTTTTGTTCTTTTTTGCTTTTTTTATCTTGTGAACTGCCCTGATATCTCGGAAGGGTGGTACAGTGGTACCTTGGTTTGCGACGGCAATCCGTTCCGCGTCTGTGCATCCGACGCCATGGAACCCGAATGTAAACACTTCCGGGTCCGCGGCAGTCGCTCGCCGAAGCGGTTGCTTGCCGTGGTAGGCGTAAACCGAGGTTTGACTGTATATAAATTAATAAACAGTAATAACAACAATAACAATAATCTGGTGAGCAGAAACTGTATAGTCTTAATGATGCCACATTGTACCCATTAACTGTTAAGGATAGGAGAGTGGCAGAACTTGGGTGTTTGGCAAGAACAGAACAGACGTATTGGGATTGATTATAAACGCACATGTAAACACCAATGGTTAGGTTTTCTTTTATTTCATTTGTGTTAATTGACTAATGAATGTTGTTGTCTTTAGGTTTACTATGCCTTACTGCCTTTCTGCTGGGCCTGCTTTTTGCTCTGAGATCAGGAAGCTACTGGCTTGAGATGTTTGACTCCTATGCAGGGACATTACCTTTGCTCATCATTATTTTCTTTGAAGTGGTCGGTATTTCATTTATTTATGGAATGAAAAGGTATGGCTATGTTTCTTCGCATATGTATCTGGATAAGTCCTTAGGTGCACAAGCAAGTCAAGGCAGGTGAACATGTGAGGCTGTTTTCATAAGTAAGCATTTCTATTAAGAAATGAACACACTATGGAGAAGCTAGACGGTTCAACAGAACTACCAATTCAGCATTTGCATGTGGAGAGCTTTTAACCATCCCCAGAAATAAATTCACACAAGACTCAAATTTTAGGTTTGGTTTTTGGCAGAATTTAGGCCACAACTTTTTTGATTACAATTAAGTGAGTGGTTGCATAGGCTCTGGTTCGACTAGCTCCCTGCACCCTTGCAGGCAGCACTGACCCTGGGCACCAACCATTAGTCCGCCATGGGTGAACACCTGGGACAGTGGCAAGCAGGGGGGTCTGCTAGGCCTCCACCCAGATGTCCCCTGGACTCAGGCTCAGGGCACAACCCCTCACAGGGAAGACCAACCATGAGTCCGTGGATTCCTTCTTAAAGGAATACCTAATGCATAGGGATGGCTAGGCATCCTGCCACCCCTATCCACTTGAACCAGAGCCTATCCGCAACCTTACAAGTTGTGACGATTTGCTATGCGGCAGGCGAAACCCAAGTGGCACCAGCCAATCAGCCAAGTGGGGAAAATTCCTGCCGTGCTCCTGTCCCAACGACAGGCGACACACAATGGCATAGCAAGGTCAAGCGCAAGCCCTAAATATAGGGAGAGGTGGGCCGGTGTTCCGATGCACTGAGCTCAAAGGAGGAAGCTCAGGGACACGTGCATCAACTTAAGTAGTGGTCCCTCGATCACTTTGACTGGCATCCCTCATGCCCAATTGCTCCCAAGATCGAGGGACCACCAATAGGGTGTTGTGGCTGCTCCAATGTTCCCACCCACAACACAGGGTCTGGGAGCCAGGTCGCACCGCAACACCCTCTTGTTAGGGAGGACCCGATTTCTGTTGAACTGCCTAGCTTGAAACTTAACTGCAGATTTGTTTAGACAGATTCTGGAATGCCTGAAAATTCCCAGGAAAATTAGCCTAATCCACCTACAGGATTTTATAGTGATGGAGGCCTTGCCCCCACCCCCCACCCCCAGCCTGCTTCCCCACTTATGTGGAAACTACCTCTAATGCTTGAAGAGGGTTTACAAGGTAAACCGGTGTCTAATCTGGACTGCTTCAGACTGCTTTAGTGGGTAGTGTTTCAAAACTGAGCTGTTATGTTTAATATGAGGGGCATTCAGTCTGAAGAGGTACAGTCACCAACAGCCATTGCTATTTGGAGTGGTACAGCCCAGGATGCAGGTTTATCAGCACCAGTGAGAACTCGTTCCAATTTCTGCAAGCTTTAAATGGCAGCCAGAAACCGGCACCCCTCATCAGTGGATCGTGAGAACCAAGCCCATTGATAAGCTGGTGAGGTGTGACACTTCTATTTCCCTCCTTTATCCTGTGAAAACAACATTCTAAGCAACAAACCTTTATTTAGTCTATTTATTTATAAAAGCATTTCTGTACAGCCAAATAAAACACTGGGGGTGATGTACAACATTAACATAAAATACAACTGCAAGCAGTACAAATAATTATGGAAATAGCTAGCTCATCAAAACATTAAACAGCAATGCAGGCCTGATGACATAAAAAGATCTTTAAGAGAAGCAGGAAAATCTGCCAGATCTCTTACTGGCCTAGGTGCAGCAAGAGATACCTGGTTATTGTATTTGAAGTATAATCCCATGTCCGCCTGCTCAGAAATAAATTCCATTGCAGTCAGTGGGAATAAGATCCCAGCTAAGGTTTGCAGCCTTATGCATAATTTGGCGATATACACCCCACAATTTGCAATAGGATAAAGGTTTCCTATCTGTTGTGTTTAATTCATTTATGCAAACGATCATTTGATTGGGGGTGGGGGTGGGGGAAGGGTGCATGTGGCCTACTTAACAGCCCAAGCAGCTTACAGAGAGGATAGATCTATATTTGAGGTAGTCCTTGATTTCAAAATCCCTCTGGTTTAAAAGATGAAGAACTCTAGGCAGGGAGAGGAGAGGCTTCAAAGTTTCCCACCAGCAGTTAAAACCTGGAAAGGAGACGGAACAGGCTAGCTGGTCAGTCTTCCCCACTATGGAGACATGTAATACAACACCATTACTGGCCCCAACATCATCAAACATACCATCTCAGTAGTATTTAATTGCTCATCTTCTAACATTGTGTATGCCATCAAATGCCAACAGTGCCCTTCAGCTCTCTATATTGGACAAACCGGTCAAACCCTACGCCAAAGGATAAATGGACACAAATCTGACATCAGGAATCACAAGACAGAGAAACCAGTAGGAGAACACTTCATTCTCCCAGGACATTCTATACAAGATCTCAAAGTAGCTGTCTTATTACAGAAAAATTTCAGAAACAGACTGGAAAGAGAAGTTGCTGAATTGCAACTCTTTACCAAGCTTAAAACCATGGAGAGACCTGGTCTGAATAAGGACATTGGATTCTTATCTCATTATACATGATAAAGCTTTCTTTAGCCATCTCACCCCTTACTTTTTCCTGCAAGACCAATTGCAGTCGTTAACAGTCATAAACAGGTTTACCACTCCTATTAGCCAATCACCCATTCCCACCACCCTTCTGAGTGATACCCCTCCCCACCCCCTGACTATACATAAGGGTCTGGTGACTTCTGTTTCAGTGTATCTGAAGAAGTGTGCATGTACACGAAAGCTCATACCTATAACAAACTTAGTTGGTCTCTAAGGTGCTACTGGAAGGAATTTTTTTTAAATTTTTTTATTTCTATTTCAGTCACAGAAATAATTTCTAAATTAGTACAAAATCATTTTACGCCAGCCTGAATCCTCTTTTGTTTGTGTTTCCCTCTTTTGAGTGATGCTTATGTAGCTGCTCTACTTGTTCTTGCATTCATCAAGTGATGAGCATGCATGCGGTCAGAGGAGAAACAGAAATGGAAGTTTAACTGGCTTCATTTTTAATGCAGGTGAATTGTCCTCACTAAATATATCCATTTCATTAACAGATTCAGTGCAGATGTGGAAGATATGATAGGAAGACCACTAAAAGGTTATTGGAAGGCAACGTGGCTATTTTTCTCCCCAGTGATAATGTTTCTAATTTTTTTGTCCTACGTACTTGTTGAGCCACCATCAAGCTACAATACTTGGGACCCAAATTATGTAAGTTACCTTTATACAAGTCATTACTAGTCATTACTAGTCATTACTACTACCTAATTTGCATGCATGGGGGGTGGGGATTGAGCTCTCACTCCAATCTTGCAGCTATGAACTCCTGAATTGATAAAGATGCTTTGCTTAAGCACTGACTTCCTGGACCATCACCAATGGTTCACTCGGGCTTAGGGGGTCCAGCAGCTAATGAACATCACCATATTTTTAATGCTTAATTTTTTTAGATATGCTGTAAGTCACCCAGAGTGGCTGGGGAGACCGAGTAAGACGGGCAGGGTATAAATAATAAATTTTAAAATTATTATTACACAAGCATAATCAACTGAGGATGCTTTATGTTATTTACAGTGGTCCCTCGACTTTAATTTAATCCGTTCCGAATGCACATTCGTAGGTCGAAAAAATTGTAAGTTGAAAAAACGGTTTCCCATAGGAGTGCATTGGAAATGGAAAAATTCGTAAGTTGAGTAAACCACATCTAAAATTCGTAAGTCGAGAAAACCCCATCTAAACCACAATGGTTTTCCTTTTGGATGTCGATAAAAACGTAAGCATGCAACCATTTTTTTTCATTCGTAACTCGAAATTTTGTAAGTCGAGTACTTCATAAGTTGAGGGACCACTGTACTGTCCTGCCTCTTTTGTTTAAGTGAGACATTTAATTAATGGTTCTACATTTTGATTTTATTACTCTGCTGTAAGCCACTCTAAGAGCATTCCTGAAGAGCAACCTAAAAACAGGTTGAATAAACAAACATCCTCTTTACACCAAGCCCAAAGATGCCATCAGTCATATACTACAGCCCACCAAGGGCTTGACAGTGCTCCTGGCTCTTGCCATCTAGGACACGAAGCTAAAACAGGCTTTACAGAAGGCTACATGCTTGCTGGGCTGTTTCTTCTTTGTGGGGCACAGGAGGTGTGTGTCTGTTGTGTGTGTAGTGAGACAACAAACTTGCGTATGTACCTCTCACAAGATGGTATTGCCTGGAGAAAGACAGGGCGTGTTTCTACAGTAGTGGACAGAGGAGGAATGACCGCTGGGGGTGAGACACAGAAGGAATGCCATAGTGCACCTGTAGCAGCAAACATGCTTTTTCTGTATCGGTATCTGCAGCCACAGTAGGCGCTGTAACTCTCTAAAGGTTTGACTTTACCCACAAAGGCACCCTCTTCCACTTTCTCCCAAGACAGATGGATTCCATTGTGGTTCCCAGCTAGTCAACCATACAGACACTGACCAGCCCTAGATCTGTTCAGCTTCATGAGTTTTCAGATGATAAGCCTTGATGATAACTGTTTGCTATCAAGTCCCAGCCTACATAAAAACAGAGATTTTAGCACTTTGTGTGACAGGAGTGAGCGTTCATAAAAACAGTGTTTTTTGTTAGACACAACATGCTGCTAGCACAATGGGACTTTCTTCCCCTCTCCTTCTCCCATGGCACCCCAAAATTTGGGTACAGAAGGGGAGAATAGGAAGAGAACATCCCATCATGTAAGGAGACATCCTTGTGCTGATAAAGCCATAGTCTTAGCCCTACACTGCATGCAACTCAGGAGTCTTCCCTTTCCCTTTTAGAACATTGCCAACTTTTGCTTAGCTCTCACTTTGAAGTATTAACCAGCTGTAATTCCTATCCTCACTTACCTGGGAGCAATCCCCATTTAACCTGATGGGATTTACTTCTGAGTAAACCCACAGAAGATTGTGCTGTTTAGTTTAGTGTGGCCTTCATGCAATACATTCGTTTCTCCCAAAGGTACATTTTCCTGCAAAAGAGTCAAAAAAGTACCCTACCTGGGCTGTCACCATCTCTATCATGCTGGAAGCTGGACCATGTTTGATGATCCCTTTCGGAGCCATTTACCAACTTTGGAGAATCGTACTGAAAAAGAAACAGATACACAAAATACATCCAGACACCAGCACTGGTAGCACCTGATCTTAACTTTTGTTTCGGCGATCTGGTCACCCTTGTTTCCCCCATCCTATCCCGACCATTAACCCCCCCCCACATGTATCCTCAAATTTAAGGTATTCAATCAGTATGAATGTAAGGATTTCTATGTAAAACCATTTTCTAAATAAATGCATCTTTATATATAGCACTCAGGAATGTTCGTAATACATAACACATAATTATCTTGTAAGTCTTACTATGCCGACCATATGAGGTAGGTCCACATTTTTATCCTTATATTGCAGGTGTGGGGGCTGAGACTGAAAGAAAGTGCTTTGCCTAAGGCCATTGGGTACATGAGACTTAGAAAGGGGAAAACTGCTAGGGGCTGATTACAAAATGATGACATTATGTGGACACCATCCAAAACATGGTAATTCCACAGTAAGGATCTTTTCTGGCACTACTCTTACGACTGATTGATTATGCTTTCACCTACAGCCAACAGAACATCCCATTTATTTGTAGAAACATAAACTAGATACAACAACTGTTCTTGCCGAAAGGCCATGTGCAATACAGTAAAAGTCTCAAACATGCAAATTATTTGAGGACTACTCAGCAAGGGTTAAGGAAAACCACATGGTTCTGACAGCCACAATTATAAAATAATGTGCTACTGAGTTTTTAAAACAGAAGTCACATTTTTCTAAGTGATTTACACAAACAAGGCTTAGTGAAGGGAACACAGAAACTTGTAGCCATAGATCACTTTTTAGGCAAGATTCCAGAATAGGCCTCTCACCATTGTTGCATTACAGAAAAATATATTTCCCCCTGACAATTCCAGGGGAAATAAAAATGGAGCATATCCCATTACTTACTTTGCTGAGAAAATATTTTGAAAACATTGCTTTGAGCTCATGTATTCATGGCACTAATTTCAGGCACCAAATACACCTGAAATTTCACCTGAAAAGATGAATGCTAAAATCAAACAATTGCTGCTCTGATAGACCAATAATTCCGAACAGGGTTATTGGGAGGTCCGCAGCCTTTCTTTTCAAATGAGGGTGGCCATTTTTTGCCAATGCAATGCCTCTGGGCCGCATGGCACATTGGCACACCCCATCCCTGCACTCCCAAGAACATTTGCACCATCATTTTGAAACTGCACGTGATGGGGAGCAGGCTTCCTAGCTGCTTGAAGCACCTCCCCTCCTGTGGTTCCCAGTATTTGGAAGCCACGCTGCTTCCCACGGTGGAGGGAGAGCAATAGTCATAACAGCTAGGACCCATCTCCTCCCCCATGAATTTGTCTGATCCTCTTTTAAAGCCAACCAAGTTGGAGACCATCACTGCCTCCTGCGGGAGAAAGTTTCGTAGTTTGACCATAAACTTGCCCATCTCTAATATATATATATATATATATATATATATATATATATATATATATATATATATAATGGCTATTTAAAAATAGTTCAATGCCCTTGAGAATCTCAAATACGTATATCAGATTAGCTTTTATTGCAAGAACTATGCCCCTCGAAAGTACAAGGGAAATAATTTTATTTGTTTAACAAAAATTATATATTGCTTGATTGTAATAAAATATCTAAGTGATTTATAAGCCCACCTTATTGGACTGTTTTAAAGATTACTGTACAAATATAATGCATACAAAATGCTTTGCAGCTCTGACAAGTTCTTTATAAATACTAGGTGTTATTTATTCTAAACAGTAATTTTGAACACAGGTATTAGAAATGCAGGTGCACTGTTTTGTTGAAAGGTTCTGAGAAACACACTTTAATGTGACTCATTAGCATGACTGCACTTGTGGCCAACCAACATGCTTAAGTCTCTAATTAATGCATGAAGGGGTTAATACCATAGAGTATGCTGTCCTGACAGGCTTAAACTATCTACCTCCCCTCACCTTGGGAGGAACTACATACAGGGGATTCCAAACTAAGGCCCGTGGGCTGGATGTGGCCCAATCGCCTTCTAAATCCGGCCCGCGGACGGTCTGGGAATCAGCATCTTTTTACATGAGTAGAATGTGTCCTATTATTTAAAATGCATCTCTGGGTTATTTGTGGGGCATAGGAATTCGTTCATATTTTTTTTCAAAATATAGTCCGGCCCCCCACAAGGTCTGAGGGAAAGTGGACTGGCCCCCTGCTGGAAAAGTTTGCTGACCCCTGAATCAAGTTTTTGTTCTCCAGTTTACTTGAGAAGCTCAGCATGTGAAGAGGTTTGAGTTGGTTGCTAGCTCAACTGCATGGCTCTCAGCATCCATTCTTGAGTTCCTATACCAATAATTTAGGACCTTTCACAGCTTTGTAACTAAGATGAATATTACTGCCTGAGCAACCTTTTATGAAACACCTGAACCTGACCTTTGAAGACTGTGTAAGTAAACAATTTTTTGAACTTCCCAAATGTGTGGTCTTTTCACTATGCTAGGGGAAGAGGGAAACTTTGGGAAAGGTAATACTATTTCGAGTTCAGACTGAAAGGGTTAAATTATATCTTCACTGCTTCCAAGAGGTGAGAATTTTTCTGTTAACTTCAGTGCCTCATTTCTGCAATTTGTGTGGCTGTAGGTTGCTAGGTTGTTTTATCTGGATTCTTTGGTGTGATGTCACAGATGGAAGTTCCACCCATTGCTCAGAATTCCTCTGCTGCCCCCCCCCCACTACTTACTAGGTGAGTGAGGAGGTTCAGTAGCCTGGCTGCTGCTAATATTGAAGAAATTTTTGCTGAAAGGGGGAAAAAGAGGTTGTAAAGATGGCAACGGATGAACCTGAAGGCAGCGTTGAAGAGTGTAAAGACAAGAGGGCAAGGCCCAAGTGGGATAGTAAATTCCAGTACCTTTTAAGCTGTGCTGGATTTGTTGTGGGTCTTGGAAATGTGTGGCGTTTTCCATACTTGTGCCAAACCTATGGAGGAGGTAAGAGAAAATAATGTTACGTGTTTGGGGTATTAAACTGTGTTCCAGACCCCTCTAATCTCTGGATCCAGCAACTGTTAAAATTTAACCAATGTTTCTAATTCTTAGAATAGCCAGGCTAGCCTCCCAGTGAGGTGTTAGCCTGGGTGGTAAGCCATTAAGGGAGATTAAGGGGCTCTATGTTTGATGGCAAAAAAGCCAGGGGTATGAACATTTCTGCAGAGAAATGGTTCTGCAGACGCAGCTGTAAAGGTACTTAAATGCAGGGGCGTAGGAAGATAGGGGTGGTAGGGGCAGGCTGCCCCGAGCGGCGGGCTCCAAGGGGCGCCATCGCGGGCACCCACCACGCCCCCAAAACAAGCGTCACGCCCCTGGAACACGTGTCACGGCCCTCCGGGTGGTGTGCCACGACCTTGGAATGCGTGCCCCGCCCCTCCAGGAGACAAGCCCCGCCCCTCCGGGAGGTGCGCCCTACCCTCAGAACGGGCACCAGCCCCACCCCCGGTGCCAGAGCATGAAGCTCCGCCACTGCTTAAATGTCCCTACTCTCCACTTGATGGCTTCATTTGTGGCAGATGACAGCTAGAAGGAGGAGACTTTCACAGGTGCTGTAAAAGGGAGGGGTCCTTTTTTTTTTGGTTGGAAAACTGCATTACAAAATAAAATACTGTAATAAATAATGCCATTTACATCCTGCTCTTCCTCCTGATTGACAGATTGCTAAGTGCGCAGAGCAAAACAACAACACAGGGACATTGGGGACAATATGTCCCTAATTTTTCTGTTAACTTCAATGCCTCACTGCAACTCTTATGATTTGCATGCAGAGTTTAATAGTATTACTGAATGACTTACAACCCAAGCTTTAAGTCTTGTTGGGATTGTTATCCATTGTTGCTGATTGATTTGGTTTCACTGCATGGATTTAGTGTCTGAGTTATTTACTTTCTCTGACTAAATGGACATGGATTTTTTTTAAAAAAATTTTTTTCTATTGGCAAGAAACATGAAAAACAAATAGTCTTGCCTTTAGGCAACTGTGACAATAAGAGTTCTGTAAATGTTTCTGTGCTTTGACTCTCACCTCTGATACAAGATTTAAAAATGTGTATTATTCCTTATTGAAAAGTCAAGAGATTAGAAACAAGGTATTTGTCCAAGAGTAAGTTTTTTACAGCATCATTCCTAGTTGTAACTTTTTGCAATCTCTTATTCTTCTCAAGGAAAGTAGATAATTTAGACCCGGGGTCTCCAAACTAAGGCCCGGGGGCTGGATGTGGCCCAATCGCCTTCTAAATCCGGCCCGCGGACGGTCCGGGAATCCCCATGTTTTCACAGGAGTAGAATGTGTCCTTTTATTTAAAATGCATCTCGGGATTATTTGTGGGGCCTGCCTGGTGTTTTTACATGAGTAGAATGTGTGCTTTTATTTAAAATGCATCTCTGGGTTATTTGTGGGGCATAGGAATTCGTTCATTTTTTCCCCCAAAATATAGTCCGGCCTCCCACAAGGTGTGAGGGACAGTGGACCGGCCCCCTGCTGAAACAGTTTGCTGACCCCTGATGTAGACCAAGGGAGCTATGAACACCTGAGCTGGCTCTAGCTGATTCCCTCAAAGTTGATTCTCCTTCCCACCCTACATTCCAGAATTTTTTTTTAAAAAAAGAATAAAAATAAGCTAAAATGTAAGTGCAAAAACAGCAGCAAGGAACTCTCAATCAATGAAGCAAAAAAAAATTCATGACTTTAACCTCATCCTCTACAGCCGGTCTAATTTATGCTGTTTAATCCCCACCAATTAGATGCACTTTCAATGCATGCCACAGTAAAAAAAACACAAAACCCCCTCTAACAATCAGTTGTAAATTATTGCATTTTTGCACAGTCCTAAGCAGGAGGACATGATTAGCTCCCTCCACAACACCTCCCTGCCCCTCATATTGTTTACATGGGGGCAGGGGCAGCCCTAATTTGATATCAACATCACAGCTTCCCCAATGGAGGAAGTTAATAATCCTTAGCTGTAGAACCCTTGTCCCTTCATGGAAAAATTCTCAAGAGCCACAACTGGGAGCCATAGCAGTTAAGGTAGTGTCCCCAGGTTTTCTTATCCCCAGTTTATCACCATATGGGAAAAAACCACTCTATCAATTGCTACAGCCTTTTTGCTTTACTTAAAAATTATTTTATGTACAACATACGTACCTAACAGATGCTGCTGGTATGAAGATAATGCTAGTAGAAAGTTAGAGAGCGAGGAGGGCATGTGCAGTGGCATAGTGTGTGGGGGACAAGGGGGCTGTAGCCCTGGGTGCAGAATTCTGAGGGGGCACAACCAGGCACCCCACCCCCCAAGGTATTGACTTCCCCACCCTGGCGAAGGCAGCAAAGTAGTCCAGGCTCATGGAGCACAGGGAGGGGACAAGAGGCATCCCCAGTGTGGCCTAGCCAGGCTGGACATGCCCCTGCATGGGCAGGCAGCTGGCACAGCAAAGCCCCACTTGGCTGGGGGTGTGCTTCGCCAGTTTCGAGGGCTTGCCCACCCTGGGCACTGGCACCCCCACACTATGCCACTGTTTTGAGCTAACTGTACTTGGCTATTGTGTTTCTAGGAGCATTCCTGATTCCATACCTCATCGCGTTTTTCTTGGAAGGCACCCCTATATTTTTTCTTGAATTAGCTATAGGGCAACGCATGAAAAAAGGCAGCATTCAACTCTGGTGGCACATCTCACCTTATCTGGGAGGACTGGGTAGGTTTCTGCAACTGCCTTTACTTGTGATTATACAATCTTCTAATCATTGCTCCTTCCTGGAAACGCATGGACTCCATGAGGCTGTAATAGCAAACTCATTAGTGGTAGGGTAAAGGTAAAGGATCCCTGGACAGTGAAGTCCAGTCAAAGGCGACAATGGGGTTGTGGCGCTCATCTCGCTTTCAGGCCGAGGGAGCTAGGTTTTGTCCGCAAACAGCTTTCTGGGTCAAGTGACCAGCATGACTAACAGCTTCTGGCGCGATGGGACACCGTGACAGAAGCCAGAGTGCACAGAAACACCGTTTACCTTCATGCCATAGTGGTACCTACTTGTACTGGCATGCTTTTGAACTGCTAGGTTGGCAGGAGCAGGGATGGAGCAACGGGACCTCACCGCTGACCTTTGAACCACTGACCTTCTGATCGGCAAGCCCAAGAGACTCAGTGGTTTAGAGCACAGCGCTACCCGCATCCCAGTAGTAGTAAATTCAGGCAGTTGCATGATAAGATGTGGAAGATAAACAGAGCCACTTGGGGGCAACCTGTGTGATTTCACCACCTGAGGCAAAATGGGAACTGCCTCCCCCCCCCCCCGGCCCGCTGCTCAGTTTGTTAGCACCAACATTTAATTCACAGGGCAATGTTGTTTTCCAGACTACCAAGAGTTCAGGTAGTAATTGGATTTGATCTTTCAATTGTGCGAATCAGACTCTTGCGATATATATGTTAAACAGCAATTTTCTTTGTTCATGCCAAATCTGAGTGTGCTTGTATATCCCACAGGTTACACTTCTCTGATAGTGTGCTTCCTAGTGATTCTCTATTACAATATGCTTTTGGCCTGGATTTTGTGGTATTTTATAAACTCTTTCCGAAACCCGTTACCTTGGAGTTCCTGCCCAACAGATACCAGCAAACCAGGTGAGTTCCCACGTCTCTTGCTTCTTTCTGTTATTAGTATCTGCTTTTGTATGTATCCTTCAACCACTGCATTAAATTGTTTGTCCAACTCTGCCACAGTCAGCAATTGTCAGACCCAGGTGTGTTGACTCTGGCCAGTTATTTGGATAAGCAAGGTCTAGACACAATGCCCTACAGGTGCAAATTTTTCAGTGTAGGCTATGCGCACATTATCAGCTGTGTCTGTGTGCCAGGTTGCATTTGTGCAAACCAGAGACAGGGTGGGGATGTTTGTTCCCAATGTGCATTACTTGCTTCATTTCCCCTCCCGCTTGCAATCCTCCCAATTACCGTTCATGGTGCTATCATCTGTGCATACACTATTACACACCTCAGCTGAACTGCGCATCAAATGTGGCTAAAGTATTCTTTTTGGGTTGAAGCTGGTTTGCTGGAAAACACACAAATAGCAACATTTATCAAGAATCTCCAGGCTGGCTCTACATCTTTGGTAATGTGGTATGTCTATGGATTCAAAATCCACCAGTGGGAGCCACTGGCGGAGGAAGAGGAAGGCGGGGGGAGTGCACCGCCACTGGCAGCGCGATCCCGGTAGGGTGCCATCACGACTGCCCCCCCCCGCCCGTGCTGGGTGCCACACCACGCCCCCAGGACGCGCAACATAGCATAGCTTAGTTTAATAATGGTTTAAAGTGCTGTGTTGATGGGGCCAATAACTTAAAGCAAGTGTGAGGGAACTAGACGCCCTCCAGCTGTTACTGCACTACGACTCCCACGATCCCTGGATATAGGCCATGCTTGCTAGGGCTGATGGGAGGTGTAGTTCAATGACAGCTGGAGGTCCAAAGGTTCCCCACTCCTGGTTTAAAGTTTACTAGTTATGCCAAGCAAGAGCCTCCTGTGCAGAGAGAATTAATGCCTGAAGAAAGGCCCCATTCCTGCCCCTTCCCCTTCATGGAATTGCTTCTAGAGGATGAGGCACATATTCATTCACCTGAGGCTGTGTCTGGTTGCATCCCTAACCCAAATATGTGTAGGGCTAGAGAGTTTTGTTCCAGGCTTGGACTGAGAACTGAGGTGAAGCATCTCCTTTTGATTTCATTCTTTCGGGATTCCCTGTTTGTCAATCAAGAGGAGGCTATTCCCCAAACTAAACAATACCTCAGTCTAGAACTCCAGGAGAGAGGGGTTTATGGTAGGTTCACACTTTCCTTCAAAACAAAACAAAACAAAATATGGAATGGAGTTTTTAAAATGCAGTATACCATCTGCACGTTCTATTGGTGCAGAATGGGAAAGAAGCCCTCTACAACAGAAGGAACTCTTCCTTGCAATCAAATAAATAACATGACATACAGGTTACTCAATATTATTCCAGTGGTGTGTGGAACTTAATGATTCTACAATAGTCTTCCCCAACCTGTTGACTCACAGATGTCTTGGGTTATGACTCAGAATTCCTGACCATTGGCTGTGCTGGCTGGGGCTGATGGAAGTTCTAGTCCAAAACATCTGGATGGCACCCTATTAGGAAAGTCTGTTAGAGCATGGTGCGGATAACACCAACATTGCAGGTTTGATCTCCGTATGGGACGACTAAATTTCCCTGCCTTGCAGGGGGTTGGATTAGATGATCATCAAGATCCTTTCCAACTCTTCTATGATTCTATCTGTTTTGATAATGCCTTTTGTGCTTGTTATTTCAGAACTTATTGAAGAATGTCACAAAAGCACACCTACCAATTATTTCTGGTATAGGTACACTTTAAACATAAGCACAGATATTGGAAACAGTGGCCCTCTTCAGTGGTGGCTGGTTTTATGTTTGGCAGCCTGCTGGTTAATTGTGTTCATTTGTACAGTACGAGGAATTGAATCGACTGGAAAGGTGAGCAGGGATTATTACTGGACACCTGTATTTCACTGACCTGGTCCTTACTGAGGTGGTAAAGCCATCTTTGGACTGCACCACGTGAGACAGCAGGCAACTCACATGAACGAATGTTGTATCATATTTTTTAAAAGGCACCTGCCATTGAAAACTAATGTGTCTGGGAGGGGGCTAGGTTAGAATCCATATGCGGGAGTTTCTTCGGTATGTGTTTGATCATTTTACGGTATTACTTGCCTACAGTCAGAAATGGTACAGTCCAGACAGAAGATAGAATATCTATCTCAAGTGCTCATATACTTCATGGTGTTGCCTTTACCTTTTCCTGACGCTCACTTTTTAATTCTTTGCTTTGCTCTTCCTCTTAGGCAATATATTTCACAGCCACATTTCCTTACCTAATTCTAACAATATTCCTTATTTATGGACTGACTCTCCCAGGAGCCATTCACGGATTAGTCTACTTCATGACTCCTAATGCAAGTATTTATTCAATTGACCCTTGGTGTTCCAGATGATGTACCGAAAGTCTGACTTGGTCTTTTAGAAGTGGCTTTGAACTTTCCTCCATGCTGCTTCTTTGTTTACCACTTAATACTAGCTGGGATCCACACACATTCCGGCAATTGTACTTTGTTAACGCCTTCAGAATATATGAAGAACAGAAACTTGTTTTAAAAGTGCCCTTTTCTAGAATTCACGAATATAGGCAACCCTGGGTCAAATCTTATTTTTTGCCATACAGGGCAGAACTACACTTCATTGTGCAAGCATGGGGTGTCCCAGTTCTGTATTTGACGTGTAATGCTGGGGCAAATGCAGAGAGGAAGAGATGCATTTGCAGAGGAAGCCAGTGGGCTGGTACTTAATCCTCTTTATGCCCACCAGTTATTCCCTACAAATGCTCCCCTTGGCTGCTTTTTGTTTCTCTGTCTGGCAGGGTCCAAGACTGGAAGACGCCCAAGTGAAGGTAAAAGCACCCTAGTGAGCATTTGTAAGGGAGTATCACCAACCATGGAAAGAGTTAAGCGCTCTCTCCTACACACTGATTCTCCCCCTCCCAACAAGCCCCCAGCAGGCAGTTTATGAAACCCTTGTTTGCCGGTATAATGCATTGTTCTGTTCTGAATTTGTTTAATTCAGAAAAAAAACACTAGTTTCCCACTACTTGCCAGGAAGGCCTTTATTAGTAAAATATACACAGGAATTATGAGACTAATATTGTGGTTAGCCCTGAGCTCTCTCTGTCTCTCTCACACACAGCTCAAGAAGATCAAAAATCCACGTGCCTGGCTTGATGCAGCCACCCAGATTTTTTTCTCTCTTTCTTTAGGATTAGGCGGACTCATAGCATATTCAAGCTACAACCCGTCAAAGTAGGTATAATCTTGCAGTTGTGTTAGCTTCCGATCACAATGTGGAGAGGAACTGTTTGATGCAGTCAGATCAAGTTCTATGAGATAGTACCTCAATGATCTCTGGAGAGAAGACTCATTCAGCCCACACTGGAACCCAGGAAAAGCGGCTGGCTCTGTTCGCTTCCTGTTTCCCTGTGTGAGAGTCCCAAAGATGTTCTCTATTGTTCGTTATGCAATGCCAGTGTTGGGCAAATGCCCCAGTACACAGGCTGTCACACACAAACAGTGGTAGGTTGCATACGCATGTCTGCATGTGTCAGGGGACCTCCAGGGGTCAGCAGAGAGCCTAGAGGGCCCAGCGTCTGGGATGCTGACGGCTCAGAGCACCGCTCAGAGGGTTGCGTGGAGCCCGGAGAGCCGGTGCAGGGGGTCAGGGATGCTGTCAACTCAGAACACCACCGGGGCAGGTCCGGCGCGTCAGACCAGAGCGCTGGGAAAGGGGAGGTTTCAGTGGGCAGGGAACCCGATGAGCAGTTGAGCAGCTCAGGAGGGGAAATGTCACTGCCACATCTCCACAGCAGCGTGGGAGGGGGGAAGCGCCGAGAGGAGAGGAGGAGACTTAGGGCACCAAAGATGCTATGCTGGAGGCGATCCTGCCGATCACTTCCAGAATCTGACTTGGACTGAACGGTCATGGACATTTTTGCCCCGTCTTTTACGTATGTGTATAATAAATCTCTGTAAATACACAGCAACGGAGTTTGGAGTCTTTGCATGTGGAAGGCTAAACCAGCACCCTTACAGCATGTGAAGATTTCCACATCATCTGCAGGAAGGATAGGAGTGAATTTTTTTTCATTTCATTTTATGCCGGCTTACAACATGACAAGATTTACACAATTACAAAAGTCACAAACAATAAATAAACCACATCAAAAAAATACACAACCAAATGGAAAACAATTTCCACATAAATCAAAATCTAAAGCTAAGAATACAGCATTATTATCACAGCTTAAAATGACATAGGTAAAAAATAACAGCAATTTAAACAAAAACAAAACGGAGCCCTCTCTGCCCAGCAGCAGTCTTTTATAGAACCCATCGGGCCCCGCCCTCGGCTAGGTGGTGAGTGGCAGGACTGGGGCCCTCAGGAATGTGGAAGTGGGAAAAAAGAAATGGGAGTGCCTGATCACCTCATCTGTCTCCTGAGAAATCTCTATGTGGGACAAGAAGCTACAGTTAGAACTGGATATGGAATAACCGATTGGTTCAAAACTGGGAAAGAAGTACGACAAGGCTGTATATTGTCTCCCTGCTTATTTAACTTATATGTAGAATTCATCATGCGAAAGGCTGGACTGGATGAATCCCAAGCCAGAATTAAGATTGCTGGAAGAAATATCAACAACTTCAGATATGCTGATGACACAACCTTGATGGCAGAAAGTGAGGAGGAATTAAAGAACCTTTTAATGAGGGTGAAAGAGGAGAGCGCAAAATATGGTCTGAAGCTCAACATAAAAAAACTAAGATCATGGCCACTGGTCCCATCACCTCCTGGTAAATAGAAGGGGAAGAAATGGAGGCAATGAGAGATTTTACTTTTTTGGGTTCCATGATCACTGCAGATGGTGACAGCAGTCGCAAAATTAAAAGACGCCTGCTGTTTGGGAGAAAAGCAATGACAAACCTAGACAGCATCTTAAAAAGCAGAGACACCACCTTGCTGACAAAGTTCCGAGCTATGGTTTTCCCAATAGTGATGTATGGAAGCGAGAGCTGGACCGTAAAGAAGGCTGATCGCCAAAGAATTGATGCTTTTTAATTATGGTGCTGGAGGGGACTCTTGACAGTCCCATGGACTGCGAGAAGATCAAACATATCCATTCTGAAGGAAATCAGCCCTGAGTGCTCACTGGAAGGACAGATCCTGAAGCTGAGACTCCAATACTTTGGCCACCTCATGAGAAGAGAAGACTCCATGGAAAAGACCCTGATGTTGGGAAAGATGGAGGGCAGAAGGAGAAGGGGACGACAGAGGACAAGATGGTTGAACAGTGTTCTCGGAGCTACCAGCATGAGTCTGACCAAACTGCAGGAGGCAGTGGAAGACAGGAGTGCCTGGCGTGCTCTGGTCCATGGGGTCATGAAGAGTTGGACACGACTAAATGACTAAACAACAACAACAACAACAACAACAACAACAACAACAACACTGAAGTCAGCTGCAGAACCCAGACTTGAGAGTTTTTATTTTTGATCAGAAGACAAGTGATTGAGCTGCATGTTCTCAATATTGCTTTACTCCATAAAGTTCCTGTGAGTATAAAACAGCATCATGTCATCTGTCTACCATTGCTCTCCCCCCCCCCCCCCCGGTTCTGGAATTGAAAATATTTAGTGAAAAGTAGATTACAGGTACTTCAAATAAAATATAAAATGTATAATATTAGAATTTATAGAATCTGTGCTGTCCTTTGTAACATTTAATCAGGTTGTTTTGTACTTGTTTTTCCTAGTAATGACTGTGAACTGGATGCTGTCATGATAGCATCAATAAACTCTCTGACGTCTTTGTTTGCGTCAATCCCAATTTTTTCGATTCTGGGGTACAAAGCAAAAATGGCCCATGAAGAATGCTTGGCAAGGTGAGCCATTCACGTTTCACAGTTAGGAACCAATTTAAGGTGTCGGTCCAAGCCTTCTGTTCACAATTTTTGTTTTTCATTGTCTAGAATTTTTTAAACCACTTTAGGGGACCCCAGAGGGCAGAATTAAAATAAGATTGCAGCATAGAACGCAAAGTATATAATCCTGCATGTTCCATGTGCATATTCATTAATTCAGGTATACAGGCAACTCCCTTTTTGTGTGGAGGTTGTGTTCCGGGTCAGTCGTTGTGCATAAACCTGTTCTGCCCCTGGCCTGCCCCTATTCAAAGCAAATTGCTGTTGTTTTTGTTAGGGACTGTGGCAATGCAAATAATTTGTATCATTCCTGATTTTACCGACAGAAATGTTAAATACATCACCAAGGTATTCAGGAACGACAACATCACTGTAGACAGTGGCGTATTTTGGCTCAGTTACTTGAACGGAACAGATATCAATAAACTTGCAGCTCTCAACCAGACAAATTGTGATCTCCAGCATTTCCTTGATCAGGTAGCGTACATTACAAAAAGACCCAGTCGTGAAAGTACAGTATGCACTGTTTTTGTGGTCACTGAAATAAGCCACTTGCTGGGGCTATTGCCACAGACACGGCATTAATTTTTGATGGCATTCATATGCTGTTTTTCTGCCAAGCTACCCATTTACAGGAAATGCTACTAAATGGTACATCTGAAGAAGTGTGCATGCACACGAAAGCTCATGCCAAAATAAAAACTTAGTTAGTCTTTAAGGTGCTACTGAAGGAATATTTTTATTTTGTTTCTGGTACAAAATATGGTAGTCTCAGACTTCAGCACCTTATGCACGATTTTGAGCTGGGTTTTTGCTGAATAGGATCTGAATGGTTAGGGCTCATCCAGAGCTTTTGCGGTTTTCGCCATGACAGGTAGTGCATTTAGTAGGGACCAGTAGGGTGGCAAAAGTGCGGCTAGGTTGCCCCCCCAGCTTCCCAACAGTGCACATCATCATTGCTTATGGGGGAGGACAAGACAGTGGGGAGCTTGGCAAGGGTGGCTGCTGTGGAAGAGCCAGCCCGCTGCTCCTGTTGCAGCACTTGCACCATGCCAGCCTCCCTGCTGCCTTGCTCCTCTCCTTCACAGCGGCCTGTGGTATTTTGGGTGCCAGGCAAGCAATGCAACCTCACCTGAGAGGAAGTGATGACAGACAACACTGACATTGCTTCCTTCTCTGGAATGGGTCTGGTCACATTCTATGAAGGCTTCTGCAGCTTCCACTGCATTTTTCTGTAGAGTTTCTCTGCTGGACCTCTGCCATGCTGCAAGGTGGTCACAGACCTGGCTCTTCAGCTACCATTGATGGGATGGCCTAGGCAGGAAATTTTTTCAGAAGTGTTGTGTTTAGCTCTTTGGCTTCATACAAGCTGCTCTGTCTCTGGTAAACTAACTTGTTACTCTACCCATATGTATGAGTGCACAGAGACCACAAGTTGTTTGCCTGGTTATCTCCGAAGAAACACAATTTACCCCCCCCACACACACACACTATGCTTGCACATAGAAGAAGGGGCTCAGGGTACCCACCAAAACTCTTGTCCATCTTGTGAAGTTTTCCCTTAAAGTTCTGCAGAGAGACACAGAAACCATACCTGTGTCTGTACGTGTGAACACTAAAAGAACCACAGAAAGCAACCTGTGAGCTTAGGTGGCTGCTTTTATTATTATTTTATTATATTTTCTTCACCCTTAGCTCCCAGGGCAAGTGACAACAATTTAAAATGCAACACTAAAATCAGATTACAGCAACTTAATACCACTAAAATATTTTGACTCCTAAAAATGCATATCTCAGGTGTCGAAGGTCAAGGTCAAGAGGGTTTGTTGTTTTCCCCACCCACCCCAATAAGAACATGCCATCGATAATGACTGTGTCTTATTCCAGATGATGGCTAAATGTTAATACAGCATTTTGCCTCTTCATTAGCATAAATGACATTTAAAAATCAATCTGACGGATTTTACCATTATTTGTGAATTTTGCAGAGTGTTTCTGGAACCGGCTTGTCCTTTATTGTGTTCACTGAAATCATGCTTAAGATGCCTGGAACGAACATTTGGGGGATTCTGTTTTTTTTCATGCTGTTCAATCTTGGTATATCTTCCATGTTTGGACTTGTTCAAAGTGTCTTGACGCCTCTCACAGAATCTCATATTGTGTCTAGATACATACGCAAGGAGGTTGTATGCGGTAAGACATCTTCAGTTACTTTTCTTGTTGATAACCATGCTCAAGATTAATATGGCTTTACTCGGTTCAAAGTGCTTCTCACACATTTCAATCATAAACAACAGCAGCTTAGCATTATCTCTGAATTGCAGATGGGAGCTGAGATAGGGTTTGCGGGCGAGACAGTATTTCGATGGGGAATATCCTGGCTCATTGCTCATTCTCTTAGCTGCTACTGTTGTTTTAAGATATGTTCCTTCCAGATTCATTAACCTCCCCAGGGAGGTTTGGCTGGTGCCTTCATTATACATCATTTGGCATCAGGCCAAAAAAAGTTCCTCTTCAACCAGACCTTGGGCTAATTCTATGGCCTTTTAAATGGGTTTGTGGGAGCGCAGGTTATTGTTTCGTTATAGTTTTATTTATTTTGTTCTTTTATCCTGTATTTTTTCATCTTGTGAACTGCCCTGAGATCTCCAAAGGGTATATAAATTAATAAACAGTAATAACAACAATAACAATAATCTGGTAAGCAGAAACTGTATAGTCTTAATGATGCCACATTGCACCCATTAACCGTTAAGGATAGGAGAGTGGCAGAACTTGGGTGTTTGGGAAGAACAGAACAGACCTATTGGGATTGATTATAAATGCACATGTAAACACCAATGGTTAGGTTTTCTTTTATTTCATTTGTGTTAATTGACTAATGAATGTTGTTGTCTTTAGGTTTAATATGCCTTACTGCCTTTCTGCTGGGCTTGGTTTTTACTCTGAGATCAGGAAGCTACTGGCTTGAGATGGTTGACTCCTATGTGGCGACCTTGCCTTTGCTCATCATTGCTTTATTTGAAGTGGTCGGTATTGTATTTATTTATGGAATGAAAAGGTATGGCTATGTTTCTTCCCATATGTATCTGTATAAGCCCTTAGGTGCACAAGCAAGTCAAGGCAGATGAACACGTGAGGCTGTATTCATAACTAAGCATTTCTAATAAGAAATGAACACACTATGGAGAAGGCTAGACGGTTCAACAGAACTAGTGATTCAGCATAACCCAGTAAAACTTAGCTGCAGATTCGTTTAGACAGATTCTGGAATGCCTGAAAATTCTCAGCAAAATTAGCCTAATCCACCTACAGGATTTCATAGTGATGGAGGCCTTGCACCCCACCCCCAGCCTGCTCCCCCACTTACGTGGAAACTACCTCTGATGCTTCAAGAGGGTTTACAAGGTAAACTGGTGTCTAATCTGGACTGCTTCAGACTGCTTTCGTGGGCATGGTTTCAAAACTGAGAGGTTATGTCTAATATGAGGGGCATTCAGTCTGAAGAGGTACAGTCACCAACAGCCATTGCTATTTGAAGTGGTACAGCCCAGGACACAGGTTTATTAGTGAAAACTCCAATTTCTGCAAGCTTTAAATGGCAGTCAGAAACCGGCACCCCTCATCAGTGGATCATGAGAACCAAGGCCATTGATAAGCTGGTGAGGTGTGACACTTTCATTTCCCTCCTTTATCCTGAGAAAACAGTATTCTATAATAATAATAATAATAATAATAATAATAATAATAATAATAATAATTAATAATAATAATATAATTTATTTTTTATACCCCGCCCATCTGACTGGGTTTCCCCAGCCACTCTGGGCGGCTTCCAACAGAAATATTAGAATACACTAATTTCTTAAAGATTAAAAGCTTCGCTAAACACGGCTTGCCTTCAGGTGTCCTCTAAAAGTCTGGTAGTTGTTTTTCTCTTTGGCATTTGGTGGGAAGGCGTTCCACAGGGCGGGTGCCACTACCGAGAAGGCCCTCTGCCTAGTTCCCTGTAACCTGGCTTCTCACAGCGAGGGAACCACCAGAAGGCCCTCGGCACTGGACCTCAGTGTCTCGTCAGAGCGATGGAGGTGAAGACGCTCCTTCAGGGATAATGGGCCAAGGCCATTTAGGGCTTTAAAGGTCAGCACCAACACTTTGAATTGTGCTCGGAAACGTACTGGGAGCCAATGCAGGTCTTTCAAGACCGGTGTTATGTGGTCTTGGCGGCTGCTCCCAGTCACCAGTCTAAGCAACAAACCTTTATTTAGTCTACTTATTTATTAAAGCATTTCTGTACAGCCAAATAAAACACTGGGGTGATGAATATTAACATAAAATACAACTGTAAGCAGTACAAATAATTATGGAAGTAGCTAGCTAATCAAAACCTTAAAGAGCAATGAAGGCCTGATGGCATAATAAGATCTTTAAGAGAAGCAGGAAAGTCAAAAGTGAGGTTGTCTGCCTGATCTCTTACTGGCCTAGGTGCAGCAAGAGATACCTGGTTATTGTATTTGAAGTATAATCCCATGTCCGTCTGCTCAGAAATAAATTCCATTGCATTCAGTGGGAATAAGATCCCAGCTAAGGTTTGCAGCCTTAGGCATAAATTGGCGATATACACCCCACAATTTGCAATAGGATAAAGGTTTCCTATCTGTTGTGTTTAATTCATTTATGCAAACGATCATTTGATTGGGGGTGGGGGTGGGGGAAGCTGCTGTCAGAGAGGATAGATCTATATTTGAGGTAGTCCTTGATTTCAAAATCCCTCTGGTTTAAAAGATGAAGAACTCTAGGCAGGGGGAGCAGAGGCTTCAAAGTTTCCCACCAGCAGTTAAAACCTGGAAAGGAGACGGAACAGGCTAGCTGGTCAGTCTTCCCCACTATGGAGACATGTAATTCATTTCTATTTCAGTGACAGAAATCACTGGTTTCTAAATTAGAACATAAACATTTTACACAAGCCTGAATCCTCTTTTGTTTGCATTTCCCTCTTTTGAGTGATGCTTATGTAGCTGCTCTACTTGTTCCTGCATTCATCAAGTGATGAGCATGCATGCGGTCAGAGGAGAAACAGAAGTTTAACTGGCTTCATTTTTAATAAGGTTACATGCAAGTGAATTCTCCACAGATCCCTCACTAAATATATCCATTTCATTAACAGAATCAGTGCAGATGTGGAAGATATGACAGGAAGACCACTAAACTGTTATTGGAAGGCAACGTGGCAATTTTTCTCTCCAGGGATAATGTTCATGATTTTTGTGTCCTATGTACTTCTTGAGGCACCTTCAAGCTACAATACGTGGAATCCTAATTATGTAAGTTGCCTTTATACAAGTAATTACTAGTCTGTCCCTAATTTGCATGCATGGGGGGGATTGAGCTCTCATTCCAATCTTGTAGTTATGAACTCCTGAATTGATGATGATGATGATGATGATGATGATAATAATTTATTATTACGGCTTGAGACCAGCTTGTGAAACACAAAAGGGACTACAATCCCAAAAGCAAAACAAACATTTAAAACAATGGATTTAAAGTTTTAAAATGTGATAGGTGTATAAACACATAAAAACTTTAAGATAATTGGTAAAGTTGCTCTGTTTAAGCACAGAATTCCTCTCTAATGGTTTGGCTTTACCTGCAACCTCTTCCACTGTCTCCCAAGACAAATGGATGCCAACAATGGAACTCAAGGTCGCATCCATGTGGTTCCTAGCTAGTCAACTATGCAGACACTGAGGAGTCCCAGACACAACACGCAGAGGATTGCCACTAGCACAATGGGACTTTCTTCCCCTCTCCTTCTCCCATGGCATCCCAAAATTTGCTTGGGGTTCACAAGGGGAGGAGAGGAGGAGAACATCCCATCATGTGAGGAGACATCCTTGTGCTGATAAAGCCATAGTTTAGCCCTACACTGCATGCAACTCATGAGTCTTTCCTTTCCCTTTTAGAACATTGCCAACTTTTGCTTAGCTCTCACTTTGAAGTATTAACCAACTATAATTCCTGTCCTCACTTACCTGGGAGCAATCCCCATTTAACCTGATGGGATTTACTTCTGAGTAAACCCATAGTGATGTTTAGTGTGGCCTTCATGAAATACATTCGTTTCTCCCAAAGGTAAATTTTCCTGCAAAAGAATCAAAAAAGTACCCTACCTGGGCTGTCACCATCTCTATCATGCTGGAAAGTGTACCATGTTTGATGATCCCTTTTGGAGCCATTTACCAACTTTGGAGAATCGTACTGAAAAAGAAACAGCTACAAATAACACATCCAGACACCAGCACTGGTAGCACCTGATCTTAACTTTTGTTTCGGCGATCTGGTCACCCTTGTTTCCCCCCATCCTATCCTGACCAATAAAAACCGCCACATATGTATCCTCAAATTAAAGGTGTTCAATCAGTAAGAATGTAAGGATTTTTATGTAACACTGCAACGGGGCGGGCAGCATTTGACTTCACTCTCCAAGATGTCTGGCTCAAGGTCAGCAACCACACTACCTGGGGTGTACGAGACCTCCATATCTTTCTGGTATAATTCCTCTGTGTATTCTTGCCACCTCTTCTTGATGTCTTCTGCTTCTGTTAGGTCCTTACCACTTTTGTCCTTTATTATGGTAATCTTTGTACGAAATTTTCCTTTCATATCTCCAGTTTTCTTGAACAGATCTCTGGTTTTCCCCATTCTATTGTTTCCCTCTATTTCTTTGCATTGCTCGTTTAAGAAGGCCCTCTTGTCTCTCCTTGCTATTTTTTGGTAATCTGCATTCAGTTTCCTGTATCTTTCACTATCTCACTCGAATTTTGCTTGCCTCCTCTCCCCCGCTATTTGTAAGGCCTCGTTGGACAGCCATTTTGCTTTCTTGCATTTCCTTTTCCTTGGGATGGTTTTCATTGCTGCCTCCTGTATAATGTTACGAGCCTCCATCCATAGTTCTTCAGGCACTCTGTCCACCAAATCTAAATCCTTAAACCTGTTCCTCACTTCCACTGTGTATTCATAAGGGATTTGATTTAGATTGTATCTTACTGGCCAAGTGTTTTTTCCTACTTTCTTCAGTTTAAGCTGGAATTTTGCTATAAGAAGCTGATGATCTGAGCCACAGTCAGCTCCAGGTCTTGTTTTTGCCGACTGTATAGAGCTTCTCCATCTTTGGCTGCAGAGAATATAATCAATCTGATTTCGATGCTGCCCATTTATAAGCCCACCTTATTGATTTATAAGCCCACCTTATTGGACTGTTTTAAGGATTACAAATATAATGCATACAAAATGCTTTGCAGCTCTGACAAGTTCTTTATAAATACTCGGTGCTATTCTAAACAGTAATTTTGAACACATGTATTAGAAATGCAGGTGCACTGTTTTGTTGAAAGGTTTTGAGAAACACACTTTAATGTGACTCATTAGTATGACTGCACTTTGCTTGTGGCAGAAGACTCCTTTGCATGCTAAGGGGGCAAGCCAAACACAAGGCAGCCACCTAACAGGGTTTTCTGGAAGGAGGGCAGTCAGGGCAATCTCTGTGCCAGTTGGATGTAGCAATTGGGCTCACATCAGGCCTGGTGCTATCACAGGACACTCGAGGGACCAGGTTGGCCTTCCCTCCATTTGGGGGCTTTCTGCTGAGTGTTGTTGCTGTTGCTGGGCATTCTGCCAACAGTACTTTGCCCATCACCCAATCTAGTGAGCAGAAGGGGACACTTTGCGCCAGCAGTGACACTTGTGAAACTCTGTTGGTGGCAGCTGGCTGGTGTAGCTGTCAGAGCCAAATGGAGAGACAACTATGGGGCAAGGGAGGAGGATTGGGTTCCCTACAAACCCACATGTAACACACAAGGCTCCTCTTATTGCCTGTATGGCAATACATGCATCTATCTCTTGATAGATAGATAGAACAACAGCTTGTCGGTGTTACGAGGCAGGCAAATCTTGGCAAACTCTTGCTTCTTCTTAGGACAGATATTCTCAACCATTTTCACAACGCATTCTTTAAATTCACCCTCAGCAAAAGATTTGCAATTTTTGGCAATTCACGCTTGAATAAAGATGGCAAGTGCAGGTTCTCCTCAGTTGCAGCAAAGATGAATTGCCTGCCCTTGTGGCTGTGTGGTGAAGACGCAGCACAGGGAGAAGGAATGCACCAAATTCCACAATGTCCAAGAGATTGTGAGAACGCAGACTGAGGACGTGCAGCCCCATGGCGTTGAAACATCCAGAGATCCCAGGGGTCCTGAGCAGCGCTCGGGGATTCACTGGGGGCCACAACCAATAGATTTTGCCAAATTACCTGTGGGGCTGTATTAAACTGGAACCCAGGCCGCAATTGGCTTGTGGGCCAGACTCTGGACATGACTGTCCTAATGGGAAATCATGTTGGCCAACCAACATGCTTAAGTCTCTTATTCATGCATGACGTGGTTAATACCATAGAGCAGGCATCCCTAAACTTCAGCCCTCCAGATGTTTTAGACTACAGTTCCCATCATCCTTGACCACTGGTCCTGTTAGCTAGGGATCATGGGAGTTGTAGGCCAAAACATATGGAGGGCCGCAGTTTGGGGATGCCTGCCATAGAGTATGCTGTCCTGACAGGATTAACGATCTACTTCTCCTCACCTTCGCATAGCTGTCAACTTCTGGATTGGAAAATAAGGGATCAGCAGCCTCACCCAGCGGTGCGGCACCGGAAATCGATTCTGTGCATGTCCAGACATGCGCAGAAGCGACTTCCGTTGCCAGCTTTGCCCATGTCTGGGGCACCGGAAATCGGTTCTGTGCATGTCCAGACATGCGCAGAAGCGACTTCCAGTGCCGGGCTGCCCATGTCCGCATGTCTGGGCATTGGAAATCGCTTCTGTGCATGTCGGCATGTTGGCAACTGAGCGAGCAGCCAGCTCCCGAGCAAGGCATTTTACCGGGCGGTGACTGGCTGATCGCTCGCGGGGGGGGGGAGCGCCGAGTGGAGCCTCCCTGGCCAGCGTGGAGGGAGAGGAGCTGCTTCCTTCCTTTCAAATCTGGGAAAATTACGGGATATCTAACAATCCAGGATAGCAGAGGGAAACGGATTGGAATAAGGGAGTTTCCCACAAAAAACGGGAGGGTTGACAGCTATGCACCTTGGGAGGAACTACATAATCAAGTCTTTGTTCTCCAGTTTACTTGAGAAGCTCAGCATGTGAAGAGGTTGAGTTGGTTGCTAGTTCAACTTGCATGGCTCTCAGCATCCATTCTTGAGTTCCTATACCAATAATTTAGGACCTTTCACAGCTTTGTAACTAAGGTGAATATTACTGCCTGAGCAACCTTTTATGAAACACATGAACCTGACCTTTCAAGAGTGCGTAAGTCAACAATTTTTTAAACTTCCCAAACGTGTGCTCCCCACCCCTATGCTAGGGGAAGAGAGAAACTTTGGGAAAGATAATACAATTTAGAGTTCAGACTGAAAGGGTTAAATTATATCTTTACTGCTTCCAAGAGGTAAGAATTTTTCTGTTAACTTTAGTGCCTCATCTCAACTCTGTAATTTGTGTGGCTGTAGGTTGCTAGGTTGTTTTATCTGGATTCTTTGGTGTGATGTCACAGATCGAAGTTCCACCCATTGCTCAGAATTCCTCTGCTGCCCCCCCCCCAACTACTTACTAGGTGAGTGAGGAGGTTCAGTTGCCTGGCTGCTGCTAATATTGAAGAAATTTGTGCTGAAAGGGGGGGGGAGAGGTTGTAAAGATGGCAACTGATGAACCTGAAGGCAGCGTTGAAGAGTGTAAAGACAAGAGGGCAAGGCCCAAGTGGGATAGTAAATTCCAGTACCTTTTAAGTTGTGCTGGATTTGTTGTGGGTCTTGGAAATGTGTGGCGTTTTCCATACTTGTGCCAAACCTATGGAGGAGGTAAGAGAAAATCCACCTTTTCATTGGAGATCAGTTATGTGATTGTTCAGACTTAAACTACGACAAGCTCCTCGTGTTCTAAAATAATATGTGTTTGGGGTCTTAAACTGTGTGCCGGACCCATCTAATCTCTGGATCCAGCAACTGTTAAAATTTAATCAATGCTTAAAATTTAATCAATGCCTCCCAGTGAGGTGTTAGCCTGGGTGGTGAACCATTAAGGGAGATTAAGGGGCTCTATGTGAGATGGCAAAAAAGCCAGAGGTATGAAGAGAGGTGGCCTAAAATGGTTCTGCAGAGGCAGCTGTAAAGGTACTTAAATGTCCCTACTCTCCACTTGATGGCTTCATTTGTGGCAGATGACAGTTAGAAGGAGGAGGAGACTATCACAGGTGCTGTAAAAGGGAGGGGGTCCTTTTTTTTTGGTTGGAGAACTGCATTACTAAATAAAACACTGTAATAAATAATGCCATTTACATCCTGCTCTTCCTCCTGATTGACATGAGCTATGAGCTAACTGTGTTTGGCTATTGTGTTTCTAGGGGTATTCCTGATTCCATACGTCATCGCGTTTTTGTTGGGAGCCATCCCTGTATTTTTCCTTGAATTAGCTATAGGGCAACGCTTGAAAAAAGGCAGCATTCAACTCTGGTGGCACATCTCTCCTTTCCTGGGAGGACTGGGTAGGTAACTGCCTTTACATGTGATTATACAATCTTCTAATCATTGCTTATTCCTGGAAATGCATGGGCTCCATGAAGCTGTAATAGCAAACCCAGTCGTGTAAACTCAAGTAGTTGTCTGGAAGCTAAACAGGGCCACTCAGGGGCAGCCTTTCCAATTTCACCACCTGAGTCAAAATGGAAATTGCCTCTCCAACCCCCTACCCCACTCAGTTTGTTTAATTCACAGAGCAATGCTTTTTTCCAGACTGCCAGAGTTCAGATAGTCATTGGATTTGATCTTCCAGTTGTGCAGATCAGACTCTTGCAATTGTCTTTGTTCATGCCAATTCTGCATGTGCTTGCATATTCCACAGGTTACACTTCTATGATAGTGTCCTTCCTAGTGAGTTCGTATTATAATATGCTTTTGGCCTTGGTGATGTGGTATTTTATAAACTCTTTCCGAAACCCGTTACCTTGGAGTTCCTGCCCAACAGATACCAGCAAACCAGGTGAGTTCCCAAGTCGCTTGCTGCTTTCTGTTATTAGTATCTGCTTTTGTATGTATTCTTCAACTACCGCATTGAATTGTTTGTCCAACTCTGCCGCAGTCAGCAATTGTCAGACCCAGGTTTGTCCCTGCCATGCCTCCTTTGGTCCTAGGGAATAGGATATGAACTGAGCTATAAACTTGTAAAAGTAATGCAGCAGAGGTAGAATAATAATAATCTTTTTATTTATACCCTGCCCATCTGGATGAAGCAGCAGTGAGTTCACGTTTAAGGCATAGCTTAGTTTAATAATGGTTTAAAGTGCTGTGTTGATGGGGCCAATAACTTAAAGCAAGTGTGAGGGAACTAGACGCCCTCCAGCTGTTACTGCACTACGGCTCCCACGATCCCTGGATATAGGCCATGCTTGCTAGGGCTGATGGGAGGTGTAGTTCAATGACAGCTGGAGGTCCAAAGGTTCCCCACTCCTGGCTTAAAGTTTACTAGTTATGCCAAGCAAGAGCTTCCTGTGCAGAGATAATTGATGCCTGAAGAAAGGCCTCATTCCTGCCCCTTCCCCTTCATGGAATTGCTTCTAGAGGATGAGGCACATATCCCAGGGCCGGCTTCGCCGCACGGAACCCATGCTGCGCCCTGCGAGGGCGGGGGCGCCAGAGCGATCTCCGCCCCTCAGCGCCAGGGCGGCTGATCTGCTCGAGACTGCCCTGACATATCCATTCACCTGAGGCTGTGTCTGGTTGCATCCCTAACCCAAATATGTGTAGGGCTAGAGAGTTTTGTTCCAGGCTTGGACTGAGAACTGAGGTGAAGCATCTCCTCTTGATGGCATTCTTTCGGGATGCCCTGTTTGTCAATCAAGAGGAGGCTATTCCCCAAACTAAACAATACCTCAGTCTAGAATGGAATGGAGTTTTTAAAATGCAGTCTCAATTGATGCAAAATCTTCTATGATTCTATCTGTTTTGATAATGCCTTCTGTGTTTGTTATTTCAGAACTTATTGAAGAATGTCACAAAAGCACACCTACCAATTATTTCTGGTATAGGTACACTTTAAACATAAGCACAGATATTGGAAATAGTGGCCCACATCAGTGGTGGCTGGTTTTATGTTTGGCAGCCTGCTGGTTAATTGTGTTCATTTGTACAGTACGAGGAATTGAATCGGCTGGAAAGGTGAGCAGGGATTATTACTGGACACCTGTATTTCACTGACTTGGTCCTTACTGAGGTGGTAAAGCCATATTTGGACTGCACCCCTTGAAACAGGAGGCAGCTCACATGAACGAATGTTCTACCATATTTTTTAAAAGGCAGCTGCCCATTGAAAACTAATACATCTGCGAGGTTAGAATCCACATGCAGAAGGGTTTTTCTTTTTTTTTGCATGTGTTTGATCATCTTATTACCTGCTTACAGTTAGAAATGGTACAGCCCAGACAGAGTATTATCTAATATTCTATTTTTAATTTTGCGGGGAGAGGGCCTGCCATTTTGTAGCTGAAATAGCAGCATCCTCGCAGAAGATACGTAAAGCAAATAAGAAGCAAAATTATGGATTAGTTAGCTATAAAGTACAACTATGAGGAACACAAGGGTTCGCACTAGACTGCAGGGCTAAAGCAACTTGGGAAGGAACAGCAGTTTAAATGGGCTGACTAGGACTGCGTCATGATGAATAGTCAGTTGAATAATATATTGCCTGTCTTATGGTGTATTTAGCTTTTGAGGTCCACTGTGTAAAACTGCTTCTTCTCCACTGTAGATAAACCATATTTTAAGAAGTTCAGATCCTGACACAAAAAGCTGTTGAGCTTTTTTTCTGATTGGGCAGCCATACGCCCGATTTCTGAAAAAGCAGCCCAGACGAATCCCAGGAAATTCTGGGTGTATGGCAGCCCTAGATGCCTCTAATAAAACAGACTGTAGTTCCTTAAGTTGTCACAAGGTGTTTTCTATCTTTTTTTTTCTGCAACAGACTAAAGGCTGGTTAACACATGTATGCTTGCCTCTTTAATCAATCAATCAACCAATCAATCAACCAATTAGTTCCCTACTTTTCATCCAAAGAGTGCACGCTACTCTCTTTTTCCTCTTGTACACCATTTTTTTCTGCTCACAATCTTTCAGTCGGTTGGACTGGAGAACTGTCTCAAGGTCACCAGTGAGCTTCATGGCCATAGGCACCAACTTGGAGAAAATGTTGGGAGGGCCCCCCCACTTCCCCCACAGTATCTGTTACATGGTGTTGCCTTCACCTGTTCCTGACACTCACTTTTTTCTTCTCTGCTTTGCTCTTCCTCTTAGGCAATATATTTCACAGCTACATTTCCTTACCTAATTCTAACATTATTCCTTATTTATGGACTGACTCTCCCAGGAGCCATTCACGGATTACTCTACTTCATGACTCCTAATGCAAGTATTTATTCAATTGATCCTTGGTGTTCCAGATGATGTACGGAAAGTCTAACTTGGTCTTTTAGAAGAAAGACCACACTTGTTGGTCTGAGGTAGTGTGCATGCACACGAAAGCTCATACCAAGGGCAAATTTAGTTGGTCTCTAGGGTGCTACTGGAAGGAATTTTTTTATTTTGTTTGGTCTTTTAGAGGTGGCTTTGAACTTTAAACTTTCCTCCATGCTGCTTCTTTGCTTACCACTTAATACTAGCTGGGATCCACACACAATTCTGGTAATTGTACTTTGTTAACTCCCCCTGGAATCTATGAAAAACAGAAATTTGTGTAAAAAGTGCCCATTTCTAGAACTCACGAATATAGGCAACCCTGGGTCAAATCTTATTTCTAGGCAGCCAGGGCAGAACTACACTTCATTGTGCAAGCATGGGGTGTCCCAGTTCTGTATTTGACATGTAATGCTGGGGCAAATGCAGAGAGGAAGAGATGCATTTGCAGAGGAAGCCAGTGGCAGGTACTCAATCCTCCTTATGCCCACCAGTTATTCCCTACAAATGCTCCCCTTGGCTGCTTTTTGTTTCTCTGTCTGGCAGGGTCCAAGACTGGAAGACGCCCAAGTGAAGGTAAAAGCACCCTAGTGAGCATTTGTAAGGGAGTATCACCAACCATGGAAAGAGTTAAGCGCTCTCTCCTACACACTGATTCTCCCCCTCCCAACAAGCCCCCAGCAGGCAGTTTGTTAAACACTTGTTTGCCAGTACAGTCATGCCTCATGTTACATCCGCTTCAGGATGCGTGTTTTCCGGATACGGACGCGCCGAACCCAGAAGCCCTGGAATGGGTTACTTCTGGGTTCGGTGCTTCCGTGACCTGTGCGCATGTGCAGAAGCGCTAAATCACGCTTTGGGCATGCGCAGAAGCGAAGGATTATGTCACGCGGCGCTCAGGATGCGACCTTTTCAGGTTGTGAACGGGCTTCCGGAATGGATCCCGTTTGCAACCGGAGGCACCACTGTATAGTGCATTCTACTGTTCTGAATTTGTTGAATTCAGAATGACCGCTCCCCACATTAAATGGGGGGGGGGCGACTTTGCGTGGTCACGTGCAGCCCCCTGGATCCCAGAGCGGCTACCTGGTAGTTTGGACTGGCTGCATCCTCCCCAGGCTGAATACCTGGGGTCTCCGCCTACCCCAGCCAAGTGTCCAATCCTGCCTGGGGAGGCGTTGCCAGGGGAATGGCCAGGTAAGGGGAGGAACCATACAGCCCACACAACAGAAGGTGAATCTTACCTGGGGAAACAGCAGTTGGCTCCAGAGCTTCTCCCACCATCCACACCCTCATTTAAGTCTTAACCTCTTTTCCACAGGTACGCGAGCGCTGCTACGCCAGGGCTGCTGTTGAAGTGCCGGAAAGGAATTTTCCTGCATTGGCAGGTTTCACCTTTGCGTGGACAGGCAGAGTCCCCCAAACCCCCAACCCTTCAACAGCGATCTTGACATAGCAGCGCCTGTGTACCTGTGGAAAAAAGGGTTAACCTGCAAAAGAAACTTGAATGAGGGTGTGGAGGGTGGGAGAAGCTCTGGAACCAACTGGTGCTTGGAGGTAAGATTCAAATTCTATTGTGTGAGCTGGAAAGTCCTCCCCTTACCTGGCCATCCCCTGGCAACACCTCCCCAGGCAGGATTGGACGCCAGGCTGGGGTAGGCGGAGACCCCTGGCATCCTACCTGGGAAGGCGGTTCCAGCCCCAAACTACCAGGGAGTTGCCTTATGGGATAGGGGCTGCGTGTGACCACGCGAAGGTTGCCCCTCATTTGATGTGTGGAGCGGTGGTTTTGGTGGTTTCAGGCCTTGGGCGGAATCCTTTAGTCTATCTTCCTAAATTGGAGGGGGGGCGTGAAGCGCTGTCCCACGTCCCCTTTGCGGCGGTGATACCAGGGTTCCCCGTTAAAGGGGTCTTGAAGGGAGGGTGTTATGTACTGAGCTGAATCCTAGAACAATAGGATTCAGAAACAGCGGGAGCTACCCAATCCAACTCCAGGTGGAAGTGACCTCCCGCTGTTTCTGAATCCTATTGTTCTAGGATTCAGCTCAGTACATAACAGAGGCATTGACCATAAGCCGAGAGGTTGTCATTGCTCTCCCTTCCAACAGCGGTGAATGGGGGGCGGGCTCTCTGCTTGAACATATGTTCTCCAGAGCCAGCCCAATCCCCACACATTCTGGATAACCCTGAAGTCTCCCAGATCCCCGGCTGGGGACTGGGAAGGATAAACGCCCAATGCCTGAGCCAAGGTCTCCCTACACCTGAAACGTAATAAAGTTGTGGCCAATTTTAATCCCATAGCAAGTTGTCTTGAGTCGTTTTTCCGCTCAGGGGCTTGCCTAGGGTTTGGGGGACGCCACCTGTCCATGCAAAACACACTAGTTTTCCACTGCTTGCCAGGAAGGCCTTTATCAGTGAAATACACACAGGAATTAAGAGACTAATAATGTGTTTAGCCCTGATATCTCCCTTTCTCTCTCACAGCTCAAGCAGATCAACAATCCACGTGCCTGGCTTGATGCAGCCACCCAGATTTTTTCCTCTCTTTCTTTAGGATATGGGGGACACATAGCATATTCAAGCTACAACCCTTCAGGGTAGGTTTTGTAGCTTTTGCTCACAATGTGGAGAGGAGTTGTTTGACGCAGTAAAATCGTCTTCTATGAGATAGCGCCTCAATGATCTCTGGAGACAAGACTCAATTCTCATTCAGCCCACACTGGAGCCCAGGAAAAGCGGCTGGCTCTGTTTGCTTCATGTTTCCCTGTGTGAGAGTCCCAAAGATGCTCTCTATTGTTCTTTCTGCAATGCCAGTGTTGGGCAAACGCCCCAGTACACAGGCTGTCGCACACAAACAAACAAACAAAGTGGGAAAACTTCAGCTAAGTTTGAGATGCAATACTTTATTATTAATGAGTCCCACTGAAGTCAGCTGCAGAGCCCTGACTTGAGACTTTTTATTTTTGACTGAGGCGGCTGCATGTTCTCAATACAGTGGTACCTCTAGTTATGAACTTAATTCATTCTGGAGGTCCGTTCTTAACCTGAAACCATTCTTAACCTGAGGTACCAGTTTAGCTAATGGGGCCTCCCACTGCAGCCGGCAGGCGATTTCTCTTCTCATCCTGAGGTAAAGTTCTTAACCCGAGGTACTACTTCCAGAGTCTGTAACCTGAAGTGTTTGTAACCCGAGGTACCACTGTATAGCTTCACTCCATAAAGTTCCTGTGAGAATAAAACAGCATAACTTGCTTGTATGCTACCTTGGAATCCATTGGAAAAAGGTGAGGTCTAAATGTGATAAATGTATAATATTCGGGGCCTCTCCATTCCCAGAATGATGAAAAATTTCAGGGATTCCAATGCGTGCACCAGGGCTGGTTTCTGTTGAATGAGATCTCAAGAGTCTTACTGACATTTCTGTGGCAAAAGGCTTTATTTACACAAATATACAGCATCAAAGCTCAGACGGATCCTCCTGCCCCAGTAGATTTCGAGAACCCCCAGTGCCATTTCATTGGATTTTCACAGAGTTTTAGTCAGGCCTTGTCTTTTTCAGGCCTTGTCTCTGTTCTAGGGCTGCCTGCTTATTTTCTCTTTCTCACACACAAAAATTGAGGACAATTTTTATTGTAATTATTGGTAGGTTTTAGACAGAATTTTTTTTCACATGTTTATAGTTTTCATTCTATCAATGTTTAATAGTATTTCAATGATTTTTCCCCCTCTAGTGGTTCATGTTTTTACATTGAAAGCTGCTTTGAGTCCCGTCAGGGAAAAAGATGGGGTATAAACAAATGAATAACAACGACAAAACAACACATTCTAGCTGTTTCGTTTCTGTGGCAATATGCCATATGTGTTTGGCCATTTCTTTAGGCCCATCCTGCAGTCAAAGAGAATCTGCCAGGCTAAGCTTTTCTAATCAGTTTAAAGTCTTCTGCAGAAACCAGCATTCACAGCATTGGAAGAGGGACCCTAGGACTAATTTTGCCTCCCACCCCCTTCTCCAATTTCATTGTAAAATTATTGTTCATTGCTTCTTGCATTCCAACTTGTCAGCCTAAAAGAGAAATATGGATTTGAAGCCTCCGGGAAATGGCATTGTTTGAGGGCATACACAAGCTTAAACTGAGAGTATGTCCTGTAAATGACAATCTCCATCCATTTATTATTATTATACCCTGGATGGGGGTTGGAGAGTGTGCACAAAAGAAGTTAAGTTGCTCAAAAGCTCTGTTGGCACAGAGTGGGCCCCTCTTTGAGTGAAAGGCAGCAGAACAAGGGGAGTTAGTGGGCTACATTAGGTGAGAGATGGGGCAGGAACTGTTGCAAAGACCATTTGGTTGTTTAGACGGTATTCTCTCTTCTTATTCAGGTATTTAGTTAAATTGGAAATGCTACCTGCTGTCCTTATTGTGGTTTAAGCTTTACTTGCCTTGTGATACAGATGGTTTAAATTTATTGTAATTTACTGGAGCTGATTTTAGGCTGACCAGCTGCAATTTTCATATATTGTTAGCCTCCCATCCCAGAAAATATCTGTCTATTCTATTGCTTTGTTTTACTGTTCTGGGATTGAAAATATTCAGTGAAGAGTAGAGTACAAGTACTTCAAATGTATAATATTAGAAGTTATAGAATCGGTGCTGTCCTTTGTAACATTTAATGGGGTTGTTATGTACTTGTTTTTCCTAGAAATGACTGTGAACTGGATGCTGTCATGATAGCAGCAATAAACTCTCTGACGTCTTTGTTTGCGTCAGTCCCAATTTTTTCAATTCTGGGGTTCAAAGCAACAATGGCCTATGAAGACTGTTTGTCAAGGTGAGCCGTTGAAGTTTCATAGTTAGGAACCAATTTAAGGTGTTGATCCAAGCCCTCTGTTCACGATTTTTGTTTTTCATTGTCTAGAATTTTGTGTCATTTCTCTCCCCCCCCTTTAAACTACTTTAGGGAACCCCAGAGGGCAGAATTAAAATAAGATTATAGCATAGTATATAATTCTGCATGCTCCATGTGCCTATTCATTAATTCAGGTATACAGGCAACTCCCTTTTTGTGTGGGGGTTGTGTTCCAGGTCCCTACGCACGTCAGTGGTTGGTCATAAACCCGTACTGCCCCTGGCCTGCCCTATTCGAAGCAAATTGCTGTTGGCAATGCAAATAATTTGTATCATTCCTGATTTTACTGACAGAAATGTCAAATACATCACCAAGGTATCCAGGAATGACAACATCACTGTAGACAGTGGCGCATTTTGGCTCAGTTACTTGAATGGAACAGATATCAATAAACTTGCATCTCTCAAGCTGGCAAATTGTGATCTCCAGTATTTCCTTGATCAGGTATCGTACTCGCATTACAAAATGCTCCAGTTGTAAAAGTACAGTATGCACTGATTTTGTAGTCGCCAAAACAATGCCACTTGCTGGGGCTATTGCCACAGACAGGGCATTAATTCTTGATGGCATTCATATGCTGTTTTTCTGCCAAGCCACCTATTTACAGGAAATGGTACAAACTAGTCTCAGACTTCAGCACCTTATGCACGATCTCTGTGAGCTGGGTTTTCTGGCTGTTGCCTTCCGTCATGGCATGCAGGTTTTAAGCGGGTGCATGGAAGGCAAGGGCAGGGCTGCTTCTGTTGATAGGACCTGATGGCTATATGTTCCCTGGCTTGGGCATTATGGTGTCTCCATTACCATGGGCTTTTGCTGAATAGGATCTGAATGGTTAGGGCTCATCCAGAGCTTTTGCGGTTTTCGCCATGACAGGTAGTGCATTTAATAGGGACCAGTAGGGTGGCACAAGTGGGGCTAGGTTGCCCCACCAGCTTCCCAACAGTGCACATTGTCATTGTTTATGGGGGAGGACAAGACAGTGGGGAGCTTGGCGAGGGTGGCTGCTGCGGCAGAGCCAGCCCGCTGCTCCTGTTGCAGCACTTGCACCATGCCAGCCTCCCTGCTGCCTTGCTCCTCTCCTTCACAGCGGCCTGTGGTATTTTGGGTGCCAGGCAAGCAATGCAACCTCACCTGAGAGGAAGTGATGACAGACAACACTGACATGGCTTCCTTCTCTGGAACGGGTCTGGTCACATTCTATGAAGGCTTCTGCAGGTTCCACTGCATTTTTCTGTAGAGTTTCTCTGCTGGACCTCTGCCATGCTGCAAGGTGGTCACAGACCTGGTTCTTCAGCTACCGTTGATGTGATGGCCCAGGCAGGAAATTTTTTCAGAAGTGCTGTGTATAGCTCTTTGGCTTCATACAAGCTGCTCTGTCTCTGGTAAACTAGCTTGTCACTCTACCCATAAGTATGAGTGCACAGAGACCACAGGTTGCCTGGTTATCTCTGAAGAAACACAATCTACCTCTGCCCCACTATGCTTGCACATAGAAGAAGGGGCTCAGGGTACCCACCAAAACTCTTGTCCAGCTTGTGAAGTTCTCCCTTAAAGTTCTGCAGAGAGACACAGAAACCATACCTGTGTCTGTACGTGTGAGCACTAAAAGAAACACAGAAAGCAACCTGTGAGCTTAGGTGGCTGCTTTTATTATTATTACCTTTCCTTCACCCTTAGCTCCCAGGGCAAGTGACAATGATTTAAAATGCAACACTAAAAACAGATGACAGCAACTTAATGCCACTAATATATTTTGACTCCTAACAATGCACATCTCAGGTGTCGGAGGTCAAGGTCAAGAGGGTTTGTTGTTTTCCCCACCCACCCCAATAAGAACTTGTCATCGGTAATGACTGTATCTTATTCCAGATGATGGCTAAATGTTGAGTAATACAATGTTTTGCCTTTGCATTAGAATAAATGACACTCAGCAATAAATCTGACGGATTTTACCATTATTTGTGAATTTTGCAGAGTGTTTCTGGACCTGGCTTGGCCTTTATTCTGTTCACTGAAATCGCCGTTAAGATGCCTGGATCGAACACTTGGGCGATTCTGTTTTTTCTCATGCTGTTCAGTATTGGTATATCTTCCATGTTTGGATTTGTTCAAAGTATCTTGACGCCTCTCACAGAAACTCCCATTGTGTCTAGATACATACGCAAGGAGGCTGTATGCGGTAAGACATCTTCAAATACTTTTCTTGTTAATAACCATGCTCAAGATTAATATGGTGCTTTACTTGATTCAAAGCGTTTCTCATACATTACTTCAGCATTCGTAAACAACAGCGGTTTAGCATTACAGTATCTCTGTATTGCAGAAGGGGGCTGAGATTCGTGGGCGAGACAGTACCATATTTCAGTGGGGGAACATCCTAGCTCATTGCTCATTCTCTTAGCTGAAACTGTTGTTTCAACCCAGGAAGGTTCAACTGGCACCTTTGTTATACACCTTTAGGTGCCAGGCAAAAAAAGTTCCTCTTCAACCAGGCCTTGTGCTTATTCTATGGCCTTTTAAATGTGTTTGTGGGAGTGGGGGTTATTGTTTAGTTTTTGTTCCATTTATTTTGTGCTTTTATCCTGTATTTTTATCTTGTGAAACCACCCTGATATCTCTGAAGGGTGGTATATAAATTAACAAATAGTGATAGCAACAATAACAATAATCTGTTGAGGCGAAACTATATAGCTTTAATGATACCAGATTGCACCGTTAAGAAGGATAGGCAAGAACGGAACATCTATAAACACACATCTAAACACCACTGGTTAGGTTTTCTTTTATTTCCTTTGTGCTGAGTTACAAATGAATGTTGTTGTCTGTAGGTTTAATATGCCTTACTGCCTTTCTGCTGGGCCTGGTTTTTACTCTGAGATCAGGAAGCTACTGGCTTGAGATGTTTGACAGCTTTGCGGGGACCTTGCCTTTGCTCATCATTGGTTTCTTTGAAGTGATCGGTGTTGTATTTATTTATGGAATGAAAAGGTAATGTTTCTTTGCCTATGTATCTGGAAAAGCCCTTAGGTGCTGGTTGCTGTATTGTAACAACATCAGCATTAATCCTTATTAACAATGTTAGCATTCAAATAATATTTCAATGTTTTTCCTCTACAATGTCTCAGACAACTCTGTAAAGTAGGCCCACCTAGAGAATTCACTGCAGAAATAATATTTGAACTGAGGACTTCCTCATTAACAGCTCAGCTCTTGGGAGACTCGATTCCCAGCTGCTAATTGCTTTCTGAGCCATGTCTGTGTTTTTTGCTGAATTTGTGAGTTCTTTACTACTGAAAGCACTTTAACTAAGCATTTCTATTAAGAAATGAACACACTATGGAGAAGCTAGGCGGTTCAACAGAACTACCGATTCAGCATAACCCAGTGAAACATAACTGCAGATTTGTTTAGACAGATTCTGCAATGCCTGAAAATTCTCAGCAAAATTTATTATTATTATTATTATTATTATTATTATTATTATTTATTTATTTATACCCCGCCCATCTGGCTGGGTTTCCCCCACCACTCTGGGCTTCCAACAATACCAAAATACATTAAAATATCACAGATTAAATATTTCCCTAAACAGGGCTGCCTGTAGCCTAATCCACCTACATCTTGTAATGCTAATCAGGATTTTATAGTGATGGAGTGCCTTGTCCCTCCCATCCCCAGGCCTGCTATCCCATTTACTTGGTAACCAGCTGTAATTTTCTTCTAGACTCACTCTTCCCTCATATGGTAGTTTTCTATGTGGTGGTGGCGGCCAGCAGTTATGTTTAACATGATGGGCATAGTCACCAACAGCCATTGCTATTTGAAGTGGTATGGCCCAGGACCCAGGTTTACCAGCACCCCTCATCAGTGGGATCATGAGAACCAGTCCCATTGATAAGCTGGTGAGGTGTGACACTTCCCTCCTTTATCCTGCGGAAAAAAACACTCTAAGCAACAAACCTTTATTGAGTCTATTTATTTAGAAAAGCATTTCTGTACAGCCAAATAAAACGCTGAGGTGATTAACATAAAATACAAATTACAAGCAGTACAAATAATTATGGAAGTGGCTGGCTAATCAAAACCTTAAAGAGCAATGAAGGCCTGATGGCATAAAAAGATCTTTAAGAGAAGCAGGAAAGTCAAAAGTGAGGTTGTCTGCCTGATCTCTTACTGGCCTAGGTGCAGCAAGAAATACATCATTATTGTCTTCGTAGTATGAAATATATTTCATTGTATTCAGTGGGACTAGGGTCCCAGCTAAGTGGCGCTGTGGTCTAAACCACTGGGCCTCTTGGGCTTGCCAATCAGTAGGTCAGTGGTTTAAATCTTTGTGATGGGGTGAGTGCCTGTTGCTCTGTCTCAGCTCCTGTCAACCTGACAGTTCGAAAGCATGCCAGTGCAGGAGGGTAAACGGTGCGTCCTGGTTTCTGTCATGGTGTTCTGCTGTGAAGCAGTTTAGTCCTGCTGGCCACATGACCTGGAAATCTGTCTGTGGACAAACGCCAGCTCCCTCAGCCTGAAAACAAGATGAGCACCGCAACCCCCTAGTTCACCCCCTAGGCACTTAACCGCCCAGGGGTCCTTTACCGTTTTGCCCAGGTAAGGTTTGCAGCCTTATGCATAATTTGACGCTTTAAATACCACAATATGCAATAGGATAAAGGTTTCCTATCTGTTGTGTTTAATTTATTTTTCCTTGATTTCACAATCCCTCTGGTTTAAAAGATGAAGAACTCTAGGCAGGGGGAGCAGAGGCTTCAAAGTTTCTCACCAGCAGTTAACACCTGGAAAGGAGACAGAACAGGCTAGCTGGTCAGTCTTCCCCACTATGGAGACATGTAATTCATTTCTATTTGAGTCTCAGAAATCATTTCTAAATTAGCATATAAACGTTTTACGCCAGCCTGAATCCTCTTTTGTTTGCATTTCCCTCTTTTGAGTGATGCTTATGTAGCTGCTCCACTTGTTCCTGCATTCATCAAGTGATGAACATGCATGCGGTCAGAGGAGAAACAGAAGTTTAACTGGCTTCATTTTTAATAAGGTTACATGCAAGTGAATTCTCCACAGATCCCTCACTAAATATATCCATTTCGTTGACAGATTCAGTGCAGATGTGGAAGAGATGACAGGAAGACCACTAAACTGTTATTGGAAGGCAACGTGGCAATTTTTCTCCCCAGGGATAATGTTCGTGATTTTTGTGTCCTATGTACTTCTTGAGGAAACTTCAAGCTACAATACATGGAACCCAAATTATGTAAGTTACCTTTATACAAGTAATTACTAGTCTGTCCCTAATTTGCATGCATGGGGGAGGGGGAGATTGAGCTCTCATTCCAATCTTGTAGCTGTGTGCTCCTGGACTGATGATGATGATAATAATAATTTATTATTACGGCCGGAGACCAGCTTGTGAAACACAAATGGGAATACAATCCCAAGCAAAACAAACATTTAAAACAATATACAGTGGTGCCTCGCTAGACGAATTTAATTCGTTCCAACGGTCAATTTGTCCAACGAAAAATTCGTCTTGCGAGGCACTGTTTCCCATAGGAACGCATTAACAGTTAATTAATGTGTTCCTATGGGCTCCAGGGGACTGGCGGCGCTTGCTCGCTTGGCTCCCTGGAAGGCAGGAAGACAGGCGGCAACAGCCCTACAGCTCTCCTTGCTGTCGGTGGCAGGAGGAGAGGAATGAAGGAGGAGAAAGCAGCCCTTTCTCCCCGTTCGTTCCTCTCCCCCCTACCGCCCGACAGAAAGCACAGATCCCGGGGTTGCCGGATCTGTCGGGCGGGGGGAGGCACAAGCAGAGGACCGGTCCGATGCTCCGCTTGTGCCTCCCCATGCCCGACAGAGCCAAATGCCGGATCTGTCAGGCGGTGGGAGGGACAAGCGGGACGATCCCCTGCTGTGTCGGGCGGGATGGGGGGGGAAGCGCAGGATCTTTTGTGCGTTTCCCCCACATCCCGCCTATCACACAGCGGGGATCGTAGGGGGCTTGAGAAGCCCGCTACGATCCCCCGCTGTGTCGGACGGGAAACGCAGAAAAGATCCTGCGCTTCCCCCTCCCCCCCGCCCTGGGGGGAACGCAAACGGCGAAAAGCCCCCGCTGCTGACTGGCTTGGCGGTGGTGGGAAGAAGGGGAGGAATTCCTCCCCTTCTTCCTGCCCCCGCCAAGCCAAAGCCGGCTTCCCTCGGCAGCAGCCGCCGCTTTGTGCTGGGCAGCGGGAGAAGCAGTTCCTCTGCTTCTCCCGCTGCCGCCTGGCACAAAGCCGGTTTCGCTTCCCTCGGCAGCCACCACCTGGCTTCAGACGGCGGCTGCCGACGGAAGCAGCTGTGTGCCAGGCTGCTGCGGGAGAAGCAGAGGAACCGCTTCTCCCGCCACTGCCCAGCACAAAGCCGACATCGGACGGGGCTTCAGAAAGGCGCAGCGCTTCTCCGAAGCCCCGTCCTATGCTCCCGGGTGCCCATGGCGTGGCGGTGGGGGGGAGAAGTGGGGGATCCGTTCCTCCACTTCTCCCCCCCTTCTTCCCGCGCTACAGCCCTTTGTGTTCCGCTGGTCTCTGCCGGTTGCCCCTCACCGGCAGAGACCAGCGGAACACAAAGGGGAACCAGCTGCAGCGCAGGAAGAAGGCAAAGGAAGATCAGCTGAGAGCTTGCTACAGCTGGTTCCCCTTTTGCTAGACGAATGCCCCTTTCGGTAGGTTTTGCAATCGGAGGTTTTTATGGCCACGCTTCGCAAGATGAAGCGGGAGCCATAAAAAACCTCACCGTCTTGCGAGGCAACCTCCGATCGCAAAACCTATTCGTATTGCGGAAAATTCGTCTTACAGGGCATTCGTCTAGCGAGGGACCACTTTACAACAATGGATTTAAAGTTTTTAAATGTGATAGGCGTATAAACACATAAAAACTTTAGGATAATTGATAAAGTCGCTTTGCTTGAGCAAAGAATTCCTCTCTAATGGTTTGGCTTTACCTGCAACCTCTTCCATTGTCTCCCAAGACAATGGATGCCAACAATGGAATTCAAGGTCGCGTCCATGTGGTTCCTAGCTAGTCAACCATGCAGACACTGAGCAGTCCCAGACACAACACACAGAGGATTGCCACTAGCACAATGGGACTTTATTCCCCTCTCCTTCTCCCATGGCACCCCAAAATTTGCTCGGGGTTCACAAGGGGAGAAGAGGAGGAGAACATCCCATCATGTAAGGAGACATCCTTGTGCTGATAAAGCCATAGTCTTAGCCCTACACTGCATGCAACTCAGGAGTCTTCCCTTTCCCTTTTGGAACATTGCCAACCTTTGCTTAGCTCTCACTTTGAAGGATTATCCAGCTGTAATTCCTGTCCTCACTTACCTGGGAGCAATCCCCATTTAACCGGATGGGATTTACTTCTGAGTAAACCCACAGAAGATTGTGCTGTTTAGTGTGGCTTTCATGCAATACATTCGTTTCTCCCAAAGGTACATTTTCCTGCAAAAGAGCCCAAAAAGTACCCTATCTGGGCTGCTGTCATCTCTGTGATGCTGGAAACTGGACCATGTTTGATGATCCCTTTCGGAGCCATTTACCAACTTTGGAGAATCGTACTGAAAAAGAAACAGATACACAAAATACATCCAGACACCAGCACTGGTAGCACCTGATCTTAACTTTTGTTTCGGCGATCTGGTCACCCTTGTTTTCCCCATCCTATCCTGACCATTAACCCCCCCCCACATGTATCCTCAAATTTAAGGTATTCAATCAGTATGGATGTAAGGATTTCTATGTAAAACCATTTTCTAAATAAATGCATCTTTATATATAGCACTCAGGAATGTTCGTAATACATAACACATAATTATCTTGTAAGTCTTACTATGCCGACCATATGAGGTAGGTCCACATTTTTATCCTTATATTGCAGGTGTGGGGGCTGAGACTGAAAGAAAGTGCTTTGCCTAAGGCCATTGGGTACATGAGACTTAGAAAGGGGAAAACTGCTAGGGGCTGATTACAAAATGATGACATTAGGTGGACACCCTCCAAAACATAAGTGGACAGAACATAGTAATTCCGCAGTAAGGATCTTTTCAGGCACCACTCTTACGACTGACTGTTTATGATTTCCCCTACAGCCAATAGAACATCCCATTTATTTTTAGAAACAAACTAATTTAGAGAGAATCAGTACTTTATTTATATCTAACCACCTGAACTCTATTTAGGTTTACCAAGTACGATACAACAACTGTTCTTGCTGAAAGGCCATGTGCAATACAGTAAAATCTCAAACATGCAAATAATTCAAGGATTACTCAGCAAGGGTTAAGGAAAACCACATGGTTCTGACAGCCACAATTATAAAATAATGTGCCGCTGAGGTTTTAAAACAGAAGTCACAGAACTCACAGAAGTGAGTTATGCAAACAAGGCCTGCAAGACAGAGCTGTTCCGCCTGGCCTTTGGGTTAGACTCAGCCTGACCCCTGTGTTTTCCTCCCTCATGGCTTGGATTTATGGCCTACTTGAAATGAGGCTGCATTTTAAATTTTAATACTGTATTTTAATCTGTATTTTAATTAATTGTTTTTATGTTTCATTGTAATTCTGTTGGTGTCAGCCGCCCTGAGCCCGGTTTTTGACTGGGGAGGGCGGGGTATAAATAAAATTTTATTATTATTATTATTATTATTATTATTATTATTATTATTATTATTATATCCCATCACTTACTTTGCTGAGAGAACATTTTGAAAATGTCGCTTTGAGCTCATGTATTCATGGCATTAAGCATACTTTCAGGCACCAAATTACATTTTTCCTGCTTTGAGATACAGGAGGTTGATTTAGCTATTTATTTCTTTTTCTTTTTTAAAGGAGAAATACATCAGTTTACCTACCATAGGACTGCATCTATCAATCCAGAATGGCTTTGAAATCTTCATACAGTGATGGTTCTGTCACTTCCTTCAGGAGCTGTACAGAAGCTTCTGGAATTTGCCGGAGCAACTGTATTTCACCTGAAAAGATGAATGCTAAAATCAACCAATCGCTTGATAGACAAATGATAGGCAAATCATTCCGAACAGGGTTATTGGGTGGTCTGTCTTTTAAAATGAGGGTGGCCATTTTTTCCAATGCAATGCCTCTGGGCCGCATGGCACATTGGCACACTCGATCCCTGCACTCCCAAGAACATTTGCACCATCATTTTGAAACTGCACGTGATGGGGAGCAGGCTTCCTAGCTGCTTGAAGCACCTCCCCTCCTGTGGTTCCCAGTATTTGGAAGCCACGCTGCTTCCCACGGTGGAGGGAGAGCAATAGTCATAACGGCTAGGACCCATTCCCCTCCCCCCCCCATGAATTTGTCTGATCCTCTTTTAAAGCCAACCAAGTTGGAGACCATCACCGCCCCCTGGGGGAGAAAGTTTCGTTGTTTGACCATAAACTTGCCCATCTCTAAAGGAATTATATGGCTATTTAAAAATAGTTCAATGCCCTCGAGAATCTCAAATACGTATATCAGATTAGCTTTTATTGCAAGAACTATGCCAGTGACTATACAGATATGATGCCCCAATCAGAGCAGTATCAGCTTGACATTGTAAAATCCACACATCTTTAATGCACTATAATTGTATCTATAAATATTTCAAATGACTTAGAAGACATTAGGCTTCTTCAGAAAACTCGCAACTTAGTGCATTCAGCTTCACTTGTTTGACATTTTAAGGGGACGGGCATTTGGGGTGGGTGGGGGTGGGGAGAGACTTTGGCAGTCCCACTCGCCGTTGAGCCCAATGTGTTTTGATTATACACGGTTTATGCGCTATCCCTGGAACATAATGCCCACTTAAGTTGAGAGTCACCTGTACCAGCATTTTCCTACCCAACAATATCCTAATTTCTCAAAAACATCCATAGTTATTCCCTACTCCCACCCCCGCATAGAATAATGATAACATAGACTAAATGAAAGAGTCACTTCAAGAATAAACTTAACAGTTTTTAGTTGGAAAGGAAAATTAAGAGACATGAACAGCATTTGCACGTCTTGGCATGAAGCGGAGAGGTACTTACATTGTTTGAGTGGTACAAGAAGACACTTGTAAATAACTCTGTGATTTCCTAATTTCACACTGAAGGCACGATAGCAGAGCCATTGCACAGCTTTGTATGTAAGTGGCGCTGAACCACCAGCAGGAGAAAAAGGTATATCTAGGCGTAAAGCAATCAAGAAAGACTTGAGCTTGTTTAGTGAAGAGATTTTATATTATTTTCTTAATAATCAATTTTATTAAAAGTTTTCAACATAAAATACAACAAAAACCAAGCAGATTTAATATCTTTAAAAACCCCCAATAAAAAATAAGAATAAAAGACTAAAAAAGAATGAAGGGAAAAGAAAACCAAACCAACACACACAAATTATTCTGTCAGCCTTCTATTTTAATCTTCAAAACTGATACCTGCCTCTGGTGGACATTGTCAATGTCTACCTGATCATTCCCATCCGCTCAGTTCCCATCTTGTTCCTGAGCCTTCCCAGCTCTCACCAGGGGTAGATTCCACCTTTCTCAGCCTCACACCTTAAGAAAAACTACTCTAATCCATCTCTCACACAGATCCCTTCCTCTTCAACATCTCCTTGCCCGCTCTACCACCCTCAAAAAGTAACTTGAATTTGAAGAAGACTTAATTGCAGATATAATTCCCTAGATTCAATTGCTACCATCTTCAGTTAAAAGGACAGAGTAAAAGAGGTGCCAGGCAATTAAAACATGTGAGAGAGGAAAAAGCACATCCTTAGTATCTGTCATATCTGTCCTGCAGGCTCTGCCCCAACCGCTCCATAGTGAACAAAAGTCTGCAAAGGGGGAGCCAGCTATACTCCTTTATGCAGTCCCACTCCTCTTGTGCAGTTGACATGGTGCCACCCAGATACTGTGGGGATTGTCGCCCGCATTGACCCTGGCCATTGGTCATGATGGCTGGGGCTGATGGGACTTGCAGTCCAACAGTATCTGGAGGACACAGGGGCAGCAAATGAGACTCCTCCCCGCAGCCCAACCAAAACAGCAGCTAGTGAAAACAGGATGAAAGCATTCAACTGGTCCGCCTTTAACGTCACACTTCTTGTGGGATGTAACATCACTGTTGCAGTCAAGTATAAGATTTCCTGTATGCCTAGAGTGGACATGCAGGGGGATGTTGCTACAGCCAGGAGGACTTCCTGTCTCACCTGGTCTGCAGCATCCTCCCCCTGTGTGTGACCAGACAGATGGGCATGACCCTGGCAGACCCTACAAAAGGGGCAGTCACACAGCCATCTTCCCTTCTCTCTCTCGACTCTTCTTGATGCTCTTTTGCTGTCTGCTGGATCTCAGCCAGCAGCACATGGGCTCATTCCCCACGTGGGATGAACTCGCACTTTCTTCTGTAACTACAAGCTAGAGCCTGCCTTCAGGGATCCAACTGTGAACTGAAGGTAAGTAAACTTCTTCTTATTCTTAAAAGAAGACTAATGTGTCATTATTGTTTTTAAGAGGGAATTAAAGGGGAATTTACCAGCACCAATCCAATCTGGACAAGCCAGACTGGATTGCTTAACGAGATTCTAACAAATCTACCAACTAGCTTCCTGTGATGTACAGGTAATGTGCTCTGCCGCTAACTAACTAACGTGAGTGAGGAAGGATAATATTCTCCTACTATCCACAACGTTCCCAATTTTATCCTATTACATTCTGCCCCCTGTGGCTATTTAGAGAGGGTTTTTTTAAAAAAGAGAGAAGGATACAACTTTCAGCGAGATGCTTAATGTCATGTCTAGTTTGGTCCTAAGCAAGAAACATTAAGGCAGAAGAACCACTCCACTAAGTAACTGTTCCCCAAGGGCTGTGGTTTTAGTACATTTATTTCACCTACCTGCATTTTTGGCTTTTAGTAGAGAGAAGCAACATGAGGCAGTGTCAGAGATTATCGTTAGGAAGAAACCGGGATTATTTTTAACTTGTTGGTTAAAAGGAAGCAGGAGGACACAAGCATGAAACCTGGAATTAAAAAAAAAAGTGGTTTAAAACCCACTTAAATAGGCACAGAATCTCAGCTCTGTGGAGAATTAAATTCCACCAAATTCAGCAGTAAAAGGAGTCTGCGTTTTGTAAGCAGGCTCTGTAAATAATGAAACCAGGCAGCTGTTTGAGAAAAAATACAGTGGCACCTTGTTCAGCCTTATACACCATATTTGTTTCTTTTCAAGAGACCTCCCCATAGTCTGGGGGGCTGTGTACACACCATAAATTTAAAGCACGACCCCCCCCCGCAAGATTCATGGGAACTGTAGTACTTTACCCCTCACAGAGCTGCAATTCTCAGCACCCTTAACAGCACCCAAGACTCTTTGGGGGAAACCACACGCTTTAAATTTATAATGTGCAGGCAGCCTGGAACCTCTGCCACCGTCCTTGACAGCTGTTGCGCAGAAGAGCAAAATGGCGCTGAGATTAGAAAGCTAACCCGGGTGGTTTCCAGTGACACCCAAGCCGCTCCCATTTGGCCTTGACCAAAGTGTATGTTCTCTGCGATAAAAACGTGTTTACCAGGGGCAGGGGAAACCCTTGCAGGAGGAAAGATGCTTACACTTTACAAAGTCATTAAAAGTTAATCAGAACTTCAGAAAGTGAAGACAGGAAGTCTAACGCACAAGGACAAGGCTGAAAGAGAACAGGTCAAAGTCCTGGCAGAGTTCAGCTAGACATAATGTTCCAGGTTTTTATTTTTAAAAATGTTAATGAGTTACATGCTGAAGAGGCAGAGGCATCAAGGAACAAAGGCAAGGATGTTGAGCAAGTGCAGCCACACCCTTCGCTTTTGTTTCAATTTACAGTGGTACCTCGGTTTATGAACACAATTGGTTCCTGAAGTCTGTTCATAAACCGAAGCGTTCATAAACTGAAGCGAACTTTCCCATTGAAAGTAATGGAAAGTGGATTAATCCGTTCCAGATGGGTCCACAGAGTACTCAACCTGAAGCGTACTTAACCCGAAGCATGGGTGTAATTGGTTCTGGAAGTCTGTTCATAAACTGAAGCGAACTTTCCCATTGAAAGTAATGGAAAGTGAATTAATCCGTTCCAGATGGGTCCGCGGCGTTCGTAAACCGAAAATTCATAAACAGACGTGTTCGTATACCAAGGTTCCACTGTAAGTGAATTTACATCAGATGCTGATCTTCTGTATTACAGTGGTACCTTGGTTCTCAAACTTAATCCATTCCGGAAGTCCGTTCCAAAACCAAGGCGCGCTTCCCCATAGAAAGTAATGCAAAACGGATTAATCCATTCCAGACTTTTAGAAACAACCTCTAGAACAGCAATTCAACATGAATTTTACTATCTAACAAGGCCATGGATCCATAAAATGAAAGGAGTAAACAATGTGCTATACTATAAAATATATAAAACAGTACTGTAGCCGATTTTAAAAAAATTCCCCTTACGTGTACTGATGATAGTCATTGTTTGGATTGGGGGGGGGGGGTTAATGCATTTCCGCAGTCACACAATCTTTCAACCAGTAGCTGAACTGGGTTCCACACAGTCATAAAAACAAATTAACCGAAAAAGCCTCCGAAACAAAAAACGCAATTGGGGGGGGGGCACAAATTAGCTGTGCAACAGTAAAAACAGAAGCGCATGACTCAAAACGGAGCATGTTCGGCTTCCGGGAAAAAGTTCAAAAACCAGAACACCCACTTCCGGTTTTGCAGTGTTCAGGTTCCAGGTTGTTCATGAACTAAGCTGTTTGAAAACCGAGGTACCACTGTAGTTTCAATCACTGAGCACCACCATCAATAATTAGGATATACTGTGATTTTAAAGATAAGGGCTAAAGGCAAGTGGATTGTTTGGAGGAACTTACAACTGCATCAGCACTGAAATTATAACACTACATGAAAAACAGATGTTTTGCGTTTCCTAGATCTATAGAGTCATCTGATGCTGAAACATTAAAAGGTTCTGGGTGTTTTTAACATTATGGTGGTTGGTGGGGAGATATATATAAAAGCGGTTTAGAAACCCCTGTGCATGGGGACCTTTCAAATGACCAGTCACAGCACAACAAAAGGCAACAATGGAAGGTGAAACATTGCATTTTCTTAACTCACAGCGCCTTCCAGTGGCATTGCATAGTATGAAGCTTTGAAAATTATCACACGTACCTGTAGGCTTGCAGCAGAAGTATCTTGAAAATATTAATACAGACAGTCCTAAGGCTATTGATCTAAATTTAGAGAGGAGAAATAATTGGGGCGGGGGAAGAGTGAGTAAAAAAAAGTCAACGCTTATGGCTTAATTTTAAAAATATACAAAAAATTAATGTATTTCACGCAGAAATCCAAAGGAATAGGAATGAGACCGGTGTCGGAAGGCTCAGATTACATTGCACATTTGGAAATGTTCGGTCTTGAAAGGCTTCTCCCATGTGTCACAATTGTCTTACCTGTAAATCTAAAAATAAACTGTGGCATTTCAGCTGCAGGACCACTAGCAGTTTATTTCTCATGCTCACACCGGCTTTGTTGCTCGAGTTGAATGAGAGGCTTGACCTGATAGATGTACAGGCATAACTGCAATTGGGGAGCGAGGAGATGCAGGCAGGGGTGATAAAGGGAAGAAGAGGCAGAAGTTATGTAGCTTTCTGATACAACCAGGTTAGATTTCTCCTACTACAGGGATGGTCTGAAGTTGGCCTGCTTAATTTCTTTTTTTGTTCACTGCTATACAGTCTAAAGAGACACACATTTCTGTTATGCAACATGCAGAGAAACATGGATGACTTCTATTCTGTCAAGTCTTCAGAACTCTACAATCACAGGTCCTTTGACATGCAAAAAAAGTCAGCAGAATTTTAATGGCGTTACAGCATCTTATCTTTGTTTAAAATACAGTGGTGCCTCGCTAGACGAATACCCTGTGAGACGAATTTTTCGCTTAGAGCTTCTCCCCGCCGCTGCCTCTTGCCGCGCCCCATGCCGGGGAAGGCAGGCGGGAGGCGGCGGCGAGGAGAAGAGCTTCTCCCGGCCGCCGCCTCTCGCCACGCACAGCCGGCATGGGACGCAGCTTCGGAGGTCCCCAAAGCTGCGGCCCATGCCGGGGAAGGCAGGCGAGGTGGCGGCCGGGAGAAGAGCGCTTCTCCCGGCCGCCTTGCCTCACACAGCTGGCATGGGGCGCGGCTTCGGAGACCTTATCTGAAGCCCCGTCCCATGCCGGGGAAGGCAGGCGAGGCGACGGCCGGGAGAAGAGAGCTTCTCCCTGCCACCTCCTCGCACACAGCTGGCATCGGGCGGGGCTTCGGAGACCTTCTCCGAAGCCCCGTCCCATGCCACCGCCAGTCCCCCAGAGCCCATAGGAACACATTGATTAAGTTTCAATGCATTCCTTTGGGAAACCGGGACTCGCTAGACGAAAAATTCATTACACGAATTGACCCGTGGAACAAATTAAATTCGTCTAGCGAGGCACCACTGTACTGCTGCTGGCTTGGAGTAAGAACACAAAAAGTCACCTGCTTTCCACATGCACATTTGGGGAGGAAATATCTAATGCTCTTTAAAAAATAAAACCGCAAATCAGCAACCATTTCCCAACTGCTCCAACCAAAAGGGAAGTTTAACCACAAACAATGCATGCTTGCCAACTGAAGACTGAATACACCCAATATTTCCAGGCCAACCAACTGGGCTTGGTAAGTTTGTCATTCAGGGTGGTGTGATTCAGGGTAAAAAAATAATATGAGGCTGGAAACTTGTTGGAAGGTCACAAGAATGGATCCCAGTTCTTTCATTACAGCCCCACCCACCCCACTGATCTCCACAACTTGTGTCCACCGGTCTAAGTGAAGTTGGCTAATCAACTAAAATAATTTAATCAACTGTGATTGATTAGTTTACACTGATTACAGTATGTTGTGCTAACATGATAGTAAATATTATTCTCATTTACCTGGAGTAATCACAATAAACTTCAAGGGTCTGTGTATCAATTAACAATCCACACCATGGGATTACAGTGCGAGCTGGTAATTGTTTGAACGCTGAACATCCCGGGATATCTTCATCAACTGGAAAATTTACTACTGTCTTTCCAGGGTTTATAACAAAGCCATACTCTGGAATGCCCATGGCCAGAGTCCTAAATTAATGAAAATGTGTGGTTAGAACTGCTATTTGCACAGTTGCATTTTTACACTATCTCCCGCAGTCTTACTTTTGTTCTATGACAGAACATGGCTGGGGTTTTTTAATAGCAAAAATAAGCTGTAAATAATTTTAAGTGGATTATTAAGATTGCCCTCTTGCAAGCCTCATTACAATTGTTCGTTTTAAGCAGGGCTGTGTGCCAAAGTATTAGAACTTCCGGACCTATTTTCCTATGCTTTATAAATGATGCCAGTTCATAGGCATGGGGAGAAGGAAGGAGTTACTCAGGGCAAGACCCATATTCAGAAGCTGGGGAGGCAGCTGAGATATCAACAGGCACGATGAACATACTTCTTCAAGCAAGTCTTTGAAAGCCTAAAATCACACACACACAAAGCCAAGGTTCTCTGGAAATGGAGAAATGAACGCCACATTCACAGCTTTATCTGCATATACATACATGGCTATGGTTGCTAGGATCAACTCATCACTAAGAATATGAAAGAGAAACAGCAGAACAAGGGCAGATTTCTTTTTTTTTTTTTTTAACATACTTTTTATTAATTTTACAAAATACAAAAAAACAAAAAAACGGTACATACTTAAACCCCTTTTCCACCTCCTTCCTACCCACCCACATGGGTCCTCCCCTGCCACAGAAGTATCCCATGTTTGTGAACAGTCAGAAATGGTCCATTTTATGCTTGGATTTCTGTCCTCCTCCCCCTCCCCTGACCCCAAAGCCCCCCCCCTGCCACCAGGGAGCTCCAGCAAACCAGGGCAGTACGCAGGAGGACATCCATCCAACCATCTATTGTTATACCAAAAAAAGAGAAAAATAGAAATAGGAAAAAAAGGGGAAAAAGAAAGGGCGAAGAAAAAAAAGAAAAAGAAAAAAACAATACAAAACAGAAAAATTTTTCTTGCATTCATAGTTGAAGAACCATATTTTATGGGCTTCCCCTCCCCCCCTTCCCCGGTTTTCATCCCTTTTTTATCATCTGCAACAGTTTCTTACTTTATAAAAATACACCTTTGTATCTTATACAACTTATAAATCAATTGTTAACATTTTCATCTAATATTCAAATCACTGAAAATTCAAACTCCCATTTTCTCTTCCCGTGCCTAATTTTTTTTTCTCCCTCTATAAGCCTCCATATTTTCACATTTTCCAAAATCCATTCACTTTTAAAACTATAACTATTCTCAATTTAACCTTACATCCCCGATTACCGGCTCCACCCCCCCCAATCCAGCAAATTCCAAAATCAGCAGACCAGTTATAAACCTGTTAATCCATCCTTATAATCACAACATCACTTTCCCTTCACCCCACCCCCTGTTTACAGTCTCTTGCCATCCAGGTCACCATACAGGACCCCTGAATTTCTTCTCTTCTCTGCATATTTTTTCCTTCTTCCCTGTGGGCGTTCTGGAGTTCCAATAATACCAATCGTGCCCCCCTCAAAGGCAGGGCACTCCATCCAACTTTTTGTAGAGTAGAGTCATCATTTTTTTCATGGTGTGTTTCATTTTGTGTTGAATCATCACAGTCCTCATCTTCATCTTTTCCTTCCCCATCATTGTCATTCTCACATTGCTCTTTTTCAGTGTCAAAAGCTTCATCTCCTAGAAAATCATATTCCGCCATCACCTCCTGAAATTTCTGCTGTAACTCCTGTCGTCGTGTCTCCTCTTGACATAACTCTATTCTTGTTTCCCACATTAAGGTCAAAACAGACCGCTGGAACTCAGGGGAACACTTTTTTGTTGACATATTTCAGTCCTGCCAAGGTCAAAACTTATCACGTGGGGTGGAATATGATCACAGTTTATTTTCTCGACTCCATTTTAACAAGCTGGCTGCATTCTTCAAGTCTTGTTAACAATAAAGTTCGAACTCACATTTCACAAGCACTTAAGCCAAAAAAGAAATTCCACAAAGTCCAGAAATACAAAGTGAAGTAAAAACAAGGGCAGATTTCTTTCCATTCCTTTGTGCAAAGGAGGAGACTCAATTGATCAAACTTGCATGCTTTTAGACCATACCTCAAAAATGCTTTTGCTTCTGTCAAATGAGGTGTGGCAAGCAAAAAGTCATCTGTCAATCGCATCAGCACCCTGAAATGTGAATTTTAAAAACATGTTAAAATGGGCCTGCGTTGCCAAAATAAAAATTTACACTGCGTTAAGTAGGAGTGTTGCTTTTATTACCAAGATTATGATGGCATCCATTTGGGGAAATGCGTTTGTGGCGTCCCAATTTACTTAAGAGCTGTTCGGCAGTGGAACAGTCTCCCACAAGAACAGTCTCTCCTTTCAACGGAAGTTTTTAAGCAGAGGTTGGTTGGCCACCCTTCATTTATGATCTAGTTGAGATTCCTGCACTGCAAGGGGTTCGACTAGATGACCCTCGGGGTCCCTTCCAACTCTACAATTCTATGGTTCTCTGTATATGCAATAGCATCAAAGCAGTTTGCGCAGCATCACATGTATTACCAAAATGCAACTGAAAATGCTTAAATATAAATTCCAAATCATAAAATATAGAGTAAGAGCATACTTTTTCTTTTCTACATAAGGAGAAATAGGGGTACAGTTGTACCTTGGAAGTTGAAAGGAGCCCGTTCCGGAAGTCGGTTCGGCTTCCAAAACGTTTGAAAACCAAATTGCAGCTTCTGATTGGCTGCAGGAAGCTCCGGAAGCCACAGAAGCCCCGCCAGACGTTCAGGTTCCAAAAGAACGTTGGCAAACCGGAACAATCACTTCCGGGTTTGCGGCGTTCGGGAGCCAAAACGTTTGAGTTCTAGGTACGACTCTAGTTCCATCTGGCAGTTTAATTGGTGCTGCTTCATGTCTGACGTAAAATGAGTTCACGTTTCCTGTAATGAGTGAAAAACTTACACCACTGGGCAATCAAGTGTCAGGGGCTGCACTGAGGAGGAATGGTGCCCCCCCTTCTCCTTAACCTTCCTGAGAACAGGAGGACAGTATAGATTTAGAACAGTGGTTGGCAGAAGGACGTGGTTCAGAGGCTGCAGAGGGGGAAAGCTGGGAAATATTGGGAGAGGAGCAAGAGGAACCAGCACTGGGGGAAGAGACAGCTGAAAGACTCAGTGTCTTTGGAGAACATTCCTGACCCTCCCTCTCCCAGGACTAGGTGGGCATTGAGGGTAGTAGAATAGAAAGCTCAGCGGCAGAAAGCTCAGATCAGCTGGCACAGGGATGACATAGGATAAGGTAGACGGCAGGGCTCAGGCTTCACTCAGAGCAACACCATTTTCTAGAGCGACACCGCATTTCTTTGTCTCTCGCTGTGATTATTGAATAAACTAATTGGCAAGAACTCTTCTTGTTTTTATCTGCTTCTTTGCTACCACCATGGGAGGGACAGGATTCCCCAAAGCCTGACACCAAGTCACTACAGGTCACAATCTTTGTGGACTGCTGGTCCCACTTGCTTCGCCATGCCCTTTCCATCCTTGTTGGTCTTCCCTGGTAGAAGCTTGGACAACTGATGTGGAATATCTATGAAGCTTTTTTGAGCACACAGGAGTTTGGACTTTTGGGGGAACAACTATTATCTAGCAGGTAGCGGAATATTACCATACCCATCTCTCTGCACACCACGCAGCAACTTGTCCTCCATGTCTCCATAGCAGAGGTTGCATAGCAGAGTTGACAAGATGCAGCCCTGGGGGATTCCACAGCGCTGGGCATAGTACCTAGCAAATATCAGAGAACAAAAAATTCGCCTTCACAAATGCTGAAAGCTGACGGCAGGCATGAATGAGATGTTCATCGCTGCTAGAACGTGGCCAGCCTATGCATGCAATTAGTTTTTTTCTTTTAATGCAATTTTCTTAAAATTTAAAAACGATGCAATACATTTTTTTTAATACAGGGGGGACTCTTGGCTGGGGCCTCAACCTACCTCATGACTTGCCTCTTCCCTCATCAGCTGACAATTCTCAGCATCTTTCTCAGTGAGGTTACAGGGATCCAGGCAGGGGGCCTTCTCGGTAGTGGCACCCGCCCTGTGGAAAGCCCTCCCATCAGATGTCAAGGAAATAAACAACTATCTGACTTTTATAAGACATCTGAAGGCAGCCCTGTTTAGGGAAGTTTTTTTATGTTTGATGTTTTATCGTGTTTTTAATATTCTGTTGGGAGCCTCCCAGAGTGGCTGGGGGAAAATAATAAATTACTATTATTATTAAATACCAGGTCATGCTGGCTCATGAGCCCACCCAACCCTGCAAACAAGGACACCCCTGTGACACCCTCCCCACAAGCAACAGCAGGGCGGATTCCCTGCTGCACCTCCGGGCTTGTAACTGATATTGGGACTTTCTCCCTAGGCTCTGGGGAGGCTCTCCTCGCGAGCCAGGAGCACTCTCTAGAGCAGTGTTTCCCAACCTTGTGCCTCCAGCTGTTTTGGGACTACAATTCCCATCATTCCTGACCACTGGTCTTGCTAGCTAGGAATGATGGGAGTTGTAGTCCCAAAACATCTGGAGGCACAAGGTTGGGAAACACTGCTCTAGAGTGCTCCCAATATATGCGATTTTGGTTACAAGCCCAGAGATGCAGAACAAAATCTCCGCGGAAACTTGGGAGTTGCCTGTATTTCAGAAACCGAGTGGAGGCATGGGGCGGAAGATCGCATTTAAAATATGGTCCCCCTTGTTGAAACGAAACAAAAACACACTGCAATAAAACACAGAGAGAACATTTTGGATTCTCTCTCTGTTACTAGCTAGTAATTCTCAAACCCCAGGACCCTTGTGGACTCCAGGAGAGAAATGACAACCAAAATGGCATTGCCTAAATGGGTGTCCTCGTGTGTACGAGGTCCCCTGTTCCTAGAATCTTCTGTTAGGTGCCTCTCTGGCACTGGGACCAGGAAAGGCCACATCTGAAGGTCCTGCCAGTCACATAGTTCAGAACTAGATAGGCCCACAGGTCAATGGTTCATTTCATACAGAAATGAAAAAGTATCCTGCCGCAATCTGAGGCTGCTCTCAAACTGCTGCAGGTCACTCCTGTACTTCTCAGCTGTATGGATTTACAATAAAAATTTACTTTGCAGAGTCTTATGAAATGCTACATTAGCCTGCATTCAACACGACACTGAAATGAAAAGCATTCCTAGAGAAAGAAGGAGCATTCAGGCAAGACTTTGATCTTCCCTCCTTGTCAGCTTTGATCACTTACGTAAATCTACCCTTCAGACACACAGTCAGCGCTGTGTATCTTGGCGATGGCTTATTTGTCTAGCACATGCCGCCTGCGCCCTCAGATATTCAACCAAGAGCTTTAGAATTTTCCAGCGAATTCCAAAATATTCATGGCTCTTTTGTGCCCAGAGTCAATAGTTTTTTTAATCAAAAATAACTTATCGGCCAAATGGCAAATCCATCCTATGCTTCTACAAATACTTCACAGAATCCCTTGTGCCTGAGCGACATATTTGTTAGTCCAACAACAGTTGGGACAACAGTCTAATAGACTCAGCAGAGGTATCCATGAAGGAAGGGATCGGAATGGAGTCACGGTCAGCCTTGGAAAAAAATGGTTGCAGGTTAACAAAGCAAGCCGTTGTACTCATTTATTGAGAGCGACACATCCCCTGTGCTGATGAGACACTCTCTGAGGGCCACCTTGGAGCCACAGTAGTTCTTTGGACCCAACACACACACAAAGTAGACCACCTAGGCTTGGGGAAGAGATATAAGGCCTGGAACTAGTTTTGAATGGCTACCGTCAACCCTGGAACATATGAAGTAGTAAGAGGAGTGGGCCTGATCATGTGCAGAGTGCTTAAACACCAAGTCATTGGACAACTGTAATCCACCTATAGAAGTCAGGCTCTCATGAGAACAGGATATATAGACAAAGGGGAAATGATCTTCTTGAACCCAAACTGGTCTTTGAAGAGACCTATGTCCACCTGATCAATGCAAAGAAACAGCTTACATGGCTTATCATAATTATGAAAGCAGGGGGAGTCAATTAATTTTGCTGAAAAGATTCTGGCAAACACTTGATTGTTCTTGCAAAATTAATGGACACCGATTTGAATGAATGCAATTCCCCTTTGGGCACTCAGCTAAATCCATTCCATTCATTTTTAAGCTTTAAAAGAAATGGATAAAGACTACTGCTTAAGACTCCTCTGAAAGATTGGATTTGGAACAACATTCTGGATTCAGCTTCCAGAGGGACATTAATTATTTTGACTGCAGCAAATTAAGAGTAATGGAGCAAATTTATTATGGCACAAGCTTCTGAAAAAGCGGACAAAAGCTTATGTTTTAAAAATTTTAAGTCTTTAAGAAACTACAAAACTCTTCATTGCTTTTATTCTGAATTCAGAAATTACCTCAGCAAACTGGCTGCATTCAGAAGCAATGCTAGCCAAAAACTATAATTTGGTAGTCTGTGAACTCAGCTTAAAAACTCCTCCTTCCTACCTTGAGCAGGTATATGGTTTTAGGGCTGCGTCTGAAGCAGTCCTCACAGTTCCCCCCCCCCAAAAGAAAACTAAAAATCAGGAAGATAAGGTCTGCTTTTGGTTTACCATTCATGGTTTGCTGGGGAGAAAAAAATCATGAGCCGTGTGCCATCAGGAATTTTGGTACCTGAAAAGTTTATGTAACCAATGATAGTAAAAGAGACTTTACCTCTTCTCAATTTTCAGAATGCTATGGTGGATCAACTGCAAGAAGAACTCATAGAGGCTGGAACTGTTTTCCCTCAAAGAGACACCCTGAAAGAAGAAAAAGAAAAAGTAGAAGTTTGAACTTTGTATACTTTGGCTTATGATATTTGGCCTAATATTAACATGTTAACACCTATGCCTGCTCTGAGGTCAGGTGTGTTTGTAAACACCTACTGGTAAGAGCATACAAACAGAAGACCCAGTTGTAAAATGTTACACTTAACAATGAAGGATTTCCCTGAAACAAGGATGTCTGTCAGCACCATCTACTGGCGGGAAGTGGCAAAGACATGGACTCAAACTAAACTGAGAAGTCACAGAGTGGAATGGATGCAGCGAATTAACGTGGCATTTGATGATGCTATTCGAAAGGAGAAGCATGTGTGGCTCAGCATAGCTGAGCAAACTGAGGCTCCATACAATTTTCCCTCGGGCATATTTTAAACACTTGTTAGAGCTTTACAAACGCCCCTCTTTTAAAGCTGCTAACACTGCGCGTTTCAGAATTCTCCCTTGTGCACCAAGATATGGAAAGCTCAGACTGCAGGATTGTGGTAAGAGGGAATAAAATATTAAAAGTGAAATCTGCACAATGCAAGATGTGGGCAACCTCTAAATAGGAACGCAAATACTAGCGTCAACCCCAAATGAATAAATAATCTTGAAGTTAATCTCATCTACAGAAATGGTAAAATGCAGTGGCTAATAGTACAAACCTATGCATGTTTACTCAGAGGTATCGTATTTTTCGCTCCATAAGACACACCTGACCAAAAGACGCACATACTTTTTTAGAGGAGGAAAGTGGGAAAGCCCTGTGTTTTTTTGGGATCAGCTCAGTTGTGCAGCTTTTTTGCAAAGGGGCGAAACTCCATTTTTTTGAGCATCAGCTCAAAGTTGTGCAGCTTCTTTTGCAAATGGGAAAAGCCTCGTTTTGGGGTGGATCAGCTCAGTTGTGCAGCTTTTTTGCAAAGGGAGAAAGCTCCATTTTTGAGGATCAGCTCAAAGTTACTGAGCTTACCTTGCAAAGGGAAAATATCCTGTTTTTATGGGGTTCAACTCACAGTTCTGCAGTTAGGAAAGGGAGCCATTTCTACAGTTTCCAGACAGATAATCTAATCAGCCAGTCACATGTCGCTGCAGCCTCCCTCTGCAGAACATTCAACAATGGAGGCCTGGGCAAGGGGGTGGGGCCTGGAAGGGAGCTAACCTCCCTATCTCCCTCCCCAATCTCTTGCAATCAGCTGCTGAGCGGGTTCCTTTCAACTCCCTCGTTAGCCTTTAGATTCTTCCTTAAAAAAAAAAAAGCACGATCTGCTTTTCGCCCCTGGGCAATTCAGCTCCAGGGACCATGCATTCGCTCCGTAAGATGCACAGACATTTCCTCTTACCTTTTAGGAGGAAAAAAGTCTTATGGGGCGAAAAATATGGTATATCCTACTGGGTGCAGTGGGTTTAGGATTGCAGACTAACTGAAGGAGTTATGACTCAGGCAGTCTACTGCTCAAATCTTGCCTCTGCCATGAATTTACTTTTTTAAAAATATTTTATTAATTTTTTGCATAGTAAAAAGAACATGATACATACATAAGCAAGCATAACATATTTTCCACCTACTTCTGTCCACCCTCCAAGAGCCCTCTCCTCCCACAAGAGGATCCCCCGAAAAACGGGCAGTCGACAGTGGTTCATTTTATGATTGAATTTCTCCCCACTCCTCCCTCCCACCCCCAGAACCCCCCCTGCCACCAAGAGGCTCCAGGTTTGCAGGAGAGACGCAAGTGGGTATCCATCCAACCATCTATCCAATCTTAGTACGCACTCAAAAAAGAAGAGCCAAAAAAGAAAAAAGAAAAAAGAAAAAAAGAAAGAATAGAAAAAAAAGAAATTATTATTAGCTAATCATTTTTCATAAACATTGTTTTTATGTGGGCTTCCCCGATCTCCCCTCTATCTGATTTTCATTTTTCAATCATATTTAACAGTTTTCTTATCATATTCCTCATTCTATTTTTAATCTTTCCAATCTTATATTAATCTACTATCCATATTCTTTAATAATTCTCTTTTATTCCCATTTCTCACCCCCCTCCTCCCCCGTCCGCCAGAACCCCTCCTGCCACGAGGAATCCCAGAGGACGGAAAGAGGAAGGGAAGTGGATCTTTTTCCAGTTGGATCCCTCCCCCCTCCCCGTCCCCCCCACCCCAGAGGCCCCCCCTGCCACCAGGGGCCCCCAGCCTGGGGACGACAGACAAGAGAGGGGAAAGCACCCAACCATCCCAAATCGTCTTGCCAAAACCATTTTTCTAATACTACCAATTACTATTACATCCTAATTCTACCAAACATACAATCTTGTTCCCTCCCTTACCACAATTTTCTTCCAAGGACCTCCTTATATTTTGAATCTTTTTTTTTTTACCTTCCCAATCTTTAATTTATCAATTATTCTCAATTTTCCCTCCCCCTCCCCTGATCACGGCTATTCCCTTCCATTCCAACAAGTTCCAAAATCAGCAATCCAGTTTTCAATCCCTTTTTATCCATCCTAATAAACAATATATATTCCATCCTCCTTCAACCCTCCCCTTTCTTGACATGTTTTACAACCCAAATGTCTCTGTCCTCCCCCCAGTATTCCCATCTTGCTTGCACATTGTTTTTCTTGTGGGTTTCCTGCCCCTCAAACAGCTCTTGTTCCACCCCCTCCAAAGGGGGGGTGTTCCAGATCTGAATTTGGTCTTTCTCCTCTTTCTCCTCTTGTATCTCCAAATCATCCTCTTCTTCTTTGATTAAATTATGGTTCGATTCATATGTCCTATCATCTTCTTTCACTGTTAATTCACTTATGTCCTGTTTCTGTACATCCTGATTTATTTTTTCCATTTGCTGTTGAATCTTATCCATTCTGATTTTTATTTCCCACAAGAGTCCCATGACTTTTCTCCTGCCATGAATTTACTGGCTGTCATGGACTCAGCAGTTATTAAAAGAAACTATGGTTTATTGAACAACTGTGGTTTATTGTAAGGTGAACAAGCCTAAGTGATGTGGGGCAAGGGATTGCATGCTTCCCTCGCCCCACATGTTTGCCTCTGGTAAAGCTACATTTTAGCATGTCACCTAAATTTTAAACTGGGGTCTACCCAAACCGTAGTTAAGATTTACTACGGTATGACAAGTTCAGATGGCATGGCAAGCGACAGTTAGTCAAAAAAATGAAGAAGTGTGTGCGTGTAAGGGAGAGACAACCAATCCCAAAGTTTGCCTACAGCTTGGGACATCAAAACACACCAATGGGGCAGCTTTAGGAAATCCTCTTTCAGCCTTAGCCTCCCTAGTTCAAGGGAATGGGACAGAGAAGCTTACCTGCTCAACTATGACTGCCTTCCGCAGTGAGGTGCTCTCTTGAAGATGACACAGAAACTGTTTCATATCAGGCTTAAACTCACTGGAAACAGATACCTGCAAACAACATTCAGATTGAGATATTTTAGATTTGAGTTGACCTCCAGCATAGTAAAAATGTCAGGGTTAACAATTACGAGGAGCTGGATTGAGAGAAGAGAATGTGGAAGGGGGCCAGGCAGAAGCCCGCTCTACTTCCTGGCATTCCCCCCCCCCCGCCCAGCTTCTCCCAAGGGTTTGGGCAAGGGCTGCCCCTGAGTTCTCCCAGGAGCTGCTGGCTTGTGCTCCCCAGCCCATACTTCCTCCCTTCTTTTCTGTGGTAATCAATAAATAAATTAAAAACCCTGCAAAAGCTAGGGCACAGCCTCTCTGCCACCAACGATACCACCTGACGCCAGGCTACTTCAAAATCAAGGGAGTGGTCAGCCCAGGAGCAGAGTCAAACACAGGCACTGCCAACCTAGCTAAGAACAGATGAATTCACCTCTGGAACAGGGATATGGCTCAACTGTTTTGAATAGGGCTCTATAAACCTGCTTGCTAGTGATGGAGGGCCCTCCCTTCCACGAGTGAGTCCAGCAGAATAATCTCCTCTCAGGTCTTGCATGCCCAACATAAGGATCCTTTTCCAGGTCTGACTTTTGCAGGAGCACGATGCTGAGGTTTCTACATCCTGCAAAAGCTCAGCATGAGGCAAGGGCCCCTGCCTTCCTCTACAGAGAACTTGGGGGAGGAAAAGTCCTGCTGCTGAACTTCCGCACGAGGCATCAGTGAGGTTCCATTGGAACCGCTTGCAAAACCCTGGAGGGAGGGAGGGGAAGCGCCCCCAAGTGGCAGCAACAATTTTTAGTTAGCCAGTAGGACAAGCCAAAATGTGTGGATGGCTGGATGGTCTTTCCATGGAATACTTATGCAGACGTTAGAGAGTTCCCAACGGTTGTTATACTTATCAAAATTTGGGGGGGGGGAGGGAGGGAGAGAGAGAGAGAGAAAAGATCCACCCTACATGTCTCCTGTAGCATATTCTCTTAAGTCCATTTCTGGTCCTCATGATCACTGCATAGCGGCGTATGTTGTAACTGGTCTCTCTCTCCAAAGCAAGGACTTGTGAAATTACTTCTATCAGTTTATTATGGGGAATGGTATCGTAAGCCCCTGTGACATCAGCCTGAAAGGGGGGGGGGAGAGAGAGGAAAGAAATCCCATTATTTTAAACTTTCAACCGTGCATCAGATGTTGCACAAAGCAAAGAATTTGCAATGGGAGGGCATTCGCTAACAGATGTATTCTGCAAAGGACAATGACAACATCAGCAATAATGCGTGGTGCTTTACAAACAGGAGAGGCCACTGCCCCGAGGGGCTTACAGACTAAACTTCAGTGCAGGGAAAGGGAACAGAGGGAGGAAGAAAAGATGGGGATGAGGGTAACAGAGGAGAAACCTATATTCTGCTCAGTAACACATGCTTAGCTTCAACAGGGGATGTGGACTGTAGATTTCAGGAGGGTTTCAATGGAAATTTCAATAAACTAGCGGTGAGCAGCTGAGAGGACAGAGGAAACCCAAGCCCTGGAACTGGAGTGGGGGATGGATAACTGTAAAACTTCCAAATCCTCGGTTGGAATCTGCACAGAACAGAGAAATTTGGCTCCTTGCTGCTGGAGTTTCTCTCTAAACTTTACTTCGTACATGTTGCAGATGGAGGACTCGCAGGTGAGAGAAAGCATGCATGTGTGCTTGAGACACAATGCAAGTGTGTCTGTGTACGAGAGATAATGTGAGTGTGTTTTTAAGAGTGGATGAGACTATATATGCCAATCAATGACAGCCTTTTTGGGCTGGCACATTTCAGCACACCAAAAACCTTCTGTAATGCCCAACGTGACTGGTCTCTGCTGACTCAAGTTAACAACCCCTGAATCGACCTCAGTTCTGCTCAGGGCGAAACTTGGAAGCCTAGTGTGAATTCTATCTCAACCCAAGTATGAAACCAACTCCAGTTTAAAACTGTCCTTTCTTGAGATATTACAGAGCCCTATCCTTCCCTAAAGGTTTGATTACTGTACCTGGAGTGAAGAGAAAGAAGCAAACAGCTCGACACCAGCAGCATTACAAAACTGAGCAGGGAAAACTGAGCAGTTGCTCAGTTTTGTAATGCTGCTGGTGTCGAGCTGTTTGCTTCTTTCTCTTCACTCCAGGTACAGTAATCAAACAGACCCAAACTTATGAAATATTCCTGATTCCCAGTGCATGTTTATTCAGACCTATGTGCCATTGGGTTTAACAGAGCTTGGTCACAGTACTGCAGCCTTAAACAGAGAGAAATCCTCAGTTCCGTCCACTTTTAAGAAATGGAAAACACCCAGACCTAATGGAGAGACTAAGCGTTACCTTCACAAAGTAGAATCTCGGCATTTCAGAGTTTGACTCTAAAACCTTCAAAACAAACTTCTTCCATATTGCGTAAGTATCATCTCTTCCAAACACAGAAGAGCCAAGCAAGGTGGGGTTCTTGGTGCTTTCGTAACTAAGGACACTAAATAAGTTTTTAAGTTGTTTGTTGAAGTACTGAACCTAGGAGAAAAATTAAAGAGAGAAATTTGGGGGCGTTAGTTTTTCACATAGGACAAAAGCATTCTCATGTCCAAGCTGACTGGTCCCTTGGAAGAGAAGGCAACTAGCAGAGGAAGAAAATGAAGAGTTCTTGGAAAGGACGCATGCTGCATTTAAGGAGGATGTAGGAATAGGATTTAGCCCTGTTTAGGTGGCGCTGTGGTTAAACCACTGAGCCTAGGGCTTGCTGATCAGAAGGTCGGCGGTTCGAATCCCTGCGACAGGGTGAGCTCCCATTGCTTGGTCCCAGCTTCTGCCAACCTAGCAGTTCGAAAGCACGTCAAAATGCAGGTAGATAAATAGGAACCGCTATAGCGGGAAGGTAAACGGCGTTTCCATGTGCTGCTCTGGTTTGCCAGAAGCGGCTTTGTCATGCTGGCCACATGACCTGGAAGCTATACGCCGGCTCCCTCGGCCAATAATGCGAGATGAGCGCGCAACCCCAGAGTCGGTCACGACTGGACCTAATGGTCAGGGGTCCCTTTACCTTTTAGGGAAGTTATTAATGACTGGTGTTTTAATGTATTTTTAATCTCTTGTTGGAAGCTGCCCAAATATTATTATTATTTGGGGATGGGATTCAGAAGAGGGCTACAAAGATGATAAAGACAACACTTGCTCATCAGATTGAATGAACTTCACACTACGCAACTGTAAAATAAGAACCTTTTGGTCTCTGCTCTTTCTACAGAATGCTTCAGCTCCTACAACGTCATTCAGGTTGACCACGGGGCGCAGCCCATTTGCTTTGGGGATGAACCGGAGTTTCGATGCCAGGGGGACACACTTTTTCCGCTGCAGAATTTCAATCTCCTCCTTTGATAAGGCACGAAGCTGCACTTTGGCCAGATGACTTCTAAAGTGGAAATGAACATTATTATTTTTACAACAGACTACAAAGCAGATCACACAACTCCCCTCGAGTTTTGCTTCTGTACAATTGGGCCTCCATTGCTCTCCTACAATGAATAATGGCACCCACTTGAGAGGTGCTGGAACTGAGTTCTGTTGAGTTCTGGCTGGGGCGGGGGGGGGGGGGGGAGCCCTGTATGAAATACTCTGTTGAGAACAGAGCCTGCCATCTGAGTATTCTTTGAAGTGGGTCTTTTAGAACAGATTCTTTCAACCAACTAGAAATTGGGAAGATGTGTGCCACGTAGTCTAACGTTAATACAGTGGGCCCTCCAGATACGAACTTAATTCATTCCGGGGGTCCGTGCACAACCCGAAAAGTCCGCAACAAGAGGCGCCGCTTCTGCGTGTGCGTGCAGTTAAACCTGGAATCATACACTGCCGGGTTTGCCGCGTTTGCAAATCCGAAGGTTACGTTACCCAAAGGTAACATAACCCGAGGTACCACTGTATAGAGGAGAGGGAGGCGAGACTACTCGGGATATCTGGATTGCCACTTTGTCTTCATGAACTATGCTAGACGCCGTGGCGGACATCACCTGTGGAAATAGCAGCCGTAAAAAGGAGGAATATGGGAAAATAACTGGGCAACATATAAAGTATTGTTAGAGGGGGTAAATGGAAAATTAAAATTAAAAGAATACGAGGAGATAAAATTATATTTAAATGTTTGGCTACAATATTTTCAAATTAAGCAAAGATTTCCAAAAGATATAAAAATTGGTTTTGAAAAAGAGGCTTCCAAATTTGATAAAATATTATTAGAAGGGAAAAGTAAATATATATAAAAAAACCTTCATGATTTGTTATTGGAATGGGAAACAAAAGATGAACAGACAAAAGAAGTAATGATCAGATGGGCGCAGGATTTGGGGAAGACAATAATGTTAGAAAGATGGGAGAAATTACGGAATAGAGATATAAATTTTACACCTAATTATGATTTGAAAGAAAATATATATAAAATGCAATACAGGTGGTATTTAACCCTGGCGAAAATATACAAAGGATTGAGTAACATATGCTGGAGGTGTCAAAAAGAAATTGGAACTTTTATGCATATATGGTGGCAATGCAAAGAAATTTAAAAATTCTGGGAAGAAATCTATAAGGAAATGAAAAAAAATACTCAAATACTCCTTTAGAAAAGATCCTGAAATATTTTTATGAGGAATGTTGAATGAAAAAATTAAAGAAAAAGATACCGGTAGATCTATCATGATGTATGCAACTGTAACCACCAGACCTCTTATCGCGAAGAACTGGAAAAGTAATTCAGTACCAAGAAAGGAAGACTGTCAAATCAAATTGATAACATATCAAAATTTGGCCAAAAAAACCCGGAATATCTGAGCAAAAAATAGATAAGGATTGGAAAATGTTTAAAGAATATTTAGCAAATCATGTGGAAAAAGCTGATCTCCTAGCAGACAGGTGAAGGGCTAAAAAAAAGAAAAGAAAAGAAAATTTATAGATATACGTATACATAAGACCTAAGATATAAAAACCGTAATTCAGAAAAAGGCTGGAAGTTCAACACAGGATGGTGGGGTGTGTGAGGGGGGTATGAGGGCAGGAAGGAGGGAATGCTTTTCTTGTACAGTGGTACCTCGGTTTAAGTACACATTTGGTTCCGGAAGTCTGTACTTAACCTGAAGCGAACTTTCCCATTGAAAGTAATGGAAAGTGGATTAATCCGTTCCAGGCGGGTCCGCGGAGTACTCAACCTGAAGCGTACTTAACCCGAAGTATGAGTGTAATTGGTTCTGGAAGTCCGTACTTAACCTGAAGCGTACTTAACCTGAAGCGATCTTTCCTATTCAAAGTAATGGAAAGTGAATTAATCCATTCCAAACGGGTCTGCGGAGTACTTAAACTGAAAGTACTCAAACCGAAGCGTACTTAAACCGAGGTATGACTGTATTTATGTTTGAGGAATAAACAACAACAACAACAAAATGGCTCTGTGTGTGTGTCTGAGACATGGTCTCAAAATTCAGTGGCCCAATATGCCAGGGAGCATGTCCCCATCTGCGCTTTCCGAGGGTCCTGGAAGTTGCTGTGGGTTGGGTGCGTTCCCAATGTACACACTAGACCACGTCACACAAGTAGGATCCTGGCTCAATCACAATCCTCACGCGGAGAAGCTGTGTAGGGTACGCTCGCTCACACACCTGCACATCAGTATGAACTTAGAGACCTTTGCAATATCCCAATATTTGTGGATGGTAGCACACCCATTTGGCACACCAGGGGCAGGGATAGATAGCCTGTGACACCTCACACAAATGCTCTCAACCTTTTTGGTATGCGTGGTTCATCTGACCTCCCCCAACCCCCTCAAAACGGCAACACTCAAATCAGTGAGCTACATTTGAAAGGTTCAGAGTCGTAGACCTCGTCTGCACGACACGTTTAAAGCAGTATCATACTGCTTTAAACAGTTGTTTATAATTTATTATTTATACCCCGCCCATCTGGCTGGGTTTCCCCAGCCACTCTGGGAGGTGCCAAACCGAATATTAAAATCACAATACAGCATTAAACATTAAAAAAACCTCCCATATTTATGTTGAATATGTAGTTTAACAGTGCAGAGAGAGGCACTGACTTTTTAACCACTCTGGGAACTGTAGCTCTGTGAGGGGAATAGGGATCTCGGAACAACTCCCAGCACCCTTAACAAACTACACTTCCTGGGATTCTCTGGGGGAAGCCATGATGGACTAAAGTGGCCTAAAAATACTTTAAATATGCAGTGCAAATGGGACCCTCTTCAAATGGCATCTTCCCAGAGGAAGATATGGGAGATTGTGCAAAGGGAGCACACATTCTCCCCCACACCCCCGCACAGGATACGAATCACGGTGCTTCAGCTAATAAATACCTAATGCCAATCTTCTGCAACTTTCTCCAAACAGCCTTTCTGAAGTAAAAAAGCATGTTCTTTTGAAACATGGTCTCCGTGATATAGAAGAAAGATCGGAGCAGTTCTGCAACGAAGGAGTTCATCAACCAGTACAGGAATTTGGACATCAGATCCTCACGGAAACGGTGTTCGGAGGCAGGAACAAAATGCCCGAGTTCTGTAAGCAGAACCGCAGGTTTATGGACGATTAAGTCTAGAAAGAGTTTTCTAAAAAGCGTCGCCACCACAACCAAAGTACAGGCTACCATTTTACAAAGATGGGTTCCTCCCAAGTGAAGACGCACAGCTGGAACCCCCCCCCCCCCGGACATTTCTGCTGCGGCTACATTATAAGACAGGCACGACAAGACCTGTCCCCTCTCATACGCACACTTGGCTGTGTAGTACGAATGCCAATTTCTTTGCTTGGAAGCACAGGATCTGGCAAGGGTGGTGGCTTCTCTTCTGGGCCATGACACCATTTGAGTATCACACACACAAAATCACACCATTTGGGCAAAGTTATTAAAATATTTGCGGGCTAGTAAGTTCCGCAGGCTTATTTGCAAGGCTGAAATCTGCTAGAGAATATCAGCATCTTATTCTGAGTACTTCCGGTTATAGCTGGGCTTGCTAAGACACATGAGAGTGCCATCATTACCCCCCCCCCAAACTCTGGAATGCTTTGCCCTTAGAAATTCAGACTGCAGACACTCTGACAGCAAGTATTCTTGCTGGCTTTCAAATGGCAAGTATAAATAACCCTGTTCTCCCAGGCATTCTAAAAAACAACCACTCTTTTGCTTTATTATTCTCAAGCTGCTGCTCTATTGCTTGTATTTATTAACTGGGTTGTTTTAAATCACAGAACTGTAGAGTTGGCAGGGACCACGAGGGTCATTCAGTCCAGCCCCCTGCAATGCAGGAATCTTTTGCCCAACGTGGGGCTCAAACTCATGACCCTGAGATTCAGAGTCTCGCGCTCTACCGACAGAGCTATCCAAACCAGGATGCATGGTTAAACTCTCTGCTCGCTAACCACAAGCTGAACCCAAGCTGTGTCACATTCTTTTGGGATTGTTTCCCAAAAGAATCCTCAGCACTGGGAAGATACAATTGATTTCCAACTTTGTAGAATGATGATACTTTTTGCGGCCAAGCTAGCTTTGAGAACGATGGTTTGGTGGCCTTTTGATAGAGCCTACTTCACTGGGCTCAAGCCTAGCACAGCATGTGTAACTTGGACAGGAAGGGACGCCTCCATCTGAATAAAACCGCATCATCAATGTATATCACTCAGATAATAATAATAATAATAATAATAATAATAATAATAATATATTATTTATACCCCGCCCATCTGGCTGGGTTTCCCCAGCCACTCTGGGCGGCTTCCAACAGGAAAATGAAATGAAATAATCTATTAAACATTAAAATCCTCCCTAAACAGGGCTGCCTTCAGATGTCTTCTAAAAATCTGGTAGCTGTTTTTCTCTTTGACATCTGATGGGAGGGCGTTCCACAGGGCGGGTGCCACCACCGAGAAGGCCCTCTGCCTGGTTTCCTGCAATTTGGCTTCTCACAACGAGGGAACCGCCAGAAGGCCCTCGGTGCTGGACCTCAGTGTCTGGGCAGAACAATGGGAGTGGAGACGCTCCTTCAGGTATACTGGACCGAGGCCATTTAGGGCTTTAAAGGTCAGCACCAACACTTTGAACTGTGCTCGGAAACATACTGGGAGCCAATGTAGATATTTCAAGACCGGTGTTATGTGGTCTCGGCGGCCGCTCCCAGTCACCAGTCTAGCTGCCGCATTCTGGATTAGTTGTAGTTTCCGGGTCACCTTCAAAGGTAGCCCCATGTAGAGCGCATTGCAGTAGTCCAAGCAGGAGATAACCAGAGCATGCACCATTCTGGCGAGACAGTCTGCAGGCAGGTAAGGTCTCAGCCTGCATACCAGATGGAGCTGATAGATAACGGAATAGTGCTGGGATGCAATGGATGGTGCCCAACACATTATACTCCTAAGTTACCAACTTCCATTATATACTTTGTGTATTATTGTAGTGATAGCCAGCACTGAGTCCTTCCAGATGGTGCTGGACTGCAACTCCCATCAAATCCCTGGCCGTTGGCCATGCTTTCTGGGGCTGATGTGGGCTATATTCTAACACCACACAGAGAGCATTATGTAGGTTAGGGACGTCCAATCCCAATAGACTGCGATCTACTCACACTATTAAAAAAAACTGGCAGTGATCTATCCAAAGTTGTTGAGCTTTTTTTTAAGGAAGCCAAAGTTCTGGAGCATTTTTAGGAAAGGCAAAGTTGTGTGTGTTGTGTGTCCCTGCTTTTTTGTAAGGAGATCGCTGAGGGGCCGGAAATCAGCCAGGATCTACCAGGAACATCCCGTGATCTACCAGTAGATCGTGATCTACCTGTTGGACATGCCTGAGGTAGGTTATCCCTGCAGGACTGCATTTCGCACTAGGTTGGAAATTATCCTGCTATGTTGACATGAGGAAAGGCAGTCTAAAACAAAGCCAATTTCAGGAGATGCTGCTTTCATTTTAATAACCACAGTCCATACCTTTGGTCAGACGAAGCCAAGCACAATCATTGACTCTCATTTTCCACATCAGCTCCCGTAACGAAAACGTGGAAAACTTCCCCAGAGAGATAAACCGCTTGACATTCTTGTAGAAGCGGCATTTGTTATGGTGAGAACCCCAGAGTACAGCAGGGACCACTCTCTCCAGACAGCCCCTCACAAACGTATACACTTGCCAGTGGCTGGAGTGTTGCTTAAGGAACACTGTGACGTCAGAATGGGGGGAGACTTGGGGAGCTCGCATTTCAGTTCCTTTTTGATGCAATTCAGCTTTTTCAAAGCTTCTACAAGAAGCACCCAAGAATGGACCCAAAACACCCGATATCCTTCTGGGGAAATTTTCTGTGGCGTTCGCCTGCCACGTCCTTGGCAAGCTTTGACCCTCTCGACAGGCGTTTTGCTCGCGACTCCGTCTTCCTGGGCCAATTTTGTCCAACTCCCAAATGGGACAATTCTTTCTTAACACTGTTAGGTAAGGACACTTTGTGTGGTTCCGCAACAGTTCCTGGAAGACGGCTCTCATCTGCCAGTAGCGTTTTGGAAGTCGCTTCTTCTTCCTATTGTAACCTGGAAGACTTGGTTTGCCAGGCTGCTTTGGAATCTTGCTGTTCAAAAATATGGCTTCCACAAGCCGCAAGCCGCCTGCCGGATAGCCCTTTAAGCGGTTCAGCACAAATGATTTTGGTAGACTCTCTTTCAACTGCCGGCAACAATACAAGAGGGAGCGCCTTTCAATCTGTACGGCAGGAGCAGAAATCCTATCAGAAAACTCCTGAGCTGGCGTAGATGTTCTTAGGCCTCTGTCTGCAGTAGCAGCATTTACAAGCTTCACTGAGCAATAATCAGAAATGCTAGGTTCTACGTCTGGCACCGAAGTGTGAGGTTTTGTTTTGGTACTAGATCCACACAGTGTTTTGCTCTCTGTACTTAGTGCAGGACCACATGAAAAAACCTCTGGATTATCAGAAGCTGGGCAATCCGAGATTTGTGCTCCAAATACACTTCTCTGAGCAACAGGCTTCACGAAAATTACCTCCTCCTCTGAGATTGGCCTTACACACCCTCTAGATGCATCCCCCCCACCATCCAGAATTATTTGTTTTTTGCGTTGAGTGGGAACTGGGTTTCTTGTTTCTTCTCGCAGCCCCTCGTCCGCCTGCGTGGTTTTCCTTCTCTTAGCGCTAACTTCATAACAGTCCTTCCATTTCCTTTTACGAGGCAGTTCTTTTAAACACAGGCAGTGTCTGGGGCTTGGCTGGTCCTCTAGGTAGTCACTCGACCTTGTAACCAGTTCATTCGCCGTACGGCTCAACCTGGCAGCTCTCCGAACCGTCAAAGATTGTTGCAAGTCACTGCCTACACCTTCTTGTGATCTGCGCCATCTTTGCTTCCTAGAGTTCCATTTCCCCCCGTATGCCTTCGTGAGGTATTTCCCACAAGGCCGAAGCCTTCCCCGCAGGTAGCTAGATAAGACGCCGGGTGCCGGCCTGGGATATCTCTGCCTGAAGAACTCAGGAGAGGGTTTCGCGCTTCTCAAAGCAAGTTCATAGATGGGTTGGCCGCAAATTTGGTAACAACAACTGGGAGGCACAAGTATGAAGAGAGAACAGTGCTCTAATATGTACATCATGACATCATCTCCGACTCTCATCAGGACAATTTCCCAGAGAACACTTTGGCGAATGGTTTCTGTTGTGCTATTACGCTGGTAGCTGCAGATATTTGGCATGCAGGGCAGGTGGCGGTTATTCTCGTTCGAGGGTCCGTAGCCAAACGCCAGGACATTCTTTTTCCTCTTTTCACAGATTCTCTGAATGACTCTTGCCACGACGTCCTCCTGACTGGAAACCTGCAATGCAGCAAAAAAAAAAAAGCAACATTTTCATTAGCAGGTGCCTGAAAGAGTCAAACAAACTGGGTATTACTGTGTGCTACAATTTTGCAAGAGAAAACAGCCTGTTTTGTATGTCACCTGAGCAAAAAGCAACCCGCACACAGTGAAGGAGCAGAAAGATGCCGCCCCACCCCACCCCCCAAATGCCACCAACATGTGACTCAAGCACTCCACAGTGATGCCTGCTTGCACAATTTATACAGAGAAATTACTTAATCTGAGCCTGCCACATAGAAATGCATAATTCAAAGATATCAAAGGCTGGTTCTCACAGACAAATATTTGAAGAAGGGAAGTCACAATTGCAGAAAGTGAAGTGGCTAATATACCTTGAGACTGCGTCCTGTGCAACATAATGCAGATTGTGAAGTATACTGTACCCCAAATAAACTTTTTTGTGGGTAGGAGTCATTGTTTTTGTTTGCTATTATGGTATGTATTTTTGTGTTTTTTACATTGCAAACTGCCCTGTGATCCTCAAATGCAGGGCGGTAAAGAAAAATTTAAAATGATGATACTAATGCCGACATGGCCACAGTTAACTGTGGCTTCTGAGCATGTGAACATGCCTCCGAAAAGAGGCCTCTTGTAGATATCAACTGTGTGGGTTGCATGTTTGTTTTTTGCTGGATCTCCCACAACATCTGCTGCGAATCCAGGGCTGGATTTAGGTTTGATGAGGCCCTAAGCTACAATGGGGCCCTTTACAGGTCCAGCTGTCCTTTGTCAACAACAAATTGCCGCTGTTTTTTGTGTTGAATATATGCTATATGGTATTTATGGACATAATAGCTATCTAGAGCCATTTGCAAATAACAAAATATGTAATTTATCAAAGTAATTGTTGAACTGAAATACAATTAAGAAGAAGTATATTAATAGTGAATACAGACGGCGCCCATTACTTACACCACAGGAGCCTACACAACACAAAACACTGTTGCTGCATGTACATTTCCAAAATAGGATCAAAAACAAAATAGGATAAAAAACTATTTTGTTTTTGTATTTGTTTTTTATCCTATTTTGAAAATGTACATGAGGGTTTTTTTACTGTGTTTTTTTTAGGGGCCCCCAAGAGAGTGGGCCCCTAAGCTATAGGTTGCTTAGCTTATAAGTAAATCGGCACTGTGCGGGTCTTCAAGCTGAGGCCTCCCTGCTAGTTTTAAAAACCTGGCCCCTTTACTTGCTGGACCCCAGCCCAGCCCGTTCTCGGGCCTGCCGGCCTCCCTCCCTACTTACCTGCTGAAAGGTGAGCAGCGGAGGAGGAGCCCTGGCCCCGGCCGCCCGCCCCACGAGGCACCGGTCCACCAAGGCGCGGTAGTCTTTGGGGTCCCCGTCTTGCAGCAGAGGCTGGGGCTGGGCTCCGGGGGGAGCGGCCGCCTGCAGGCGCCGGACAAAGTCTTCCAGAGGCAGCAGTTCCGCGTAGCAGCTCCGCAGCAGCGCCCGCACCGCACGGCAGCACCGAGGACGCGCCATGAGGGAGCGCGAGGAGGAAGAAGGCGCGCGCAAGGAGAGGGGCGGCTCCGCGTGGTCGCCTCGCCGCGCCCCGCCCCCTCAAACGCGAGTCGCCAGCTGTTGCTGGACTACAACTCCCATCATCCCTAGGGAAGTTTGAGAAACACCTGCTTTGAGGGCACGGAAGACGCAGGCAAGCCGCGGAAAAGCGATTTACGCTTTGGCGACGTTGTTTTACAGTACCGCCCTCCCCATTCTGATACGTACTGAGCGGTCTTGTTGCATCTCGACACTAATACAGTACTGGCTTTGTTTTAGTCATTTCTCGAGCCTAGTCAGGGCCGGATTTAGGTTTGATGAGGCCCTAAGCTACTGAAGGTAATGGGGCCCTTTATATGTCCAGCTGTCCTTTGTCAGCAACCAATTGTTGCTGGGTTTTGTTGTTGTTGAATATATGCTATATGGTAATTAATGGACCTAATAGGTATCTAAAGCCATTTGCACATAACAAATAGGAGCCTATTTGTTCATAGAGTTGGAAGAGACCACAAGGGCCATCCAGTCCAACCCCCTGCCAAGCAGGAAACACCATCAAAGCATTCCTGACATATGGCTGTCAAGCCTCTGCTTAAAGACCTCCAAAGCAGGAGACTCTACCACACTCCTTGGCAGCAAATTTGTTGCCGTATGTAGGTTTTATTTGTTTTTTTATTTTGTATGTAGGTTCTGTATGCAGGTTTTAGTTTACAGTATTTGTTTTATACTTTGGAAATGTACATCCAGGTTTTTTCCTTTAAATTTTTTTGGGGCCCCCAAGAGTGGGGCCCTAAGCTACAGCATTGGATTTATTCATTTCCTAGCTTGGCTTTTCCATTTGCCTGGGAAGATGGGAGATTCTGCTGCACAGCTTTTTTTTTGCATGGAGTCTGACTAACTTTTAAACAAATCAGTGCTGTGTTTTGTATTTAATAAAAATAAAAGTTAAAGGGACCATAGGATTGGGGAGGGACCACGGGGGTCATCTTCTAGCCCAGCTGGTGGCAGAGGACCTTGCAGGCTCTCTCAGAAGTCAACTCCCAATCTTCTCAAGGCAGAATACACCATGACATTGAGAGCTGGTGCCTTTGCAGAGCATACATCAGCTCAGCCTACGCGAAAGGAACAAACTCCCTGGCTCCATCCTCTACTAACTTGCATCATCCATATACTTACAAGTCATAATTACACAGACGTTGGGGAATTCACAACCTCTTCACAGCAATGACATCGGGCAAACACCAGCAAGCAGATTCTTTGGGGTGGATTTCCCTTTGGTTCGGGGATCAGTGGTTCCACTCACCTCCCCCCTCACACCCCCACTTCCTGCTTCCCTCATGTCCAGAAGGCAGAACAGTTTAGCCTCAACTTGCTCCTACCTCCCAAGAATGGGAAACGGAATGTCCAACAATGGAGAAGCAAGATTCTTGATGGCTACATGCAGAGGCGATGTGTGAGCCTGCAATCCCAATTTACCCAATGAGACAATCCTTCTGTATAGCATCCTGATCTCATTCCAAGGCGATATGAATGACAACAGCATGTGCTTGTAATGTTTCACCGTTATTCTTTAAAAAAATCTTGATTGTAGGTGGGGCGGTGGAGGAATAGCAACTTGCCTAAGGCAACTTCCATATGATACATCTGAAGCACTATTGTTGTTGTTTAGTCGTGTCCGACTCTTTGTAACCCCATGGACCAAAGCACACCAGGCACTCCTGTCTTCCACTGCCTCCCGCAGTTTGGTCAGACTCATGTTGGTAGCTTCGAGAACACTGTCCAACCATCTCGTCCTCTGTCATCCCTGAAGCACTATTATACCAGTTTAAACAGTCATGGCTCCCCCTCCCCACAAAGAATGCTGGGAACTTCATAGTTTGTTAAGGGTGCCAAGAGTTGTTAGCAAACCTCTATTTCTCTCACAGAACTACAATTCCCCAAGTTTCCCTGGGAAGAGGGATTGTTCACAAGTAATTATTGATAAGCATTTTTTAATGAAGAAGAATGTGATGAGTACTCTTCAACAACGTAATTAGAATATCAAGTAGAGACAACAAAAGCATACCCATAAACATTTATTTACATGGAATGAAGGAAACAAATATCATTGACTGGATGGGAGGCTAACCAGGTCTCTCTGAATTGACAGGACACTTTGATGTTCCCAAATACACTCCTCATTCAAGTTAAAAAATAAAACATCTTCATTTAGACCAAACAATGTTTGCACTGAAAATTATTCAGCTAATCACTGATAATCTGTACTTTTAGACACCAACCAGAAGTACAAACACGCTATTAATATTTCTGCCAAGAGGTTATTCTTTATAATTTGAAAACAATAAGAAGCTTCTACCAGTTTGAATTTATTGGAAATTTAGATTTATAGTCTACTTCTCCCATTAAGTAGTCTTGGGGCCTGTGATTTTTAAGTAAGTGTTTAAACCTTTCCCAGCAAAATCCATGGGAATGAACTCTGACTGCTTTGTGCCCATATTTTAAGTTTACATTCAACATAGCAGTACAACAATTTTATTAAGTTTACCGTAATTCTGAAAAACAAGTGTGTGTGTTTTTTTTTTTAAAAAAAGAGATTACAAAGGCACTTGTTAGCACTTCAAAATATTACTACTTGCCAGAGAAACCACAGCAAGTAAGGAAGGAATGTTGAAAGACAAATGCAGAACTTCAGGTTTTGGAAACGACTTCAGAAACTTTCAGCATCCAGATAAATTGAAAGCTGAAGACAAAAGGGCACCATCCAACTATAGTCCACCTCTTTTAAGGCCCATTCATTTCAATGGGAGAGAATGCCTCCAATGAAAAAATAGGACAGAGAACTAATTGACTGCCAACATCCCCACCTCCCAGTTAAAAATAGAGCAGAGGGGGAAAGAGTCCTGAGGAACCAAAACAGATTTTTAAAGTTCTTGGATGTTATCAGAAAAGTATCCTGACACCCAAAACTAAGCAATCCAATGTCGTCTGAGAGAATAAAGTACCAGTGGATCTTTGGATGCTGGAGTGGGGAACATGCATATTCAACAATATTGAATGCAATACCTCTTAGTAATGAAGGTCACCATTAACCATACTCAAGTCTCATTCAAGTCAATGGGCTTAAGCATGCAGAGCAAGGAGCAGGCCCTATGTGCCAATCCATTGGATGGGGTGGGGGGAATAGGCCAACGTGCACACAGCGTCTCAATAAAAAGTCTCAATAAAAATAACAATAAAAATCCTAGAGTCAAGTTCCGTGGAATTCAATGGAGATTAAAGCTAAAAAATGACAGGTGGGATTGTAGCTCTACGAAATGTCATGCTGTGATACAAGTGAAGATCCTTTATAAGGCAACTTCACTTGCATTTTGAACATGCTCAAAATAAAGCGAATTAGTGACACTATTTGATTAGATCAACACATCCAATTTTTTTAAAAAATGCAAAAGATTAAAACCCTGCAACACCACCTCCCCCCAAAACAATGGCAACTGGAAAGTTCATTTCCTTTTCCAGCAGATTTGCAACAGAATCTCTATACACTTCACTTCTCATGTCTCAGTTTCCTGTTAGGTGCTTTAAGCAACTTCTTCCCATCTTTATGCTATCTATGTCAAAATAGAAGAAAAAGGCCTAGTTTCTCTGCCGAAATATAATTGGCACAATAGTGTGTCATGCAAGTATGTATTTACATTTTGCTTTTTGCTTTTTAAAAAGAGGTTTTTGACTACAACATAATGGCTCTCACTCTAGGAACAAAGATCCAGTTTGGAAGGAATGAAGAAATCCTAACTGCCCACATTTTGCCCACTGTACAAAAAACCCCAAAACAACTGAATACTATTTGTTGCATGTGCTCAGTTGGACTTATGCCAATAAGCCTTTGTTGTTTTAAAAAACACATTTTAAAAAGTTACAAGCTTTCTGTGTCGTGCTGGCTTAGAACTGTTTGGTACATACATGTTAAAGTGCATGCCTTTGTATATTGACAATATTTCAGCAACAATGCCCAATTCTGCTATGATAACGTGTTCCACTGTGAGAAGCATAGCTGTCATCTTAATCTAAAAGATGAGATGTTCATGGTGAAGAAAGCGATACAAAACAAGGAGTGCAATCCAGTCAAGCAAACTTTTTTTTAAAGTCCACATGATTTCAACGCGTGAGATAAAAATGCACTGAAATCTCTTGCACCGAAATCAGGGTCTTGAATTTGACTGGATCATGTCCAGGGATTGGCCCGATCGCGCATTTTATTGGGCGTTTTGAAGGTCACATGCTGGCCTCCTCCCCACTTTCGTTACCCTTTTGTAATTATTCACAGTATACTTCTATTTCTCACAGGCCTTTAAATGCATACAACCACACTGCTGGATACTGGAGGGTCGAAGACATTAAGCAGGACAGACACAAATATTTATGCAGAAACTTCCACAGAAATTCAAAATGTTAATCATTTGAGTGAAACCTGGCAGAAATATTGGCAGACTTCTTGAACACAAAAAACCAACAGCAAAGATAGACCCAAAGGCAATCAAAACATATTTTGGCAATGCAGATGATATATTGTCCATGAAGTTCTGTCACAAGCTTTGAAGAATACTCTTTTGCTTTGCCGCTTCTTGAAAGCCAGACAACATATGCAGCCAGTATCAGTCCAAAGAGACTCCTAGAGTTATCCTAAGTTATTCTTTGTGAGGCTTTCTTTTTGGCTTCTCTTCGTAAGATTCTCCATACTCATTCACTCTGCTCTTATCCACAGGATAAAGCCTTGCAGATAAAAAGAAATAGTTAATACTTCCTTTAAGAAAAAGTCTCCACAGGGTCATACTTTCCCCACCTTTAACTGGTACAATTCTTCATGTGTCAGCTTGCAATGCCAGAACACATGGCATCATAATGCTGTTATTATTATTTTCAGCAACAAGGTCTGTCAACGTATATTGAACGCCACTTGAGGAAACCTTATACTACTTTTATATATGGGTTGCCAATTGCTGAGTGGATCTTGCCCTCGTCCTGCTTTCCATACCCTCCTCTGCCCATCTCTATTAGACTGTACACTTGCAGACAGGGATTTCCTTCTATTTTATTTTATTTTTTTACAGCACATAATTGATTTTGGGGGAGACTAAAACGAAAAAATGAAAGTTTCCAGTTTGCAACAGGTAACACAGTGGTTCCCAAACTCTTGAACCCACAGATGGCTTGAAAATTACTGAGAGTCGTGGGGGACCACTTTTAAGATTTCTCTGCCTGTTGTCGCTATTGTAATGTGCTGGAGCTAGGGGCTGTATGATCCTCAGTTGCACTTTTATTACTCTCTTTATTTCTTATGTATCACATTTCTTTGTGCTCCATAGAATTCAAACAGTGAGACAATAAAATACAATGTAACAAATAAAAATAGCCCTTAGAATACAGTGGTGCCTCGCTTAACGAATGCTCTGCTTAACAAAATTTCCGCTTAACGAAAGGATTTTTCGAGCGGAGGTTGCCTCGCTAGACGAATTCGTTTTATGAAAAATTCGTCTAGCGAATCGCGATTTCCCATAGGAATGCATTGAAATTCAATTAATGCGTTCCTATGGGCAAAAAAAAATTCATTTCTTTCCCAAATGCATTCCTATGGGATTTGCTAGACGAATTTTTCGTTATAAGAAAAGACCCATGGAATGAATTAAATTCGTCTAGCGAGGCACCACTGTACTATTAAAATCCATATGAATATTTCATGGGATGGATGTGCAGTCTCCCATCCGCAATCACAAATCCACAGAGAAGCCATGGACCACCTGAATGAAACCTAAGGACCACCAGTGGTCCCAGACCAGTTTTGGGAACCTCTGCTGTAGTGTGACCAAGAAACAGAATACATCATAGGATTATGTGAACAGAGGCAGGTTTGATACTTAATGGCTGGGGTGAGCAGGGAGCCTAAGTAGCCCCATGACTATAGCCTTTTCACCACATGTAAACATAGTTAAGAGATGGGGAGTATATCCTTCAAGATTCTAAATTCCTCCCAGCCTCTTATCTGTTCTTCACTGTTGCAATTAGCACCAACATTAAACAAGGATCCCCTTTTAACCAGAATTTGAGGGCCAGTTTTCTCAACACAGCTTGATATACAGAACTACTAAGATCTGCCTTTTTTGACAAAAGAATGAATGGCAAAACATTAAGAAACAAACAAACACCAAGTTATAAGAGGAACCCATACCATCTTTGGTAAAGGTAGACCAGGAACACCACGTCATCTCTAAAACATGCCAGCCGATGAGATGTTGGCATTGTGATGATAAATGCAAAAATATCATCAATGAAAGTGTTGAATGCCTGGAGAAAATAATGCACAAGGTGAACACAGCGTAGGTAGCAGAACATCAATCAAGTGTTATTCCCAGCAAATCAAGTTTTCAACCAAATCATCCGTTCTTTATAATACAATGTTTAGAGTTTCTGAAGCTAAAAAGGTATCTCAGAAATTGGGGATGTAGTCCACCTCATCTAGTCTCCCAGTAAGCCTTAAAAGAGCAACTCGCTGCACAGGAACTAAAAACAAGCATGCATTTTTGGTGCTGTGGGTGGGGAGGTAGTCAAGAGTCCTGAACTCATCTGCAGAGGCAAGCAGGAGCTCAATCTACACATTTTTATGACTGGGAACCTGTAATAAAAAGGGCCCTTAATAAGGCAAAAATTGAGGGGAGAAACTGGTTAGACCAGGGGTGTCAAACTCAAATTCATTGGGGGCCGCATCAGCAGTTTGGTCACCCTCAAAGGGCCGGTTGTATCTGTAGGACTATGTGTCCACTCTTTATTATCATAAATTATTGTCACTGCAATCAATTATTACTGTTTTTTGTAATAATATAAGTAATAACTAGCTCTGAAAGCAGAAACATAGTCAGAATAATGGCAAGTAGATATTCAAATGTACAATTATTGTACAATTTATTGAAAAATGATTTTTGGTAACTGCACTGGGTGGTGGAGGCTCGCTAGGGTTTCATGCAGGACCTTTGCAGAGGTACTAGTACCTGGAGATGCTGGGGTCCTTCTGCATGCAGGACAGATGTTCTGCCAGTGAGCCACCACCCTTCACCAAAGGGACTGGCTGAGGTTGACTCACTGGAGCTGCTCTCCTGGTTCCAGGGTTTAAGGGCCAGAAGTATAAAGCAGCATCCTATGTTTCTGAGGAGAGGGAGAGGGAGAGGGAGAGGGAGAGGGAGAGGGAGAGGGAGAGGGAGAGGGAGAGGAAGGAAGGAAGGAAGGAAGGAAGGAAGGAAGGAAGGAAGGAAGGAAGAAAAGAGGGAGTGGGAGGGAGAGAGGAAGGAAAGAGGTGAGAGAAAGAAGAGTAGGAAAGAAGGAATAAAGAAGGAAAGAAAAAGAGGGAGAGAAGACAGAGATAAAGAAGGAAGGAAGGAGAGGGAAAGAAAGAATAAGAACGAGAGAGAGGAAGAAAGAAAGGGAAGGGGGGGGTCGCCGCCTTGATTCAGCGCCAGAAAAGAGCGCGAAGGGACCCAGGGGCAAAAAGCATTTCCCCGGCCCCAGCTGTTTGTCAGCGCTTTGTTGGCGCGGCGCTTCAGCAGCAAGGTCCCACTGCTGGGTCCCGCTGGCTGGGGCGCTCGGCGGGCCACATGACGAGGTCTGGCAGGCCGGATTTGGCCCCCGGGCCTTGTGTTTGACACCCGTGGGTTAGACAGAGACAAGAACTATAACCTTCAGTAGCAGCTGGAACAGTTTTAATGCTTTTTTTTTTGGTATGCAGACCAGGATCTAGACTTCAGGCCTATCTAACTTGTGACCCATCAAGCTAAATGCAGTCTAACAACCACACCTTACACCCCACAAGGGACCACTGACAAATAATAACGTAGTGGTACCTCGGAAGTCGAACAGAATCCATTCTGGAAGTCCGTTCGACATCCAAAACGTTCGGAAACCAAGGCATGGCTTCCTATTAGCTGCAGGATGGTCCTGCAGCCAATTGGAAGCCAAGTCGGACATTCAGGTTCCAAAGAACGTTTGCAAACCGGAACTTCCAGGTTTGCGGCGTTCGGGAGTCAAGACGTTCGACTACAGAAGTGTTCTCAGCATTCCTCTCAACCACATTAAGAATTTTGCTACATATTATAATTGTTGATGCATATTGTTTGGCCATCAACTGCTGCCGATTTTCAACTAAATGATATTAACTGAGGGTCAGAACTATAAATCTTAGAACTGTCAAATGAACTTAACTTACTTTGTATGTGAATGCCTTCCAGGGCAGATGTGCAACAGATTTCATCTAGAAGAAATGAAATCACACATTCATATATACTAGCAGTAGTAAAGGAGGCCGGACCAAAAAAAAAAAAGATATTCTTTGAAAACTTCAGATTTACCTTATAATTTACAAATAGTTGTGGCAACATAAATAGAAATCCAAAAGCATATACTCCTGTTGGGGAAGAAAACATGAACTAGGTTTAATCATTAAAGAACAAAGCCTTAATGCCCTTAAAGCCTTTTATTTCTACCACATTTACATTATCAGCATAGAATGACAATTGATTAAACTCCAAGCCCACGTTAAATAATTTTGCAATTCTCAAGAAACTTCTCAAAATGTCAACCACAAAACTGAGTTAACCAGTTTGAGAGATCACGGAGGTTTAGCTCACACTGTCTAAAGGAGGACCCTGCCAACCCCCCCGCCCAATAAAAGCAAGACTTCTGGTACTTGTCCATTTCTACGCTTGAAATCAACTTAGGGTAATGTGACAGCTAAGAAATGGAAAGAAGGAAACTCCTATTCAGATCTACCCCAGGCAAACTTAGGAAAGCTGCCATGTCATCAGGAACCACTCCCTGAAATGGGACAATACACTAGCCTACATTGCAACGTTATTGTAAAAAATACCGTAGTTGAGATGATACAAACAAAGCACATGCTACACTCTTGGCTGCTTTTGCATGCATGCGTATTGGGATATAAGTCCCAATGAATGCAGCAAGGCTTGCTCCCAAGTAAAAGTGCTCTATCTGTAATTAGCAGCCATTCCGCTTGGCCACAGCAAAGGGAGAGGTTAAGTCAGCCTAGTCCACTCCTTTAACTAGCTAACTATCATTTGGTTCTACCTCTCTCAGAACTGTCTCTCACAGCGGCTAATCCACCTGGCTGTTAATCATTTATGTAACCTAATAAGGAATTAACACCTTAATTGGCTAGTTTTCCTGTTCCTTGCACATCACCCCCCCCAACTTTTCTATAAGATCTATTAGGGACAGTATTATTATTTTTTAATCTTGTACAGTGCCTTGGAAGATTTTAGGTGTTATATAATTGCTATGCATTCTTATAGCAGACAACCAAAATTTTGTCCTCCTGCTTTCTACTCCAAGTGTCAACTACAATCAAGAGGCACTGCTAGCCCTGGATCCGCTCACTCTTTTTCTATTTATAACAAGCTGCTACAGAGTAATGTGCAAAGCCACCCACGCGTTCCTTTGTGGTACACAAGGAAAGCTGATGTCACGTGTCCAGATACTTTGAACACGTTTGCAGGATGAACTGGAGAAACAGCATGGACTGCCTAAAGCAAGATACAGTATGAAACCCAAAGTTATACATTCTTTCCGTCATAAACTCCTGCTTCTATAGCCAACTGGGGTTTAAGTCAAGTAGTTCAAGGCACCAGCACAGGCATTTTAATAAAAATGATTTTAGGGTAGGTGTGTGGGAATTGTAGTTCAGCACCATCAGGAGGGCCAGAAGTTCTCCATCTCTGTTCTAGGGGAACCAGGGATAGCTGGATCTACTGTACTGCATGTGTAACAGTTGCCTTCATGGGGCATATTTCTGGGAGCTGGGGGCTCAACCACTGCTCAATGATGCTGACCCCCAGCTCTTGCTGTATTGTACAACTTCAGAACTACTGAACCCATCACATCTGAGCGCTCTCCAATGTAAAGAACACCATGCAATCAGAGCACTAGCTTCTGGTTCTAGTTAACCCTTCTGCCGGACACCCTACTTTACTACTTGGAGGGTGCTACTTTTGTTCTTTTAAGTTGAGAAAGCATTCAGTTCTGTGATTTCTACCCAGCCCAGCGAGTTTCACCACAGGCGATTATAACGTTTCCAGAAATACTACCATTTTAAAGAACTGCTTTTGAGATTAACTTCACTCTTTTTTGGAGAACTAGACTTCAACAAAACGCATAAAACAAATCCATACTTACCATTGACAAAGCTGTTAATTAACCATGAATACCAGCTATAAGGGGGCAATAAAAAGAATATTTGCATTAAATTAATAAAAATAACATTATTTGCTGTTTTATTTCCTTCCTTCCTTCCTTCCTTCCTTCCTTCCTTCCTTCCTTCCTTCCTTCCTTCCAAAAACAAAACAAAACACACACCAGCACAATACAACCCCTCTTCCCCCACCCTTCTGTTTCCTCCATGCTTTAACACACTGTTTCTCAAACTTAGGTCCCCCGCTGTTGTTGGACTACAACTTCCATCATCCCTGATGATGAGCTAACTAGGGATGATGGGAGTTGTAATCCAACAGCAGCTGGGGACCCAAGTTTGAGAACGACTCCTTAACGTAAGAAATAACAGGTGTACATGGAACTCGCATCTCATGCTTATTTTACATATGCGACCGCAGCTCTCCACCAACTACTGCTTGCCTTCAAGTCATAATCAGAAGCTACACTTTGTGAAGTGGTTTTGTAGCACATTCCTAATGGCCAAACCATTATTTTGATGCAAGCTCTGAACCGGAGCACTATAGTACCACGAGGAACTTGTCATCTCAAACTGGTCAAGCATATATTCTTTGCTACATTAACTAAAGAGAACTCATAAAACAAGGCAGACATTCAGCCACCAGGATAACATTTCCAAATCATTTGCCTTCTTTGACTTTGCAGTATTACAAGTCATTGGCTCAAGGCTATGCAATAGACATTTTAAGCAGTAATTTCAGGTTTCTGAAATAATTCACAGCACCTTACCTTTTGTATTTGATATTAAGCAATGAATAAATTGCACCTCCAATGCACAATGGGTACAGTAAATATGATAAGTATTTCATAGCCTGAAAAAGAAAACATTTTTTTGGTAAACTTTACTCCTATATTACTACCGTTTGCCCTACCGTTTGTCCATTGAGCTCCAGCTGGCATAAATGGATTTCCTCACTTTTATCTTCACGACTGTATCATACAGGTTAGGCTGAGAGATGGTGGCTGACCCAAGGTTACCCAGGATTGGACATAGGGTTCTGTGGTTCCAAACCACCAGCCAGTGTGGTGTAGTGGTTAAGAGCGGGAGACTAATAATCTAGGGAACCCGGTTCACGTCTCCGCTCCTCCTTGGGCTAGTCACACTTCTCTGAAGTCTCTCAGCCCCACTCACCTCACAGAGTGTTGGTTGTGGGAGAGGAAGGGAAAGGAGAATGTTAGCCGCTTTGAGACTCCTTCGGGTAGTGATAAAGCCGGATATCAAATCCAAACTCCTCCTCCTCCTCCTTCTTAAGCACTAAACCAGACTGGCTTTCATTACATTGGAAGTTAATACTTAGAAGTCGATACTGGGAAAGGGCAGAGTCTTCAACAGATGAAATGTCCATGAGCCATTCCAACTCTTGCCTCTGCCCTCAGTACATGATAGAATTTTGTGACACACACATGAAAATGGACCAGGAGGCAGAATGTCATTTCTAAAACTCAAAACCAGTTTCCCACTAATGTAGCATAGACTTTCTACGAACACCCACACTGCAGCTTCAAACTATATTTGCAAAAAGATCAATCCATATGCGATTCCTTATTGACCATTCAATTCAACAGCATGTATTAAACCACTAGGAAGTTCAAAATCTGGAGCACAATGCCATTCGTTTGACAACACTAGTTCTCATTCCTGCCCACCCTTTGACCTGTTGCCTTCATTTTTATACAGCGCCTGGCCGAGGCTCTGTATCAGTTCCTTTCCTTACTAAGAAATTCCACAACAAATATTTTCTATTCAGTTATGATCTACTACATCATGCATCTGAGAAAGTGGCCTTGAGCCCATGAAAATATATGCCATAAAAAATATTAACTGCTTTTTGCCGCAAGAGCAAGGCTACCCCTCTGGATATTAAACTAAATGCTATGTTGCAGATTTCTCTTACCTGGGTATCATACTCCTCAGTTTTCTTCTCAGACTCAGTAAATGCACCAAACTGTATAAAATATAGGAACAGAAGCAATCAGGATGACCATATGCCCTGTTTTGATCAGATCACTTTGCTAAGAAGGGCCAATTTTAAAAATGTAATGGAGAAAGAAATGCACAAACCACTTTACACACTTTACCTAGAACAGATGGAAAAGATTTAGGGATGAAATCCAAGGCTGCCATTCAGTGCCCCACAACCTCCCAAAATCTGTTCTGGAGGACTGGGTGATCCTCCAGAACAGTGTAGAAGGTGGAATGGGGAGCTGCAGAGGCAAAGTGAAAATATCCTGTCCTCCAGTTATGTTAACAGACACCATTGCTAATTCAAAGCAATAACCCCAAGTAGCAGAAACAGGTTAAGGAATCTCATGCTGTGGGCAAGCAGAAGCTTTGAGGGCTGGAATTCAGAGCAGAAAAATGGGAGTGGGGGTGAAGTCAGGAGAAATGCTGCTGCTCTGACCCAATCTGGAATTCTCCATTGCAGGCATCAAGAAAAAATAAAAGTGCCAGGAGACCTAATCCTAGATCCTTTACATTATACATTGTTTGGGCCTTAGTGGCATAGTATGCTATTATCAGTGTGACTCTGGAAGAAAAAAACATTTCGAATGGAGCAAGACGATTTCTATATAAACAGTTAAAAAGTAATTTACCTTCACTGCTGGCACCAGACCATTCCATTCAATTGTCATTTTCAATGCCTTCTTCACTTTCCAAAGCTGGAAGGTAAAAACATTACCTTAATATATTCATGTATTGTTTTATTAACTGATTTCAGTTTTCACGCTGTTAACAGCCGTTGTCAGAAATGAGTCAATGGGCTACAAAGTGGTTAAAATGCCAAATTCATTTTGAATGAAGCTGGTTTTGACCTACTGAAATATACTGGATGAAATCGGTTTAAATCCACATAAAGCTACTTTGAGGATATGGCTGCCTGGGCTCATATGAAACATGTGTGGCAACTCACCTCAATCACTGCCCCGATACCGGCTGGAATCAGCACCAACAAGCTTGTTTGTTCATCCAATAGGAAAAGAAATATTATCACGGTACTGAAGCATCGCCAAAGCACTGCATGGAAGAAATTCACATGAGGACACTTGTGCGAGTTTTAAAATAATGCATTTCTCGAGTTCAGAGAACCCTACACCCAACTTTACTGAAAAGTGGCATTCATCTGTTTTAATAGTTGCATTCCTACATATAACTGGCTCCAGGTCTACAGAGCCTTAGGCAAAGTATCATCAGTGGCTACTCCCAAATGGCTCTGTCCAGAGGCACCTTGCCAAGCAGAGTGGGCAGCAGCAGAACAGGTGGCAAATTCAGGAGTGGCACAGGAAGAACAACAGCATGGGAACTGCCATTTCAATCTCCCTGAGAGCGCACAACATTAGAGACACTGAAGACAGATTAAACAGACATGTTTATAGCCAACTGGTACACCTTTTAGTGCTTAGAGCCAAAGAAAAAAAACCTAAATCAACAGAGCTGCCTAAACTGGGCCAGACGGGCCCTTAAATCCCCCCCTTTTTATCAGTGCTGAAAAGAGCAACAGAACCCATTATAACCCCCCCCCCATGTGCTAGCACTCTGGAGGGATGCTATATCGAGGGAACTCTGCAGCGATTAAAATGATAGCACCCTTGCTTTAGCCACTTGGCACTTGTTTCAACACTGAGAGACAAGTGGGATAAATGTAAAAGGGTCTGGCCACATCAGTATGGGTAGTCCTTGCTGGGACGCCGCATTTGCTCCACCTTCGTATTCGGTAACCATGAAAAGATGGCGCAGAAAACTCATACATTCCATACCTGCTTTTGTAGACATGCCAATCATGCTCTTTTTCTTCTTCCAGAAGCTGATGTCATTTTTGAACGCAAGGAAATCAAAGAGAAGCTGCAAATACCAAAATGCCATTAGATCAGAACCGACCAAAAGAGAGCAGCACAATTACGCTTCTACAGTTGGTAAAGTCTTGTAGGCACTACAACTACTAGGCCACAATGTTTTGAGGGCCATAAGTTCCTCATCCCTTCTCTAGACGACCATGTGAGCCCGCCTCTGTTTTCAGCTTCTGCCTGGCAATGTCTATCCACTTCCATATTGCAGGAAACAATACAGCGGACCTGCAACTTGCTAGGAGGATCAACAGACTGAGTTGGTAGAGTGGAATCTCGGTTCCCGAACAGCTCCATTGCCGTACATTTCGGTTCCTGAATGTTCAGGTCTGTGGAACCCAGCACTGGCAACACCTTATAATTAAGAGTGCTCAAACCAATAGAAAACCCTTCCTCATGTCCATCTCCTCTCAAGTAATCAGTCAGAGGTTCTAATGCTACAAAACCCCAGCACACACTACAATGTAGATCAGCTGCTAAAAGGCCGTAATATGAAAAAAAGATGAGCAGTCAATTTGCATTAGTTTTTATTAATCTGTAATTATATTTACAGATGAATCAGGCAATCTAGCTAATTTTGCAAGCTTCTCCCTCTAGCCAGGGTTCTAACCGTCTCTCTTAATTAACACTGGTATTCCAAATCAATTTCCAGAGACTTGGAGGCCAAGACAAATAAACTTATGCAGCCTTGTGAAACATGTCAAATCATTATTAGCTACATTTTCATTCTCCCTTCCTTCTAAGAAATTCAGGGCATTGTTTTAGTTTCACAACCACCCTGTTAGGTAGGAAGAGAGATTATGCCTGAGGCTGAGATTTGTGACTGTGGGTATTTCAATCTCCTATCTAACATTCTAGCCACCAACCCAACATCTCTCTATCCCTGTCTTAATTTGAACAGAACCTCAAACAGAACTAGTGCTATTCTAAAGAGGAGCTTGAAGTAAGCCAAAGGAATTCCATAATTATTAGAGACACTGTCAGACAGCAACGATCAATACTTAAATATCCACAATTCACTTACATGGAATGCTGCTACAAAGAATGTCAAAGCAAGAAAATAGAGGTTGGTGTCCACAAAAATCCCCTTTACTTCATCAGCATCTTTTTCGGAAAAGCCTAGAAGAATGAAGTGGACAGGACATGGGCTTACAAGCAAGCTGAAATAGAAGTACCAAGTATTCTAAATATAGTTCAAATCTGAGAAGATCAAACACACACTTTCTCTTCCTTTACGTCCTTGAGCAAATAGAATGGAAGTACAACATATATGAATAATTAGACAGGTGTTGTCTATTGATGGAGGACATACAACTCAGCTTATGATTTATGTGCAGATGGTCCTGGTTGAATCTCTGGCAATCTCTAGTTGAAAGAGTACAGGTAGCAGGACCGGGAAAGGATTCTGCATGAGATCTTGGGGAGTAAAAAATGCTGGGCTGGATGGGCCAATGGCCTGACTCAGTATGAGGCAAATTCTTGGGTTATCAACAAGACTTTATAAAAGCGAAACGTCAGCAAATCATAGGTTTTCATTGGCATTACCGATATATTCTGTAATGCACTACACAATGTATTCAACATTGCCCAAAATTATAGGTAAAGGTAAAGGGACCCCTGACCATTAGGTCCAGTTGTGACCGACTCTGGGGTTGCGCGCTCATCTCGCATTATTGGCCGAGGGAGCCGGCGTATAGCTTCCAGGTCATGTGGCCAGCATGAGAAAGCTGCTTCTGGCGAAACAGAGCAGCACATGGAAACGCCGTTTACCTTCCCGCTGTAGCGGTTCCTATTTATCTACTTGCATTTTGACGTGCTTTCGAACTGCTAGGTTGGCAGGAGCTGGGACCAAGCAACGGGAGCTCACCCCGTCACAGGGATTCGCACCGCCGACCTTCTGATCAGCAAGCCCTAGGCTCAGTGGTTTAACCCACAGCGCCCAAAATTATAGTGTGGTAAAAGCTGACTGCAGAGGCACACATACATGGGTCCAATCCACCTCACACTGAAGAACTATATTGCCTTTGAACTTCATCCATTGTGGACACTTGGTTACATAAAACAAGATCCAAATCACTACATTGCCAATATTCATGCATTGCACACACAATGCCAGTTTAGGCCACACCTGGGGAGGTTGCAAGGCTGAATGCCTTCTCAAGAAAATTGTTTTACAAACGAAACAAGCATATGGGGAACAAACTGAGGCTTCAACTATTATTCTCAACATCTCTACCACTTTCAGAATTGTTTGTTCACATGCAGTCTGAAGTGGGACACACCAGGAACAGTTTCACCACTACATCAGTACTGTGTGCATGTATGAACAAAAGAGAAGGGGGGGGGAACAGGACAATTTGGATACTTCTAGCCAAGGGGTGGGAAACCTGCAGCTCTGCAAATGCTGCTGCGCTCCCAGCCTTTGGCCAATAGTCAAGGATGAGTGGAACTGAAATCCCATCAACACCTGTAGGTCCAAAAGTTCTCCACCTCTGCTCTAGACTTCAAAATGGTGTCTTTGATCTTGAATGATACAAATATTACACATCAAAAGCAAGCAGGATTTGTGTTTATCAATACTATTCTTACAGAAACATTCAACCCACTCCATAAACCCAGTGGAAACTGAACCTTACCGAACTGCTGCAGGGAATACACAGCATCTTGCATGTGGATCCAAAACCTCAGTTTCCCCAGGGATATTTTATCATATGACACAGTAAGGGGTAGTTCTGTTGTTGAACGGTTTATAATCTGCATCGAGTTTGAAAACAAATAAAGTAAGAATCATAGATGAACACCGAAAACTATAAACTAGTTTAAGATTACGCCTTCTAAAGGGCAACATCATACAGTGGGCTACTTACAATAAAAAAGCAACATCTTTTTTAAAAAAATTACTGCAGTAGCAACATAACATTACAGATGTAGGATGATACTCAATGGTCTCTACATTCCACTCTTCCAGATTATGCCACATACAACAATAGGTTCAGAGACAGATGGGATTTCTATAATGTGCGATGTAACCCTTTAATGCTCTTCCCCTGGAAGCCCTGAGCCAGGTGGATGTAAGTACCAAGCACACTGCAAGTACCTTGCCTAGAATAAGAGGCCTGCACTCTCCTCCCTTAGTGACATGGAGCTACCCTACTCTTCCCCAGGGTGCATATGCCACCCACTTCAGAGTCAAAGGGCAACAAGTCTGCATGCCTTAGAAATCAGCAGGGCACGGCAGAGTCGTGCAAGGGTCACATGTACAGAGCACAATGCAAAGAGGAGAGAAGGAAAAAGCAAAACATTCTGTATCGCCCTATGAAGTCCCCATGCTACGTGTTGGAACTGCACAGCTAGAATGGGATGGCACACCCCTTTTTAAATATAATTATTTTTATTAAAGATTTTCTTGGGTTACAAAGGTAGTGCAATGTCTCATTATTATTTTTTCCATGCATCATTTTTACACAACAACTTATACAGCCCAACAGGACAACGACAAAAACTTGCCGTCAGCATACAAATCAATATGGCTAACCTAATCAAAACACCCTCCCTCCCCACTCACGCAAGAAACTAAGGATGATCATAGCCAACCACAAATGAACAACCACATTCTAAGACAAATCCTGATCTCTCTCACCAACAAAGAAACACGAACAAACAACAGAGAACCCGCACAAACGACGCTGACGCCGAACCCCTACACCTATCAAGAAAAACAGAAACATCGGCAATCCACCACACCCAACTCCCCATGGCACACCCCTTTTTTCAACTTACACTGCTGTAGCAGAAGCAACAAATGTTCATTGAGAGAAACAAACAATGATAAAAAATGTAAGATGGCATGCTGTAGCTCACCATTAAATCTTTCACTCTGTTGCTCAGCTGATCAATAAACAATATTGGAAGATAATGCACAGTCTTGCCCAACTGAACCCTAAGTTTTAAAACAGATTTTGTTATGAATACAAATAATTATATTTCAATGCAACAAACAAACAAACATACATTACTATATGCAGCTAAAAGTACAAAGAACATAGTCTAGTATCAGCTAAAATATTTCTGCCTAAAACCTAGATGAATAATCTTTACACCAAGCAAACACTCACTTGTTCAAGTTTTCTCAGAGAGAAATGAAACCCAAGTTCATTTAACATTCCAATTTTTAGTCTGGATAACTGTCTGTGGAATTTGGGTGGCTCCTCTACTCAAATGAGCCTTACACAGAACAGTGCCAAGCTAGACAAAAGTCACTGACCCCTCAATTTATGACCCAAGTGTGATGTATCAAGTGGATTGCTAACCATTGGGGGGGGGGGAGTTATAAGATGAGTGATATCTTGAGGCAATGGAATCTGACTCAAAACTATTTGGGGGTGACACACGAGGGTTGATTTTAACACATGCCTGTAAAAATCTACTTTGTGACAGCAAAGCAAAGAATGAGTATCTGCATTTTTAGCCCCAATGTTTGAGATAGCCTAAGCCAGGCATCCCCAAACTGCGGCCCTCCAGATGTTTTGGCCTACAACTCCCATGATCCCTAGCTAACAGGACCAGTGGTCAGGGATGATGGGAATTGTAGTCAAAAACATCTGGAGGGCCGAAGTTTGGGGGTGCCTGGCTTAAGCAAAGGAGTGATATGGCAAAGGGAACACAGCAAACTTCATGGCTGAATGGAGAGGTGAACATACATCTTTCTGCTCTAAGCCCAAAACACCAGACAGCCACGACTTTATCACGACTTGCTTTAGAAAAGCCCCCAACCCATTAAAGTCAGTGCTCAAAGTCTAAGCCATTTGCTAGTTCTGCTCTTAAAATGAGGCCACTGGCACTATAGCTGCAGTAGAGAGTATATTGAAAGTAAACATGTAAACCATGGGTAAGCAAACTAAGGCCTGGGGGCCTGATCCGGCCCAATCGCCTTCTAAATCTGGTCTGCGGACAGTCCAGGAATCAGCGTGTTTTTACATGAGTAGAATGTGTCCTTTTATTTAAAATACATCTCTGGGTTATTTGTGGGGCATAGGAATTCGTTCATCCCCCCCCCAAAAAAAAAATAGTCGTCGTCCCCTGCCAAGGTCTGACGGACAGTGGACTGGCCCCCTGCTGAAAACGTTTGCTGACCCCTGATGTAAACAGTGTTAGAAACTAAGATATGAAATCGAGGAGCTAAATGGCAGCTTAAACTTAGGTTATGGGCGCAACAACAGAATGTCTAGGTGCACTTTTTTATAACAAGAATACAAAGCTGAAAATGAATAAACTGCAGCTAAAATATTATGTTCATTTTTCACATGGTCTAGTCCTTCCCTTGCCCACCCCCTAATATTCTTAAGAGGGTCTCTTCTCCAGTATTCAGAGTAGCTGGAAGTGAGAAGGCAGAAAAAAGTCCTCCTTTCCTTCCATTCTGCAGTTTAAAACTGAAATCTTAGGCACAGTACCGTGCCCAGAGCTCAGAAACTGCTCACGCTAATGAAATTCCCTATCGCAAATTGTTCCTAGAACAATGGGAGTTTTGAACATTTCCTGTAGATGTTATTAAAGTATTCATATTTTGGTAGAATTTTGGATTAGCAATTTTAAAAATACTTACATTTTCATGTATCTGTGCACATCAGCAGGGAGAGAGGATCCATCAAAGACAAAGTCTTCTACCATAACATTTAAGGTCAGCCTGGACCTCCAGTGTGAGACAGGCTCATCTAGAGCATAATTCTGCTTTTTTTCTGCTTCAATTTGCTGCTCAATAAAAAGAGATACAAAAGTTATTTCAGAAATCCAGGCTTTTAGGCAGAAATATTACAAAAAAGGTGACAGTATGGTCATGATTGCTTTCAAACTCTAATCTTCTGCTTTTCCATCTTTATGGAGCAGACATTACAACCTAATCCAAATAGTTAAGTAAAGCTTCCATTCCTTTCTCCAAACAAATCTCATGGTTGATGGGGAGACACTCCTGGTGCCTTCATTACATAAGTTTAGGTGCCGGGTGAAAATGTTTTCCTTTAACCATGGTTCATTCTGCTGGTTGGCATTTCTTAGTGCAGAAAGTACTGATCTGATGTGTAGAAATCTTTCCTATTCTAAATAATTCAAGAGGGTTCTGGAAGCTTCTCTGTGTGAAAGAAACAAGCAGAAGGTTCATGATGTTTGGGTTATACCTTCAGAGAAGCTGAGTACAGCTGGCTTAAACTGATTGTTCTCTCTTTCTGTCAAGGTCATGCTAACTATAATAATAATGCCAGAAGGAGCCTGCGTCTCACTCTCTTTCTGTCTCTCTTTCCTTCTGGTGTGGTGTTCTGTATACTGTATAGTGTTAAGGTTTAGTCTTATTGTAAGTTATTGTAAAATTAAGCTAAGTCTGCTGCTGGATTTCTTATGGACAGTGCCAATCCTGAATGTATTGGATTTGTGACCATTACGCTCATTTGCCTTCAGTAGAAGTAAAGCTCTGCTGGATGAAATACAATTGCCTCTGGTTTATTTTTGGGGGGGAATCCTGCAATGTGTTTAAGTTTTTACTCTGCTAACTGTACATTGGAATTCTACTCTGGATCAATATATGAGTAGAATAAATGACAGATTCTATGGCCTTTTAAATGTGTTTGTGGGAGGGGAGCTATTGGTTTGTTTTTATTTTATCATGTATTATGTGTTCTAATTTTGAATTTTTATACTGTGAACTACCCTATGATCTTTGGATGAAGGGCAGTATAACAATTTGATAAATAATAATAATAATAATGACAACAATAGCTTCAAAAATAGTGAGCAGAGTAACTAGGGATCTAATCGCTCTGCAAGCAGGCACTGAGTTCAAAATGGTGGCTCAGAAATGTAAATCTAATCTATAAATATATAGAATAGCAAATAGCAAAACCACCAAATACCCACCAATCACACAGGATGAACTACAGACTCAGCATCCAAACAGTCCACCTCTTATTCAGAAGTCAGATTAACTCACATCACCCTCCCCGGTTGCACCAATATTTCACCTAGGAGCAAGTCCATCCACAAACCATTGCCCAGAGTGAGTGTCCTCACTCTCATCACACTCTGAAAGAGCAACCCAAAGAGTTATCAGGGGGCTCCACTGGGGTTGACGGGCCATCATAGCAGCTTCCAAACAGATAGGCTTCACCCATGGAAAATAGCTACGACTATAAAGGTAAAGGGACCGACCCTGGGGTTGCGGCGCTCATCTCGCTTTACTGGCCAAGGGAGCTGGCGTACAGCTTCCGCATCATGTGGCCAGCATGTCTAAGCCGCTTCTGGTGAACCAGAGCAGCGCATGGAAATACCGTTTACCTTCCCACTGGAGTGGTACCTATTTATCTGCTTGCACTTTGATGTGCTTTTGAACTGCTAGGTTGGCAGGAGCAGGGACCGAGCAATGGGAGCTCACCCCGTCGCGGGGATTTGAACCACCGACTTTCTGATCGGCAAGCCCTAGGCTCTGTGGTTTACTCTTGCTCTTTATGTGTGAGCCTAGGTAGCCAAACATTCTGGCTCATTTGGCAGTTATTTACATAAAATGCGCATCATGTACACTTAAACTCACCTCCAAATTCTACTGAAGGGCAAAGGTTTCCTACTATGGCCAGTAACTGCCACAGCTCTGCTTTCAGAGAAATGAATTGAGCATGTGCATTATCTAAGCACGCCCACTTGCAGGTAGAAAATAATTCCGAACGTGCTTAGTTTAGCAAAGTTTTCATGTGCACTATTTTTACTTGGTGAATTATTCAGTGGAAGTACTGCAAAATGTCAGAAATCTCCCAATAAAAAAAGAAAGAAAGCCTCTCACCTGTGTGATAGATTCTCCTGTAAGAAGATTAATTTCTTCTGGTTTAGGGACCATATAAGTAGTCAGAGGGCTTACTATATGCACCTGCTTGCCATCATGCCAAGGCAGAATTCCAGCATGATGGAGAAATATGTAGGCATATAATGTCCCATTATTTCGTGTTTTCTTTGGTACTGAAACGTTAACTGTTCTGAAAATGAAATAAATACATTAATTATACAAATAACGTTTATGCTTTTTCTTCGCCATGAGATGCGATCGTTAGCAGTTCTGCCTCAACCAGGACTAACAGCGTTTTAGACACTTGAAGTGAGATATTCTGATAAATTTAGAATTTTTAGATTAACTTTTAAATGTCTTTTAGAAGTAACAGATTCATATTTCTGTTTGGAGTCTGACTGATTCTACATTCTTTGATTTTGTTCTAATGAAGCATTTCAGATCTCCAGGAATTTTAACCGCCACATTTGATGCACACCAACCATAACCCAATCATGGGACAGAAACCACCTCTTCTGTCTGTATGTAGGAACAGTGATGAGGAAGCTCACCTCTATGTTGTGTTTTTGAAGGGAGCAGTCACAGCACTTTCTCCTAAAAAAGCTACGTTTTCCCATGGAAGTTTGTAGCGGAAGGGGAGAAAGTAAAAGTGGTTTCCTCCCACTTTTGCCGAGTTTGGTTGGAGGCAGCAGCAAGGCAGAAACTCAACTTATAAGAGAGAAACTACTTCTTACTTCCCCCTTCCAATTTTCCATTGAGCAAAGCAAGGATTGTTTTTCCTTTCCACTGAGATTTTGCAGGAGGTGAATTACCTGAATCTTCTACAAAGGACCTTCCTTCCTCAAGTTTTCTGCACACATCACACACTCAAGGAAATGAAGGGAAGGGGCAACCACTTATGATGAGTTTTGTTACTAAAGGCTTCTGAATACTTACACCCACACCATGAACAAATCCTGACCAGAAAATCAAAATAGATGGGCTTAGAACTTCAATCTAAGCACACTTATCTGGAGCTAAATCCCCTTAATGAAAATTAGACTCACATCCTTCTTTTCAATTAGCATGCTAAAAATGGGCGCAAGGCATACAATTGTAAGCTACTTTGAAATAATCAGTAAAAGGCAGAATACACATGATTTAAACCAAGGGAGTGAAATAAAACTATGACTTGGGGAAAAAAATCATGAAAAATGCGAGGCAAGATCTACCCCAGTGGTTCCCAAACATTTCCCTCCAATCTACTGAGAATTTTGGCAGAGTCCTTGAGAATTTCTCTGCCTCTTGTAGCAATTGTAATGCACTGTGCATATGCTGTATGAATCTATTTTTACAGTCATGCCACAGACAACCTCAATCGCACATCACAGGTGGTCCACCAGCCACAAGTTGGGAACCCCTGATCCAGCCACAGTTCAAACACTTCGAAGACAGTCATTTCAATGATAAATATTACAGCACATGCTTAACTCTTACGCTAAATACATGCATCTTAAAAGAAAACTATACAAATCCATTAATACCTTTCAAATTTGGACTCAACGTCAAAGTTATCCACATTCAAAACCAGATCAATATTATTTTCAGTGCCTATGTTTGATCGTGTGGTCGTGTAAACGCTTAGCTGAAAGAGAAAAGGGACAGTCAATGCTTCCATCATGTTGCTATGCTGGGTGCGGTGCTGCATTTATTCCCTTTATCTGCTGCCAACCCCCCCCCCCCAAACTCAAGGCCAGCATGTTTTCAGCTTGCAAGCCACATTGCCTTTGTGACATCTAAAACGCGGATGCCACTTGCAAGGGGTGCCTTCCCATACGAGGATGTCTGTGTCTGGATCATAGAGTTCTCGCTGGGATATAGAAGGAAGTGGTCACATGCAGACTATGAAACTCACTTGCCATGGAAGGTATGACAGCCCCCCCCCCAATGTTCATGAAGACCTTTTTATTCCAGCATGCTGTTTCATGTATGCATTTTTAGTTGATGACTCTTCTACCCCCCCCGCCATAGTCTACTTTAATAATTTTATTGCTTTAATTGCTCACTTGTTATTTGTTTCATTAAACTGATGCAACTCTTCTTGACCATCTCTTTTTGAGACTGAAAGTGTGGGGTATGAATCTTCTAATCACTGTATCTTGAACAGAGATTAGATTCCCCACCTGCTCCAAGTTTATGAAGCGCTGTGAAGGGATGGAAGTTGCCTGCTTCTGTAAACACTGTTATGAGTTTATTTATATGAGTTGCCATATGTTTTGGCCCCCTTTTCTAGTACAGCTGCTTATACCCATCAGTGGGTAGTGATGACGATTAAAGAGCAAGGTGCTCCTTTCCAAATCTATAATTCTACAGTCTAGTGCAGAATATACAAATCTGTTTCTTTCCATCCTCCTGCTTGAGACTTTCTGCTCCTGACAGCACAATATACTAATAAAACTGACAGGGCAAAGAGAGCAGCATGCAACACCCAGCCTGTCATGCTGCTCCTTCTCTCTCCCTCCCCCCTCCCTAGAGTCCACTACAGTGGGACAAAGTTACACTGTACTTGACTTTACAATGCACTGTAAATAAAAGGTGTTAATATGGTACAAGAAAACACAGACCATCTTTTTGATAGAAAAGTCAAATAATAATACTAGGAAATGCATGGCACCCGGTTGTAAAGGCCTCATATCATTCTTATGCTGCCTAGGAATTTGAAATAACTCTTTTTAAAAAACGTAATTGAGAGTGGGTACTTTTATTTTTCAACAACCATAAGCTTAGCATTTTTACAGCACTTTACAGAACACTTAAAGCTATTCACATGTATCTCGGTAATCCAGGCATAGGCAAACTCAGCCCTCCAGATGTTTTGGGACTACCACTCCCAGCATCCCTGACCACTGGTCCTGTTAGCTAGGGATTATGGGAGTTGCTCAGGGCCGGCCCTACAGCCAAGCTGGGTGGCGCAGGGCACCACGGCGCCGGCCTGCCGCGCAGCTGGGCCCACGGCAACCCCGCTGTGCCTGCCCGCCCGCCCGCTGCGCAGCAGCGCCTGTGGCAGCCGTGCTGTGCGCGGCGCCCGCCCAGCCACCACGCCGGGAAACGGGGCGGGGGGCGCCAAAGGGATCCGTCGCACCATGGCGCCAGGGGCGCTTAAGACGTCCCTGCCTGTGCTACTCCTTAGAACTCTGCTCAACAGCAACTTTTGCCAAATAAGAACTGAAAAAAGTAGGGTGGCCTTGGGCCAACTGGACTGCTGCTTAGTTGTAGTGCCATAAGGCTGGATCAAGGATCTCTAGGTACTGATTCCTACACTTTTCAGCAATCTTGCATAGTCAGCATCGTCACCCCATATTGAAGAAGGGCAACGATGCCTGGCAAGAGCAATTTGCTCAAGGCTTTAATTATGAAGTGGGGTTAGCAGCAGCACTTCCTGGTTCACAGTCCAAGTCAGACAAAGGATGGGCAGAAGGAAAGCAGGCTGAAGAGATTATGTAGCACATGCTTCACAGGTCAGTTTGCAGCAGACCACCTAGCACTGTCCATTTGCTGCTCCAAGATCCTTGCAAAGCATACTGTACCAGATGGGCCTTGGCCTATCCCAGGAAAAAGGGATTCCTCATAACTTACCGTAGCAGAGGTTGGCTATATTAAAATGAGACCCTTACTCTGAAAGTTTCGCATTGATTGGTTAGTTGGTTGGTTGAGAGTTTACTCAAATACCACTTTTGCACAATGAGCTTTGTCCACCAATAGTGGCTTACAACATACCTTAAGGGGTAGGGAAGAATGCTGAGGCAGTGCAAATATACAATATGCCACTGTACAGATACTGTTGGGCACACGGGGGTGGGGGATTGTGAATAAAAGAAGAAAAAAACCAGATTGTGCAAGGCTGAAGACTGCTCACACACAGCTGTCTATGCCTTTTAGGTGACGTGTCCCTCCTCACCTTGGCACCGAGTAGGCTGGACGGGGAGGAGGATATGAACTTGCCTCTTAAAAGGTTTTTATACACACACACACAGAGAGAGAGAGAGACTGCTGATAGAGATATTTCTATGATACATAAACACTCAAAACCAACCAACGAGGCCACTTGGGTAGCTCCGTTGGCGTTGAAAACATGACCAAGGTCATAGGTTCTTCCCCCCTTCCGGCCTATTCCTGCATTGCGGGGGGTGGGGGGTGGGATAGATGATCCCCCGGGTCCCTTCAAATCTAGGATTTATTTGAACCAACCGACACCCCCAAATTGATTTGCCTCGGAAAGGAGATGGGAAGGAGAAAGGGGAGAACTTGAGGAGTTTTTATGCTTCTCTCCCACTCCTCCGGATTTTACTTACCCCACCCCACATGGTTGCAAAAACGCGGTGACATATTTCCGTCATACAACGGCATTTAATTTACTCAAGTAAATAAAAGAACAATCGGACTCCCCCATCCACCCATTGATTGCCCCTCTCCCCCGCCCACTGATTGCCCCCTTCCTCCTCCCTCCGCCCATTCATTGCCCCACTCCCCCTTCCCTATCCCCTCCCCCTCCGCGCCTCACCTGCAGTTTGGGCCTCCGCGCCAGGTAAGGCCTTATGCAGCCGTCGTTGGCGTCGTTGCCCCGGGCGGCGGCGAGGCAGGGCCGGGTGTGGACGATGCCGTACATCACCCAGCAGGTGTGCGCCACGTAGACGGCGAACAGCCCCACCGCCAGCCCCGTCAGCGAGCTGCGCCTCGGCAGCATCGCCCCCGAGAAGCGCCGCGGAGGCCGCCGCCGCCGGCATCGACCGCCCGGACCACACGCGGAGGCCCCCTAAGGCAGGCGCCGAGCACCGGGAGCAACGCGGCCGCCCTGGTAAGCGGCAGGATCCGACCCCCGGCCCACTTTCTGCCTCAGGCTCGGAGCTCTCTCTCCCTCTTCCCTCAGCAGCGGGAGGCCGGTCGCGCTCCGCCCCACGGCATGCCGGGAAGTGTAGTCCCGCCCCTGCCGTAGCTCGGAGGGCGTGGCCTGTCTCTGTCTCAAGCCGGCGCGGCGGGGAGGGCTTTTTGCACCTTTTCCCTCCGCTCTCGGGATATTGGGGCAGAACTCGGCGCTGCTGGCCCTTAAAAAAAAACCCATCAAGTAGTATTAAATGCTCGTCCATGGGGGGGGGGGGGAGGCGGTGAGGATTAGGTCGCACCAGGTGTTATTTCTTCCCTTTCCACCTGTGTGTCTGTGGACAAGGTTACGCCCACTCGCATCTTGGCGTCTGATGGAGCGGATTTTTCAATACATGTTGGAAGGCTTGCCTTGGATGGATGCAATTTCCCAGTTAGGGGTTCTTTACTTGACTGGAGAGGATATACAGTATATATATTTGCATGGGCTGCCAAATCCAGTGGCCTTAAAAAATATCTCAAACGAGGTTTGCTTGTTTCAAAGCAAGTTTTTAGTCCTCATGAGTATAACGGCAGGCTTTGATATGCACCTGCAGCAATCGTCCAAAAATTCAGTGGCTTGCATAACTCCATTTCCCACTTGGTTATCTCCATCTGTTTAGTTTATATGCAAATGAAGACTTAGTGTAGTGGGACCTGCAAGTTGAAATACTGCTGCTTCTGTTGAAATGAAGACAGGCACCCACAATCCCAATATTCTGGCACTTGTTTTATGGAAGCTGAATGATTTTCCTGTGCACCTTGATTCTCTCCCCCCCCCCAATAGTCATCTAAATAAAGTATATTCCTATATAAGTTGGTCACATGGTTATTGCGGTGTTCCTTTTCTGCCGTAATTGTGCAAAACTGCACTGCTCTTCAAATGGCACGCCGTGCTATTGCTATGGTAAAAGCGAACTAGGAAACATTCCAGCAGCTGTTGCAGGAATGGACATTGCAATTTTCTGAACAGTTTACTGTCCATTTACTGTCTTTATTTTTCCCGATTTAAACTATAAAATGGAGGTTTTCTTGAGTCAAAATGAGAGTACCCCTAAACATGTTTTTAATAAAAAGAACAATGGTTTTAGGGTGTTTGTGGATGAAGAAATATTTTTGACAGCTTAGAACCAGGTCCCATATTTGTGTTCACTTGCAAGAACACATGCCTAGTTTGTACAAATGAATCTATATAAACTGATCATTTCTCCTCCAAGAAGTACCTCCTCCCCTATTTAGCAGTTTCTGCTGCAAATTTGGACAGGGTGCATGTGCATTAAAATAAACCAGCAGATTTTGTTCTGATCTTGAGATCAGAAACATACGCCTTCGGGATTTAATTTGTGTCTCCCTTTTCCCTTTTATCGCTGATGTGGAACAATGAGAGTCCTACCAAATGTATAATAGTTCCCCCTACATAGGGTGGTAGGTCACTAATTTTACTCAGAGTAGACCCATTTAAATTAATAAACGGAACTAAGTTAGGCCCGTTAATGTCAACTAAGTGATATTCAGAATAGACCAATAGACTACTACCCATTTTCTCATTTTTTTTGTGGCCCACTTAAAAAGACATCCCACTACAACGTAAAAAAATACTAATGAAAGCCAAATACTTTGCTTGGCCCCTGTTCTTTTAATTTGTCTCCGTATTAAAAATTCAGCTTACAGAAAGCCAGTCAGAAGAAAGGAAAAAACAAAACAAAACCCAACCAGGCAAAATGAGCAGTGATTCTATAGTGCATAAATAAAAATCTTGAAATAAGACACTTTCCTAATGTTTAAAAACACCAGATTTATTTTAAGGTAATCAGCATGTCTCATAACGGTAAACCATTAAAAGCCATTATTATTTTGTTCCTTGGCTTGGTTCATTTTATAGCACTTTACAATCAGTAACGAAGACACAGAATTCCACTCACTTGACAGTTACAAAAAGAGAGATTGCTCAAAGTGAGGTATTTCCTTTAGGAAATTGGTGGATAGTACTGATAGCAGGTACAGTCAGACTATATAAACTTCAGACATTGTACAAAAAAGTAACATTCTTTGAAAGATGATTTCAGTAGACAATGAAATGAAACATTTCAGCACTGAGAAATGCCTGTGCTTCCACTCCAATCCAGTGCAATGGCTACATGACATCATTGTGTTGATGTAACAGCTGGTATACCGTCCTCATCCAAAGCATTTATTTGCTGACGTAACAAGTGGCTGTAGATCCAGCCAGGCAAAGTATGCTCTTGTTTGAACTATGGTTAATGCCATTTATTTTATCATGGAAACAACTGCCTTTGTATATGTACATAACAGAAAAGCAAGTGGGAAAGCTACTTCTGTATCAGAAATGTTGGTTCCATGATTCTTAGCTTAAATCAGTACAGTACAATACATCATGCGTATTACGCAAAGATACAGCATTAGAAAACTGCCCCCCGAGTTATTTTATCTCTCTTTAAATACAGGAAAACTTGATTCAGTAGCACTGATTGCCATGGAATGTATATCACTGATTTAATGTAAAGCTAAAGGTACCCCTGACCATTAGATCCAGTCGCGGACGACTCTGGGGTTGCGGCGCTCATCTCGCTCTATAGGCCAAGGAGCCGGTGTTTGCCTGCAGACAGCTTCCGGGTCATGTGGCCAGCATGACAAAGCCGCTTCTGGTGAACCAGAGCAGCACACGGAAACACCTTTTACCTTCCTGCTGGAGCGGTACCTATTTATCTACTTGCACTTGATGTGCTTTCGAACTGCTAGGTGGGCAGGAGCTGGGACCGAGCAACGGGAGCTCACCCTGTCGTGAGGATTCGAACTGCCGACCTTCTGATCACCAAGCCCTAGGCTCTGTGGTTTAGACCACAGCGCGGATTTAATTGCTACTAAAGTCAAACGCATTAATTTCCTCATCAAATAGCACAAATAGGATAAAGGTATTGTCATATCAGCAAAGGTTATTGGTCCAATTAAGAGTCCCGTCCCCCCCACTTTAGGCAGTGGCCCATTTGGGTATCACAGTAGCAAAGCAGTCTCCAAACTGACCTGTTCAAGAGACTAGTATTTTTTCTCCAAACTAAATCATGTTAAAAATAATAATAATATCACAAATGTAGTAATGCTAGACAATATATATAAACAGGACACTAGAGTTTGATTTTTGTATTCACAACAATTTTCAAAAGGTTTAAAAACATCAAATAATGGTTCAATGTTTTGAAGCCCCCATCAAAATAATTTTTGTCCGTAATGGCTATGCAGATATCAGGAGATACAAAAAGATATAGAAAATGACACCACTGCAACAATCTTGGAGATAGTTTAATAAACTGCTGTAACTTGTAAGTTATAAAGTACTTCATACAAAGCTAGTAGATGTGTAGGGCCACAAATGTAGTTACCTTGGTCCTTAAATTATGAATTTCAGAGCTTGTTTAAGAGGAGCTAGTTACATATTAAAGTTCTAAGGTATAACAATTATTACTTTAAAATGCTTTTACTCCCCTAAAAATAATCATAGAAAAAACAGTAGTCCATGTAAACAGAACACAAAAACGTTTCACCAGCTACAGCAAACTGACATCTTAAATGTATCCTATTACTTGTGAAATATCTATATCTCCCATTTTTTTTATTAGAAAGTTCAAACTTAATGCTGGCTTATTTATACTTCTGCTCTTCAAGAAGTGTACAGATTGATTTTCACAGTATAAGGTGAGATATGTGGAAAATACGTATTATTAAGAGCTTTCAAGATTTTCACTCTTACACTTTCATCACCCGAAATACATTTTTCATGTTTGGTAGGTATTAAAAATATACATGTCATGTTTTGAAATGACTTCTAAAGTCAGATATTTTGTTTTCTAGCAGTTTGTCAGCATGGACATCGTTTGATTCAATTTTGGTCCCATTTCTACATTAGATGCTTTTAGAAATATGAAATTATGGCTGTGACTTAAATTTTTTACTTGTTTCATATGCACAGAAGACTCCCACCCTACCTAATATCACATCACAAACTCTGAATTTCAAAAGCAATTTGTCAGACAGCAAAGGTAGAAACTGTTGCCTAAGAAACACAAGTCCAGAGGCCACTGGATAAATGTGGAACTAGTCATGAGATTATTTGGATCCTGAACAGTTTCTAAACATCACTTTAACCTTCACAGGCTTAAAGATGAGGCCCCGTATTTTTATTTTAGCAGAGGTATTTTCCTTCTCATTTTCAGCAACAGTAAAATTGAGAACACAGATGCCTACAGAAAAGGAGGTAGACTTGGAATAAATGCAATGTCTAAGAAAATAGATTCAAGATGGATGCTCCCACATCTGCCTTACAACTCACAATATGAGCTCAGGATTCCCAATCACTCTCTAGACTTGGCCCTTGGCCTCAATGCTGTAATGTGATATTAGAGCCATTAAAGTCAAATAGTCAAGACGCTTGGGAAGCTTATAGTGACTTGCTAGTGCCAAAAGCAGTGCTGAACTTCATTACAGTGGTACCTCGCTAGACGAATGCCTCACAAGACGGAAAACTCGCAAAACGTAAGCGTTTTGCGATTTCAATGGAGACTCGCAAGACGAAGTTTCCTATGGCACGCTTGGCAAGACGATTTTTTTTCGTCCCATAGGGTGCCTCGCAAGACGATTCCCCCCGTCTTGCGAGGCACCCTATGGGAAACCGCACTACAATGCGTTCCTATGGGAGCCGCTTCGCTGTTAACATATCAGTCTATGCACTAAGCCAAGTGTTAAAATGTTCCCCACTTCCCTAAATTTTTGAGAGGCGGCAAGGGTATCCTTGTGACAGAATTTTACACAACCTTTCCTCCAGAAATGTCTATCTTATAAAGACTATAGATGATCCATCATTAAAGTTTCATGTGGGGGGGTGGTTCATGAGTTCATGTGACCAGGAGGAGCAAAAAAGGCAGGACTTCAGAGAAACTTTACCATGTAAAAAGCCAGATGTCAAACCCTTACAAGAGGAGAAAGCTGCTGGACTGAGTATATTTGAAACTCTTAACTAGGAGGAGGGATAGCTTGTTCAGAACACTCATTGGTGCTGATCTGTGACAATTCCACTATGGTTCAAATTAATCTTGCATAGACTATTATTGTTCACACCAGAAGTAGTGGTTATTCAGGGGGGCAGAATGTATAAAAGCCATACAGGTAAGGAGGGGCCTGTAAGAGGTCCATGATGAGGTCCATAATATTTAGATGTCAGCACCAAAAAGAGGTGTAAATGAAGAGGACAAATAAAAGGGTTGCAATTAGCTCAGTGGACAGAAAACCTATATTTACATTTCTTTTAAGTACAGAAATATTAACCCCCCCTCGAGATCTTTAGCATGGGAAACATTTCTACTTTGAATCAGAAACTGCAAGTTCAAAATAAGAGGCCAACAGATATTTTAAAAGTTTTATCCTTGCTCATTTGTTTTTAAAGGAAGGAATCCATTTTCTGCAAATTTTATTGATTGTCTGACAATGATGAGAAATCACAATGAGAGTCAATGCCTATCAACTTTGATTGTCGGAAAAGCAACTAGCTTCTAAATCAGAGAGCCAAAGTCAAATCCAAATTCTGAAATTAATCCTAGACTGGTTTTGCACTTTTAGAAATGTTGAGAAACTATTACTTCTCCCTGTTCTGAAGTACTGAAGTTTGTCGTCACGAACTGCCACTGACACACTTTTATCTGGACATTTATTGCCTTAAGCAGCAAGCCTTTAATTAAATAGCAGGAAGGCAAGGGCAGTGAATGCAGTTTAATCCTTCCATTTTGTGAGATAATCTCCCCTAAATTTGTTTACCTAAATTGGTTTGATAATGTTCTTAGCAAGAGGCTTGAGTGGGGAAGCATCCGATTATGGATTTGATCTGAAAATAAAGTGTTCTTACAACATCTATGTTTAATACAGAGAAGTAAAATAGATATTGTCATGTTTGAGAAATTGATGCCACAGTAACTTTGCTCTGTAACCTTGCAATTAGATAATTCAGTTGTGATAATTGGAAAATGTTGATGCAATATATTTTGCCTTATTCATGTAATTCAGGCACCCCCAAACTCAGCCCTCCAGATGTTTTGGGACTACAACTCCCATCATCCGTAGCTAACAGCACCAGTGGTCAGGGATGATGGGAGTTGTAGTCCCAAAACATCTGGAGGGCCGAGTTTGGGGATGCCTGCTCTAATTATTTGTCCTTATCGGTTTCCCCCCAATCTGAAATAGAAGAGGCACACTGAGATTCCTTTGATAAACCACACTGGTGATTTCATCAATAAAATTACAGAAAGTTAGGCCTCAAATTAATTTTGCAGACAGCTGTATTGCACAATTTTACCTTAACTTCCCATATTTGGATACCTCTGACTCCAGATACAGCAAGTCTTCTGTGCTACTGCAAAGCAAAGTACTGTAGTAATTTATTAGGACTACGCTTTGATCATGGGGAAAACATATAACACATGAAGAAGTGGTCATGTTGTATGCTTGTTATATGGGCATTTTATTTTTATTTTATTTAGAATAAATGAGGCTATGTAAACATGATCAGTTGTGTCTCGGTTACCATTTCACTATAGCTTTGCATGGAAAGGAGTGTTTTTAAATGTCAGCCACACTTGGAAGCTCCTCTGGTGCCTCAAAGGAGCCAATGAATTCTATTCCACTGTTAAACTTGCACCTGCCAAGGTTGGACAGATCAGGACTGCATGACTCCACACAACCTAAACAAAGCTCCAGCTATCTAGGTTTGTGCCCCTTTAAAACAGAAAGCCAAAAACTAAGTTACAATTAGCACTATGCACATTGGTTCACAAGCCCAGCACTCATCCTGGCTCAGGCAAGGGAACTTTTGCCATGCTTAGTTCTGTTTCCACAAATGCTGGGCTTGTTGTTATGCATGAACTGGGAATTGTGGCTTAAGTCCAAGTTAACTTCAAACCATGTTTATGATGCTAGCTGGCTTAACTTATCCAGAGTTAAATCCTTTAAATCACATCATGACGCACCAGAACACTGAAAGCAGAAGTTGTTCTCCCAGCCATGTGAGAGGAAGAGGAAAGGAGAGTGTGTGAGCTTGAGACTTCGCTTAGGCTCACCCAGGCTCAGGCATAGGCAAATTCGGCCCTCCAGATGTTTTGGGACTACAACTCCTATCATCCCTGACCACTGGTCCTGTTAGGTAGGGATGATGGGAGTTGTACTCCCAAAACACCTGGAGGGCTGAGTTTGCCTATGCCTGTGCTAGAACATGGTTTAAGCATCACAAACACAAAACATTCCAGCTTGTAACTTCCCTGCAAAACGCCTTTTTTTACCATGTCAGCCCCTCATTGTTTAACCCAAAGGCTCTTTCTCTGGGCTCTGCTTAATTTTAGCCGGAGCTTACCAGGTGTCAGCTTTGAGAGCTTTTATTCAAAGACAGACATTTGAAGGAATACGGTAATTAAGAGAGCAAGCATAACCAGATCTCACACAAGGTATGAAGGCAACAACCTTCCAGATCAGAATGGGTGGTTCCCACGCAAGCCTGAGCCTTGATGCTTTTTAAAACTAAACCAAAGGCAAAGGAAAAAAACCCAACAGCTTAACCAGCAGACCTTTGGAGGAGAGAACCAAGGGAAGCGAACAGGAGATTTGGGAGGGAGGGAGAAGGAATGAGATAAAGTGTGTCGCTGAAGAATGGCACTGGCAGCTTATTACAGACTTTTAAACTATGGTATGAGCTGGAACTCTGAAAAAACATTGCAGGATGGAATGTTCCTTTTCAGGGTTTCTGCCACCAACACTTTCTCCTAAACTCTATCCCACCCACTCCAATTTTCTGTTCCACCACAAATGCAGTAAGGATGCTATACCGTACTTTAGGTTCCTGTTGCTTTTATTCCCACAACCCTCCCATCTTGTGCTTGGATGGTGCTAATTTGGCTACCTAAGGATCAACACTTCAGAGAACACTATTACCAAGGAATCACCCCCCACTCTCAGGGTAGCTAGAATTCTGAGGTTTCCCCCCCTAAAACCTGAAGCTTGTTGCTTTCAGGAGGCAATCTAAGAAGTGTTAGAAACTAAGATATGAAAGCTAGGAACTAAATGGCACCTTAAACCTAGGATATAGGTCGGCAACGTCCGGCCCATGGGCCGGATGCGGCCCACGGAGGCCATTTATCTGGCCCACAGACCGCCCGTGAACCGAGCCACCCGCTCGGTAAGTCCCCTGTGCACTGCGCTATACCAGTGCGGCACAGTGACTCGCCGAGTGGCGCCAGAAATTGCGTCTGTGCAGCCGCAGAAGTGATTTCTGGCACTGCAGACATTTTGGACATGGACAGCGTGGGCAACGGAATCGCTTCTGCGCATGTCCGGTGCATGTCCGGCCCACGGACAATCGTCCATGGGAATGATCCGGCCCACAGCCGGAAAACGTTGCTGACGCCTGACCTACGTTATGGGCACAACAGCGGAATGTCTAGGTGCACTTTTTAATAACAAGAATACAAAGCTGAAAATGAATGAACTGCAGCTAAAATATGTTAGCTTTTCATATGGTCTAGTCCTTCCCCTGCCCACCTCCCTGATATTCTTAAGAAAGTCTCTTCTCCAGTTTTCATAGAGTGGGAAGGCAGAAAAAGGACCTCCTTTCCTTCTACTCTGCAGTTTTAATCTAAAATCTCAGGTGCATGTGCCCAGAGCTCAGAAACTGCTTGTGCAAATGAAATTCCCCATTGCAAAATGCACCTAGAACAATGGGAGCCTCAAACACTGCAATCTAATCCTTCAAATTCAAGAAATGGGATCTAATGCAACTCACTTGACCCAAATTCACATGTAACACATTGGCTGAGATCGTACGAAGATAAATTTACGCAAATGATTACACATGCTGTCATATTCCTATATAAATTTGGCAAAGTGGGAAAGACGGGAGAATAGGCATCATTCCAGGGCTAATTGCATAGGGAACCTATTGAAAATAGCCTTTGTCTGCCTTTTTCCTAATCCCATTTTACCCACCTAATTTTCAGATAAAAGATACTACACATTCCAGACTCTATATGGAATTTACCTGTGAAAGTTCTAAAGGCATTCCATGAGGAGGATTACAGGGTTATTTTGTTCTTGTTCTCTACAGCACCTACTTCTCCACATGCCTTGCAAGACCTGGAGATTGCTGAGGTTAAAGCAATTCTTCAGAAGAGGATCAATAGCAAAACGAAACAAACAAAAACGAAACTAAAAAAACACCTAACCTGATAGCACAACAGCTCCTGGCGTTACTCTATGTAAAAACCTTTATGCTTCTGAAAGTTGTGAAAAAAATATCCCCACATTAAAATTCATTTAAATGACAGTAGGCAGTATAAAAATGCTGTTGACACTTAACTTACTGAAGTAGGACTCTATATTATGGTCATTATCCCACAAACAAGCTGAAATGTATCGAAAGCTGTTCCCACTAGCAGCAGCTGGACTGAAGTGATCATAACAGCTCTTAACAACAAAAGTGTCCATGGTTCTTTGGTCCCAATTTTGAAATACACCACCCCACCAGCTTCAATAGGGCCATTTGCACAATGTTTAGGCTTCGTATAGGCTCTGTTATCTCTACCCACAACTAATAGGAAATTTAGTCTCTGAACTGAGCAGGCATGTAAATAAACCAGAAGTCTGATACCGGTATCTCTTCAGACTGAAATTAATATTTTAAAAATACGATGATGGTGATGTTTCTATTCTTCATGGTATTGCCACTGAGATAAGACAAATATCTGCTCTAGTCATTCACAGGCAAAGGGCATTCTCCCATAGCATTGCATATGGTGCATGTTGTATATTAGTCAGAAATTACACGGCACAATGGGAGCTTTCACACCGCTAGCGTTTACTTTTGGCATTGTTCAATCACTGCTTTTCTACATGCAGCATTGCCCCAAGGTTCCTATACTTTAAGGGGCAGAAAAGTTTGCATGGATAGCTCAGTTGGTTAGAGCATGGTGCTGATAACACCAAGGTTGCAGGTTTGATCCCTGTATGGGACAGCTGCATATTCCTGCATTGCAGGGGGTTGGAATGGATGACCCTCAGGGTCCCTTCCACCTCTAGAATTCTATGGTTCTATGTGTGTACCCTGCTATGTGCTGCCCACAACTGTGAACATCACAACAGCCTTCTGAGGGGAGTTGTAGCAATGGACCTAAACACATAATTTACAAATGCATTAAAATGCTTGAAAGCAAAAGACTGCACCAAAATAAAAGAGTAAAAACAACAACTGTGTTGTTAAAATGGCACCAACTGGGAAAGTAACACTGAAGGTGTCCCCACATGATGTGACGGTAACCTAACTGACGGTAACTGCTCTGAGATCTATGGAGGAAGGGTGGTATACAATTTAATAAAATACAAAGGTATTCTAAGGCTAGAGATTGCTCTGCTGTTTTGTTCCTTCCCCACCAAAAGTTGGATTTTGTGAGCTCCAAAAAGGGAAATGGAGTAAGTACAGAAAAGGTAGCATGACCATTTTAATGGCAGGTGCCTGATAAAAAGCAAGTGGGCAAAAAGAGGCAATTCTAGAGTTAACCCTAGTTTGGAAGCACCCAGAGTGGAGGATGAGGAAATATGTGGCAGCTGGATGTGCAGTCAGGCATATGAAAGGCAAGATCAGAGAGTGATAAGTTTTGTGGGAGATAAGATGGATCAATGAAAAGCCAGGAGATTCTTCCATGACCTGAGATCACAGCTTGGGAAACAGTTCCATCTGGTGGGGAATAGTAGGAGCAAGAACTTGGTAGAAGCAGGCACCTCTAACAATCTCATTTGCTCCGACCTTTGTTGAAGCAGCATGCGTTCCTTAGAGCTCCCATTCATTTATTCTCCCCAGGATTATAATTCATTGGTTTCTTCTTCCTTTCTTCATTATCTTGTCTCTTTATTTCCTCCCCAGCCACCTTTGCCATTCTTTCCATCTTTTCTGGTGCAGTTTAGAAGGTTTTTCTCTCACACAGTTTCTTTCTCCCTTCATCCCTATTGCAGCTAAATACTTCTCCTGCAATCCTGTCTTTGCTGCAAAATGCAACTTTCTCCCCTTCCCCTGTAGGGGGGAGGAGAAAAGTATGATTTGCAAGCAAAGACAGAGCTCAGGAGAAGTCTCCTGCATTGCCTTTGCTTGCAAAACAACCCTTTCTTCCTCCCCTGCTCATCACTTCCATAATCCCTGCATAATAATTTTGACAAGTGGGCAGGACACTGTCAATTACGTGACATCACAATGATGCGTGACTGACAGGTGAGAAGTCCTGCCCAACTGCCCATGTTGGCTCAGAACAAATAAGGTCTCCCACCCTTTTCAATATTCATTGTGCTGCCAAAGAAGGATGGCTAGTCCTGGATGACTTTGCTAGATTTCAAGTTCCTGAACCAGTGGGTCGCTTACAAGAAGTTATGGGTGCAATCTCTGGCCTCCACCTAATATTTTATCCAACACTGTATTTCTTAGTGCCCATAGATTTCAGGAAACATAGTTGCACATCTCCATTCACTGCTGTCACAGGAAGTACTTGTAGTTTTCATTTGACCAGAACCATCTTCAATACTGGGTCCTTCCTTTCTACTTGGCTACAGCACCTCAGAGCTCCACACAGAGTATGGTTGCTCTGGTGGCTCACCTCTATTTCCAGGGCAATCTCCTTATTTGCTGTACCACTCTGACTTGGGCCCATTGTGACATGGCTTTGACTCCTCCTTGGTTGGAGACCCAGGGATTCCTTGTAAACCTAGGCAAGAATCACCTGTCTCTGACTCGACAGCTGGTCCATCTTGGAATGTTTCTTGAAACCTCAACAGGTATGATGTTGCTCTCTCTAGACTACATTTTGAAGATCAAGGTTCTGGCCTAGGTTCTGGCCTCTTTCCAAAAGGCAGGTGTTATGTTCCTAGAAGAAGTCCTTGACCTCTGCATGCCAGTGGCTCAAATCAGAGTCTGGGCCAAACACCACTATCACCGCTTTCAATTAGCACTTCTCTTGTTCCAGTGGACAACAGCCTATAACAGACATGTTCCTGTGCACATTCCTTGCTGTCTTCTGCTGGCCATGTGTTGGGTGGACCCTGGATTCAAAAGTACAGGTCTCCCTTCAAAGACCTGCCAAAGCGACTGGCAATTACTTTGGATGCAAGCCTTCAGTGGTAGGGTGTGCAATGCTAGGATTAGCACGTTCAAGCCCACTGGTCGTTGGTGAAAGCAACAATGAGCATCCATTTGCTATCCAGCACTTTGTGCCCTGCCTTCACCAAGCAGACTTTTCAACCCTAAAGACTTTTCCTGCTGGAAAGCCAGAAATAAATGCTGCATTCTCAGACAACATGATTGACATTTGAATAAATGAGATGTAAAAGGAAGCTCACACATTTGAAATTAGACCTGTATAATTTCGGCATGCATGTGTGTTTGCAACGGCAAAGGAAATTAAATTGTGGACTGCTTTGTAGCAAAAGAAAGCTGATTCACTTCCCTGTAGTTTGATGTAGCTTTAGGGGTCCAGAAAGCAGTACTACAGTGAGGAGAAGCAAGCAAAAATCCCCCACTTCTTTGCTCAGCCCTATTTCAGATAGGGCACAATGTCTTCAGGTTATACACTTTTGATCAAGTTTCAATGCTTCAACTTGAGGCTACTTTGATGCAGACCAAGGATTCTGCCGTTTTTTAATGACAACACAAGTTTGCAAACTGGATTGTGGGAGCTGCTGTCTACTTCTCTGAAGTTCTGCTCCTATCTTTGTTCCCAAGATGGAGCCCTTGACCGTTCTCAGGCCACGGAGAATCACCGTTCAGATGAGTACCAGTGGAACATTTACTGACATAATGGCAAGTCTCATTGAAACTATGTGTGCAATTTCTTGATTTGAGGAGGAGAAAATTCTCTTCCAAACCTGTAACAACCTAAATAGTTGCTCGGAATTATGGGATCCCAACAGCATTTTGGAAGGAAGCAGATTCATAGATAAAACGCCTCCAGGTGCATTTGTCCTCTTCGTTTTGATCTCTGTATACATTAAAAAGGGGGTTAGAAAGCTGATGTAATACAGTAATTTATGCCATATCTTTTAAAATTAATGTCCAGTTTTTAACTGTAGAAAAGCTATGGACTATAGGAGAACACATTTTAGAACAATGAGGTTTTGTGACCATTTGAGGCAGTGCATTGATTTGAAAAGCGTATTGCAGTGAAAAAGTTACTAAGGCAGGGATAGTAAAAAAAATATGGAGTCAGATGTCACCAGCCGTTCTTTCTGATAATGAAATGAGGGACTATTTTATTATTATTTATTAAATTTGTGTACTTCCCTATACCCACAGGTCTCAGGGCAGTTCACAAGAACGGATGGCCTTCTGGTGTTAAAAATAGTTTATTTTATGCCTGTTCAGTCTCCATTATGCATTGTGTTGTTTTTGTGCAAAAAGCCAAATCCATTGAAGCTTTTTTAAAATGTACCTTGTTTAATTATCCCCTGCTAGAAAACCCTAAGTGAAATACAACAGAAAAGGCAGGAATATGACCAGGGCTGTGTGTGTTCTGTGTTCATACCCAATAATTAAATAAGTTTGAATTTAGGGCAGTATTCAGCATCCTGAGAATTTTAGCTTTCTTTTTTTTCTTTTTAATGAACATTTCTGGCCCTTAAGCTGTGAAGATAAATGTGAAAGTATGTGGGCTATGAAATCTCAGCAGCTTTTTATAGTGGGAATAATATGACTTTCCAGAGGTCAGGGGCAATTTGTATCCCACCATTCTTTCCAAGGAACTCAAGGGTTCCTTCCTGTCCATGTCATCTTCACAACAACCTTGTGAAGCAGGTGTGGCTGAGAGTGTGACAGGCCCTAGGTAAACTGGTGAGCTTTGTGACTAACCCAGGATTCAAACTCAGGTCTTCCTGGCGCTAGGCTAACACTCTCAAGTACTACATCACACTGGGCCTCAGTGTCTCTCACACCTGCCTCATTTGTTTTTATTATTTGGTCATTGCCCACATTCAGGAAAAGCAGAACTATATATCATGTGGAAGTCTATCTAGTTTATATAAACCTTGAAATTCAGCTTTCTTTGAATTTTTTGTTACTTGGTGCAGATTTTTTTCATGTTTTTAGCACAGAATGCACACAACCCAGGGAACAACCGCACCCTTTCCATTTTTAATACTACCATGAACTGAATGGCAAAAAAGTCCTCTTACAAGAAAAATAATTTTAAAAATTCCTTAGTTAAAAATATTTTTGCATACTTTTCTTCCTTTGACTGTTTACTGAAATGAAAACAAAAGGGCTAAATTGAGCTAGCCTTGTTCAGAAGACCAGTGACCACAGTCAGCAGTAAATAGCTGTGTCTTCACATGAAGAAGGAAAGCGGAACTTGAACCCAAACAATTCCCTAAACAGGAATAACACTAATCACCAAAGTGCACTTAACACCATAGGAGCTACAGTATTCTTTACACATGCACACTTTGTAGGACACTTTGTACATGGAACTAAACAATGGAATATAAATATGCAAGCATCTTCCTTTTAAGTACACAAATAAAAAGTTCATTTACATTCTTTACTTTCCAAGATGCTGATGGAAAAAACCAAGATCTTCCAAACACGAAGTCTGAAGATGCTCATTAATGCAGCAAAATCCTCTCTCTCTCTCTCTCTCACTCACACACACACACACACACTTCTCTGTCTCACACACCCCTCACATACTTCAGATTACATAGTTGTGTGACTATGACGAGCCCAAGACAGGACACACTCCTCTCACCAGAAGAGGACGCTGGAATTGTTAACATTAATTCAGTTTCTTCTGTGGGTGATTTCTTCTGTCTTCAGAAGCTTCTGGGCTGAAGTCTGTACAGAAACCGTTAGGAGCAGGAGAGTTATCAGTCTCCATTTGATCAGGATATAAATACTCCTCAGCAAAGTTTGGATACATTTCAGCAAACTTGTGGAAATCCTCTAGAAATTAATAAAAGCAAGCATACATTTTAAGCATTTAAAATTGACATTTTACTTACAAAATCATGAAAGACTGCAAGACAATAAAAGTACTAAGTAGACTTCTAGTTACTAAGTCTCCCATGCCAAACTTTAAGAGCATTTTCCAAAGGGTTGAACCCAATTAAATTCTATTTAGCGTAGACCCACTGATCTAGGATAGTCATTTTCATTAGTTTCAATGGGTTTTCCCTGAATAACATTAACATTTGCTAACAACTCAAAATGATTTGCAGAACTACACGTTAATGTGTTCCTCCCCCCCCTTTGAGCTTTAAGCAACGGTTTGTTTGTTTGTTTGTTTGTTCATGTTGGCCTTTTCTTGACAGGTCGGTTTATTACATTAGGTAAAGATAAAAGGTGAAGGACCCCTGGATGGTTAAGTCCAGTCAAAGCCGACTATGGGATTGTGGCGCTCATCTTGCTTTCAGGCCGAGGGAGCCGGCGTTTGTCCACAGACAGCGTTCCGAGTCATGTGCCTAGCATGACTAAACCACACCATGACAGAAGCCAGAGCGCAAGGAAACACTATTTACCTTCTCGCCACAGCAATACCTATTAATCTACTTGCATTGGTGTGCTTTCAAATTGGCAGGAGCTGGGACAGAGCAATGGGAGCTCACCCTGTCACACAGATTCGAACCACCGACCTTCCGATTGGCAAGCCCAAGAGGCTCAGTGGTTTAGACCACAGCGCCCAACACTGCAGCATAAGGTCACTGATCAGAGAACAGAATGGAACCTTTAGCTTTAGTAACCATAGCATGGACTGCGTTAGTGTGCTGCACTAGGACTGGACTGATCCAAGCTCAAATTTCCATTTGACTTGGAAGCTCTCTGGATTGCTTTGCACCAACCACTATCTCTCAGGGATGCTTTAAGGATCAAAGGGGTGAAGTGGGTGCCAACCATACAAGCTGGAGGAAAAGGTAGGGTAAAGGTATAGCACATAATCAAGAAATAATGCTCCATATATAGACATTCCAAAAAAGCCCATTAATGAACACAGGAAGCTGTTTCATATTGAGCCAGACTATCTAGTACTGACTGGCTTTTCAGGGTTTCTGACAGAGGCATTCCCAGCCCTACCTAGAGATGCTTGGGTTTGAAGCTGGGACTTAAGCTCTGAGCTACAGTCCTTCCCATGCAACACAATGGCCAGGAACCTTGGCCATTATTTCACACTTGCCCCCAGGCAGCTGCTCTTCTTTTCCATGGGGCATGCCTGGCCACCACACAAAAGTTCCCCATTGTCTGCGGCTTTCTAAAATCATAGCACGGAACTCACCGTATGTAATTTCCCCCCTTTCGATGACATCTATAGCTCTAAAAAGGGTTGACACATTAAGATGTGAAACACCCATGGCAGTCTTTAAAATGCAAGTTAAATCTTCTTTTGTTAGAGCTCCAGTTTCTGACTGATACATCTGTGAAAAATTAAAAGGTATGATTTGTTGTTGCAGCAGCAACAGCAGCAAAGAAACACATTTCCAGCGCCTCTGTCTGACACTTTCCTCCCAACCAAATAAATCTTCCAACTTCCCTACGTTGATCGATATGGCACCTTTTATTTTCCATTTAGAGTTTGCAAATTTTGCTGAAGCCCAAGAGCAAATACGTTTAGATACCTTAAAAAGGTAAAGGGACCCCTGACCATTAGGTCCAGTCGTGACCGACTCTGGGGTTGCGGTGCTCATCTCGCGTTATTGGATGAGGGAGCCGGCATACAGCTTCCGGCTCATGTGGCCAGCATGACAAAGCTGCTTCTGGCGAACCAGAGCAGCACCGTTTACCTTCCCGCCGGAGTGGTACCTATTTATCTACTTGCACTTTGACGTGCTTTCAAACTGCTAGGTTGGCAGGAGCTGGGACTGAGCAACGAGAGCTCACCCCGTTGCAGGGATTGGAACCCCCGACCTTCTGATTGGCAAGCCCTAGGCTCTGTGGTTTAACCCACAGCACCACCTGTGCCCCACTAATAATAAAAGCTGCTACTTGCCTTAAAAGCCAGCTGTATCGTTTGCAAGGTTTTGGATGGCCGACAGACTACTGACAAAGCAATGACATATTCTCTTAAGTCAATCAGACCACCTTCCTTCTGTAAAAAAAGAAACAAAACTGCATTACCAGTTTCACAGAAAACACCCACTGAAGAAAAGAAAATTATGAAAAGTACACATAAAAAGAGTTCACATGGAGTTTTCAGCACAAAGATTTCTAAACAAACTAGTGTTAAAATACCAGCTCGTCTGCAATTAACTAAGGGTGACTAACTCCTCTGAACTTTTGAAACATCTTATACTTCTCAGTTGTTTTACAGCAAGGAACCCTTTCTAGCCAGATCTTTCCCTCCCCAACCCCTGGTGGGCAGGGAGCCCACCTGCCAATCACCTGGCATCATAGTGCTATCAGTTAATGTAACCCTTTGAGCCCTTGATTGTCAAAACTTCAAATAGAACCACAAGGCTTTCAAACAGCCCTTTGTGGGCTTTTGAATAGTTCTCACATGTGGATGTTTATAGAGAGCTTTTCATATGCCACCCCTTCTCTCCTTCAAACTGCAGAGGTCTGAAGAAGCAAAGGGTGCTTCATTGATAAGAACTCATTCAATTGCCATTTTGATATCCTCTCTTTGATGCAACACTACGTTATGCTTGCTATATAAAAAGGTAAAGGGACCCCTGACCATTAGGTCCAGTCGTGACCGACTCTGGGGTTGCGCGCTCATCTCGCATTATTGGCCGAGGGAGCCGGCGTATAGCTTCCAGGTCATGTGGCCAGCATGACAAAGCTGCTTCTGGAGAACCAGAGCAGCACATGGAAACGCCGTTTACCTTCCCGCTGTAGCGGTTCCTATTTATCTACTTGCATTTTGACGTGCTTTCGAACTGCTAGGTTGGCAGGAGCTGGAACCAAGCAACGGGAGCTCACCCCGTCACAGGGATTCGAACCGCCGACCTTCTGATCAGCAAGCCCTAGGCTCAGTGGTTTAACCACAGCGCCACCTGGGTCCCTTGCTTGCTATATATGTGTATGTATATAGAAAGCTGTAGTCTAATTTGTAAAATAAGCCATTAAGGTAAAGGTACTCCTGATCGTTAGGTCCAGTTGTGGACAACTCTGGGGTTGTGTGCTCATCTCGCTCTATAGGCCGAGGGAGCTGGCATTTGTCCGCAGACAGTTTCTGGATCATGTGACCAGCATGACTAAGCCGCTTCTGGTGAATCAGAGCAGCACATGGAAATGCCATTTACCTTCCCGCTGGAGCGGTACCTATTTATCTACTTGCACCTTGACGTGCTTTCAAACTGCTAGGTGGGCAGGAGCTGGGACTGAACAATGGAAGCTCACCCCGTCGCAGGGATTCGAACCGCACCATGCATCCCTTGTGCTACATTTCTCCATGGTAAAAATGATGATCAGCACCTGTCACAGTGGCCGGAGTGGACTACTTCAGAGTAACGACGCTACGCAGCTCTGCATTTTATTCTTTTATTGGTGCTGCGTATTTACAGTGCTAAAGTCATTGCTATTTACACGGAGTGATGTGATCAGTCGGTTTCAGAACCTCCTAATGGCTTTTGGCGCGTCTTTCTCCAACACAAAAGCTTTGGCAGACCCATCCTCTTTCCCCTCCTCTTTCTGCGTAATTCCGGAGTTGGGGGGATGGGTCTCCCCCCCTTATTCGCCCCTTCCTGTCCCACCTGGGACCCTGGCTCCTCTACCTTGCCTGAGCCTCGGCCCCGACTTCCTGCTTCCCCACTGGCATCGGAACTCTCTCTGCTTTCCCCTGTGCTCGGGGATGGGCTTGAACTCAGGAGGGGAGGGACTTCGCGATATCCCCTGTCCCTCACATCCACCCCCCTCCCAAGCTCTCCCTCACCCCTCCCCAGGTCCCCCCCAGGTGTCGGTGACGACTGGAAGCCTAAGAACTCAATACCTTCCGAGCCCGTTGGTGTGAACACCTCCCCCCAGTCCTGCAAGCCCCCCCCCTTCCGCCTGGGAGGATGGGAATCCCAAAAAGTCCGTGGCGTCAGAGCTGGTGGGGGTAAAAATGTTCTGCCAATCTGCTCCTTCCTCTGACTGGGTGGATCTCGGTGACACCCATACCTCATCCTCTGGTTCCTCAAACTCCGCTTCCCAGCGCCATGGTGAACTGCTCTCCCGTGCTTCCTCCCCCTCCCCCTCCCTTTCCATGTGCCAGGGTTTGGGTCTATGGGGAAAGAGGGCGTGAAATTCTTCTACCAGGAATTCCTCCTGTATCTGAGTGGCTGGGACCCATTCATTCTGGGACGGTGGAGCATCCTCCCATGCCATGAGGTACTCCAGTCCCCCCACCCCCCACCTTGAATCCAGGATGGCCGTGGCCTCATTGAGTTGCTCCCTGCCTTCCCTCTCCCCCCCTCCCTCGGGGGTTTGTTCGCTGTCTCGGAGCCTGCTGCTTTCCCTGTACGGCGACAGCAGCGATCTATGAAACACAGGGTGCACCCTCATGTCCTCTGGCAGTGCCAGCCTGTATGCCACCGGGTTGACCTGTTGCGTGACCGTGAAGGGGCCCAACCTTCTGGGCGCCAGCTTTTTGCATCGCCCTCTGATGGGAAGGCCCTCCGAGGACAACCAAACTTTGTCCCCCACCCTAATGACCTCCCCCGGTCGCCTGTGGCGATCTGCCCCCTTCTTGTACGCTTCCTTGGCTCTCTCCAAGTGTTCTCTGAGCTGCTGGTGCACCGTCTCCAGTTCCTCTGCCCAATCCTCAGCCTGTGGGCCCTCCTCCTCCTCCTCCCCCTCCCTCTCTGGGAAAGATCTGAGGTCACGCCCGTAATTGGCTTTAAAGGGCGACACCCCTGTGGAGACGTGCACCGCATTGTTGTAGGCAAATTCTGCCAGTGGCAGGCGATCCACCCAGTCCGTTTGCCGCTGGCTGACGTAGCATCTCAGGTACTGCTGCAGAATGGCGTTGACCCTCTCCGCCTGTCCATTGGTCTGCGGGTGTCTAGCCGTCGACAAGCTGACCTCCACCTGCAGGAGGTTCATGAGCCGCCGCCAGAACCTGGAAACAAATTGGCGGCCACGATCCGAAATAACCCTTAAAGGTAATCCATGCAGTCTGAATACGTGATCCACAAACAGTTTGGCTGTCTCTTCTGCAGAGACCGCCCTGGCAAACGGTATAAAGTGGCACATTTTGGACATGAGGTCCACCACCACCAACACTGCGGTCTTGCCCCTGGACGACGGCAGGTCTGTGATGAAGTCCATGGACACTACTTCCCACGGCCTGTGCGGTGTGGCTAAGGGCTCCAGCAAACCTGCTGGTGGCGCTCTGACCATCTTTGCCCGCTGGCAGGTGTCACAGCCCCTTACATAATCCCTCACATCCTCCCGCACCCCTGGCCACCAGAAGTGTCTCATGACTAGGTGAGCGGTTTTGTCCCTCCCAAAATGACCCGCCGTTGGGTTGTCGTGCATCTGCTTGAGGACCGTACGTCTAAGCTGGGTGGTGGGCAGGTACAGTGCACCCTTGTAGAAAAGCAGCCCCCTGCGTTCTGCAAAGTCTTTTGCCTGCTCCCCCCCCTTCTCAGTTCTCTGAAGATGCGGTTGGCAAATTCATCCGCTGCCGTCAGTGCTGTGAGTTCCGCCTCGCTCATCACTGCTGCTCCGCAGGACCATGCTGACGGGGGGAAAATGTGCCTGGGTGCCGGTGGCGCCTCCTCCTCCATGTACTCTGGCTTGCGGGAGAGGGCATCCGCCCTGACATTCTGCTCTCCCGGGATGTAGTGTATGGAGAAGTTGAAGTTCGAGAAGAACTCTGCCCACCGTATCTGCCGCTGGTTGAGCACCCTGGCAGTTTTCCAGAACTCCAGGTTCTTGTGGTCTGTGCACACCTGGATGGGGTGCTTGGCGCCCACCAGGAAGTGTCTCCAGTGCTGGAACGCAGCGTGGATCGCAAGAAGTTCCCGATCAAACACCGTGTAGTTTCGCTCTGGCTGGGTCAACTTCCTGGAGAAGAAGGCACAGGGTCTCCACTCTCTGTTGGCGTCCAGTTGCAACAAAATGGCGCCCACAGCTTTATCAGAAGCATCTGTCTCCACGCGTAGGGGCGCGTCCTGAACCACGTGGAACAGGTTCTGGTCTGAGGCGAACACCCTCTTGAGGCTTTCAAACGCTGCTTGCGCCTCTGGTGTCCACCTGAACTTCTGCTTGCCTCTCAGGCAGTCAGTGATGGGAGCCGTAACGCGAGAGAAGTTCTTGATGAACTTCCTGTAGAAGTTGGCGAAGCCTAGTAGGCGTTGGGCATCTTTGCGCGTCCTGGGGCTGTGCCAGTCCAGGATGGCCTGCACCTTGTCCTTGTCCATCGCCAGCCCCTTGTCTGACAGCTTGTAGCCCAGGAAGTCCACCTCCTTGGTGTGAAACTTGCACTTCTCCAGCTTCACATACAGGTGGTCCTCCTTCAGGCGCTGCAACACCTCCCTGACATCTTTCACATGCTGCACTGGGTCATCGGAATAGATAAGGATGTCATCCAGGAAGACCAAGCATTTCCTGAAGAGGAGGGACCCCAGGACGTGGTGCATGAAGGCCTGGAAGCATGCTGAGCCCCCTTGCAACCCGAAGGGCATCACCAGATATTCAAAAGAGCCCAGAGGCGTGAACATCGTGGTTTTCCATTCATCGCCTTCCCGGATCCTGATCAAGTTGTACGCCCCCCTCAGGTCTAGCTTGGTGAAAATCTTGCCCCTGCGTGCCGCTGTCAGGAGATCATCCACTCTGGGCATGGGGAAAGCCACTGGCTCTGTCACTGAATTCAGCCGTCTAAAATCCACCACAAGACGGCGCTGTTGCGTGTCTTTCTTGTCCACCCAGAAGACCGGGCTGCCCCCTGCTGCCTTGCTTTCTCTGATGAACCCCCGCTTGAGGTTCTTGTTGATGAAAGCGCGCAGATCCTCCAGTTCCTGGTCTGACATGGCGTACAGCTTGGCTGGGGGTATAGTTGCCCCTGGCACCAGGTTGATCTGGCAGTCAAAAGGCCTGTGTGGGGGTAGGTGGTCGGACTCCGCTTCGCTGAAGACCTCCTGCAGGTCCCAGTACGGCTTGGGTATCGCCTCACCCCCTTTGACGTGCATGGTGGCCACCGTGGCTATGGGAGGCCCCTCCCCTGGTTGGTGCTGCATGCAATGTTCCAGGCAAAAGTCCGATCCAAAAGTGATGCATCTCTGGTGCCAACTGATGGAGGGGTCGTGGCGCGCCAGCCAGCTCATGCCCAAGACGATGGGGGGGTCTGAGATGGTGGTGACGTTGAATGCCAGTGTCTCTGAGTGCCTTCCCACCGTCATTTTCATGGGGGGGGGTTTGATGAGTGATGGCCCCTCCCAGCAGCTCTCTGCCGTCAATGGTCGCCACGTGCAGAGGAAAATCCAGCTGCAGAAGCTGGATCTGGTGCTCTTCTGCAAAGTTTCTCGAGAAGAAGTTGGCTGAGGCACCACTGTCAATTAGGGCGAGGACCGTCAGGGGATAGCCATTTGGGAGCGTGAGCGTCACTCCTAGAACCACTCCTGCTCTGGGAGGGGTGGGCTGGCTCTGCTCCTCTCTGTGCGGGTGGGTGGGCTGGGGCTGTTGTCTGCTGACTGTGCCTGGCTGCTGCCCCTTGTCTCCTGCAGTCAGGCTTTCCCGTTTCCCTGCTGTGGTGCTGCGTCAGTGGGGGAGGGCACAACCGTTCCCGCCTTTCCTTGCCACTCCCTGCGATGTGGGCAGTCTCTGACGAGATGCTGGGGGGAGTTGCAGAGAAAGCAATTCCCACCCCTTCCCTCCTTGCGTCTTGGCGCCGCTGGGGTTTGAAAAGCCCGCGCGCGCGCGCTATCAATCTGCATGGGTTCCTGGTCCTGACTGGCCCCAGGCGTGGCTTGAAAGGGTTGTTGGGGGAGTGGCTTCTCCTGCGACCGTGGGAACCAAGCCCGCTTTGCGCGCGTTGCTTGCTTGTCGCTCCACCGGGATTCCTGTCTCACCCCCACCGCCAGAGCCGCTTTGCTCAGCTGATCCATATTACTGGGCTTTGGACCTCTCGAGAGCTCATCCTTCACCTCCTCATGCAACCCCAAGTAGAACGCCGCTTGCATTGGGGGTGACTCTAGTTCCCACCCCAATCTGTGCACCAGCATGGTGAATTTCGCCCAATACGCGCGAACTGTCATATTTCCTTGGCGTAAATTATGAAGTTCCTCCTTAGTCTGGTCCATATGACTATCGGACTAATACATCGTTTTCAAACCTTCTAGAAATAGTTTGACATTCTTCATGCAAGGATTCTTTGTTGCGATTAACGGTCTTAGCCACTCCCTGGCTGCCCCGGTAAGGTGCTCCACAATAAACGCTACCCTGTGCTCATCATCAGGGAACTCAGCGTGGTGCAGCTCAAGAGCATACACAATCTCAGTCTCAAAGCCCTGATATTCCCTCGGGTCTCCATTGAACTTGCTTACTAGCGTCCCGGCTCTCCTTCCTGGCAGCACTTGGACTTGGGGTGCCCCTCCCGCCTTGTTTTTCTCTGCATCCAGCTTGTTTTGGAGGTCTACCGCCACCGCCCTTAATTCCTGCTCTCTTTCCTGTAGCGCTCTCACCTGTTCCGCAAGTTGCAGCCGGTCGTCCTGGACCTTCTTAGTCTCTTCTTTAGCTGCCTTCAATTCCCCCTGCGCCTGCAGCGACAGCTGCTGCAGTTCTTGCTGGGCTTGCTCCGCGATCTGCCGCCATCTCTCCGCCTCTGACACGCTCATCCCGGCAACTCCAAAGTAGCCCAAAAAGGATTAGGAGGTTGCTGTCACAGTGGCCGGAGTGGACTACTTCAGAGTAACGACGCTACGCAGCTCTGCATTTTATTCTTTTATTGGTGCTGCGTATTTACAGTGCTAAAGTCATTGCTATTTACACGGAGTGATGTGATCAGTCGGTTTCAGAACCTCCTAATGGCTTTTGGCGCGTCTTTCTCCAACACAAAAGCTTTGGCAGACCCATCCTCTTTCCCCTCCTCTTTCTGCGTAATTCCGGAGTTGGGGGGATGGGTCTCCCCCCCTTATTCGCCCCTTCCTGTCCCACCTGGGACCCTGGCTCCTCTACCTTGCCTGAGCCTCGGCCCCGACTTCCTGCTTCCCCACTGGCATCGGAACTCTCTCTGCTTTCCCCTGTGCTCGGGGATGGGCTTGAACTCAGGAGGGGAGGGACTTCGCGATATCCCCTGTCCCTCACAGCACCCAATAGGATACATAATTTCAGACCACAAATGTTCACACAGCAGGCAAATGGCATGCACACAAGATCTTCTGAATTTAGTAAGCACTTTTTCGAAACTATTGTTCATAACATAAACAAGTACTTTCTATGTTACAGCTATTATTAACCATACTCACAAATGAAAACTGTATTCCTAACGAAAGAATGCCCAAGGCCTTGATTCAAATAATAAAAGTGGTTATTTAGAAATTTCAAGACTGTCATATTTCTTACCTCATCAAAAAGTGCAAACATGTTTTCTAATGTGTCAGAAACTGGGACTTCTAGGTATTCTGCAAACTCCTTGAGACTGACCCTTTTGTCTTTCATTCTCTTGGTATTTCCTGAATATGCATCCAGCTCTCTTTCAAGCTTCTCTGGCTTTAATCTAAACATGGGAGGAAAGCAACCAAAGCTGAAATTGTTGACAATCCTCTCTCTTTTTTTCTTACAGGAGGGTTGAGGAGGACAAACCAGGTTGTTTGTAATTTCCTGGCAATCCACTAACAAAAGATAAATGCTAAAAACTTATTCCTGATGTGTGATATGTCTAGCCTGGTAAAGAGGAGATTGAGAGGAGATATGATAGCCATTTTAAAATACCGTATTTTTCGCTCCATAGGATGCACCTAGTTTTTTAGAGGAGGAAAACAAGGGAAAAAAATTGCTTTCTTGAATTGTCCTAGGCACAGCAGCCAACTCCTAGAGGCCTAGGTGCCTTTGCCCCCCCCCCAGTAAATAATTGAGGAAGCTTCTTTTGCAAAGGTGGAAAGCTCCATTTTTTTTAGGATCAGCTCAAAGTTGCTGAGTTTCCTTGCAAAGGGAAAAAATCCTGTTTTTATGGGGTTCAACTCACAGTTCTGCAGCTTCTTCTATAGGAAAGGAAAGGGACCCATTTATACAGTTTCCAGACAGATAATCTAATCAGCCAGTCACATGTCTCCCTCTGCAGACAACAACTGAGGCCTAGGCAAGGGGCCAGGAGGGGCCGGGAAGGGAGCTAGCTCTCTTATCTCCCTCCCCAATCTCTTGCAATCAGCTGCTGAGTGGGTTCCTTTCAGCTCATTCCCTCTTGTTAGCCTTTAGCTCTTTCTTTTCTTTTCTTTTTTTAAAAAAAGCACGATCTGCCTTTAGCCCCTGGACAATTCGGCTCCAGGGACCACACATTCACTCCATAAGACATTTCCTCTTACTTTTTGGGAGGAAAAAAGTGCATCTTATGGAATGAAAAATACGGTATCTAAAGGGCATGGAGGATAGAGCAAGCTTGTTTTCTCCTCCTCCATAGGCTAGGACCCAAACCAATGGATTCAAGTTACAAGAAAGGAAGAACTTCCTGACACTAACAGCTGTTTGACAGTGGAATGATTCCCAAGAGGGGAGTTCGACTCTCCTTCCTTGGAGGATTTTAAGCAGAGGCTGGATGGCCATCTGTCATAGATGCTGATGCTTTAGTTGTGATTCCTTCATTGCAGGGGATTGGACTAGATAACCCTCAGCTTCCTTTCCAACTCTACAGTTCAATGAATCTACACCTTTTCTACCTGTGGTGGATCATTCAGACATGCATCTCTTCACTGTTCATTCTGACTGACAGAGTTCCGGGAATTCTGTACCATGCAATCTGAATATACAGTTTTGCTCTAAAACAACATGGGAGCATTCTGATAAATTCAGTTTTCAGAAGAGGAAAGTTCGAATGCAATATCCTAAACTGGAAAAAGTTGCTCCCACTTTATATTTGCAGTTATAGAAAAAGCCTTCCTTATACCATATCAATACTGCTTAAACAATGCATCTGTTAAGGGTGTGGGGACTTCACAGCTGTAACTTCTTGACATTTTGAAATGTGAGTGAACCTAGGAAGTGTCCAATATAACATGTTAAGCTGAAAGGTTTTTTTGTTTTGTTAACTTAATATACATTTAAGCAATGCTTAACCCTTGCATTGAACTTGTGATGAGGTGAGGGGGAAGTGATATACAGATGGCTCTTCCTTTTTGTCTCTACCATAAATTATAATATGCTAGGTTCACCCAGGAATACAAATTATGACTTTCCTAATTATCAGAACCACAGTCAACTGAAGCCAGGAATGCTCAACTGAATTAAATGGCAAGAAGCCACTTATAACTAGATCTTGCACAACACTGGCAGATGTCAAATTTGTTAAGCTTTTGAAACCTCTGTGATTCTGGTCTGCTCCTGCAAGATTGCAAAACATTGCCCCCGCAACCTCACAGATGCTTTACTTTTAAAAAAACAAAACAAAACTGCTTTTATAAAGTTACAAAGCGATTAAAACATTCCGTTGTACAGTTCCACACTTTTATCAGCCTGCTCACCCAAGGCTTCTCACAAGCTTTGCAAATTCTAAGAGGCAGGTGTCTGAAGGGAGACGAAGTTGTCCTTCGGCCAAAGCTAGCTGGCAATCTTCAAAAGTGTAGTCCGTTACTGGAACCCCCAAAGCCCTTGAGGGGGGGAAAAGCAGGGATTTACATAACAGCATCACACTTTATTTATAATGGCAGGCTTATAAAGCAGACACAATCTAAATGCTACACTTTGAATATGCCAAAGCTCACAACGTGATCTGGCAAGTCAAGGAAAGAGTAGCTTTCATCAAGAGTACTTCACAAGCCCACTTACATTTAAAAATGGGGATGAAGAGGCAAAGAAAAGGGAGGGTACATTTAAATCTGTCTAAAACCCTTAAACCACTAGACCTTCCCTCCTGCATGTTTCTCAACTGTTTAGTGGGCATTTATGTGTGTATTTATGCATCTTAAAACCACTATATAAACTTCCCCCAGACATGTATTTAAAATGTTCAGTTACAGTTATGGGCAGCCAGTGCATTCTGGTGGGCAGTGCACTGGGTATATCTGGGGACCTAGAAGCCAAATCCCTTTAAATTGTTTTCTTGCTACATCTAAACTGCACCTTAATCTACAACTATAATGTATCTGCTTCAATTTTCAGTTTGGATTATAGGCTTGGTTCCATAGAAATTCTGGTATTCTTTCCCAGTCAGATATGGAGGATGGTCGCTGGGAATGATGTTGATTTTTCACCTCTTGAAAATTGGTCTATGTAGTCCTACAGAGATGAGTATCAGCACCAATCCTGTTGATCATCTATATAAAGCTACTGAGAGAGATCGCCCACTGTTTTGGAGCGAGGAACTTTCCCCAAACATCCAGCTACTCTATTAGCCATAAAATCACTGTTTGGACGTTGTGAGCAGGTAGTTAAGGATTAATAGACTGAAATGAACCCAGACAAGTCAAAGTTGACACTAGTAGGGAGTTGTCAGATCTTAGAAGGAACAGATTTTCTTGTTATTGATGGGGTTGTAATTTCTCCACCAAAAACAGGTTCAGATTCCAGTCTACATTTGTGATTTAGTCAGCTTTTGTTAGGTTTGATAGAAGGATACTGACAAGCTGGAACGTGTCCAGAAGAGGGCAACCAAAATGGTCAAAGGCCTGGAAACGATGCCTTATGAGGAACGGCTAAGGGAGCTGGGTATGTTTAGCCTGGAGAAGAGAAGGTTAAGGGGTGATATGATAGGACATATCGTGAAGCTGAGGCTCCAATACTTTGGCCACCTCATGAGAAGAGAAGAATCCTTGGAAAAGACCCTGATGTTGGGAAAGATTGAGGGCACTAGGAGAAGGGGACGACAGAGGACAAGATGGTTGGACAGTGTTCTCGAAGCTACGAACATGAGTTTGACCAAATTGCGGGAGGCGGTGCAAGACAGGAGTGCCTGGCATGCTATGGTCCATGGGGTCACGAAGAGTCGGACACGACTAAACGACTAAACAACAACAACAACATGATAGCCATGTTCAAATATATGAAAGGATGTCATATGGAGGAGGGGGAAAGATTGTTTTCTGCTGTCCCAGAGAAACGGACATGGAGCAATGGATTCAAACTTCAAGAAAGAAGATTCCACCTAAACATTAGGAAGAACTTCCTGACAGTAAGAGCTGTTCGGCAGTGGAATTTGCTGAAAGGAGTGTGGTGGAGTCTCCTTCTTTTGAGGTCTTTAAGCAGAGGCTTGACAGGCATATGTCAAGAATGCTTTGATGGTGTTTCCTGCTTGGCAGGGGGTTGGACTGGATGGCCCTTGTGGTCTCTTCCAACTCTATGATTCTATGATATGATATTTTTTTCTGCAATGTCCACAACGTTAGCACACACATTAAAATAAGTAGAATATTTCGGTACAAACATATAAACGAGCAGATACCATCATGGTGCTATTCGGACAGTAGCTCACTTACTGTGCCATGACGCGTCTCACGTTATTTGCATACAGAGATGGGTTTCTCTTTTCTTCTTCAGAGGGTATATACACAGGCAGGAACTGCAAGTAGAAAAAATGGTTTCAGCACAGTTTCAGCACAAACGTGTTACCGTATTTCCCAGGCAAAAGTATACACACACACACACACACACTAATAATGTTGCTTTTAAGTATAGTAACAGGATCAAATGTTCATAAGCAAATAGAAAAACAAACAAACAAACAAAAACACAACCCTGAATGTTTACACACATCATTAAGGAGTAGCAACATTTCAGGGTGGGGTTTTTTTGTTTCTAACCCCTCCCCTTTATTAATTTGGTTTTTTAAAGGAACTAAATGATATTTATAGTACAACAAAGGAGCAGCTGTGTGGGGTACAGATTAGGCATCTTTCTTCTACGTTGTGCTTCCTTTAAAAAATAAATAAATGAATTTTTATTAAATTTTATAAAAAGAAGAAATAATTATATCCATATATCTATATATTGTTATAACATCATGATTCACAAATACAAAGATAAAAAATAGAAAAAAGATAAAAATAAAAAACAACATAAACATTCCATTTTTTAACTCATTTTGAAATGGGACTTCCCCGGGTCCCCCTTCTAGCAGTTCATTGCATATCATTCTTGGCAAATTCTATATCTTATTTTCTAAACCTAATTGCATCATCCTTTTCTCAATTTTAAATCTCGCTATAACATTCTAACCTATTTTCCATTATGTCTCACTTATTTTCTTAACCTGCAACTTCACAATTGCTTATAATTCTCCCCACACATCAATTCTGCAATATTTTTTATAATAAATTCTAAATTTCTTCCATTCCTCTTCCACCTTCTCCTCCCCACTCTATTTTGTGCTTCCAATTGCGTCAATTATCTCTTTTTTCCCACCGTTCAGAACAGGATATCTAAAAACTGCATTTTTCTCATTAAGAGTGGATTGCAGGTATGAAATGTAGCTGTGCAAATGTCCTCAGTACCACCGCACATGGATAGCAGTGTTATCGGTGATCAGTGACATTAACTCCCCATACGCTCGTGACGTTTGGATCTCTATTATTATTCTTTTATTTATTTTATATTACAATAGAAAAAACATAAAACAAAAAACCCAGAAAGTTTAAAAAAGCAAGTTGAAAGCAAAAAGAAATAAAAAACGAGCATCAATAGACCATTGTGGGGGATGTACTCTTAATTGTTTTCAGCCACAGAGGGGGCCCCTGAATCTCTGTTGGCAGGATGTTCCACAGGACTGGGGTGATGACACAAAAAGCTTGATTTCTTGTTGTTGTCAAACGAGCCTCACCAACTCACCCAAGCCACTCCTGCAGATGATCTCAGTAACAGAGCCGGAATTGTAAGGGTTCAGGTGATCCCTCAGGTATCCTGGACCCAAAGTTGCTCAGTAAATCAATATAAGAAGCTTGAGCCTGGCTCAGTAGCAGATGGGCAGCCATGACAATGGTGTCACATGTTCTCGACCAGAAGCTCACCCCAGCAATCTGGCTGCTGCATTCTGCACCAGTTGGAGTTTCCGAACCAGACCCAAGGGCAGCCCCACGTAGAGCAGATTACAGTAGCCTAACTCAAGGTTAACAATGCATTAAGACCATTCTTCTATTCCCAGGGTTTTGTTCACCTGGAACTCAGGTCCTGGCACCTCTCAGGTGGGGACCATTGCCATTATAAGAGAACATGGCTGAGTTCCGGTACCTCTTTTTCTAGAAAAATAGCACTGGCTATTCCTTATTGCAAAGTGTGCAAATGAAAAAGAAATAAAATGAAGATAAGCTTTCCTCCTACAGTACAGGGTCTTTATTTATTGGGGTACTCTTTTGAAGTCAGTGTGCTCTCCCCTGTTCCAGAGCTGAACTATTCACACACATTATTGAAGGATACCGTTAAAATGGGTTATAGGTTTTTTTTAGTTGTCTCAAGTATGCAAGCATAGGATTGCAGACGAAAACACTGGTAACTTTGTACTAACCTCTATTTCCACAAAATTATGAAACTGACATAAAGTAAGCCACAGAATTTTCAACCTGAAAGGGAAAGGAAAAGCTCATTTTAATTTACAAGATTATTGGTTCTGTAATTAACATCACGAATGCAACCTGAGAAAGAGAAATGAAAACCAACTTTGAGTGAGATCCAGCATCGTACAAACTGGCATCTGCTCATGCAGTGGGACTTCTCATTCCTCTCCTTCCCCCTGCACATCCCCAAACATGCTCTAAAGGGTTGGGGGACTCTCTGAAGCAGAGTTGGAGAGTGGGAGAGTTGGAGGAGCAGGAAGAAAAAGACGTCCCATTGCACAAATGGATTTATGTTGTATAAGCATATGGGCATCACTCTGTAAAATATGGGAAGTGAACACTACTTGGCAATTAAATATCAAAACTGATGCGCAGTAAACTTAAGTACCTTAGCTTTGAATGATATTGAAATCAAATATTATTTAACATTATCAAATACTTAATCAATTTGAAATTGCATGAAAAAGCTAAAGAAACACACAAAGGCCACTGCTCAAATGCTTCCAAACACTATAAATAAAAGTAATCTGTTGACAGGCTAATCTATTCATTCAAATTAGGAATAGTGTGATTTGGGGTTTGAAGAACTTATTAGACCCTGTTTGATCATAAAAAAGTAATTGGCCAGCAAGATAATCTGACATGTGCCCATTATTTCCCATAATAGTCCTCAGAAATAAAAGCGATGAATTACAGCAATTAGTAATTCAAATAATATGTAGCTGACTTACGCTCCTGGACCCTGCCATGTCCACGTAATTGTATCCTATGCAGCAAAAGAAATGCATTCAAATATTTAAGCAGTCCTACTATAATAATTTATTATTTATTATTTATACCCCCCCCCAAACTGGCTGGGTTTCCTACCATGTTAATAGGCTTCACAAAAACAGCATGACTTGGAAAAACAGTAGGTTATTTATATCTCATTATCTGTGTAAGGGTTTGGTCTACTACTGCATTTGGCAATATGTAAATCATGAAGGGGGAAAGACATTAAATGAAATGCCGATGAATTTATTGTAGGTCTAGGAATTCCTCCAGTTTACAACCTACTGACAAAGGAATTATCAGCGCCCTCTAGTGATACAGAAGCAGCATTATAGTTAAAGTAATAACAGGGCACAAGCTCACTTTTGCTTTCTCATAGGTAGAGCTGAGATTGTTTACCACAATGAGATACTAGCTAACAAATCTTGCATTCTGCAGTAATAGATTGATAGATTAACAGATCAGCTATTAGATGAAAAGATGGGCTGTGTACATATCAAATTTACATCTTTCTAGCTAGCATAGGAGTAACTTTACTATTTTGGGGGATACTTCATGTTCTCCCATTTGGGGGGTGGGGAATAAGTCAACACACGCTGCATTTGTCTTGAAACAAATGTACATATCTAAGAAACAGCAAGAGGACAATCGTTGCCCATGTCACCTCCCACCTGATTTACTACTATTCTGCTTTTCAAAAAAAAGTTTGAGAATATACTTCAGACAACTACTTAAGGTTCATATATGTATAGTGGTAAGGGACCCAGGTGGCGCTGTGGTTAAACCACTGAGCCTAGGGCTTGCTGATCAGAAGGTCGGCGGTTCGAATCCCTGTGACGGGGTGAGCTCCCGTTGCTTGGTCCCAGCTCCTGCCAACCTAGCAGTTCGAAAGCACCTCAAAATGCAAGTAGATAAATAGGAACCGCTACAGCGGGAAGGTAAACGGCGTTTCCATGTGCTGCTCTGGTTTGCCAGAAGCAGCTTTGTCATGCTGGCCACATGACCTGGAAGCTATACGCTGGCTCCCTCGGCCAATAATGCGAGATGAGCGCGCAACCCCAGAGTCGGTCACGACTGGACCTAATGGTCAGGGGTCCCTTTACCTTTATGTATAGTGGTACCTCAGGTTAAGTACTTAATTGGTTCTGGACGTCCGTACTTAACCTGAAGCGTACTTAACCTGAAGTGAACTTTCCCATTGAAAGTATTGGAAAGTGGATTAATCCGTTCCAGACGGGTCCGCAGAGTACTTAAATTGAAAGTACTCAACCTGAAGCGTACTTAACCCAAGGTATGACTGTATTTGGCATAGAAGCCTACTCAGAGCTTACCAGTTTGTTTGGATAACGTAAAATCACAGGCTGGACAGGCACTCCAGGGATAAATGCTCCTGCAAGATATACGAGATACATATAATTACAATACTATCTAATTACCACCTGTTAATGACACTGTGAGCTTGCGCATCTCTGTTATGCAACAGCTGGCTTTTCTTGATGATATGCTATGAAGTTCCACCTTCCCAAGTAGCCAAAAAAGATGCAACTATAATTTATTTTTAAAGGTTAAGCAACAACGCTCAGCAACATAGTAATCCAAGCATCTAAAGATAAATAGATTCTGATTATTTCCTGCCCAAATAATAAATGGTCCAAGTTTCTCCCAGCAAGTGAACCTAATGTGTCATCTTCAGAGGTTTACTGTTAGTGGGGTATACCATTGTGACTTATTCCCAGCAGCTTACTTCCTGGAAAACTTTGTATTACATTGGAATTCATTCAATTTAATTTCAATCCTTTGATAAGCAGGATATTTTGTTCCAGGTAAGATGACACAGGAAGAATGGATAGTTAGTCAAAACAACTAAGAGCCAGCGATTCTCCAGAAGTACCTAATTGGAAAGATCTCAGGGCTGTCAAATCCTACACAACATATATATATATGTATATATCCAGGAATTTGACAGAAATAGAAAAAATGTTCCACCACAAGGTTTGACTGCCCTCCCTGATGAAGACAAACATTTTCTATACAAACAGGAAAATCTGCCTTGCAACCTCTCTCTCATATAATATGCCAAAGAACAGCAACCAATGTGTGTGAAAACAATCTACATTTTAATGCTAATTCTTCCACTCTTCCGGAGTGAAAGAAGACTCTAGAATCAACTCAAATCTCTAACTGGGAACAAGAAACAAGAAAGGAATAATAACTGAAGCAATCAACACTTTTGGTCTTCTTTGTTTGCACTTTCATCCACTACCAAAGATAGCAATAAATCAAAATCTTTTCTGGAACACCCAGTTCTTTCCCAACTCTATGGTCAGTCTGTGGCTATTTTCACCAACATTTACAAATTTAGATGTCTCCCTTTCCCAAAAGGTTGAGCAATTGTGTTTTCTAGATTTTGCAGCCCGGCATATGAATCTCTCCAAGCATGGTGATGCACTCTGCCAAGGCTCCAGGGAAAGAGGCATTTGGGATTTTTGTTTGAAGCCCTGAGCAGCAATCTCTCATTCCAACCCTATCTCCCACAGGTACTGATGATAGTAACTATTGTTTACTCATGGACTAGAGCAGTGGTTCCCAACAGGTGGTCCGGGGACCCCCAGGGGTCCGCGAGCTATGCCAGAGGGGTCCGCAAGATGCTATTAGAATAAAAAATATATTAAATATATTTCGTATGATAACAGATTTTTTGTTTTGGCCACTTCCTGCATGAGCAGAGTCTAGCGCAAAACTAGAATTCGATAGAGGCAGTAGTTCTGCTGTATGCCGTTAGGTGGCGCTTTACAAACACTACTGTTTTGCAAAGAGGCAGTGTGCGCATTCTACTAATGCTCACCTCCCCAAGATGCTTTGCGCGCGTCGGCTTCATTTGTGCGCTACTGCGCAGGTACCCTGTCTTCTCCATTCCCCTCCCTCCTCCCTGGCGCGCGCTGCCTCTTTGCAAAACAGTAGTGTTTGTAAACAAAGCGTTTTTCGCGGAAGCTACAGTTCGCGTAGTTAAAAATGGACCGTTGGTTAAAAAGTGGTTCATCTCATTAAGAACTGAAAATTAAAACTAACTGTATACTGATGGAGTACTCTGTTGTAACTGTAAAAAAACGTATAAATATAAAATATAAAAAGACTCTTAATTTGGCTCTCACTTTTTAATTTTAGGATTAGGAATTAATGGGGGTCCTTGTCACAATAGCGGCTCGATGAGGGGTCCTCGAGAAAATTTTGTTGGGAACCCCTGGACTAGAGGAACCTGTTGAACCAGAAACCCAGGTCAAGGCTTCATTCACTAAGGCAGCTCACAAAGTGTTGTTGGTATTTTATTTTATTTTTATTCCTTGCTCTCTCTATCTTGACATCAGGGAAGGTGTCACAAACTTGTATTTTCTAGGGAAGATCTCTGAAATGCAGATCTCCTATTGAACATACACACCTGGTCACAGAAAACTGGACTAGAAGGCTCTGTCAGATTAGCACGAGGAGCTCCATTCTGCAAACAGCCAAGCTCCAATACTACTGAATATTAGTAGTACAGGTTTAAATGCTATTAGGAAAAAATATATTTGGACCCAGACTGAAGGTAGTATTCCCCACATGATTCGAATCTTCACTCATGGATTCTTTTACTCATTATTCCGTTGGACAGCTCCCAAGTATGCATGGATTCGTACATGTGCCATCAACATGAAATTATTAAGATACAGAATAGGATGATATCAATCTGATTAGAAAACCAGAGGTCATGCAAATACACAGATCCTAGGAAAAAGATTGCAAAGTGCTGCACAACACAAGATCCATACCAATACATATCTGAGGAAAAGTCCTGGCATCAAATCAAGAATGAAAAGGGCACAAGGTATTACCATAAATCTCTCCTTATCCAATATGTTGACTAAACTTTAGAGAATGCAAAACATGGTAAGATAACCTTATCTCCTGCAATTCGTGGTACAAGCAAAACACCCCTACCCTTTGTATTTGGCAAAGAGAATAATTTCCATTAACTATTTCTACAATTCTATGAAATGAAGACCACTGAAGCATGGAAGGAACAATCCAATGATGTCTCTGAATATTACATTAGAAATACAAAAACAACCCGTTCCGACGCTGCCCCTTCACCTGCCAAATCAGGGCGCAAAACCATGAGAGTTCCACCTTCTTTTTCTGCAAGGAAGTCTTTTTGAACTTACTTGGAAACATTTTTTGAATTCCATAGGAAACAGTAAGAGAACTGAGCTAATGGTAGTAATCCTCAAAAAAAGATTATTTTGCTATAGAGAGGTTTTAGGTTTAAACATTCTAGACCACATAATATCCCGAAGGAGCCCTGAAGGACACTGGCAATATTATTTACAGTACGCCCAACTTGAACTAGATGAAAGTCAGCAAGTGTCAAAACTGGAGAAAATACAGGACAGAGAATGATGAAACTGACTGAATGCCCTATTTAAGGTTCTTGTTTGTTTGTTTGTCCTGAACTAAATAATTAGATTTGAAGATGGAAACACCTTTCTTTGCATTCAGCATTTTCCAGGTACAGTAATGGTCAACACATGTTTGCAATGATGTACTTTGCTTTCCAGACCTATGTATGAGGAAGGCATTTCAGATGGGTGGTTTTTTTGCATGTACTTGGATTGCACGTTACGACAGTTAACTCAACATTTGAACAGACAGACACTCCCAGGTTTCTTGGCATACCAAAGTTGTAGAAAAGGCAAAGTTTGCCCTTATTGGGTGGGGTGGGGTGGGGACACGCATCTTGTAACATCTGAAGTGGCCTTAGGCAACCACGAGCACCGAATTTCGAAATCTGAAGTTATACTGATGTTACATAGGTAAAGAAGAATGTACATCATACCTACCAGGCTTGAAGGTAATTAGGCAGGATCGATTAGTGCATGTTCCTTCTGGGAATATCATAATCTTGAAACAGAAACAGAAAAAAACCCTCTATTACAAGTTATTTTTGTACATCTTCTGCATCTTTAAGTATGTTTCAAGTTCAGAATTTAGAAGCATTCAAATTCGCTTTGCTTTAAATGCTGCTAGCATTTAATAAATAATTCACCACAGGTATCTGATTTCAAGAAGGCATTCGGGTTGCTCCCTAAGGTGTTCTACAAATGTAGTGTGATCTATGAAAGAATGTATGGAATACAAGCCAGGAATCTTTGAAGCACTCACCCATTTGGAATGGCAAACACTGAGGCTAGAACCCCTCTCAATGAGTGAGATAGCAGTTATAATATAATGTTCCCCCACCCCCACCCACCCTTGTGTTCATTTCAAGGAGGGTAACTCTTTTCTCCTTTAATCACGCATGAAGCAAACAATGACCTCCTCATCCATTGCCTTTTAAATTATGTAGGCTCCAGAAGTGGATTACACCACTTGTTTTCTTTTTCTAAATAAACTTGTTATTGAATTTGAAAACGTGTAGAACCGGGGGGGGGGGGGGGAGAGTAAGCAACAGAGAAAAATAAATTAACAGGGTTGTGGAATAAAATAAAAACAGCAAAGCAGCATAACCAAATTCCAACGATATTTCACTAAATATCAGGTGGTATTTAAATACCCCAACCTTAATGAAGAAAGAGAAGCTGGAACCTGTTCATATATTCAAAGAAGGGGGACTAATCCACATTGAAATTGTCAGATTCAGCTTCTTCCCAGCTTTACATTACTTTAAAGTTGTACGTTCTGTACTGTACTTACCATCAGAATTCAATAAAAGTTGAACAATATTAGTAGTAGGAAACCCTGTTCTTTTAAAATCAAGGCACTAAAGTTTCTCACACATAGCAGCAAAGGGCAGAAGGGCATGGGGTGTTATTCTACCTTCCTTCACCAGCATGGTGCCCGCAAAGAAAGAAGAGGTGAAGATTAAGATGATTTCCTCTATGGCAGGAGGAAAATTTATCTATGCACAGCTTAAGAGATTCCAATGTGGCAACGAACTCAGCACTGGAAATTATTGGGAACAGAACTCGACGTTAAAATACCATTGCCCAAATTTATGCTGCCGTGACATTTCGATATTATGTTCCTTCTCAAAAGTGCTATCGCACAATTTGAAAACGCTTCAAAGGGGTAACAGAATTGCCAAGAGGTGAATTCACTATTCATAAAGCAATTGTTTGTTTTTAGCTGAGGAAAGAAAGGAGAGGTGATTAAGCGGAACGTGAAGGATGTTTATATAATCAAAACTCGTCTTGAGGAAGTACTTTCCCCCTCATCTTTTGTAACTCTAGAAGAGAATGACTGACACTAGGATCAGGACTTGGAAAAGAAAACTGTACTGCTAACCGCTGAGCCTGGAAGAGGGAAAAATATGCAGCCTATCTCTGGTTGAGCTGACAGTGAGGGAGTTGATGTGGCATGGGATCTTCCCACAGGATTGTTTCCTTAATGTTTCAGGATTGTTTCACATGTCAAACATAATTAAATTAACAGCAAGTCATGGATTTTATCCTCCTCGGCAACAACTGGGGAGGGGCGTCACCTTCATGCCTTTCTTTGTGAACACCCATAGATGTTGGGCTGTTAGAAACAGAATAATGGATTAAATGAACCATGGTATCATCCAGCAAAGCATTTTTTTCCACCTTTTCCTGGATGTGGTACCAATCAAGAGGAATAGCTAGAGGAAAACCTGAAGAATTTGAAAGCATTCAGAACTCAGATGAATGTTAGCCCCACAAATATTAGAAACCTGAGGAGCGTGTGTCTACTTTTGAACAGAAATAGCATCTCTTTAGTTGGAAATAGATATTCCTTTACAGAAAACAAATACCTTTAAATCACAAGACGTTCTACCAGTACCTGTGGCCATTTGCCATTTGACTGAGCCCGCCGTCTGATCTCCTCAACTGTTTTCCTGCGGGAATCCTGATCTGATCGAGATACAAACACGGGTCGAATGTATTTGATTAGAGCTGGAAAGAAACAGAAATGTCCGTATTCCTAAGTATATTCCTTCATTTTTCCTCAGATTAGCATAATTGTATGACATGCTACATAGAGAAACAATCAATAGTTTTATGAGCAAACACATTGCATAACAAAATACTGAATGCCTTATTGGGGGGGGGGAAGTAACTAGCAGAACACATTAAGAAACTTTTAAAAATAAAATATAGCCCTGCATTTATTGAGAAATACAGTGACCCACTTAAGAATACTTTAAACTGAAAGTGCCCCTTTAAAACATAAACCAAAGCTACCTCCCATGCTTTTTGCATATTTCTAAAATTGCCTCAGTTAGCTTGATTCTGTTTGAAGGTAGAGACAGGACAATTGTTTATTTCTTACAAATGGGATGGGATATGAGTTGTGTAAAGTTCAAACAAAGAGAGAATCAGAATATCTAATACTGAAACAGTGATAAGGAATAATAAAAATCCATGCAATGCAATTTTGCAGTTCTGCTACTGCAGAACACGGCTGCCACTACATCACATTTATAACTTTTATAGCCAGGCTAGAACCATTTTGGCCTGCATTCAAAGCCAATCGAATTATTTGTTCCTTTCAGGAAAAGCTCCCAAGAACAATAACTATCACCACCACTGACAGTCTTGAAATAATGGGAGGGATCTTTTCAAAGGAGACAGTGCTAGACAAGACGTCTGCTAGGAAGTCTACAGTTCTAGCTCACTTTCCCTGGGGTCATTGTGAACGCTGCTCATCACCTCAAATGCATATGACAAGCTGTGTGTCATCACCTGAGAGTTCTAAATATACATGGTTGTGAGATTACTCTTTCCCCAGTCACATGAAAAATCTGACAAGAGCATTTGACTATACTCGTATAGTACCACATAATCTTGAATTGTGTGGTGCAATTCACATAACTAACAAAAGCCACCTGGCATAAGAGAAGCCCTTTGGGTTTTAATAATGAAATAATAATAATAATTTTTTATTTATTTATACCCCACCCTCCCCAGCCAAGGCTGGGCTCAGAGGGGCTAACACCAAATATAAAACAACTAGTTAAAATACAACTCAACAACAAGACTAAATACATTAAAATTTAAAAAGCAGCCTCATACAAAAGGGGAAAAGGGAAAATGGGGGAGGGGATCAGGTTGGCTACAGGCCAAATGCCAGACGGAACAACTCTGTCTTACAGACCCTGCGGAAAGAAATCAGGTCCCACAGGGCCCTGGTCTCAGGAGACAGAGCGTTCCACTAGGTCGGGGCCAGTGTTGAGAAGGCCCTGGTTCTCTAATCCGATTTCCTTCGGGCCCGGGACCTCTAAAGTATTACTATTTATGGACCTTAAGGTCCTCCGCGGGGTATACCAGGAGAGATGGTCCCGTAAGTACGAGGGTCCTAGGCCGTAAAGGGCTTTAAAGGTCAAAACCAGCACCTTAAATCTGACCCTGTACTCCACCGGGAGCCAGTACAGCTGGAAAAGCACTGGGTGAATATGCTCCCATGGCAGGGACCCCGTGAGGAGCCTCTCTGCAGCATTCTGCACCCGCTGGAGTTTCTGGGACAGCTTCAAGGGCAGCCCCGCGTAGAGCGAATTGCAGTAGTCAAGCCTGGAGGTGACTGTCGCATAGATCACTGTGGCTAGGTCGGGGCGGGAAAGGTAAAGAACCAACTGCTTAATGCGGCGAAGGTGAAAAAATGTCGCCTTAGCTGTTGTAGTAACCTGTGCCTCCTTAGAAAGGGAGGCGTCAAAGATTACACCCAAACTCTTAACGGAAGGCAATGGCACTAATTGGGCCCCCGCAACAGAAGTGGAAAGTTGGGGCTGGAGCAATTCTACCTCTGCCAGATCACTCCTAACGGTACAAACAGGTTATCCTTAATCACATATCCAACCCCAGATAAGGAAAGTGGTAGAAATGTTGTAGATTTGAGGTTTCAGCAATTTAGAGCTCATTATTAGATGCTATGTTACACGGGTTGGTGGTATGCTGAAATTTATTGTTGACGTTTATCACTCAGCAGCAGCAATGCCCTACTGCATTGCAATAGTCTTCATGGAAACTATTGCAAACTTTGGAAAATGCTGGAGGGAGGAAGCTAAATTCTCTCTGGCTGTTGAAGGGTCCGTCTCCCACTCCCAAATAACACTAGTGAAATTCTACATGCCACATTTCATAGCACGTGCTCTCCCTACTTTCAATTATTCCATGCCCCAAAAGTTTCAAGTGAACTGAATATTTGTTCCCTCTCTCTCTCCCTGCCCCCATCAACAGTAGTAAAAAATCAAGTCCCACAATCTGCCACTGAGCTGAATCTCCAGAAAACTTCCAAGTTTATTTAAGACAGATGACCAGCAGACTAAATTCATATATTTATGTAGGTCATGTACACATGACTAAAGGGCTGTGTATGCAACTCCCTCAGAGGTACAGAAAAGCAGCAATAGAATGTCAAAATGTTAACAACAAAAATCATCCCACTGAATTTTAGGTCTAGAAGAGAGGAAGACCAAGGGTTCACCCAATGCATAAACCTCCACAATGATATTCTGCATCACAAGCAGAGTAAAGAATGTCTAGCAATCCATTTTTTATGAATGGGCAAAAGCAGGTTAAATACACCCATTTACATACACAGCCAGACAAAAATCATACATGCACAAATTCATAAATGCAATAGCTACAAGATGAAAAGCACTACAACCAGGCAAAGTAACCAAAAATCATTTTCTCCCCCCCCTCAACTTATTGATGTTTTCAAAACACAAATGTAAAAAATCCAGGAACTAATTATATGCACGTGTGCCCTGATTCTTTTTTTTTTTTTTTTGAAGCAGGAGAGGGAAATAAAGAACAAACTGTTAGTGAGGGACAGGGGTAGGGTGACCCTTTCACTCCATGCCCACTCATTCCCATAGAGGTTTTGCTTTCTTCATTTTAAGATACCGCATCATGCTACATAATACACAATGCAAGCAAGGAAAAAATCTGTGGTAACCGGTGGAGTAGTTCGTTTTTGCACTTCCTTGCTTTGTAACTATGGAGTTACATTTGAACTAACAAAAAGTTTGTAGGTACAGAGTTGTGACGAAAGTTTAACGCAAAACCTTTTGCTCCCTTGGATGCTACTGAAATAAATGTAGGGCTACATCATGTTTAGCCTCTCCCATGGCCCCGGATTACACTCCTTCTGATATCGAAATAGAAGTGTTGGCTCCTTAAGAGTTAATGGGGCACTGTGCATAGTGCGAGAAAGGAGATCTGGCTGGCACCAACTTTGCTACCATTTTGGCACCATGTAGAAACATATTTTATTCTTGCAGACACATCAGCAACTTTGATGACTAGTGTAGTCAACCTGTGCTTTAGTGTGTGTTTTTAATTGTTATTTTACTGATGTTGCACATTGCTTGACATGTTTTGGCATGTTTCATTGTAAACTGCTTTGAGACTTTTAAAAGTGTGTGTTTGTGTGCACGCGTGCGCACGCACGCACATGCGTGCGCACACTCAGCCCAAAATTCTCAACTGGATAACCCTGGCAAGTTGCTATCTTTCAATCTGATTCACCTCACTGTATGACTGCCAAAGATAATGGAATAATCTAACGTATGCGAACACAGTGCTTACTGAAACAAGGAACATAAAATTAAGAAATGGAAGCATTGTGAAAACACCTGGTGGGGTGGCAAAGGGGCATACTGATAGGCACTCTATGTTTAGCTGCCCGCATGAATGGTCTAGAAGCTGGCACAAGCAAAGAATGACATGGGTAGGTTGTTGAGCGATGTGTCGAGCTGCTGTCATGTAGCACCTTTGTTGAAAGAACTGAACTGCCCGCCATCTGCTACCAAGCCAGGTTTCAGCTTTGGTCCAAGCAACTCAGGAGTCGGTTACCTGAGAGAATGCTTTCTCCCATTTGGATCTGCCTGACCCCTAAGGTCATTACCAGAGGCCCTCCTAAGTTTTCTCACAAGCTGCAAATATTCCTCTGCCAACAACCAGGAAGGGGCTCTTTTCTGCGGTGGTTCCCACATTCCAAGAATACGTTCCGTTCCAGAAATAAATCACCGTGGCCCTTATTTGAAAGTAAAGTTTTCTTTGACTTACTTCCCCAGACAGGAATATCTTTGCTTTCTGCTTTCATAACAATGGAGGCCATGGTCATTGTTACGGGTATAGCATCAAAGTACGAGGAATGTGGAGCCAGAGTCAATATTGCTGCTTCAGTGGGCAAGGCCTGCCTGCCCTTCACATTTACCCAGTGGAATCCCCCAGCAAGCCACATGGTCCTCATGATGGCCTTCAGCATGACATTCACAAACCTGAAAAATAATTAGATAGCACAAATGCAGAAATGTTAATGCAGCATCCTCCCTTTGAACATGGTTAACTACATAAGCTATTTCCAAGGAAACCAGGAAATAAGTGTTTGTTTTAAAAAGCACTTTGCCTCCTCATTTTCTGATAGCGTTTTAACATGGCTTTGTTATGTCAGGGTGTTCAAATGTGGTTAAATAGTATCAGTTTAACCAGTTCCATCTGCAACCCCATGGGAGATTTTATTTCATCTTACCCCAAAAGGTCAAAGGAAGCATCACTGCAGAGCTGTTACAAACTGTCTCTTTAGAAAGGCAGCCTGCCACCTGTCTATCTTCATCAGTGGACATTACAGAGGGTGGGCCAAAGCAGGCAAAATCAACAACCCAGAACAAATATATCCACGGAGTACACTCTCATTTATTGCAAAGAGCTGGGTGACTATTTTCCCTCTGCTCATTCTCCCCCAGCTAGCTGTAGGATAGTTTATAATTATTAAGCTATCATCTCCAATTATGACAATATCCTAAGATGGGTACGCACCCCAACTATAAAGACAATATTGGTTTTCTATAAACTCAAAAGGGTTTTATCCAAGTTATGTTAGACCCATTGAAATCAGTGGACCTAAGTTAATTATGGCCATTAATTTTAATGGGCACAATGTGAAATGAACTAACTTTGGATGTACACTCCCAACAATTCAGGCAGAGGAAATTTGTTGTTGTTGTTGTTGTTTATTAAATTTGTATACCACCTTTCATCTGATGATCACAGGGTGGTTCGCAACATAAAAACACAAAAAGAGAACAAAGGATACATAATAGAAACAAAAAGAAACCAATAACCCCCTTCCATTTAAAAGGACATAGAATGTTAACCAGCCAAAGGTCTAGTTAAAGAGAAACATTTTCGCCTGGTGCCGGCCTTTAAAGCCCTAAATGGCCTCGGTCCAGTATACCTGAAGGAGCGTCTCCACCTCCATCATTCTGCCTGGACACTGAGGTCCAGCACCAAGGGCCTTCTGGCGGTTCCCTCGTTGTGAGAAGCCAAGTTGCAGGGAACTAGGCACAGGGCCTTCTCGGTGATGGCGCCTGCCCTGTGGAACGCCCTTCCAACAGATGTCAAAGAGGAAAACAACTACCAGACTTTTAGAAGACATCTGAAGGCAGCCCTGTTCAGGGAGGCTTTTAATGTTTAATAGATTACTGTGTTTTATTTTTCTGTTGGAAGCCGCCCAGAGTGGCTGGGTGGGGAAACCCAGCCAGATGGGCAGGGTAAAAATAATAAATTATTATTATTTATTATTATTATTATTATTATTATTATTATTATTATTATTATATGTAAATTTTAGTATTCTGTGAGCTGTTATATAACCTCCTTGCTACATTTATTTGTAACTGGAAGCTGCAGTGCCTTCAAGCTTTTCTGCCCCACAAAGCATGGCTTGGGTTAAGAGAAAAGGGAAGAAGATGCTGGGGAAATGCTTGCAACTTCTTTGGCCACAGGTGAAGAAGTATTTACAAACACTGTGTGGATATCTCTCCAGGGTATACCACAACAGGCACATGTCAGGACGAGACATTTAACCAGTCCCCTTCCCCTTTAAGGTACTTTTCCAAGCTGACAAACCATCCCATGGAGATAACAGGGCATGGTTTTCTATATTGTTGTTTCTCATGACTATTCATGGGTACTGAAAGACAGCATTGCTCAGCAACTCTCTTGTGTTTCCAACCAATCAGATGTACCCTCTGTTAATCCTGGGATTAACATTGCACAGCACAGCACGTAGAGATAATGGAAAATCTTCCAGAAGAAGAAACACCCTCAACATCTTGTAAACACTTCCGGCAACTCATCTTTGGGTACCAAATAAAGCAGTTAAGCAGTTTATGCGAATAGGGACGCAGTCAAAAAGAATCAGGACAGACACTGAACTTAACACACATCAGCCAGAAGAAATAAAGTGTTCACATTCACATTGCACCTATTTAAATCCTGAAGCTGCTCTCTGTAGTGAAAACCAGCTTCAAGACGGGGCCCAGCTTCAGCATAGAAGCTGTGTGAGAGAGAGGCATGCATGATTAACCCTTTTCCCTCTTTGAAAACCTCACCTACCCATTTCTCCTTGCGAGGTTCCAGAAATGTGCTTAGTCTTAAAAATGCTTGCCCAGAACCTCCAGAGGAAGGTTAGGCAGCAGAGAAGAAAAAGGTTGCATAAAGGTTAACGCTGCCTCCTCCCCCACAAGCTTACTTCTCTGCTTAATGCCAGCCTCTCTTCAAGGTGCTTTTCAGTACAAACAGCTGCCACTGAGGGTTAAATATACACGTGATTCATCATTGGGGGGAAATGATGTTTTTACTGTGCAATATGTCAGTTTTACCGCTATGAGGAAAAAATATATCAAATTAGTAACCTGTGCCAATTTCACTTCTTGCATTATATACTCCAAGTAGATGTTAGCACACCCAAATGGGCTCAATGGCTTACTTTCGCCACCAGGAGTGGGGATTTTCTATTTCTCTGTCAACAGGTCCCATGGATGCGATGAATGCAAAAGGCCAGGCCAGCAACATCATGAAAGCAGCAAAAAACAGCCGGATGGGGAACAGGGTCAGCGTCATGAAGGCAATCTGCAAAAATCCAAGGAATTTGGTTCTTTTAAGACTGGAGACTGCAGACAAAAGGCAAACAACGTTTGTAAACATGGTTGCTCTTTGCTGATGATAAAGTAAATCTAACACAATATAATGAAGACGGCAGCCACCGAAACTGTACCTATATGAAGTAGACGCCGCTTAAAATTGTGGTTGAAACACTTTGTTTTCTTACCAAATCCGGGAAATGCTTCTTAAGTAATTGGAAGTAGCAAGAAGATATTGACCGTTCTGGGTGTATTCCCAATTCTGGTTTAGTAAAAGCTTGTAGTATTCCCCAGGATGTTCATGCGTAGGCAAACTAAGGTCCAGGGGCCGGATCCAGCCCCTTCTAAATCCGGCCTTCTAAATCCGGCCCACAGACGGTCCAGGAATCAGAGTGTTTTTACATGAGTAGAATGTATCCTTTTACTTAAAATGCATCTCTGGGTTATTTGTGGGGCATGGGAATTTGTTCATTCCCCACCCCCCAAAAAATATATAGTTCCCCTCCACAAGGTCTGAGGGACAGTGGACCGGCCCCCTGCTGCAAAAGTTTGCTAGCCCCTGATTTAGTTAAGCAGGAATACACAGCCAAACACACATACAACACTCTGCCGAAAGCATTTCTCCAGTTGTGGAGTGAGCAGGAAGTATCACACAAGAACTCTTCCTCCTCCCCCCCCCAACGCTCCCATCCCCCACCCACATTCCAAGAGATTCAGGGCAGGTTGTAAGGGAAAATAAGTTGAAGAAAGAATCTGAAATGGCACCTAGATTGAATAGTTATGCAGCCATGCTTTTGCACACCTTAGTTTTTACGGCACCCATTCACCCTGACTCTATCCCTGTCCAAACTGGGAATGAAGAAATCCCAGGAAACGCCATTATACCCAAAAGAAGTACACAGGGCAGCTGTCAAATTTCAAGATGGGGTTTGCATGTGGGGAAATGAGAAGTTTTTAAAATCAGATAAATGTGGTTGGTGCCACAATCCATACAGAGTTAGAGCACAGAAAGCTTTCCTTTAATATGGCTGACTTCTGCTGCCTTGCATAGTGATGTTAATAATTGCTTCTTAGAGTAGATCCACTCCAAGTTACTAAGGACCCTGGTTTCATTCATTTGTACTAGGAAATATCACTTTGCACAGTGCATAGTTATGGAATTTGCTCTCCCAACACACAGTGATGACCACCAAATGGGACGGATTTTAAAAGAGGGTTAGACAAAAATTCATTTTACTTAACAAAATGCATATAATACTGCCAAGCTGTAATAAAACCTCTAAATGATTTACAAGAAATATTAAAAAAATATCAATAAAAAATAAAGATAATTAAAATCAACAGTCAAATAGATAAAAGCACATCGACACCTACAGGTCTCAATAGGATTGACGAGATAAAAAAAGAAGGCATAGACAGTAGTACAACAGAGTTGCCTCCCTGGTGTCAATAAGCAGGGAGTTCCGCAGTGCAGGCACTGCGGCACTAAAATATGGATTTCTTACAACTGTGGAAGAAATGTGGCACCTGTTACAGGTGCCAGTTCTGCAGACTGAAGTGGTTGGGTATGTATGGGCTAAAGTGATCCCACAAGCTTAAAGGGCTTAAAATTCATGAGTCATAAAGCTATAAATGGCTACTTAGCAATGGTGACTATATTTTACCTCTACTGTCTTTGGTTTGTGTATTGGGGCGCTTTTCTTATGTTCCTAATCAACATTTATTGGAACTATTGGTACAGTTGCTGTAAACTTTGAGAAACCCAAAGGGACACTGGAGTGACCAAATCTTAATTTTCAATTTCCTGCCAAAAAAATCCCTTGGTACACAAGGTATTAGTGTGCTTGTAGCTAATACATAGATTGCAAACATGTCGAGTTGCACATCTAGTCTGCTCCAATAAGCTTCTGCAAGTTTTTAACAAGAAAAGGCATGCACGGTGATATCCAATGTTAGTCATAGTCCAACAGAAATCTGATATTACAAGCCATTGTAATTTCACCTAATTGCATCCTAAGCTCTCACACAACACAGATGAACTAATGCTTCATTGACCTGGAAAGCTATTTGTCTGCTATCCAGGAAGATGCCTGAATTTGTTTCTAGCTGAGTAAAAGATTGACAATTTGAGAACACATACGGCAGTAACACACTATGAACGATCTTAATGAAACGCGGCATGAACATGGAATCTTTTAAAACTCTGTTATATAATTAATACAAATAGAAAAGCACTGGCTGTTTTCCCATTACGTTATCCTTCCTGTCTCTGTCCATCCCCATATTATTTACATCACAGTACTTGGAACTACATGTAGTAAAGAGATTGTAAGCTATTTTTGGCAGTGGAAGGAAAGACTGTATGATGCAGTCATACAAAAAAAGTGAGCTTTAATATCATTTCTACTGATTTCTGCCTATAGATCTGTAGAATTATGCTTTCTGTACCTATGCCACACCAGTAACAACTGCTGGGCTGCAGCCTGGTCAAGTTTTTACGTAAACAGAATTTTAAGAAGAGAAATAGCTGCATGGAATGAGGAAATGAAAGAAAAGCCACCTCTTGCACTGTGACACATCATATAATATATGTACTGAGAAACAGCTGTTACATCACTGCCTATGTATCAAACAGAATATGAGGACACCAAGCAACTCACAAGTGTATCTTGAAGAGGGTGAAGACTACCAGTAGTATGGACAAAGGAAAACTCTGAAAGACCAAACCAGGCAGCGTCTGGGCAAAAAGATAAATGCTCAGACACAGATACAAATCAGACACTTCATAAAACCATAGAGTTGGAAGGGACCCATCTAATCGAATCCCCTGCAATGCAGGAATCTCAACTAAAGTGCCATGAAAGATGGCCATCCAATCTCTGCTTAAAAACCTCCAAGGAAGGAGCGTCAACCACCTCCCAAGGGCGCCTGTTCCATATAAAATGTTAATACTCAATAACCAATGGCGGAAACCAACACCATACTCCGAACCTGACTGGAGAGCAGTGTGCAGATGCTGGCCTGGGGAGAAGGCAAGCAAATTGCTGTGCCAGTCTGGATTGCACCTGTTACCATCTAGTGACTGCAAGATGGAGCAGCTTGGGAGCCAGCAGATCCCAGGCTGCCTCAGCCCCTCCCTGGAAGCCCAATTTTGCAGTTCTCTGCAGATTGCTGCTGGCAAGGATCCTACTGTACTGTAGTGCCATTTCCGTTCACCTAGTCAGCAGGCAGAACAGGCAGTTCTGTGCTGGCAGAGTGACACCGGATGTTTCTGCCCAATCCAACCCCCTCTAGCGTGGCTGGGGTGTGTGGGTGCTGCTGTATTGTAGCCCAAGCCAGTATTGTAGTTTCAATAATACTTGATATAAATCCTGCCAGTCTCTGCCTGAAGGACTGGAGCAGGTGCAGCTGTATCTTAGGCCATTATGGCATCCTCCGGCACCCCCTTTGGTGCCTGCCAAGGCCTCCTTCCACTTTATTTTTTTATTTTAAAAGTTTGTGGCTTGTCGTTGTTGCTTTTTGGGGGTTGTGTGGTTGGGGTTTTTGTGTGCGCTTGCTTCTTGTCTTTTATTTGTTTTGGGAGTTGGCTTATTTTCAGGGTGGCCTTCTGAGCATCAGCAGCTTTCGTCTGTGCAAACTGGATACTCTGTAGTGCCCATTAACAGTTTAAGATTATCAAATGTCCCACAGGCACTAATGAGTTTGTGGTACCCATCTTAGGGGCTAGTTATAGACCAGGGATCCCCAAACTGCAGCCCTCCAGATGTTTTGGCCTACAACTCCCATGATCCCTAGCTAACAGGACCAGTGGTCAGGGAAGAAGGGAATTGTAGTCCAAAACATCTGGAGGGCCGAAGTTTGGGGATGCCAATTATAGACAATGAATTGTGCTGTGTGTGTAGGTATATGTAGCCATCAATATGGTATAAGATTGTGTTTGTGTGCTTATGGAACTAGATTATGATGTCATTAGTGATGCAATTCAGGTATCAGGGAGGCAACTGAGGTCAGGAACTAAGGAAATACTGTTTTAATTCAGCAATAAGTATACCGTGGGCCAACACTGAAGCAAGACCACTAACTTGAAGATGCAGACTACCTGCAACTATGAAACAAAGTAATTAAGGTCAGTAGCTAGATATACCACAGCTTAGTGTTTCTGATGGGCTATAGCCCAACTTTGCGTGGAAAATGTGTGTTTGGGACTTCTACATAGATCTGTGGTGGCCAGAATGGCGTTTCTGGACTGCAGTTCCTCCAGCATGTCTGTGGTGTCTTGCAATAACTAGGAACAGTGGTAAAAGGCTGAGCACAGAACTGTACACTCCAGTCGTAAGACTGTTAATACCCAAGACAATAGGCCATTAAAGAACAAACAGAAGAAGATTGCTGGCTGAGGTTCCTGGCATGCATCAGACTATTTTTGTAGCATATTCAGCTGAACAGCTTTTACATATGTAGTTGCATAATGATAGCAAATTAATTTTAATATTAACTTCTTCCGATTCAAGGCTGCAAGCTTAGACAAAGTGACAGAAATGCAGTCAACTGTTTTTCAGGCAGCAAACACACCATGTATATCTCTAAAGAACATCTGAAGCACATTATTTCCCTCAAATAATTCTAGGCATTATAGCTTACTAATTCCCAGCAACTCTTAACAATCCATAGTGTCCAGAATTCTTGGGGGGGGGGGGTGGGGGGAAGAGAAAATTGCTTCAAAGGAATATTGTGTATGCAGCCTTATTCTCTGGGCATGTATGTTTACAAACACATTCAACAAGAAAGCAGTAGCAGCTGCACAGGATTAAACTTTACAATTAAGGAAGGACCTTGATATGAACTGCCTCGGCAACAAATATGTACTCGGTTCAACACAAGATTGCTTTAAAAATACATCACACTAACAGTGCAAACCTAACCACATCTATTCTAGTCTAAGTCCAATTTAATTCAATGGGGCTTACTCTTAGACAAGCGAGGTCAGGACCGCAGCCTTCTTCAGATACGCAAGAAAGAATTTAGATTATGAGATACTGATCATTAACAAGAATTATCTGACTAAGCTTTTGGAACTGATTTGGGCTTCAGAATTATGTTACCTGAAATGAACAAGGTCAAGGAATCTGTTAACAAACTCCGTTCGTTTCAATATTTATGCCAGAGAACTACTCAAAGGATCAGTTTGCCTGACTGATTAAGTGCCATTAAAATGCTATCTCAGTCGAACAACACGCAAGACCAGCTATCAAAAGGATGAGGGCATGTAAGCCCTCACAGGTTAAAAAGGAAACACCAAACAATTCTACTTTTTCCATGCACACTGTCAAAACTACATCATATAATACAACAAAAAATAGAATTTGTATAGTGTATATTCTGTAGAAAAGTAACATGGCATGCTGAAGTTATTTTTAGCAGCAATAGAAAGTTGTGAAAAATAGGATTACGTCAAGTTGCTTGGAACCAGAAAAATAAATCAACCACCTTCACTCTGAAGCAGTAAGTATGTTTTTAAAGATATATGGGATCTGCAGCGAACCTTTAGAACTACCAGCAATATGCCTCAGCTACTGTATCTAATACCGCGACATAAACCTTTGATTTTCACACTAGAAAACTCAGCCTTTCACCAAAAGTACAGCTTTTTTTCAGTGCAATGAATGAGAATCCCTAAATTCTGAGTTCCGTACATTTCTTCACAACTTTTGTTTAAAACCACTTAAGTTGTCTAATGGCCTTAATCTTCCTAGATAGCTATGATACAGTAAAAAACAGCTTTTACCAATAATTCCTTCTAATGGAAGAAATACTAGAGGTCCCTCTCAAACCTCATATGAAGACAAATTGGCCTAAAACAATTTATCAGTGTACACCTCTCCCCAAAAAGATAGGACTTACTGAGTAGGATTTAATGTCAATGCTTTATTCTGTTAAAAGGTTTTGCAGTAGCCCTAACTTTTTGTTGTCATCCCCCCCAAAAAAAAACTTCTGTCCTTGCCAAGCATTCTTCTGACTGGAGAAATTATTGCTTGCTGGGCATGGTTTATATTCAGGGAGACTTCCTTCTTTACAATTTAAAGTCCGGTGAATGCTCCTACAAAACACTCCCACATTTAATATGTAAACAAGAAATGATTTACACACATGTATACTGGACCTGCGCTCAGATTCTCAGCATATTATACACATCTATTAACCCTGATCGCATTATGTTTTTAGACATAGAAGTAACTACCTGATTGCAGATTTTAAATAGTGTATTGCAAAGCAATTCAAAAACAAGAAGTCACCATGCCACTATTAAAAAATTAGAATCCTTGTCTATGCATTGGAAAAACATGAAAGATAAATGGATGGCATACAGGGAGTTAATGGAAGAAATTAATTATTGCCCAAATATTAAGAAATTCAAAGAGCTAAAACAGAAGGGGATAAGTTGGCTAGAGTACCACCAATTAAGAACACTGTTTGTGAAGGATAAAACATCCAGGGGTTTTGAAGGAAAAACCTCAGTTTGGGAGAAAGAAATATTATCCAGTAATTAGAAAACGATTTCAAAAATTTACAAATTGTTGCAAAAAGGACAACTAGAGGGTGAAGAAAAAGAAATGTCGTTATGAAATGGGAGCAAGATTTAGGTCATGTAATAGAGAATGAAGAGTGGGAAAAGGTATGGTCTAAAACTATAAACTTTACGGCATGCTATGTGATTTGAGAAAATTTTATGAAAATGCACCATCGGTGGTACCTAGCCCCGTAAAGATTAGCCAAAAGGAATAAAACAAATCAAAATAAATGCTGGAGGTGTAAGAACTACAAAGGAACATTCTATCATATGTGTGGACATGCCCGGAAATTGGGAATTTCTGGGGCATGGTCCACGAGGAGTTGAAGAAAATACTTAAGACTAACATTAGGAAGAGCCCAGAAGCCTTTCTATTATGGATAATGGATAAAGATATCCCAAAAGACAAAGAAAATATATTCTCATACGCTACGTCGGGGGCAAGAATTTTGGTGGCAAAATATTGGAAAGGGACACAATTACCAACTAAAGAGGAATGGCTTTGCAAAATATGTGAGTATTTAGAACTAGCCAAGTTAACGGACATAAGAAGGCATAAATCCAAAAATAGAGTGAAAAAAGAATGGGAATGTTTGAATGAGTATCTCAGGAAAACAAGTCCCAAGATGAATATCTGGTTGAGTTTAGATTGAACTCATGAAGAATCAAGAGGTAGAAGGTTAGGACAAGTGTATATAAATCTAAACAAATTCAAGGAAGTTAGAAGCAGGCAAAGATTCGGAGGGAGAAATAAGAAACTAAAGAAGTATTGTGTGGTCGATGGAAGTCGTTTTTGTTTCCTTTTTTTGTTTTTTGTTATTTTTGTTTCGTGTTTATTATTATTATTATTATTAATAATAATAATAATTCTTTTTTAAAATTTCATATATAATTTTTCTTTTTGAATATGTAAATAAGTTAATATGCGGTAGACAGTAATTGTTAGGAAGTTTTGTTTATCATATAATATTTTTTCTTTGTTTTGTGTTGTGCAAGTTTTATGATCTGTGTTGCTGTCTTGCTGTGTAAATGTGCATTTGTAATAAATAAAGAATGGTTATTAAAAAATACATACACTTAGAGACTGCAAAATACTTAATAGTCGCTCATTTTAAAAGTGATCTGAGTGATTGCTTCTGCAGCAATAAATGGATCTTCCTGGAGTAAAATATAACAGAGCTAGAAATCATTTAAGCATTTAAAACTGAAGGTATAGAAATTATGTCCACCCCTTTTTTACCTTTAAAAAACCAGGCTCATAAAAACTGCACACTTAAACACAATAGTCCGAAACAGAATCCTATGTTGCAACAGTTTGAGGAGCACATTGTGAAGGAGCACTCATGTAGACTTATCCAGCTTCTCTTGATCTAAGATGGATTGCCTTTGCTAGAGCTGACATAGGATTGTGCAGTTATGACTATGTGCTGAAGACCATTATGGCGTGCTTTTAGAATTTCCCACAAGAAACTATTAGTATCCTACCCAATGCTTGAATGAGAATGAGTCAGGAGAGGCCCAGCCCACTGAACCTTCCGTGGTGGCTTCCTAAGCTACTGTTTTGCTAGAAACCAATGGGAGGAATCATGAAGAGGACCTTTACCTTTTCTCTTCTTACCTCCTTCAAGCAAGCTTTTCTCCCCTTGGACAAGACTTTTGCACCACTCAACTGTACAGCAGGTGTCCTCCCAAAGCACAGCCATCCAATAATGGCTAAGAGCAAGGTTGACTGTGCAAGACGGTGCCAACACCCCTTGGCTCTGTGCGCTTGATCCTCTTATTATGCTACTATAGAAGAGGATGCATGTGTTCTTACATTGTCTGGACGGCCACTGTTGGAAACAGATGCTAGAGTAGATTAAATTTTGTTGAGCAGGGCTGTTCTTAAATGTTGAAACCACGGCCATAACCTAGATTGGATCTACTGAGACCATACAGCAGAGGCAGGGGTAAGAAATGTTATTTGTGCTTTTGACACCGAAGGAAATTGGCCATATCCTGTTTCCTGCTTGGCAAAGCCCATCTTATGAGGGAGGAACCAAAGAAAGAAACATTTTATTATGACCCTGCCCATAAAGTCAGGTTCTCAGAGAAGTCAGCAACAGTTCCTTATGAAATAGGAAATATCTAATGTTTTACCTTTAATCTTATCCAAAAACAGAAATAGAACCAATTCAAATGATCAGAGGCCAATTGAGCTAACTTTGGTAGTATGCAAGGCCCTGGAATGGATATCAGAGAAAAGATTAATTAATGATGTGGCAGGAAATTACAAACAGACTGTACTGCAGCATGGGTTCATCACATGTAGAAGGTGCCAAGACTAATTGGATAACTTTGAAAATGGCAGCTGGCTCTCTGGGCAAAATAAATGCCAGATTAATCAGTTTAGGATTCAAATACTTCATGATAAAAATTATTGCCTTCACTGGGAAGAGAAATTCATCACTACTAGTACAAAGGGAAAACTGAAGAGAAGTAGGCAGAACACCAACGTACTTTGATCTTGTTTTACATGCACCATTAAATGCCAATTGAGTGTGACTCTGAGAAGAAAATATGTGGGGAGACTAAATTCTTTACATCAGAGGCTGTTATGAGAGATGATCTGAGAACTGGGAAATAGAGACATATTGCATTGCACTGGCTGCCAATACATTGCTGAGCTAAGTTCAAGATATTACTGTTAGGTTTTAAATGACCTAGGACCAGGTTACCTGGAGAACCACTTTGTTCCTTATACACTGCCCAGATCACTGATCACCCAGAGAAACCCTCCTAACTGCTCCACAGTTATCACATAACTGTTTGGTTTCTCTGCAAACTAAGGCTTTTAGCCAGGCATCACCAACCTGCAGCCCTCCAGATGTTTTGGCCTACAACTCCCATCATCCATAGCTAACAGGACCAGTGGTCAGGGATGATGAGAATTGTAGTTCAAAATATATGGAGGGGCGAAGGTTGGGGATGCCTGCATTTAGCATACTGTAGTGGCACTCGTACTTTGGAACACTGTTTCTAATGAATTAAGAAAGAATTTTGATATTTTGTCACTTGCTGAAAAGGTTTCTGTTTCAACAAGTATTTTCAGAGAATTAATTTGATTCAGCCTTAATCATTTGTTCTGGATTTTGTAATATTTTAATGCTTCTATTGAACACTACCACGGTTTTTTTTATGATTTGGCAGTAGGGAAACAAATATATTTCTCTCTTAATTTACATGCATATATGAACTCCTATGTCAATTTTGCCCCTGGGAGTATGCATGGGAAAGAAAGAAACTGCAATGGGCACCACAAGATACCCATTTAACAGGAAATAACTGGGTGAAACTCAAACCCCAAAACAGGCAACATATCTACATACAAAATACTGTCAAAAAGGGGGCAAGTGAGCCACCCTCCCCCACAAAAAAACAACAGGCAAAGTGTCTTCCAAACAAACAAAAGAAAAATCAGCTGAAATGCATTCCCTCTAGAAAGATAAAGTAGGCAAACCCATAAAAAGGGAAAGAAGAAAAAAATAATAACTCCAACAACTGCCACAAAACGAACAAAAATGGAAGCAAGCCATCCCAACATGGGACCCAGCATGGGGCATTCTGGAAGAAAAGAAGTTAAGAGGATGAATGTGGACGAGCGCCTGCACTTTCCTTTCCAGCCAGTTAGCAGTAAGCCAGGAAAACTCATTTTAAAAGAACGAGGAGGGGCAGTGGGTCTTGGCCAAGGGGCATACCTGAGGGCACCATGGTGCTTAGAGGCACCCCATTACAGATCTAAGGAGTATGTTAAAAAAAAACACTACCTGGTGTTTTTTTTTGGGGGGGGGGCTCATCAACTGGTTTAGTTGGCCATTAGAGGGAACAAGTGGAACTTGCAACATAGTGCTGCAATGTATTGCTGCCACCCGTCTGTCTCAGAGACAGCCTCTGCGGGTGAAGCCAAACCACTGCGGTAGCAGCACTTAAGTGACCTACCTGGGGCACAAGCCTAGACAGTATGTATGGAGGTCCTGGGCTGCCCAGATGACAAGACTCCCCTCTCAGCCTCGCTGCAAAGGAAAGCAGAGCAATTCGTTTGGCGCTAGCTTGGCTGCAGGAGTTTCTGAAAGGTGGTGTACAAGACTCCACTCTGGATTTGTGTAGGGTTTTCTCCTTAGCCCCTTCTCCTCCCAAATATGTCCCACAAGGCAGCAGAGGTTTAGGATCAATGTTTTCCTTCTCCTAGATGGGCTACCTTCCCAGGCTGACGAGCCCCATCTACCTCTCACTTCCCTCTATAGCATGTGTGCAAACCACCTTCTTGACCACTGGACCCACTACTTACCCGCTTAATCTGCCAGAGCTTGTCTTCATATGCAGGGAAGTCCCTAACTCAATGAGGGTTTGAGATCCATCAGCTGCCCTCACCCGGTTTAGCTGGCCAGTCAAAGCTGTTCCCATGGTGTGGCCGCTGTCACATGCAGACAGCTTCCAGGAGCCACAGGTGAGAGCCGAGTGGGGAACAAAGCTGGACAAACCAAGGAGCATGATGTGTCCCCCAACAGAGGCACTACAGATATGCGAAGAAGTGTGCATGCACATGGAAGCTCATACCAATGACAAACTTAGTTGGTCTCTAAGGTGCTACTGGAAGGAATTTTTCTATTTTATTTTTGTTTTGTTTTGACTACGGCAGACCAACATGGCTACCTACCTGTAACTAAAATGTTCAACCAAAGTGTGAATCCTGAATGCTGTACATAAAAATGAAGTTATCAATACAAAAGGCAAAATATAACAAAATCTGAGACATAGTATCTGCTTATTGGGCTTATGGTGGGTGGAGGGTGGCCCCATTTTGCTTTGTTTGTTGTTATTTCTTGATACTTTCTGGTCCCCCTAATACTTTCCTTTTGTTTCTCAGCATCCCTATGTTGGCTCCATTTTGTCAGCACTCAGCAGCTGAACACACTATTTGAGGGAGTGACTATTGTGATACGAAAATCTCTTTTTTTAGAAATCATAACCCGCATAAATGACTTAACAAATACTCTACCAAGCACAAGTTTTAGGATCCATTATATTCAGTATTTTTCAGAAATACGGAGGATTAGTGGCTGAAGTTTTACAATAGGGGTGAGCGGATTTCAGTAACGTGTGATTTTTTTTTTCTGCACTAGATTCCACACTGTCCACTAATGCATTCTAAATTTACAAATCAAGACAGCATGCACGGGATCTCTTATTAGCTAAGGCGTAATGAATCATGTTCAATGAGAAGGAATACAGTCTTTCTTAAGCACACAGGATGACCCTAGATTTAGCTATGTAGCATTCTTTGCAAGATTCCAGAAACCAACAGGTATCAGTTAGTGCACAGAAGGTTGTGAGCATTGCTAACTGTTATGTGTAGAGGGTGTAGCTATGAAGCTAAGATGGAAACTTCCAAGTACACTCCACCTAAAACTAAGGAGGTCAACTATTCCACTATAATGTATAAGTTTTAGGAATACTTAACTGTTGCTGGATAATACCCCATAAGCAATGCCAACATGCATTTGGAAGCTAGTAATGATCACTTTTCCTGTCTGCTGGGGATTCATCAGCTGGAAACCACAGATGGGAAACATGGTACTTGGGTCTTGGTCACAAGATGACTATGAACCAAAGTGATTCAGCCATGGGAACACAAATAGATCTTTTAAGATGAGTAAGATTTGGCAGATGTAGCACTGTACAGAAATCTGAGATAGCCATCCATCTGAGATAGCCAGCCATCCAACACGAAGAAGGTTCATATCTAAACTAGTTCCACTGACCATACCTCTTAACGTGAGTCCAATCTACAGTAACTTTCTCTATGCCTTGGCCACTAGCTTCCATCAACGAACCCTTGTCCAGCTCCTCCTCCACTCTCTCTTCTATACCCTTGCCAAGCCATGGTAGGATTTGGCTGGTGGTAGCTATTAGGGACCCAGGTGGCGCTGTGGTTAAACCACTGAGCCTAGGGCTTGCTGATCAGAAGGTCGGTGGTTCGAATCCCTGTGGCGGGGTGAGCTCCCGTTGCTTGGTCCCAGCTCCTGCCAACCTAGCAGTTCGAAAGCACGTCAAAATGCAAGTAGATAAATAGGAACCGCTACAGCGGGAAGGTAAACGGTGTTTCCATGTGCTGCTCTGGTTTGCCAGAAGCGGCTTTGTCATGCTGGCCACATGACCTGGAAGCTATACGCCGGCTCCCTCGGCCAATAATGCGAGATGAGCGTGCAACCCCAGAGTCGGTCACGACTGGACCTAATGGTCAGGGGTCCCTTTACCTTTACCTAGCTATTAGGTAAGGAGAGACAGTGTTTGAATTTGATCAAACCTTGACTTAAGCAAATGTGTGCACAAGCTTTGTGCACTTTGAATGAGTGTGGGAGAAGTCAACCATAGCTTCTCCTTATATTTGAACTGGGAAACTGGTTAATAGCTTCCAAGGAAGTCAGAATGTAAAAAAATGGCTTAAAGTTGTCTTCTAGACCCTGGGTTCTCCACTCATGGTTTGCTTGAGAGGAACAAACCATGAACGCTAGTTTGTATGTAATGCTAAACCAGCTTCCCAGCTCTCGAAACTGAACAGCCAAGTGGGCTTGACTGAACAGCATGCACCAGTATACTGCTTGTTTCAGACTACAGCAGCTGGAAGATAACTGGCCCTGCGTTTGTTTGTGTGTGCGCACATATACAAAACATACATTCCCAGATAATATAAACACTTTGTGGAGTGGTACATAACTGTACTTTAATATCAATGATGGACTTCTCCATTAACTCCTAAGACAGACGGATGCCAACCAAAATCTATTAACCAATTAGTATGCATAACAGTTTAGAAACCACATAAAGTTGCAATGGGAAACCTGGTTTAAACCATGCTTCTTCTTAGTGATTTATATCAATGCATCCTGCCTCTCTAGCTATTCTGAGAATTCCTGTTCTACAAACAGGCAATCAATTCAGTTGAACACAGGGTGGTTTAAAAAACATTATACACAGTAAACAATTAGTTTGCTAAATGCATCATTCTTAAACATTGGTTAGGCAACTGGGAAGGGGGCAGAAGATGGGTTCCTGACTTCCACTTGCCCCATCCCCCCATCCCCCGTTACTGTGGTCTCATCATTGCATGAAATTTGGAAGAGTGCCCCTAACCCTCAAGAGCAGTTTTTCAGGGGGCTCAGAAGGCTACAGTAGGGATGGAGAGGGGAGAAGGCACTGCTATATGAGTAGAGTTCTGCTCACACTTCTCTAGCGTGGATTATGGAGTAATACAGAAAATATAGTGGTTCTATAAGAACATAAGAACAGCCTGCTGGATCAGGTCATGCAGGCCCGGCTCTAGGTGTAGTCCCGGTGGCGCGGGGCACCAGGGCACCGAGCCGGCAGGGGGGGCACTGCACGGCAAAGCTGCGCAGAAGCCGTGCTGCGCGCTGCGAGGGCGCCAGAGTGATCTCCGCGTCTCAGCGCCAGGGCGCCCAACCTGCTCGAGACGGCCCTGAGGTCATGGCAACTTGTTTTCATGGTGGCCAACCGGATGCCTGTCGGAAACCAAAACTGGGGCATTCACAGAGGTCCATAAGTTTTTACCTGGTTTATTAGCAATATATTTTTGCTGCTGCTTGCACCCATGACTCAGCACTCCAGCACATGTGTGGGGTGGGGGTGGGGAGGCTTCACTCATTTATGTTGTGGCTTAGTCTGATAATTGCCATCCTCTTCTTGCCCTAGTCCAGGAGTGACTAATCACTGGTCTTCCAGATGTTGCAGAACTACAATTCCCCCCCATCCCTGACCATGCAAGCTGGCTGGAGCTCATGGGCGCCTGAGCCTAGCAATATATGGAGGGACACAGGTTAGTCACCCCTTTCCTAGCCCACATGAGAAGTTGTCAGAGCAACTGCCAGAGCGTTCCTACTGACGACAAACCTTTTAATTTCATGTGCAATTCTTGCTGCCATCCAGCAGAATTAGAAAAGGGCACACATAAAGATAAAAAGATGGTATCTTTCAAGCAAGTTTTTTTTAATAAAAAAATCAAATCAATGGAAAAAAGCACTAATGAAAGAAGTATAGCCAAGAATCAAGGAAAATGTGAATAGAGGGCCATTGCTCAAGTTTTCTCCATCCGACAATAAACTAAGGAATACGTAAGGAAATTTAAAGCAGGTTAAGATGGGGGGAAGTTACATTTTCATGCAATGCAACGTTAGCGTACAAAATTCACTGCCACAAGAGATAAAAAAATAGTCTATATAGTGCTTTCCAGGTGTCATTCATGGTTATTTCCAAAAAAAGTGGTTGTGCTGTGTGTGTGAGTGTGTGTTCAAAACATAGTTAGACATGATTATGAAAGATGCCTGATGCAACATACTACCAAAGTTTAAAAGTGCATTCTCTGGTCAGAGGAAGGCAAATGCCAGAAGCTACGAAGGAAGTGATACTGGACAATTCTTTCCTCTCCATGTTCACTTTTGGACTACCATTTTTCATCATTCAGCTTGGAAGTGTGGGAAACAGTGCCTAAGAAAAAGTACCAGGTTGTAGGAAAGTTTGCATAGTAAAACTGTATGGACTTTGCTGTTCTTCCTGCAAGTGGCGTATGGGTCAAAACAGCAGTCACAACTGGCTTGCAGAAAGTGGGAATCTCTGTGCATAGCACAAACATTGATTAGAAGAGGGGTGGGGAACCCCATGCCAACGAGACCTTGAGATGCCTAGCTGCTGAGAGGACTGCCAAAATATTGGTCCCATGAGGTGAGAAAAAGTAAGTTTGGGTGCTATCCTTATGGGGCAATTCTTTTCAGCACTGGTATTCTACTATTGTTCTGGCAGAACAATAGTATGGTAGAATAGTATGGTAGAATACCATAACTTCTCCTGAGCTCATTGTGCACATTCTCTGAACATCTAGTGCTAGGTATTATGGACAGAAGACCAGAATCTAAATGAGGTCAATTCGTTCCAATGTAACAAAAACTTTTAAGATCAGATATGACTATGATTTATGGTGGCTAGATATCATATTTCATTTTAAGCCATATATGGCCCTGGGAATATTCTGATATGAGCACCTCAATAAAGTGAGGAGAATTTATCAAAGCTCATGTCTCTGTTCTTGGACAGTGCAGGAAAATTAAGGGCACTAAAGTGAGGCTGGGGCTGGACACTAATACAGTCCCTATTACAAACAAACAAACAAACAAACAAACAACAACAACACTATTTATACCCTGCCCATCTGGCTGGTTTTCCCGCTCCCAACAGAGGACTAAAAACAGAATAAAACTTCAAACATTAAAAACTTCCCGGAACAGGGCTGCCGTCAGATGTCTTCTAAAAGTCAGATAGTTGTTTATTTCCTTGACTTAAATGAGAAGACATGAGATGGTCCTTCTCATCATACAAACAAGGAATAGGAGGTGTGAAGAACACCAGAGCCTCTCTTGAGTCCCAACTCCAGGATTGCTTTTGGACTACTTTGCAATTCTAAGCATGCTTACAAATCAGCTGTGCTGAAAATGAATGAGCCTTATTTCTGAGAACCTTGGTTAGGAGTGGGCTTTAGCAGGCTTCAGGAATTCCCACTTGCCACATTCACTATGACAAAGCATGGTGCTGTCCTCCCAAGGCATGAAGTTGCAATGGTGGGCAACTGTCTTAGGAGCCAACCCCTGCCCCACCTCTTCAGCTCCAAAGGTTGGAGGGAGTCTGGGGCTTATTTGGCACCGGCAGCCACATTACCCAAGGTGCCTGAATAGCCTAGCCATACAGGCAAACTTCCCACCATCTGTCTTTCCCACTCCAGACCAATTAAGGCAGACAAGGAAGGGTTGGATGCTACTGGAGGAAAGCACTCTGGGTACCTTCAAGAAGTAGCCACAACCTAAGGCACTTCCTACCAGCTCTTCCTTGGGAAGAGGTCATGGGAAGCACTTGCCTATACAGTGGTACCTCTGCTTACAAATAACTCTACTTACGAATTTTTCTACTTACAAATGGAGCTCCGTCCGCCATATTGGATGCGGTTTAGATAGGATTTTTTCTACCTACGAATTTTTAGATAGGGTTGCTTCGACTTACGAATTTTTTCTCCCAATGCATTCCTATGGGATTCGACTTACAATTTTTTTCGACTTATAAATGTGTGTTCGGAACACATTAAATTCGTAAGTAGAGGTACCACTGTAGAGGGGGGGGAGGTGTACCTAGGGGTTGGTGAAACCAGTCCTGCTGGAGCGTACAATGTGCAGTATATGTTTGTGGTGATGTGCTGCTGCTGTCATGGCGTCATCGAACACAGAAGCTTCCCATCTTTCTCATACAAAGGCGTGCAATTTTTTTCCCACCCTTCCTCCTCGCCTCGCCGCTCTCACTCCGGACGCTTTGAGTAGTTGTAAAATGTAGTAATTTCTAATACAGCTATTTCGGTAAAGTGAACCCCCCCATATGTGTGTGCCAATACAGCTCCTTGCCAAGGCTGCAAGGGGCATTACGTACAGCAGCAGACCTTAGCACCTCAAATGTCAGCGATGCCCCATGCGATGCCGTAATCTGACGCACGCCCCTTTTGTTGGACTTCATAGTTGTGGCAACTGCTGTGGCACCTCACAAGCTCCCCTGTCCAGTGCGATTGAACCGGTCTCGTTTCCCTAGATCCACCCTTGCTAGGTATGCCTGAGAGAGTAGAGGGTGCCAGGTTACTGCAATCTTTTGGCTCTGCCAGGGAGGCCAAACCAAAAAATGAAAATGAAAAATCAGGCCTCAGGGCTTTCGGCACCTGTTGTACTGAGAAGCATCAGGAAGATGGTAAGAGGCTGAAAGAAAGCGGAGAGGTGAAGGAAAGGCCTCCTCAGGCACACACCTGCTGATGGAGAGGAGGAGGAGGAGGCATAGCTGCCAAGTTTTCCCTTTTCTCGCGAGGAAGCCTATTCAGCATAAGGGAAAATCCCTTTAAAAAGGGATAACTTGGCAGCTATGGAGGACTTCAAGACCATCTGCCTTAGGGGTTAGGGGACTAGAACTGGTGCGATTTGGTTGCAGCGCCGCACGTAGGGCGCGAGCCCCTCATTCCTTCCCCTCCGCCGGGCGCGCAACTCGGCGTCTCCACACGTTGTGCAACACAACCCGCCTCGTTGCGAGCTTCTCGCGCACACACGAGCGGGTCTTGTCTCGCGGGCGCGCGCGAGAGCAGGCAAACACACACACGCACACACATGCACGCTTTATGGTGGGGAAGCGCCGCTCGCGCGCGCGCACCTCCCTATCTACGGTATGTCTATGGGTGGCGGTTTCCTTCGCCCCTTTCGCCTCCAGAAAGAAGACATGCCCCGGTTAGCGCGCGCACACCCACCTTGGCTTTCTGCAGGGCGCTGAAGCGCAGGTGCTGCACGAAGGGGCTCCGCACTGGCGGAGGGGCCGGCCCGGGCGGCTGCTGTGGCTGCTTCTCCTCCTCCCCGCCGCCGCCTCCTCCGCTGCTCCCGCCCGGGGAGCAGCATCCCCGGCCCTTCAGCCTCATGGTGAGGGATGCGAACGGAGGAAAAGCCGAGCGAGAAAATGGGCGCGCTGGGTCAGAAGAGGAGGGAGGGAATAACGGAGAGATGAAGAGGAAGGAGGAGGAAGGGATGAGATGAAGCTGAGGGAAATTCCTCTCCTCTGAAGCAGGGGCCCAGAGCGAGAGGTAGGCAATTTCGGCGCTGCGGTTAATCAACTAGGCCGGGCCGGGGGCTGGCGAGGGTGTCGGAGCAGCGCTCGGCCGCTTGGTCTCCCTGAGCCGGCAGGGAGGGAAGGAGGCGGATGCGCGGCTGTGTCAGACGCTGCTGTTGCCGCCGCCGAGCTCCCGGCTTCAGCCCCGCCCTCCGGAACGCGCATGCGTCCTGGGCGCAATGATGGGGGCGGTGGGCGGGAAGCCCCCGGCGGCGCCACTTGGTGACCTTAAGAGGCGAGTGGGCGCGGGAAGGCAAGGCCTCCCCGGGGCCGAGTGGGCTGCTGTGAGACGACCTCTGGGCGCTCGGTTTCCCTCCTCCCCCAGGATAGCCACCTGCTTGAAATAGGCTAACCCCAACAAACTTGGCCTTTATGACGTTTGTTAGGAGCGCGAGGAGGATTGAGTGAACTTGTGAACCTTGGAGGGCGATGTTTCACCCACCCACTCTTTCTCTGTGTCCATTTCGCCCAAACAAGAACCTTGGCTTCTTTGTGCAAATGGATGGGACTCAGTGGAATTAGAATGAAAATGGTGGTCAAAACAGCAACTGGTGGCCAAAACAGAAAACAGGCCCTGCAGCTTGCTCACAATCCAGCGCTAGTTACCCACAAGTAAATTAGGTTACATTTAAATTGGGATTACTCCTACAAAAGCGTGCACCAAAATAGGTGGCCGTTGCTCCCAATTCATATTGGAGATATGAGTGTCAACCCCAGGATGGTGGTGGTGGATACTTTGGATTGCTAAATCCAGAGTTAGAAGAGGTTTTAATTATCAATGTCTTGCCTCGGTAACGGACTGGATGAGAGGCAAAACAAACTGAAGCTCAATCCAGTTAAGACGGAGGCACTGTTAGCAGTTCCCTCGACAGGATGGCTGGGAGACACAGTCGTGTATCCACAGCAGTGACCAGAGGAATGACCGCTGTAACCATGAAACCAGATGCTTTCACCTGCCCTAACTGCAACAAAACATGTCTCACCCATATCAGTCTCTACATCCACAGCAGGCGCTGTAATGGTTCAACTTTACCCCCAGTGTCGTACTCTTGCATTGTCTCCCGAGACAAGGGGATGCCAGCAATCAATAGTATATATTTATTTATACCATACCTTGTTCTCTGGTGGCATACATATCAAATGTAACTCTTTCTCAGTTTAGGGTACGGTTGGCGTACGTCCAGATTTTCCTGGACATACTCGAAATACCGCAGTCGGCAGCATTGTCTGGGCAGAAATCAGGCAAATATCTGGAAAATTCAGGGGTATGGCAGCCCATGCTGGCAGTGCTGTTTTTGCTGTTTCCCCATAAAACTAGCTAGAAAATTGCGAGGTATTTTGGTTTGGGTTTTTTTTGGGGGGGTTGCCCCCAAAGCTCAACTTTTCTGTCTGGATTTTCACTGTTTGAAATACGGCAATCCTTGTTTAGGGTGAATTGACACATGCGTGGGGGATGACATGCAAGTTCCTGAGAGGAATTCAACCTGGAGTGGGGACAGTTTTCCCCTGGTAGAGGGATGTTTTTGTGGGGCAGCACTAAACTTATCCCTGTTTGAGATACAGTATTATAGTTTGAGATACAGTGTTATAGTTCCTCTCAGCACCAAGTGATTTCTCTGCATGTGCAGATTACCTCTAAAATGTAACTTTAGCTTTAGCCACCCATATATAGTTTGTGCTAGCATATCTAACATGTTTAAAGACACCATAGCTTGAAATATTATATTGTAGTTTAAAACAAAGATCCTATTAGCTGGATATGTTAAAACTTAACTGGTAGGCAGGCAGTAGCTCTTCTGATATCACAGTGCAGGGCCAGATCATTAGGCTTTCCCCATATCTAATTATTATGGCAGGGTACCCTTACACAAACGGTCAGAATACTGCATCTCTGCATTCAGATCTTAATTATGATTCAAGAACAGGTGATGGGAACATGTGACACTTGAACCTTGAGAAGCAGAAACTGCGCACTTCTGGATGTGAGCACCCTACTCCAGAAGCAAAGTGCCACTTACCATAGAGAACAGGGCGTGCTAGAAATCAAAGACAAATCTCCTCCCTTGTGTGTGTACTAGAAACACTTCCTTGTACCCAAACCTACATCAAAGGGAGATTTTTGAGCATGGTGTAGATAGGAATAGCAAAAGAAAAACCTTTCCTATTGAAAATGATAGTTATTATCAATATTGTACCACGTTTTGTATTAGTTGTATGCTGCATTGGAGCCCTATCGGGCAGAAAAGCAATGGATATATTTTATAAACAGAAAGAAACACAGGGATTGCAAATGACCACTTCACCCTTCTCTTGCTTTCTGCTAAAGATTATTTGAAGATGTGCTGTGATTGAAAATCTCACAGGTTATAGAAAATGGAAAGGATGTACAAAGGCTTCCATATTACCCTTAACTCTTGCTTTTCCCATTGCTGTTAGGCACTTACACATTCTGACATTCATGGTCTAATCTTAGGCATGTCTGCATTTCCCCAATTTTATCCTCAACACAGCGTTTTTGAATTGCTTTGACCAAGATATTGTGAATGTGCCTGGACCTGACTAGTTATGTGCGTATATTTCAATCCAGCCTTCCCAGCCCAACCCTGTACCTTAATGCAGGGGTTGGGAAACTTTTGGGGACAATGGACACATCTGGAATATTGAAAAGGTTTTGTGGGCACCAGTCACAATACAGCTGCCGCGAAGGTGTGGCATAACACAAAATGATTGCCACATCTATTAATCACGGGGGGGGGGAAGGGCCTCAAGATGGTGTGGTCATGTCCCCATCAATGAGAAAGAAGACATCTATATCACCCACCATGATGTTCCCTGACAGAACTCTTTCCTGAGCAGGAGCGTAGGTGAGTGGAAAAAAGTGCCAATAGAGAAACCAAGTTGTGTAACACATGCTAGTGGCTGGAAGGGAATGTAACCCTCCATATTTACAAAACCCATCTTTAGATGTAGAAACCACCTTCCTCTGGATGTAGATTCCATTCTGAATGTCTGGAGCCAGTATTTCCCAAAGCACATAAAAAGCAAAAGGTAGTTAGTGTTGTCATCAGGGGAAAAAACCCCTTCGAACTCCACAATTGGCTTTCTTGGAACCAATCAAAATGCCACGAAAAAGTAGCTACCATATTTTTTTGTGTACAACATGCCCCCATCTATAAGACAGCCCCTATTTTTGGGGAGGGTTGCTCAGAGTTGTTTAGCTTTTTTGGGGGGACGACGATTGTCCACACTTGTTGACCTTTTTTTTTTTGGAGGGGTGGCCTAGAGTTGTTGACCTTTTTTTAGGAGGGGTTGTCGAAAATCACTCACCTGCACGCATAAGAAAAGCCACCTATCGTATGTCCCCGTGTCGGTACAAGCCCTAGTGTCACAGCGACAGCCAATTAACACAAGCCCTTTCCAGCAGCAACCAATCCCACATCCCCCCGATGTATACTGTACACTATCCGTGTATAAGACAACCCCCAATTTTTCACATAATTTCTTACTAAAAAAAAACATGGTGACTTGTTACTTCTTTAGAATAGGTTGGAGCTCACTGTAGAGAAAACCAACCTGCTAAGCAGGAAACAGGTCTTAAAACACTGTGATACTAAGAAAATATTTGCCTGAGTTTAATACGGTAGCCAAAATTACTTTGTTACACTTTCTGAGTTTGTATGGTTTTGTTGTTATTTTGCTGCCTGATAATGAAAACTATGTTACCTTGTATGTTTCCATGTTGGTGTTGGTGGCCAGGAGATGGAGAGCTACATTTATGGCTCGACTCTGGGTGCCCCATTTCTTTTTGTCATGGCTTATTGCCAAACAAAAGTATCCCAGTGATTCTGCTTATGTACATAAAGGCACCCAGATGAATGTGTGAATTAGAATGCTTTTGCTGTTGTTTCACACTCAACAGAGCAAAGACAGCCACAGTAATCATCTTATTTTCACTGAAAATTCTGTTTTCTGTTGATTTTACCATTGTTCATGATATTTCCATCCATGACTGGAATAGAAACTGGTTCCATGCATTCTTAAAATAACACAATAAAATTGACAATGTGATAACACTTGCAACTTATGAATGGATTGCTTACGGGCGTAGACTTTGTTTGGATAAATATAACAATTTTTGAAATGGGTTTATACAAAATGTAGTATGCTATTAATATTTACATATGTATAAGGTTAAATCAAACTTTTAAAAAATGTATGTGTTAGGGCATTTATCGTGTGTGTGTGTGTGTGTGTGTGTGTGTGTGTTCTCTACACATTTTTGTGCCTTTTGTATTTTTCTTCCTTTTTTTCTTTGTATCACTTTTTTTCTTTATAATTGTAAACTTTTAAATAAAATATTAATTGCAAAAATAAAATATATATTGGGGAATTGCTGTTACTGTCTCCTCCTCCCAAACGTAGTGATGTTACTTAAAATGCATGCTTTCCTCAAAATTGCAGTGGGCCTCTGCTGACAATTTCAGTGATGTTAATGCTGTTCTGAAAGCACACTTCAGCAAATCAAGTAAATCCTCTACCAGGTAAATTAAAGGAGAAGAAATGTCAACTTGGAAACTTCTTGATTCTCTCATTCTTTGGTCCTAATAGTCAATCAAGAAAGCTATTTGAAAAAGTAAACACTTAAAGTGGTTAGGACACTTAAATGCCCTTTAGTTGCTGTTGCTCCAAGGTATTCTCAATACACCTGCCTTTTTTCTGCTGATAAGGAAGACTGTATGGGACCCAGGTGGCGCTGTGGTTAAACCACTGAGCCTAGGGCTTGCTGATCAGAAGATTGGCAGTTCGAATCCCTGTGACGGGGTGAGCTCCCGTTGCTTGGTCCCAGCTTCTGCCAACCTAGCAGTTCAAAAGCACGTCAAAATGCAAGTAGATAAACAGGAACTGCTATAGCAGGAAGGTAAACGGCGTTTCCATGTGCTGCTTTGGTTTTCCAGAAGCGGCTTTGTCATGCTGGCCACATGACCTGGAAGCTATATGCCGGCTCCCTCGGCCAATAATGCGAGATGAGCGCACAACCCCAGAGTCTGTCACAACTGGACCTAATGGTCAGGGGTCCCTTTACCTTTTAAGGAAGACTGTAAAGATCACTGAAGAACAAAGCATGGTGATTCTGGTCTCATTTTATTAGCTTCACAGTTCTTGCTTCTCAGGTATGCAGTATCTATATGGCTGCAACCCATTCTTCCCAAAAGAAATCAGAAACAATCTGAGAACCAGTTAAAAGGTTACCAAGAAGTGGCAGAAGAAGACCATAGAATATATGGAACTGGCTGAGCTAACCGGGAGACTCCGAGTTCAGAGGGAAGAACAGTGGAAGAAGACTGGAAGAAATTTAAAGCTTATTTAAAGAACAAACGCATTGTTAAATAGTTAATTTTGAGGTGAAGAAG